>NC_059220.1:27267781-28467781 GCF_020615455.1 Coregonus clupeaformis
GTAGAAAGGTTACATATATACTATATAACTGCTTCCCGGGCGCCGATGATGTAGACGTCGATTAAGGCAGCCCCCCGCACCTGTCTGATTTAGAGGGATTGGGTTAAATGTGGAAGACATTTAGGTTGAATATATTCAGTTGTGCAGCTGACTAGGTATCCCCTTTTCTCTTTAAATGCTTCCAGTGCATCAGTCTTTTAACACACATGGCTTTGTTTGGCGGCACTTTTACTGGGCCTTTAGAGGTAGTAACTCTTTAAACATAATGGGATAGTTCAGCGAAATTATGTATTCAGATATTTGTTTCCTTACCTCGTAAGCAGTCTATGGACTGCTCTAAGGAGTGACTGCAATCCACACTTTGGTTTTGGTAGAAAAGTCACTGCCAAGAAATGCTAATGCTAGCATTTTGGGACGGAAAATGTTATTTTACTTAGCATACAGTGTGTCTGAAGTTACACCACATTATTACAACAGTGTGACTGTTTTGGAATAATGTTTTAAATATATTTAGATATTCTCTGTACTGTGTGCTTATTGTTTAACCATTGATATGTTCTAGGGGACATTTCGAGACCTTAAGGAGCATCAGGTACTGCTGGAATGTCTACCAATGGAATGCCCATCTTTGTGAGAAATTACACTGGTCACTCAAAACATTTATAAAGTATTTTAAAGTATAATTGCCCACACTTTAGATTAGGCCACGCAACAAGACTTAACTAATGATTAGTACATGCTTTATAAGGACCTATATTAAACATCTTATGGAGTAAATGGTTAACAGATTATGGGGGGGAAAAAATGTATGAATTCTTTATAAATGTTTTATTACATGGAGTTATTATAAAGTGCTACCCAAGTAAAGGTAGACCTACCAATTAGTTAGTGTTTTTACTGATATCCATTTGGTTGATTAATTATTAAGTGATAAACAGGAAATTCTGTTACCAAACTTGTAACATAATTTCAAAAAAATCGAATGGATTTACTGCAATTGAATTGGCTACAATGGGAAATCGTAGTAGTCATAACCACCGTTGGGTCACCTGCTACAGTCCTCCTTTTCACTGGCATACAGTTATGTTCAGCTCATAACTGTTTTCTTTCTGTCATCTGGTGGTCAAAGCAATTGTGAAAACAAACACTCACTCTCTCTTACACACACACACACACCTACCCCATCTCTTTTCATTTAATGTAACCAGCATCCTCACCCACTGAGCACCGACGTGTCAGACATTTTTATTTTTTGTAAGGTCCGGACCGGCTCCAATTTCAACATCCACAGATGTTGATTTTTGGGTCCGGACTGGCCCTGATTTGGCCCAAACATAGACGTCTATGTTTCACAAGTTTGGAGAGCACAGTATAGTAAAAACAAAGCTGAGTCAAGTATAGTTCAGTACCAGTTGCGGTCGGTGCCGTTTAAGATGAGGGATGATGATTTATGTTTATTCTTTTTTGCATGGCCTTATTTCTATTACAGCATATTGGATGACTGTCATTCATATTCCATTCACCCAGCTCAATGTAACGTCGATAGGTTTAGGCTACTACATGACACTCAAGTTTTCCCTGTACCATCATGAGCTTGCTACAACCTAGCCTATGAATGAAAGTTTACAACGTAGGTGCACAGGTCGAGAGAATTTTGAGTAATCAAGGTGACAGACAGTGACACATTCAATACCGCCTTGCACACTCTTGCCTGCATCTAGCTGATCTAGGGTGTAATCATTAGTCCAACAGTTGTAAATTAGAGTTTATATTGGACAGATTCATGTATGTTTATCCCAGTTTCGTTCCGTTTGAGAAACATTTTTCAATAGAATTGGCGGAATGAATACACCCCTGATCACACGCAAACACAGTTCACTTTTATAGCAGCCACATATGCATTCAGCTAGCTAAGTGAAGGTTTCTCTCTCTCATCTTTCTCTGTTTAAGTCAACTACTCACATTTTATGCACTGCAGTGCTAGCTAGATGTAGCTTATGCTTTCAGTACTAGATTCATTCTCTGATCCTTTGATTAGTGGACAACATGTCAGTTCATGCTGCAAGAGCTCTGATAGGTTGGTGGACGTCCTCCCGAAGTTGTCATAATTACTGTGAGTCTATGGAAGGGGGTGAGAATCAAGAGCCTCCTAGGTTTTGTTTTGACATCAAGCTACGCAGAGGAGGACGGAAACTAGCTGTCCTCCGGCTACACCCTGGTGCTACCCTACAGAGTGCTGCTGAGGCTACTGTAAACCACCATTGCAAAACATGTTTTAATAGATTTTTTGGTAACGTGAATATATTTATATTTTTATCTAAAAAGGATAACTTAAATGTTTCATTATTTTTATTAAATTCACTGAGGATGGTCCTCCCCTTCCTCCTCTGAGGAGCCTCCCCTGTTCAGTACAGTACAGTAGACTATAGTTCAGTACACAGTAGAGCACACTAGAGTGGAGTACACTTATGTACTGTACTATACTGTACTCAACTGTTCTGTGCTGTACTCTGAGCTCTACTGTGCTGTTCTTTAATGTCCAAACTTGTGAAACAATCTATGATTGTTTGGGGGCGGAGCTCATTAAAATAATAGCCAGTGTATAGAATAATACCCAAATATGCAAAGGATGATATTGCATATTTATACCTTATTGTGTACTTATTTAGGACACATCACCATGAAGAGAATGGCATTCATATCAGGGACCCATGATGAAATTCTGCTACCACAATTCTGTTACCGGGTGTAAATCCACTTCACTTACTGTAGGTCAAGAACAAAAATATTTTTTAAGTCAAGGTGTCATGTCATATAGGCTCATAGCTGACACCTTATTGTTTCTGCAGATATCTTTGAATCTTAATTCGGAGCAGGTATTTAACAGAGGTTTGGGAAAATGGGGCCACAAAAAATGTAGGGAGATTTTATCGAAATTCAGATCTTCCAGTAAATGTGTTTTTGTAAATGTTCAGTGTAAATGTTTAAAAGTAGTCCTTGTTCATGGAGTTGTATGGCTTGTTAAACTTCGAAATCAATGGTTTTTGTTTGGCATAGATTCTCAGCGTAATTTCGTTACCGTGAGGTTTTCCATATTCAAATCAGGAAAAAACACACTTGGATGGAAAAATTAAATATTAATGAAGAGGTCTTGTAGCAAGAACAAGGTCACAGAAGAGCAATTTATCACACCCCCAACCTACAGTTTTACTGCGTTTTAAACTTCTATTATCCATCATCTCAGGTTTGCTGAGCTATGAAAACTGTAAATCACTATTTTCCTAAGGTGGGAAGCACAGCTTCCTTCAAATCCTTAGGAAAACACTAGCCAGGCTGACACAGTCATGTGGAGGTGGCCACTTGTGCTGGAGCCAGCCTTCGTTACACACAAATGGATAGCATTTGTTCCCACAGCTGATAAGTGTGTTAGCCGCAACCTGAACCTCCCTTCTGGAGATCTGGAGCTTGTTCTCTAAGTGGACCCAGATGCCACCACAAATAATATGATGGTTGTTAAGTTAAAGAGCTGCAATGGATCACTTGGTCTGTAATATCCCTTTCAGCGGAGTAGACAATGTCCCTTGTTCCTGTGATCTTACGGTTTCTCCTGATCCAGACTGCCTGAGCTTGAATTCCAACTAGAACCTTTTTCTAACAGACGACAGTTGTGACAGGCACATGTTGCCCTGAGATAATAGACTGCTCAGTTGAAGAGAAAAGGGAGAGAAGGAAAATTCAAATTAGGTCAAAGTATTAACTGTGTGTCCAATGCCCCACCACAAACGGATAACCATAACAAGCGGCCGACCCTGTCCTCCCTGTACGCCTAGCATTCTCTTCACCACTGACAGCTCCCAGTGTTGGGAGGGAAGTGAAACCTTGAACTAACAGAGGGTAGACTATGGAGGGTAAGACAAGCCCAGACCTCTCCTCTGGGTAGACATGCCACTACATCTCTCCAGAGAGGTTTACAGACAGAGGGCACAGACTGAGCAGAAAGGAAGTGACATTTAACCAACCTGGGAATTTCCTATTGAGCACCAAGGATAACAACAATAATATTGATTTTGAACCATAGGGAATCATTTGATATCACTTACTGACTCCATAGTGCCTGGGGGAGGTTTCTGTCAGAGGCAAGGAAATACAGTAGGGTCTAAAATGATTGACAACCCTGATAAAGATGAGCGTAAATGACTATATATAAAATAAATAATTCAATTACTGAGCTATATTGTATGCTCCAAAAAGTTTGAAATTATATTATACTGAACAAAAATATAAACACAACATGTAAGATCCCAGAAGTTTTCCATACGCACAAAACCTTATCTCTCTCAAATTTGGTGCACAATTTTGTTTACATCCCTGTTAGTGAGCATTTCTCCCTTGCCAAGATAATCCATCCACCTTAGAAAAAGGCTCAGTGCCATTAACTTCGCAAGGTGAGGTATTGAAAACAGTGTTCCATTCATTTTGATGCCTACCTTTAAGAGAAAAAATATTACTTGTTAAACAAAATCTTTCTCTGAGCAATTGTATTAGTATAAAATATAATTTACCGTTAATTTTTTATTTTTTTACATACAACATTTTATATATATATCTTTTTTTATCTAAGGTGTCAATCACTTTGGACCCCCCTGTATGTGAATAACGGCTGATTCTGAGGGAGACATTACTTCACTTTTGGCTACTGCTGTGTCAGAGAGCAATTTCCTTGCTGCATTTTCAGGTAACTGACAAAATAAAGGAAACACTTGAGTAAATGAGGGATACAAAGTATATTGAAAGCAGATGATTCTACATAGGTGTGGTTCCTGAGTTAATTAGTGACTTTGAAAGAGGGGTCTCAAGGAGCATAGGGGGTTTAAATGGTGTGTGTCTCAGTCAACAGATGTTGGTGTTTCCTTTATTTTGGCTACCTGTAGATGCATAATATGAAAGCATGTGCAGGAGGATGCCTTGTCATCCCTGTCTTGACTCAGTTGCCCAATCATGCAGAGAGAACCTGCTCCCTATTACATGCAACAAGGCAACTGTAAACATGTCGTCCCCAATGAATGATGCAGCAGCACCCCACCCCCGGGCCAATTGAGCAATCGTGTGTGACTAACACATTTCAGTTAATTACTATAGCTCCCGGCAGTGTAATTTTGTAAATGCCGGATCTCTATGGCAAGACGCATCATTCACCCAAGTTTTGTCAAAATCGTACCAGTGCAGTCTGAGATATCACGTGTGACTAATGTACGAACGTACTAACGGACGGAGAAAGCTCCACATTCTCCTCCCCGATTTCATCGTGGGGGACAATTCACTTGGCAAATTAACTTTCTGCGTGCGACATGAATCAATAAAGCGCAATAGAGAGGGCAGGCTAAGAATAGTGCAGTAGAATGTAGGCTGCTCGACCCCTCTCTCACAGTCAGACTACATCACATTCCCTCGTCCCCAAACCGTCTTCCCAACAAGTCTCAAGGGATTCTGGGAATACTACACAAGCCTTCAGGGATGTCCTCATTCAGACAGAACACTGTCAGGATGTTTGTATTCAGAAAGTGAAAAATAAAAAACTAACCGAGCTGACTGACTGAGACAGAGTCTTTATTATTTCAGTGGTAGGGCCGTGTTTATCTTGCTTGACCTCTCGCTTACCCCTGTCTACACCCACAGAGGGAAAAAAACGCTCTCACAATTCTCTCAGTGTTAGAGAATTGCCCTCTTTCCCACATTACTCTTGCGCTATGTCCTTGACACAGCCCACAAGAGACCAACAGCCTTCATTCACAGGAGAACACAATAAACCAGACACATACTCTCACTCAATTGCAATCAAACCAACTCCTTCTAGAATAGCATCTTCGTAACCTTCGACTTCTCCCAGACATTTAACATATGGGTCGTTCCACCTCAAAAAGCACAAGAAAGAGGATTTCGACACCAATTATCTCAGATCGTTCAGAAATTGTTTCAGAAGTTAGAAACATAAGATTAGCATTCCTGCAATATTATTTTGATCTCTAAGAAATTAAGCTAAGTGATAACTTTCAATATATATAGTACCTAACATCCGATTTAGACCAAACTTCTTCCTAACAATGACAAAGACATGAGGAATCCATCGCAAAAATATGTATGCCCCTCATGGACCGCCCACATCCCATGCCAATCCCACCCAAACCACCAGTATACAGTATCAGTAGTCTGAAGCTGCGGATCAGAGTAATGTTTCTTCATACTATGAAATGTATTCCCAGTCAATTTGGTGATGTTTTTTTCCACTGTTCAGAGAAATTAGTCATTGAAGTTATTAGGTTTATATCCCATCATACATCTTGATACTACCAGGTTCTGTTCCTGCTATTAGGTGAAAAAAGTGTGAACAATCTGAGATGGTGGGCATCATGGCTTGCTGAAATGACATGCCACGACCCATATGAACTCTTTACTTTGGTCAGCTTTGTACACTGAACAAAAATGTTTCATGAGCTGAAATAAAAGATCACAGACATTTTCCATATGCACAAACATCTTATTTCTCTCAAATTTGATGCACAAATATGTGTATATCCCTGTTAGTGAGCATTCTTCTTTGCCAAGATATTCCATCCACCTGACAGGTGTCACATATCAAGAAGCTGATTAAACATCATGATCATTACACAGGTGCCCCTTGTGCTGGGGACAATAAAAGGCCACTTTAACATTTGCAGTTGTCACACAACACAATGCCACAGATGTCTCAAGTTGAGGGAGCATGCAATTAGCCTGCTGACTGCAGGAATGCCCACCAGAGCTGTTGCCAGAGAATTGAATTTACATCTCTCTACCATAAGCCGCCTCCAACGGAAGAGGAGTGGGACATCACACCAGATACTGACTGGTTTTCTGATCCACGCCCCTTTTTTAAATGTTTGCATATCTGTATTCCCAGTCATGTGAAATCCATCGATTAGGGCCTAATGAATTTATTTTAATTGACTGATTTCCTTATATGAACTGTAACTCAGTTAAGTCTTTGTTGCATGTTCCGTTTGTATTTTTGTTCAGTGTAATTACGATTCAGAGCACGCTGCTGAGATGGGCCCATTAGCAATCCGACCCTCTGAACACCCACAGAGGCCCGTGGAGACACCAGACATATCGGCCTAGTCGCTGAATAATAACTTCCCTCTGTGGTAAAGAAAAGCATGGGCACTTTCACTCCACCATGAATGCCCTGCAACCGCATATAAAAGGTGGTTTAAATAGGCCAATGAACATACCTAACGAGTGGAAAATGCTGTCTTCGTCATTGGCAAGTTAGGACCTTACTGGTGATGAACTGGACTTATGTACGCAAGCTTTTTAATGGTATGCTTCACTGTATGGTGCCACAGAGGGAAGTGGACCCCCATAATGTTCTACAGCATGAAACACACCGAGAATCTCACTGCCGATAGCTACCTATCACAGTGGAAGGCCGTTCCTTCTCTTGCTAGAACAAAAGCGGTCCCTGTTACGTGCCGACCCGGTAGCGACGAACCTATCGATCCTACTTGTAGAATGCTCGTCGTGGCCAACAACTTGACTTTGAACCAATCAGAGAGCACGAACCCCCACGACATTGAACCAAAAAATGTATTTTAAAATGAGGGCATTTTCTCCGTACATCCACGGACAAGCCAGTCACACTTCATATACAATGTAGGCTAAGTGCACAGATGCAATGCACACAACACTAAACTTTCTCCAAGCTATCTAACCACTGTAGCTAGTAATGACATAACAAGCTAATCCATTGTGATTTCATTTTCATGAAACAGCTGCCTGTGTTAGCTGCCAAATTATGTTGTGCTAGCTAGTGAATATGCTAACATTAGCTACCTAAGCGTTTGTCTATGTGCTGGCACTGGCAGTACAGGATGTGGCCATCTGGCTAGAATCAACAAGGCCTTTCTACAAAATAGCAACATTATCGCAGATAGCTTTGAATCTAGACCATAAGCAATACGCATGGATATGCATTGTCAAACAACACTACTCCCACCTTTTGTTTTGGAGAATTTTAACAAGGCTGAGTGGCTGACGACTTTCAAGGTCTTTGCTGTTGGAACACAAAAGAGATTGAACAGTGTCGGCAGTCAAAGGTGCTAAATACTGTCGTCAGGCAAACATTTAACAATCCTACCTCTGTGTCTGAGCTTTGCCATGTTGAGAGGAGAGGTGAAGCCTGCTGGTCAAACTTAAAGGGCAAGTCCTTAAACTGAGATAGAGTCTTATTTAAGTGCAGTTTTATAGCACCGTCAACGTTATGATGGCACAAACACGCCCTCTGACCTCAGATCTCCAGTCAAAAACCACTTTCAAAGCAGGCTAATGTTTTCACGTCTTGTTTATCTTCTACGTTGACCTCTAACTCTGTGTGTGTAATCCTAGCTCAAATGTAGTGGTTGTTGTAACTTTGAAGTTACAAAAGCCCAGGAGGGGAGAACCCCCAATGTTTTCCACTTAGACATTGCATGTGATAGTTCATTTTCAATTAAGTGTATTCAGAACCAACGCAGTGTTGTTTAGTCCTGAAAGATATTGAATAAGGTGTTTAGAGTCAGACATGACATGACCGGAATCTATTATTCAACATTAACTCATGAACAAGGCTAAGTGCATCTTTGTACGCTTTCATGCAACACCAAACTAAGCTACCGTTGACCACCAAATAACATGGAAGGTTTGTTTTTGTCCAGGAACAGACTTGTGCAAGGATCTTGGTGGTTTACTAAGCTATCTGTAGACGTAAATGCTTGAGTCATTTTGCGAGTGAGATAAAGGCCGTGAGTTGAGAGATGTGTGAAAGTCACCCGCTCTCTCTGCAGCTCAGCCCTTATCAGTGAGACTATCAGGAAGCAGAGAGAGAGAGCTAGAGCAACCCAGTGTGCTGTGTAATGTGTACATACAACAAGCTGCATGTGTACAACAGGCTAGTAGAGAACAGGACGTGCCTGTCTGTGCCACCGACAAGGAACAACTGTGCATCTCCTCCCAGAAGAACCATAAGACACAGCACTTCACCCAGTGGTGCCCTTGATGTTCAATACTGAAGAAGATATTCAATAGAAATAGGTTAAGTGCTTTCTACTTGGACCACCACAAAGAGTGTTGTCCATTCCAGAGGGATCATTTATCTATACTGAACAAAAATATAAAACCCAACAATTTCAAAGATTTGACTGAGTTACATACAGTTCAAATAAGGAAATCAGTCAATTGAAATAAATTCATTAGGCCCTAATCTATGGAATTCACATGACTGGGAATACAGAGGAGATGCAGCTGTTGGTCACAGATACCTTTATAAAAAAGGTAGGGGCGTGGATCAGAAACCCAGTCAGTATCTGGTGTGACCACCATTTGCTTCATGCAGCGTGACATCTCCTTCGCATAGAGTTGAACAGGCGGTTGATTGTGGCCTGTGGAATGCTGTCCCACTCTTCAATGGCTGTGCGAAGTTGCTGGATATTGGCGGGAACTGGAACACGCTGTCGTACACGTCGATCCAGAGCATCCCAAACATGCTCATTGGCTGACATGTCTGGTGAGTAAGCAGGCCATGGATGAACTGGGACATTTTCAGCTTCCAGGAATTGTGTATAGATCCTTGCGACATGGGGCTGTGCATTATCATGCTGAAAAATGAGGTGATGGCGGCGGATGAATGGCACGACAATGGGCCTCAGGATCGTCACGGTATCTCTGTGCATTCAATTTGCCATTGACAAAATGCAAATTGTGTTCGTTGTCCGTAGCTTATGCCTGCCCATACCATAACCCCACCATGGGGCACTCAGTTCACAACGTTGACATCAGCAAACCGCTCGCCCGCACAACGCCATACACACGGTCTGCCATCTGCCCGGTACAGTTGAAACCGGGATTAATCCGTGAACAGCACACTTCTCCAGCACGCCAGTGGCCATCGAAGGTGAGCATTTGTCCACTGAAGTCAGTTATGACGCCGAACTGCAGTCAGGTCAAGACCCTGGTGAGGACGTCGAGCACGCAGATGAGCTTCCCTGAGACTGTTTCAGACAGTTTGCACAGAAATTATTCGGTTGTGCATACCCACAGTTTCATCAGCTGTCCGGGTGGCTGGTCTCAAACGATCCCGCAGGTGAAGAAGCTGGATGTGGGTCCAGGCCTGGCACGGTTGTGAGGCCGGTTGGACGTACTGCCAAATTCTCTAATACGATGTTGGATGCGGCTTATGGTAGAGAAACTAACATTAAATTCTGGCAACAGCTCTGGTGGACATTCCTGCAGTCAGCATGCCAACTGTACGCTCCCTCAAAACTTGAGACATCTGTGGCATTGTGTTGTGTGACAAAACTGCACATTTTAGAGTGGTATTTTATTGTCCCCAGCACAAGGTGCACCTGTGTAATGATCATACCGTTTAATCAGCTTATTGATATGCCAAACCTGTCAGCTGGATGGATTATCTTGGCAAAAGAGAAATGCCCACTAAAGGCGTCAGCATGCTTCAGTTCGGCTGGCGGCTAGCAAAAGTCATCTAGGTGAACCGAACGAGTGTGCTCGCATTCTCCCTTAAAAGACTGTTGCTTGAAAAAAATGAGAAAAGCGCAATAGTATTGTTTGTCCATTTTGAGACTGCATAGCCAGTATACACTTCCTCAAAATAGTCAGAATTAATTTAAGGTAACTCAAGAAATCTGTCAATAATTGACGTTTTTGCCAAGGAGATCTTTTAGTTACGCAATTTTACATCTAACTTAGCATGAAAACAAGTTGTCCCTCGTTGAATGACAACAAAGACTTGATTGAAGAATCCCTACTGTTGACCAATCACGGACGAAGGGGCGTAGACTTCAGCTCCGAATTTCGGCTTGCCTCTAGAAAAATATGTGTGCCAGAACAGCTGAAAAAACCCTCACTGAAGTCCAAAATGGACTTTTCATTAACCTTGATTCATTCTAGTGCAACTGCTGGTGGGAAATTTCCTTTGACTATCAACAGCCTGCAGTCAGAACCTCTTTGTTCCATTGAACGCCCATTACCTGAAGCAATTGGGTTCACTGGGTCAAGCATTGTCAATAATGAGTAACTTGGGAAGAAGCGATGCCAATACAACTAATAAACTAGGAAAATAGTAGGAATGTTTCAGACTCATCCAAGTGCAAAAATATAAATGTAGTTGATACGCTATATTAGTCTCACTATATTAGGCTTAGATGTCCCCATCCAGAAAATGTGACTTTTAGAAAGCCTACAGATCTCTGCAGCTGGTCAAAGTTCAGTCAACAAAGAGTATTGTTCTTTAGAACAAACATAACTTATCATTTCCGAAACTCTTACCTTTGGCAGGGATCAAAGCTTTTAGCTGGACTCAAAGTATGTTGAGTTTAAGACATATGATGGTTTCAGAAAATAGGTAATTTCCTCCATAAGGAATTTGCCTAAATCTTGTGAAGTTCTGCACATTCAACAGATGGTCCACCTACCAATCCCCTGTTGGAGAGAGGGGAGATGAATGGCATGACACTGGAAAGGAGCCTTAACTTGACATTTTCTCATGTAAAAAGTTGACGTTTGTCATTTCACTATTAAGGTGCATGGGCTGTGTGTTTTTTATAGCCTAAAGAATAAAAAAATCCTACTCTTCCATCTTTCAGCCTGTCAAAACAGGTTGGCAGATGTATTTCACGTGTGTCATGAAGGCTCCTTCTGCATAGTTATATGGAATTTAAGAAAAGCAAGGAAGGTATCGAGGCGCAACAATTTACCACAACAATTAAGGTTTGATTGAATAAATGTATGGGCATAACAAAAGAACGCGCCCTAAAATATTCAAGAAAAGCGGCGTATTGGCCATGCACTCTTTTGCTGTATTCATCATAGGGAAATTCGAGACCGACTTTTGATTTTTTTCCCCTGTCGATTTGTTTCCCATTCAGGGTCATAAATGTTATTAGCGTTCATTAAAAACACTTACCAACTGTTTGAGTGTGTAGTCGTCTCCCTGTGAACTTCTGGAAGTGTAGCTGTAGTTTTTCAGTTGACTATATTATGAATTTGGTTTTACTTTTCCAAGTCCTTAGTTTTCCATAGATTAACTCACATTGTCAAAGACAGAAATACTCCGCACATCCCCAGTTGTCCTCTACTGATTATACACAGCTGAGCAGAATGCATAGCGAAGTACAGCGAGCGATGGTCAAAGACCGCCTACTTCCAGAGCACGCTATCTTAATCGGGATAGTGGTAGAGTTTCTTGTCTCAAATTATCCAATTTAGGGGTTATACTGTCTCGGATACTACTTCAAATACTGTCTTCATTTGTGTTATTTGCCTCAAAGAGTGAGTGAATATTATCCCCGTTTTTTTCTGTATTGAAATAAATTAGTCAGTTTTCTTTTAACGCCAGGTCGTCAATGTTTGTGGGCATCTGGAAAATGTCCCAAATTCAAGTTTCTGCCAACCTCCTTATTCAATAAACACAAGCTAATATTTAGGCCTAAACTCGGTCCTTATCTGCCCATTGTAAACTGACACACTTTAGAGCACTTTCAACATCTTTCTTCCTCTCAGTCAATTGTGTGGATTACTCCTGAGGGCCCAGTCAGGCAACATGACAAGCTTATGAACCACTTTCACACATCACTAAGTCTTAAGATCAATTGATGAGGGTATGCTGTCAAAGGTCCCTACAAAGAATGGCAGACAGATAACTGGAGTGAATCAATTGAAGGAACTGCTCACTTGTGGCTAGTATTAAAGGTAGGTTACTTTGCTCTGTATTCCCCTCAGAATCCCCTTTTACAGTCACCTGTGAGACTTGCTTCTATTGCGAAATGTAACCACAGAGGCTGCTGCTGAGCTAATCTACATAACAATGACTGAGGATGTCCTTTTCTAAAATGGACATCTTCAGCCGGGACTGTATGAATGGTGCACCTCACTCTGGTAGTTGATGAAATTACAACTGACTACATTTAGGCCTACTGTACTTACAAACACTTTTATTGCGCAGGCTGTCTAAAACATATTACATGGATACATATTACATGGATACTTCTGGGGAGAACGGGACGGGACGGGACGGACGGACGGAGGAGACGGGGGGGGGACGGGGGGGGGGGATTAGTGCAACAGCAGAAGTCTATGTTTTGCAGTGAAATGTAAAAGAGTCATTTTTGTCCATTGCCTATCCATTATATAATGTGGCTGTGCAGTAAAGTCCATTTTTATATCTGCTGGTAATGGTTGGGTAAATAGGTAAGAGCCTATCATATATTACCTCTTATGACACAAAACTAGTTGAACTGTTTCTGAACAAGGAATGTTTTCCGGGTTATTAGTGTTCATTACAAACATTTACCAAATGTGCAAGTGTGGAGAAACAGCATCAATTTCATGATTACATTTATTGTATGTTAAAGCCCCCATGCAGTCTTTGTAATTGTATTTTTTTAATCATCACTGTATGTCTAATAAATCACAGTGTATGTTTATTTAATCAAAATAACTCCCAATTTTTTTAAATATATATATATCATTTAATTCCCTGCACCTTCTTTGGCCCTTGAAATGCTCAAAAAATAAATAATATATATATCATTTAATTCCCTGCACCTTCTTTGGCCCTTGAAATGCTCAGTCTGATTGTGTGGGCTTGAGGAAACAAATGTGGAGATATTTACATACACACTGATTGGCTGAAAGGATGGTGGTCTATCCCCCCCCCGATGAACAGTCATTGGTCTATTTTAATCAGATCACATTGCGACATCATGATGTGGGCCAAAAGTCCCATCCCACCTGAACAGGCTGAAATTCAAGGCATTTTTCAAACAGTTCATACACAAAAAGGGCATTATTTTTCATACTGGCCCCCCGTGGGAATCAAACCCACAACCCTGGCGTTGCAAACACCATACTCTACCAACTGAGCTACATCCCTGCCAGCCATTCCCTCCCCTACCCTGGCCCAATTGTACACCACCCCATGGGTCTCCCAGTCACAGCCGGCTATGACAGAGCCTGGATTCAAACCAGGATCTCTAGTGGCACAGCTAGCACTGCGATGCAGTGCCTTAGACCACTGCGCCACTCGGGATTACACATTGTCATCATTTTCACAATTTCAGAGTGTTATTTCGACCTCGAATACTACGTTTCCATCCAATTGGTGAAACATTTTTATGCGAATATTCAAAAATCAGCTTAAAAACTATATGCACATTTTCCCACCAGAGATGCGTTTCCATCAAATAAACTTGTTGCGGATAAAAGGCTGTGCGTGATAACGTAGTGCACATAAAAGTAACTTTTGCACTTAAATTCCCATGTACCGAATTAAAATACAAGTGAAATGGGTTTCCATCGCATTTAACTCTACTGATGTTTTTCTCACAAAAATGTTTTGCGTTATATAGCGTGTGCCCACTCTGGTATTGGCACGTGCACTCTAGCCAACAGCTCGCATATACAGTGCGGGTATAGCCTGCCCTATGTGATGAGATTATTATGGACAAAAGAGCACTGCCGGTTTAACCTCATTAGATTATGAAATGTGAAATTACAGTAAAAGCAAGGGTTAAACGAAGTACAGTCACATTATGTGACACTAATCATAATGTGCTGAAAAAGCTACAAATTCAGACTAGCATGCCTCTTATCATCAGAACAAACAACACATACTGGTAACATTGGTATAATTTTATTTTGGATTTGAGACCTAATGGTTAACGAGATAAAACTATATACAAAGGTGTTAATAACAAAAGTTAGAAAATGTTGAAAGGAGTATATTTTCTCCTAACATGTTACTACCATCATGAGGCACAAACTCGCTTTTTTCCCGCTCTTCGGTTTCCTTCTGAAATAACAGTTTTCATCATCAGAAAATAAACTCTAAAAGTAAAATAACATAATCTGCTCTAACTTTAACAGTTAAGACAAAAGGTGTTAACTATGTACAATATATTTCCAGCAACACAAACAAAAAATGCCTAAAATACAATAAAACAGGAAAAGAAGAATAACAAATCCATATTTATTAAGCAATAGCGGCAGGTTTAATTATTTCAACAATATACATGAATAATAGTCCGATTTGTTTATTTAATCATTGGACCGTTATACCCTGAGTGCAGAATTAGTGACCAACAATCTGAATTCTGATAGGCTAATGCGAGTAAGAAAAAATGCAAAATGCAACAACAGAGGAGTCACATTTTGAAGAATTGCTGCCACTTTTTCTTTCTGGAGTGGTGTCAAGCTCTAATAAAATGAAATAAAAAAACTCATAGGCCTACATTACAACATCAACAAGGTAAAGCTCTTATCAAACAAAGAGGCCTGTATTTGTGGACAATAAAACAGACTATACTCCTACACAAAAACCCTCCAAGGTTCACATACAGTGCCTTGCAAAAGTATTCTTCACATTTTATTGTGTTAAAATGGGATTAAAATGGATTGAATTGTACTTTTTTTGTCAACAATATACACATTAATATTAATTAATAAAAAATTCAATAACTAAAATATAGTCGCTGCATAAGTATTCAGCCCCTTCGTTTAGGAAAGCCTAAATTAGTTCAGGAGTAAAATTAGGCTTAGCAAATCACAAAAAGTTACATGGACTCTGTGTGAAATAATAGGGGTTGACATGATTTTTTATGGCTAACCCTTCCTCTGTCCCCCATACATACAACATCTGTAAGGTCCCGCAGTCAAGTATTGAATTTCAAGCACAGATTAAACTACAAAGACCAGAGAGCTTTTCGAAAGCCTCATAAAAAAATTGCAGTGATTAGTAGATGGGTAACAATAACAAATCAGACATTGAATATCTCTTTACGCATGGTCTAGTTAATAATTATGTATTAAACCACCCAGACACCTCAAAGATAGTCATCCTTCTGAACTGAGCTGCAGGACAGGTGATTTTAAAACAGCTAAAGAGTTCAATGGCTGTGATGGGAGAGAACTGAGGATGGATCAACAACATTGTAGTGACTCCACAATAATGACCTAAATGACAGTGAAAATAACATAAATATACCAAATAAAAATACTCCAAACATGCATCTTGTATGCAACAAGGCACTAAAGTAATAATGCAAAAAAACATGGCAAAGGAATACACTTTTTGGCCTAAATGTAAAGCCCTATGTTTGGGGCAAATCCAACAAAACATATCACTAAGTAACTAACTGCCTCCTTATCTTCAAGCATGGTGGTGGCTGCATCATGGTATGGGCATGCTTGACATTGATTGACATCAAAGTGTAAAAGTTACAGTTTTGACTTAACTCTGCTTGAAATACTATGGCAACACTGGAAAATGCTGTCTAGCCATGATCCCCAACATCTTGACAGAGCTTGAAGAATTATTAAAATAATAATAAGTGAAGAAATCAAAGGGGTCTGTGAATACTTTTGTAAGGCACTGTAAAATACAATTTAAATATGCATCTATTGATCTGACTTCATGTAACGCTAATGGCTGACCTGTGGGGTCAGAGATTAGGGGTCAGATGGGCTTGGTGGTGCTGTTGTAGACAAGACGCTCAGTGTCCTCCATGGTGTGGATCTGGGTGCCGTTGACGGGTACCCGCTGGCGCTGAGGCTGCTTCTTCTTCTTGCCCTTCATGATGCAGTAAGATAGAACGACCAGCAGTATGATGATGGCTAGGCCAAGCAGTATGGCTATTGCTATGATGCCTGACAGGGATGGGCATGAAGTCACACACACACCAGTAAGTCAATAAATATATAAAAAGAAGCCTGCATGTGCAGGGCAGCAAAAGCTGGACAACAGACACGATCAATCATGTGCAACATTCATGGTGTCTGAATTAAGTGAAGAGAATGGGCAGGGAAGCAGACAGCTTCATCATCACCACAAGATTTTTGTGACCAGCTTTGAGCCCCAGGGCCCTTAAAATTGATGGGGTGGAAGAATTGGATTTAAAAAGGAGTATTGTCAGGGTGTCTTTTCCATGGACTTCTAAAGGAGCGCAATTCATTCTGAGGGACAAAAGGCTCCATCTTCACTTTTATGAGGAAACTACAGAAGAAATGCAGAATAAGGAGGAGATAATTACCTATCTGGCCTTGAGTGTCCTGGTATTCAAAGGACTCCTTTCTCTCAAAGATGTCCTTTTCTGAACACATAGTAAGGATAACAGACAAGCAAGTTAGTATACACAGCTACAGTATTCTTGATACACAATGTATGGGTGCTGAAATGGGAGTACAGCTCTCAAACATTCCCTTCAGTTGTCATCATTATGGTCTCAAAGGGTAATAAAACAGTACAGTTGAAAGTGTTGTAATGGCTACAGCACGCAAACCCACCTGTTACCAGTTTGCAGGTCGTCATACAAGTATCTTCAGTGTCAAATCTGTTGTCATTTCCGTCGCAGCCGCCATAGTTGAAACGGAAACACTTCTCGTAGAGAGGGTTGTAGTACCACTTGGTAAAACTGTCCCGACAGTTTCCCGTTTTGGGGTGCTCTGTGCAGCGAACTGTGGTTGAAAGAATATGTGTGAGAGATAAATCAGTGTTAGTAAGGAGAGTAAGAGCAGAGCTAGGCACCATAGGTGACCAGTTAACTCAACAACAATATCCTAGATGGATCCTATTACTGTGAACATGTCTCAAAACAGTAACACTCAAATAACCTTTCTGTTCATCCAAAGGAATTTGCAGTAGAATCCGGAACTTGTCGTTCACTGGTGAAAGGAAGAAAACAAGAGTTTAGCAACTTCACATGTCAACAAACAATGAGCAGCCCAGCAGTATCACTTCATGGCTGCACTGGTAATGTAAGGTCACTGGTAATGTAAGGTCAGTGGTAATGTAAGGTCAGTGGTAAGGTAAGGCCAGTGCAGTGTTATGTAAATTAGGGTCGGTTTGCATAGCCATAGCCTGCACTCACAGTATTCGCAGCTCTCCTCGTCTGAGCCGTCGCTGCACTGCTGCTCCTTGTCACACTCCAGGCCTTGGTCAAGGCAGCAGCCGTTGGCACAGGTGAACTGGCCTGACCCACAGGGGACCCCACACACCTCTAAACACAACAACACAGTTGAACAGAACAGGTGAGGTGAGAGTAACCTTTACTCAATACAGAGAAACATGACGTAGTGCACAGCTAACCCATGCAACCGATAAGTCTCAATGAACAGGTACATTCCCCTCCATGTGTATTTGGACAGTCAAGCTAAACATTTTTAATTTTGTGTCTATACTCCAGCGTTTTAGATTTGACATAGAATGTTTCATATCAGGCGACAGTACAGAATGTCACCTTTAATTCAAGGGTATTTTCATACATATCTGTTTTACCATTTAGAAATGAATGCACTTTATGTATCTAGTCCCCCCATTTGAAGATGTCATAAGTATTTGGACAAATTCACTTTTAGTGTATTAAAGTACAGGCAATAACTACATTAAGCTTGTGACTGTACAAACTTGTTGATTGCATTTGCGGTTTGTTTTGAATTATGTTTTGCCCAATAGGAACTGAATGGTGAATAATGTATTGTGCCATTTTGGAGTCACTTTTATTGTAAGTAAGAATATAAGATGTTTCTGAACACTTCTACATTCATGTGGATGCTACCATGACTATGGATAATATTGAATGAATCATGAATAATGATGACAGAAGGTTACAGAGGCACAAAGATCATACCCACCCACCCCCCCAAAAGAAAGGTTACCTCCCCTGTTACTGGTAATGGTGAGAGATTAGCATGTTTTGTTGTAGCCTCTGAACGGCATCTCACTCATCATTATTCATGATTCATTCATTATTTTTCTTCATCATGGCATTATCAGGATTAATTTAGAAGTGTTCAGAAACATCTTATCTACTCACTTAGAAAGAAAATTACTCCAGTCATCATCATTCACCATTCAGTTACTACTGGGCAAAAAATAACCCAAAACACAACCAAAACAATCTGCAAAAGCATCCAACACGTTTGTAGAATCACAAGCTTGATGTAGTCATTGCATGCAATATGGGACCAAATACTCAACTTTTGACTACTTTGATACACTATAAGCAAATTTGTCCAAATACTTATTACTTCTTCACATGGGGGGGACTAGATACACAAAGTGCTTTCATTTCTAAACGGTAAAACAGATCTGTATGAAAATACTCCCCAAAACATTCCCATCGATCTACACAACCTACTCCACATTTTCAAAGTGAAATTTGGTTGGGAATCATTGATGGATGGCAATATTCAAACCTTGTCTCAGATTTGATTTTTTAAACAGATTTCAGTCGGGACGGAGACTGGACCATTCAGGAACACTCAACACCTGCTGGAAATCCATTCTGGTGTGTCTTTAGCATTACAATTTCTGTAATTGACCTGCAGAAAAATCTCAGGGACTCTCAGCTTTGCGCCTTTCATTTTTATTTTGATCCTAACAAACTCCCCAGTCCCTGCCGGTGACGAGCATACCCATAACATGATGCTGCCACCACAATACTTGAAAATACAAAGGGATCAGCCACATTGCATTCACTCTACATGACTGGCCTGTATGATAAAGTGAGAAGAAGGAAGACTGTGTTAATCATCTATTCTGTTTGCAACAAGGCCGTTAAGTAATACTGCAAGACAACATGGCAAAGACATTTATTTTTGGCCTAAATTAAAAATGACAGGTTTGGGTCAAATCCAACAGAGTGAAACCGCTGTATTTTCAAGTATTGTGGTGGCAGCATCATGTTATGGGTATGCTTGTCATCGGCAGGAACTGGGGGGTTTGTCAGGATCAAAATAAATATGAAAAGAGCAAAGCCCAGGTAAAAAGTTAAAGGAAAACCTGCCTCAGAGTTTTATTTCAGCTAGACAATTACACACCATAATGGCTTTCCAAAAGGTGTTGAGTGTTCCTGAGTGGTCTAGGCTCAGTCCTGACTTAAATTTGCTTTAAAAGCAGAGACAAGGTTTGAATATTGCTGTCCATCAATGATTCCCAAACAAATTTACTGAGCTTGAAACATTGGACATATGTTGCCCTAAGACTTGTGCAAAGTTCATGGAATATTATTCCAAATGATTCACAGCTGTAATGGCTGCCAAAGGTGCTTAGACCAAGTATTAACTCTGGGGTGTGAAGACATACGCAATCAAGACATATTTTTTATTATTGTTTAATTAATGTTTTACTAATGTTCTATAACTTAGAAAATGTGGAGTACGTTGTGTCGATCTGTAGGGAAAACATTATTTATTTTATTTTAAGGCAGCAAAATTTGAAGGCGAGGGGTGTGTAGACATTCACTAGGCACTGCATGTGTCAATGAGTGTGGGAGGCATAGCCAAAAGGTATACAGCTCTTTTCCATACATCTGAGGACATTCAATGAAATGTGGGTTAGTCTTACCTCTAGGGGCTGGAAGTGGCCCACTTCTACCACTGCCAACGCTGGGCATAACTACATGAAAGGAAATGCCAATCAATTAACAAATCAATCAACAAATCAATCTTCTGCAAAACCAACTGTTCTTAGAGAGGCAAGAGGGATCTGTACAGTACCTGAAACACCATCACAGGCGTTGGTACACTCCTGGAGGGAGAGGTAGTTGTTGAGGTTCTCTCTGCAGCCCCCGAACAGAAACTCCTCACACTTCTCTGAGGCAGCATTGTAGTGCCAGCGGGGGAAGGACCCACGACAGGGACCCACCTTCTTGGGGACCAGGCAGTGATCTGGAGGATAAAGCATCAGAGAGAGGGGACACTGGTGATTAGATATAACATGATGTAATAAAACACACAATATAACACACACAAATGTCATGTGATTGTAATTTTATGCTGTGGTTGAGTTGTGGAAGCTCAGACGAAAACGTGTAATATTGGACACAATATGGGGCAAAAGTTGCTTATGAACTGCTTATTACATTGCTTATAAACTGCTTATTAGTACTTATAACCTGCTTATTACAGTGATTATAACCTGCTTATTACAGTGATTATAAACTGCTTATTACAGTGCTTATAAACTGCTTATTACATAATTTTGCTTAAAGGCTCAGCTCATAGCTCCAAACAGCTCATTACTTCTCGTTACATAGCAGTTTATAAACAGACCTTCAAATAAACTTAACAAAATGGTGTAGAGCAAGTCACTGTGATTGGGGGGGGATACATTTGGATGTATCTTGGAAGAAAGCAGACATGACTGATATAACACAGACAGGGGAAGTGGTTCCTCTTGTGCAACGCCAAGCTGTACACCACACAACAAGCTAGTTGATGCATGTTATCAGGACAACCAACCTGCATACTTTTTAAAAAACATTTTATATGAGTCATTACATTACATTACATTGCACAGCCATTCCGTCATTACAATACGAAGGAAAGTTAATTGATGCATTAAGAATAACATTATAGGTAGAGAACCATGTGTACCACAGTCAATGGAAAACTCAAATAGCTATTCACAGTATACATATCATTTTGCTGAGAGGGGAGGGTTATCAGGGTATCTTTAATTATGATTCTTCTAGCATTTCTAATTGTGATTCGTCCAGCATTGAGGCAGGCAGCCATTTAGGTATAAATGTATTGTGGTGGCTCACATCAGGGGTCACTGGTATGCCTTGGTCCTTTCAACAGAGGAACATTCCTCACACCATTCAGAGTAGTGACTTGTTAATGGGTAACTGAATCAGTCTGCTAAGACTGTGAGAGAGACCAACATGCTCCAAAATATATAACATGATGTTATAAATAACATCAAAGTGTTTGAGTATCAAAGAGTCTGTCTTTATCAAGACGGTAACAGAGTTTGCTTGTGTTTGTGAAACCCAAGCTCAAACCAGACAGACAGGTTTTAAAAAGGGAGGGGAGTGAAGGGAAAAAATGCCAACCCCAGCTATCCTCACTTCCTGTTTCTGCTGAACGTCCAGGAAGTGTCTATCCATTCCATATACACACTCTCACGTTACTGGGTAGGGCAGAGAAAACCCCTCCATTGTCTGATTCCTAAATATTCCCTGTTAATCTATAATGAGCAGCCAGGCAACACTGTTGATCTACCAAGTATAAGCTAGTATGATAATGAGTTGTCATCCTGTTATGACCTAATACCGTCATTCATGGAGGACATATCAGTTTTTCTGTCAAATAATATAATAATAATAATAATAATAATAATAATAATAATAATAATATGTCAAACTCACAGCCAATGAGGAAACAAGTACTAGGAAAATAACAACGCTAAGCTGTTGTAAGTAGCGCTTGAGCCCACATATAGATGTCTAAGCCGAGTCAAATCTACTTATGAATGTGCTTTTTTAAATCTGGAAATCTAGATTTTGTTCTACGGGAATCAGATGAGCTTGCCTGGTCAGGTCTATTTGTCATTTTAATATGCATACATCCTGTCACGTTGTCATGAAAAGTTGATGATTATGATTAAGTCTTGTCGTAATAAACTCAAATTAAACCAGTACAACCAGTACAAAGTAATCAACAAGCGTTTGAAAGCCATACAAATGATTTATGAACTTAACAACATGCCACCTATACTTGTAATGGGATAGTTCTTCTTCACAGCAAAATGCAAACTGCAAAGACAGTTTCCTCGATTTGAAGAAAAAATATAATTTCAAAGTCATTCCTTATATTGCATTCACTTGCATTATGTGTTCAGTGTCAAATATAGCCAGAAGGGCATCAGTCCTTCTCACCTTAAGGACATAGTTTATCATAGTGTCCACAGTGTACCTACTCTAAACACATGACAGATCACTGATGTAGGCCACATTAAAGACATAAACAAATAGAGGAGAGTTGTGAGTCATGTCTGGTATGACACGACGTGAGTCAGGGACAAAACATGACTACTCAGAAACTACATGCCTATTCATCTTTAAAACATGCACGCAATCAAACTTTACCTTAATGTTGCGTATATTCAGCAGAATTAAATGCAGAAGCAGATTGACTGACTGTTAGAAGTGATGTGATCAACACAATAATGTCATAGGGTAAACCAACAGTGAATAATAAAAGAAGACATTATGACATTAAAATGGAGGAGCATAGCCAGGCAGTCAAGCAGGTGAAATTTGACTTTGCATAAGTGAAACTTCAATGGTTACAGTTAACTTATACAGGGATCTATGTGGTTTTCACCTCATGCTGACACGAACATGCAATCACACATATAACAACATCAAAGAGGAAACAACAGTTTCTCTGCAATGAGAAATCATTTTCACTTTAGTTTGATTTCCTACACAGGCAACTTACTGTGTAGAAGTGCATTGAAATTCAATATACAGTGTGAATTTCCCTTCACCCTCAACACAATTGTGTTACAATGTGTAGCTAGGTGAGTTTCACAGGTGTTTCGCATAGACTGTAGCATACTTACGCTCAGACTGCTCAGGGGTGAGCACCAGGACGGTGATCTGGGTTTGGTCGGACTGCCCGCTGGAGTCTGTGACGGTCAGCTGGAACTTGTACACCCCAGACGTCAGTTTGGACACAATTACTTGGTCACTGAATGTAGTTTTCTAGGAGACAAGGAAAGAAAATGTTTAAATTTGTTGTCTTGTATGGCCGAACTTTGGAAATGGAGTAGCTTTCATTGTGATTCTCCGGTGTTCTGAGAGTGACCTGTCCATCTCATGTACTCTTACACAGTCAGAGACCAATCTATGATCAGATAAACACCCAAAACATCCCAATAATGACTGACCTGTGCCCCCTGATGTCCCCAGTCATCATCACTCACCTCTATGACAGCGGAAGAGTTGCCTGACACTAGGTGCCACTGGTACGTGACAATCTTGTGGTCGTCCTTGCTCTCAATGCCATTCAGAGTCAAACTTTCCTGGGGCTGCACCACTCTGTCCGGACCTCCATTGGCCACTGGAGGATGGTCCTCTTCATCTGAAAGTTGAATACAGCCTTCATCAAATGTTCAATACAACAACATATTCATACTGAAAATACATGCAGCTTTAAGATAATCTGTTATGTAAGAAACCGTTGTGCAAAGAGTAAACACATATTATGGCTGGTTCAAGTTTGACTAGACTGAACTTTAATGGCATTTGAATGGTTTTGAGTGTCAACACAACAGATGACAACCAAAAAGTAGGGTCAGCAAATCCATCAGTTTGGTGGTGCTCATGCACAATTAACAACTACATCCTGTTGACATTCAATATTCACTCTTGAGTCAGGTCAGAGTGCAATCCATTACTTCACCCACAGCACAATACCAATCTCCCCTGTAAGACACTTTCTCAGCAGCAATGAAGTGAAAACAAAAACCTAAGACTGTGACAAGGGGCCATATAATGAGCCATGACGTGTGTGGACATGCTGGGTAATGCTCTACTCTAAGGCGGTGGTTTCATCTCCTCTGGAGATAAGAGGCTTGGCTGTTGTGACTCAATCCACAAAGACAGTCCATGTCCAGGGGGTTGCTTTCTCGGCTCATAATAATATTCAGTAGCCAAATGGTATAATGTGTGTTCAGGTTACTTTAGAAGGCAGTTCATTGTCAACATGAAGTTCATTATGGACATGCCCAACCCTAAATATATGAGTAGACTCAATTAGTTAATTTGATGAGTGTCTATGTTGTGATGTGTGAGAGTGATACCCATCTTACCTGGGAGGCCATTTGTTACCAGATCACTTCCATACACAGAGTCTATGATGTAGTTCAGGAATCCCTTCTTCCTGACAAATCGGCAGACGTAGGTCTTCTTGTATAGACAGTCAAAGAGAAAGCATGACTTGATCATGCCCTCATCTGCCCCATTCTCCATGAAAGCGACATTACACCTGGGGTCTTTGCAGCAGGAGTGTATACAGTCCTTCGTGCGCTCAACTTTCGTTGAAGAGATGAAAGTCGCACCGTCTTTGACCGACTCATTGGTGTCGAGAACGAAATCGTCTCTGCCCTTTTTGAAATTGTCCAAACATTGTTCCCCGAATGCCTGGGCCTCCGCGTGCCCCAGGAAAATAATACAAAACACCGAAGCGCCCAATAACAATCCAATTTGGAGAGGGGTCATTCTACAAGACAGTCCAGGAAAACAATTTTACACAAATACAATCCAGCGGACAATCTGAAAACAGAGAGATATAAGTAACTTAAAATACGTAACATATAACATGGAATGCCTTGTGATTAAATATAAAGAATGTATTAAAGTAGTCGTAACATGATCTAAATAAGATACACAAAAAACCATATACACACACGCATACATACATAAATACATACACTATATATATATATATATATATAACACACACAATCATTTATAGACAAACTTTCAGGACTTTTGTCAGCCGCAGTCTCTCTCTCTCATCCAACTGATTTCAAAGGTCTATGAATTACGTCAAAAATACCAAATAAATAATCCAAGATCCAACTCTTCTGTAACTTTATAGATCCATATTTCTTCAAAAACAACACTATGAGTTAACAAAAATGTGTCACCTGTAAATTCTCTATCTGTCGTCGATTATTCTATACAAACGATCGAAATCTTTCCATTTCACAGGTGTGTCTCGGTCTCTGTCGGGTAGCAGGGGTGTAATCATTAGTCCAAAACGTTTTGCAACGGAAACCGTTTACTCCAAACGGAAAATATTTTGGAACGAAAACGACACTTTCTATTGGACAAATTCAGGTAGGTCGCTGTCCATTTCGTTTCGTTTGGTTCTGTTGTGAATACACCCGTTACATAGAGGAAGTGAAATTCTACTCCCATCTACACCACACCAAAGATTATGGATTTAATGACAAGATACATGTCTCTTCGCCCTAACAATGGGAGTCGTTGTCCACAAAGCGGCACGGCGGGCTGTCAAGCTCCCGTTTAACCTTTCTTTGGATTGGTGGATAAATCTCATTAGTGTACATTTCTTTTGAATACTCGATGAGGGTTGTTGACGTCAACAGCCTGTATTCAATGGAGAGAGCTGCTATGCTACTAGCCTCATTTCATGAATATGCATAGCCATCTCGAGACAACTCCGATTTAAAGTGTTTTTTCTCAAAGTTAACGGGATGTCACGTGTCCTACTTATAACAGTACACTGCTAATAACTTTAGCATTACGAAACTTCTATTCGATCAAACAAACCTCACGTAGCAAATAAACTATTCATTATTTTGTTGGCCAACTTCGACACTCTCATTGCCCTCCTCCATACAAAAACTCCTTGCTTGGTGGGCGATACAACGAAAAAACGCCACCTGCTGGAGGGAGACAGATTTTCCGCCGAGAGGTGACCAAAGACGTGCACGTTGCTACACTCCGATTTCGAGTTGTGTGTCAAGGGAAGAGTAGAATACTTTTATAGAAAAGAAGAAAAAATATTCTTGAAATCTTTTGTTCACAATAGGCCTATGATAATTGATGGCTTTCATAATGGAGACCTGTCTTATTCAAATGACACAAGATGTGAACACAATAAGTGGTTGAGGGCTTCAAGGGTCCACCTGTAACCAAATACCCGAGACCCGATCCAGGACCTGAGTGGTCCGGATCCAGAATTCTAAATAATGTCACGGGTCTGGGTCGGATCTGATATGATTGTCACGGGTCTCGGGTATGTGTAATTTTAACTGACTTGTCTGGTAGGGCTGTACAGATCCAAACGTGACTGCTGCAGTTGAGAGAAATAGAGAAATTTGATCGTTTATGCTGCTGCTCTTGCTTTTCAGGAGAATGGAACCTGGCGCATGTAGCCTGTTGTTGGTCATAAATCATCAAAGCAGCAATTGAGTACCACAGTATGAGTCATAATACCCATAAAACCTAGCGGTAAAACCCGAAATGGTTCCAATCGTTTTTCCACCATTAATTTTTCCATAGAGGATTTTAGAACTACTTCATGTAAGGTCTGTGTTTTGTGTAGGCTTACCCTGGCTTGAAGTTTTTATAACCACTCAAATCTCTCTCGGACAAGGTAACTTTTATCAATATATTCGCTTGTAATTACCCCCCAAAAATGAAATGCTAATTAGCTGCTAATGTGGCGATCATACAGAACTACACATCCTGTTGCAAGCTTTGATGTAATCACTCAAGGCCCAGGGTGGGAATAACCTCCACATTTCTCCATGCAAACTCTCATCGACAAGTAGCAAGTAACCTAGCAATTCTTTTTTTAAATTACCCTGTTCTTTGTCGCAAACTAGCTAACCTTAGGTCTCTCAGTTGATCAGAAGCAAGGATGGTTCTGTGCTTTGTACCAGATTGTAACCACTACTCTGATAAGCACAGTGCATTTGATTGTTTTCAGACCTCTATAATCTCCCGAGTGGCGCAGTACTAGCTTTGCCACTAGAGATCCTGGTTCGAATCCAGGCTCGGTCGTAGCCGGCTGCGACCAGGAGACCCATTGTTTCCCATGGGGGGCCAGTATGAAAAAAATTAATAATAATAATGTATGCACTAACTGTAAGTCGCTCTGGATAAGAGCATCTGCTAAATGACTGAAATTTAAGCGAGAGGCGTCGCTGGAGCTGTGTAATAAGGTAAGCGCTGTTCTCAAGCTATTTTGGTTAGGTCAAAGATCTGTGGTTAGCCAGATACTTTTGAATATTTGCTAGATAACCACCGACTGTGAGCTAGCCAGCTAGTTAACGTTAGCTCACGGTTTGTGTAGTCAAACTAAGTTAGCTCACCAGGGCAGGGATATAGCTAGCTAAATATCGTCTGGTGGGCTAGCTAATTAGGCACCTTGGTTGGCTAGTTGGCTGCATTAGCAGGCTAACATTGCACCGTGGTGTAACGTTAGTCAGACTTTCCCGACAGGTGGTGGCATGCTAGCTAATGTGCCTAACGTTAGTGATTAGCGCTAACTAGCTAACGTTAAATATCCCTGTACTGGTGGACTAGCTAGCATGTCACCACCCGTGGGGTCTGGGGAAAAGTCTGACTACACGAACAATGAGCTAACGTAACTAGCTAGCTAAACGTTAGCTAAATATCTTTGCCCTTGTGGGCTAACATTGCCTAGCATGTCACCACGTGGAAAAGTGTGACTACACGAACGGTAAACTAACGTTAACTAGTTGGCTAGCTAGCTCACAAAGGACGTGGGCTCAATGTTTTCCCATAGAAAACACATTGTTTTGTTCCACGAGTGCATCTGTTGTACATTACTAATCAAATGACCTGTGAAGTCAGTTTTACATGTCAGCAGGGATGGAAATTAAGCTAGCCCAAGGCTAGTACTTTTCATACTGGGCTAGTAGACAATGTGCCAAACTAGCCTGATACAGCAGTGAAATGTGCCAAACTAGCCTGACACAGCAGTGACATTTTGCCTTTAAAAACATCGCATGCCACAGATTTAGGACCTGAATGTTACCCAGACTAGTAGAAATCGTGGTCTGCTGGCCAGTGCCCAAAATCCTTATGTTCCATCCAAGCATGTCAGTCTCTCTCAGAGGATACCCTGTTGGTCCTCCTCAGTGACCTCATGGCTGAGGGTTTTAACTTTCCTCTTGAGAATTAGAATCAGGTACAGTATAATAGCTCATCGCAATACTTCACCTCTTCGGGCAAATAGTACCCTAGACTGTCCTGATTGTCTAGTTGAGCATTCCAGATAATTCTTACATCCCAGCAGAAATGTCGCATCCACATAGTAGGATTTTAGATGTGCAGATAGACCAAAGCCCAGTCTATTTTACAGTTATTATAGTCAAGTCTGTGGGTTATGGTATTTTAATATAGATGTTACCATTTTAGTAATCAACATACCTAGCTATTAAAAGTAACTTTTATTTTGTCTTTCAGATGGGTGGACTGGAAACCCAGTGACAACACTGGGGTCTGCAGCTGCCATTTTCCGGTGGGAAAGAGAAATGGCCCTGTATTTACCAGAAAAGGTAGCGCATCCACCATGGCAGAAGAGGAAGATCCAGACTGTTGATTGGGAAACAAGAACTAACAATGAGGCATGAGGATTGGTTGTTGAGGGACCACTTGTCATATTGTCCAAGGTGGGTTTGAGTTATGATAAACAATGCATTTTCTGTACAGATAAAGATGGTGATACAGCATTGAAAAATACCTATCACTGACCAAATGTCTCTTTGTTTTCCAGTCCAATAGGAGTGCACCTCTCAGACCATCTGGTCCATGGACATCCTGTGCCAGTGTGATCCGAGCGGGAGCGTCCAGTTTTACAGCCCATCGAGCCTGTGGACGGACAGGTCAGTAACTCATCAAATATGATACAATATTGTGTAAAACATTGCATGCCCAAGATGGTGTAGCAGTGCGGTTGTGTACTATGTGTGTGTCCGTGTAAATAGCCAGTTTTTTGTATTTTTCGTACATATTTCCCTATCACTCTTTTCATCGTTCTACTAAATATACTTTCCTGCAACCCGCCTCACTCAATGTGGAAGGAATTCTATTATTGACTTACCTTTTATCTAGAATCTCCAGTTGAAACTAGCTAGCCAGCTAACTAGCTACTTGCTATTAGCCACCGTTAGCGGTTTTCACCCAGAACATCGGATTTTCTGCCGGAATAACTGAATCACTGGACATTAACACCGGATCGCAACTAGCTAGCCGCAACCGAATGGATGTTGCTGTTGGCTAATCACCACTGCCCCCGAAGCAAGCACCAGTTAGCCTTGAGCTAGCCTTGAGCCAGGTCCATATCCCGGCTATCTACCTCTCTGTCTACCGGACGGGAGTAGCCAGCTAACTAGCTACTTGCTATTAGCCAACGTTAGCGGTTTTTCACCATTGTCCGTGGCCTGCAATACCTACCAGCCTGCTCTAGCCTGGACTATTATCGACCAGTCTGCACTGTCTGTACAGCGCGTTATCGACCCAGAACATATAGTTTTTTCTGGAATCACTGAATCACTGGACCTTTAACTCCAGATCATCGCAACTAGCTAGCTGCAACCAAATGGATGTTGTTGTTGGCTAATCAGCCTTGAGCTAGCCTAAAGCCTATCTCCCGGCTATCTACCTCTCTGTCAACCGGACGGGACCTCCTAGAGTCGACACGGAGCCCCGCCGATCCATCACGACTGATCCATCTGCTCTCGGACTCACATTGCTGTTCACTGGACCTTATGATCACTCAGCTGCACAGCTGATGCCTGCTGGACTGTTCCTTTACACGGTACCCTGTCCTGTTTATCTGTTTAGCCTCAGCCCAAACTTTCATCGCCATTACCAATTGTTATCTTAGCTCTCTCGAATAACACCTGTGATTGCTTTATGCCTCTCTGCCATGTCAATATGCCTTGCCTATTGCTGTTCGAGTTAGTTCTTATTATACAATTTCACTGTAAAGCCCCAAGTCCCTCTCAAACTGCCTCAAATAGCTCCTTTGTTCCACTCCCCATACACGCGGAGACCGGCTCAATCGGTGCCTCCAGTGATGCTATCTCTTTCATTGTTACCCAACGCTTAGGTTTACCTCCACTGTACTCATATCCTTCCATATCCTTGTCTGTCCATAATCAGGGGCGGTGTGTTCATTAGGGCGATATGGGCGACGCACTGCCAAACGGGAAAAGGAAGGGATTTTTTTTCTAATCAATTATATCACGGCAACAGTAGTTATCAGTGTTCTAATCTAGACGTCTGATCTGCCACTAAATGTCCAATCAGGCTAAAGTCGTGCTTCAAATGGCCCCGCCCCTTTTGGGGCGATTTCAGTCAGGTTGAAAATCGCCCAGGGGTCTCTCATAGACTATCGTGTAAAATCTTTTTTTTTCAAATATCAGAGCTTTCAATACAATCTCTATGGGTTTCTGAGGGCTTGCACTTACGCGCTTTCGTCATACGTAACATAACCATGAACGTAACTAAGAAAAGAGCGGGTAGCAGCGTCAATCAATTCACGTACTACTATCAACATGGCTAGCGTTCAGTGCAACTCGATTGTCTCTTTGAAAGAAGTTCACATCAAAGACCATTCAAAACGAGCTACTGGAGTGTATGCTAGCGGTCATGAGGGAACATATTGTGGAGGAGGTGAAGTCGGCGAACTTCGTAGCTATCCAAGCTGACGAGACCACGGACGTTTCTACACAGACACAGCTGGTGCTTGTGCTGAGGTACATAGATAGCAACCACAAAGTGCAGGAGCGCTTTTTTGAGTTCCTTCCCATCTCGGAATCAACCTCAGTCTCAATCGCCAGTGTGCTTTTGGAGAGACTGAACAGTCTTTTTGCCGACGACATGAAAGTCAAACTGTGGTGCACTGGCACTGTACCAGGTTCTCATGAGCTACAACCTCCAGGAGACGTTCTCTGAGACTGTGACTCTGTTGAACATCCTCATAACTACTCCCATGACAACAGCTGAAGCTGAGAGATGTTTCTCAACTTTGACACGAGTTAAGACATTCCTGCGAAATTCAATGGGCCAGGAACGTCTGAATGCACTGGCCATGCTTTCCATGGAGAGGGAACTAGTCCTCAGCATGCCTGATTTCAATGAGAAAGTCATTGACCGCTTTGCTGCATTGAAAGAGAGAAGGGAACAGTTTCAGTACAAGTAATGTAGCCTCTCTCTCTCTTTGTCCCTCCCTGTCTGTCTCTTTAACACACACACGCCCAAATCAGTTCACAGTTGATGTTGTTTAAAATAGTTATTTTTCATTTAAAAAAAGTAAAATAAAATAATCTGTTCATGTTCATTTTTACAAATCTATACAATTGGCCAGAATATGGTTGTTCATATTTACAAATCTATACAATTGGCCAGAATATGGTTGTTCATTTTTACAAAGCCATACAGATAGCTGTGTTTACCTTTTCTAGAAATTATTTTCAAATTCTGTTTTCAGGCAAAATGTCTATCACTGTTCATTTTCACAAATCTATACAAGAGGGCAGAATATGGAAGTCTATAAAAATTTCTTATTACCAATAACTTGCATCAATGTTTTCAGTAGCCTCTATCAAAAGCTCCTGCTTGCTTGTTGTGAATTATGCTCAGGTGCACATATTTCCAATTCAACCATGAGGCAAAAAATGTGGTAAAAGCTCTTGTTGATCCTGCAATCTGAACAAATACCAAGATGCTGTATTTTCAGCTGATATTTCATTTGTTTATGGAAATGCATATTGTTTATGCAGTGTTGAGGAATGTGAAAGAACACCCTTGATTATTTTTACTGTGATAACTTATTTTGCTTTTGTAAGCCAACACTTTTGAGATCAGTCAATAAATGCTTCTGGCATTGACTTATATGCTGCCCCTGTCTTCATGTTGTTGCTGGACATATCTTTTTTAAAATGTGTGTAGGTCACCTAAATCATCAGAAAAATTGCCCCCCCTGAGAATTTTTTCAGGAGCCGCCACTGTCCATAATGCCCTGAATCTATTCTACAACGCCCGGAAATCTGCCCTCTTTACTCTCTGTACCCAACGCACTAGAAGACCAGTTCTTAAAGCCTTAAGCCGTATCCTTTATTCTAGTCCTCCTCTGTCCCTCTGGTGATGTAGAGGTTAACCCAGGCCCTGTAGCCCCCAGTATCACTCCTACTCCCCAGGAGCTATCATTTGTTTACTTCTGTAACCATAAAAGCATTGTTTTTTTGCATGTTAACATCAGAAGCCTCCTCCCTAAGTTTGAGTTATTCACTGCGTTAGCACACTCCGCCAACCCTGATGTTCTAGCAGTGTCTGAATCCTGGCTTAGGAAGGCCACCAAAAACTCAGAAATGTCCATCCCCAACTACAACATTTTCAGTCTAGATAGAACTGCCAAAGGGGTTGGAGTTGCAATCTACTGTAGAGATAGCCTGCAGAGCTCTATCATACTATCCAGGTCTGTGCCCAAACAGTTTGAGCTCCTACTTCTAAAAATCCACCTTTCCAGAAATAAGTCTCTCACTGTTGCCACTTGCTACAGACCCCCCTCAGCCCCCAGCTGTGCCCTGGACACCATATGTGAATTGATTTCTCCCCATCTATCCGCAGAGTTTGTACTGCTTGGTGACCTAAACTGGGATATGCTTAACACCCCGGCCATCCTACAATCCAAACTAGATGCCCTCAATCTCACACAAATTATCAAGGAACCTACCAGGTACAACCCTAAATCCGTAAACATGGGCACCCTTATAGATATCATCCTGACTAACTTACCCTCTAAATACACCTCCGCTGTCTTCAACCAGGATCTCAGCGATCACTGCCTTATTGCCTACGTCCGTAACAGGTCCGCGGTCAAACGACCACCCCTCATCACCATCAAACGCTCACTAAAACACTAGTGAGCAGGCCTTCCTAATTGACCTGGCCCAGGTATCCTGGATGGATATCGATCTCATTCCGTCAGTAGAGGATGCCTGGTTGTTCTTTAAAAGTGCTTTCCTCTCAATCTTAAATAAGCATGCCCCATTCAAAAAATGCAGAACTAAGAACAGATATAGCCCCTGGTTCTCCTCAGACTTGACTGCCCTTGACCAGCACAAAAACATCCTGTGGCGTACTGCATTAGCATCGAATAGCCCCCGCGATATGCAACTTTTCAGGGAAGTTAGGAACCAATATACACAAGCAGTTAGGAAAGCAAAGGCTAGCTTTTTCAAACAGAAATTTGCATCCTGTAGCACTAACTCCAAAAACTTTTGGGACACTGTAAATAATCGAGAATTTCAACAAGCATTTTGCTACGGCTGGCCATGCTTTCCACCTGACTACCACTACCCCGGTCACCAGCAGACTAAATAGCCTTGGTTTCCCAAATGACTGCCTTGCCTGGTTCACCAACTACTTCTCAGATAGAGTTCAATGTGTCAAATCGGAGGGCCTGTTGTCTGGACCTATGGCAGTCTCTATGGGGGTACCACAGGGTTCAATTCTTGGGCCGACTCTTTTCTCTGTGTATATCAATGATGTCGCTCTTGCTGCTGGTGATTCTCAGATCCACCTCTACGCAGACGACACCATTTTGTATATATCTGGCCCTTCATTGGACACTGTGTTAACAAACCTCCAAACGAGCTTCAACGCCATACAACACTCCTTCCGTAGCCTCCAACTGCTCTTAAACACTAGTAAAACTAAATGCATGCTCTTCAACCGAACGCTGATTGCACCCGCCCACCCGACTACAATCACTACTCTCGGCGGGTCTGTCCTAGAGTATGTGGACAACTACAAATACCTAGGTGTCTGGTTAGACTGTAAACTCTCCTTCCAGACTCACATTAAGCATCTCCAATCCAAAGTTAGATCTAGAATTGGCTTCCTATTTCGCAAACAAAGCCTCCTTCACTCATGCTGCCAAACATGCCCTCGTAAAGCTGACTATCCTACCGATCCTTGACTTCGGCGATGTCATTTACAAAATAGCCTCCAACACTCTACTCAGCAAATTGGATGTAGTCTATCACAGTGCCATCCGTTTTGTCACCAAAGCCCCATATACTACCCACCATTGTGACCTGTACGCTCTTGTTGGCTGGCCCTCACTACATATTCGTCGCCAAACCCACTGGCTCCAGGTCATCTATAAATCACTGCTAGGTAAATCCCCGTCTTATTTTAGCTCACTGGTCACCATAGTATGCGCTCCAGCAGGTATATCTCACTGGTCATCCCCAAAGCCAACACCTCCTTTGGCCGCCATTCCTTCCAGTTCTCTGCTGCCAATGACTGGAACAAACTGCAAAAATCTCTGAAGCTGGAGACTCTTATCTCCCTCACTAACTTTAAGCATCAGTTGTCAGAGCACCTTACCGATCACTGCACCTGTACACAGCCCATCTGAAATTAGCCCACCCAACTACCTCATCCCCATATTGTTATTTATTTTGCTCATTTGCACCCCAGTATCTCTATTTGCACATTATCTCTTACACATCTATCATTCCAGTGTTAATACTAATTATAATTATTTTGCACTATGGCCTATTTATTGCCTTACCTCCATAACTTGCTACATTTGCACACACTGTATATATATTTTCTGTTGTATTTTTGACTTTATGTTTTGTTTTACCCCATATGTAACTCTGTGTTGTTGTGTTTATCGCACTGCTTTGCTTTATCTTGGCTAGGTTGCAGTTATAAATGAGAACTTGTTCTCAACTGGCTTACCTGGTTAAATAAAGGTGGAAAAAAAAGAAGAGAAGCCGTGCCAGATCAACACCACTCTCAGCAAGAAGATCTGCTGGAAGAGATGAACTCTCGCTCACTCTGGGGGTAAGAGATAATTTAAACATCACAGATATAAATTCCCACAGTGCCCATGATAAAATGCAATATGAATTGTGTTGTACTTCTGAATGAAACTGTGAGGAGATGCACTCAGACCAGCCTTTGTTATTGAACTTACGTTAACTACATTACTTTAGTTGGCTGCTTTGAGCAAGACTTGAATGTAATATAACCTATTCTATGAGCCTATTGTTTGTGTATGATCTTTATTAATTGTTCACTTGTTTTTCAACAATGTCAAGTACAGGCAGGGATGACTGGGGCCTTCAGCAAGTAAGACACAGGATAAAAAATAATTTAAACATCACAGATATAAATTCCCACTGTGCCCATGATAAAGTTAACTACGTAAATGTAAATTACTTTAGTTGGCTGCTTTGAGCAAAGCTTGTATGTAATATAACCTATTCTGGGAGCCTAGTGTGTATGAATTATGTGGAATATTTCTGGACCATTGGCTTCCCTTAAAACAGGTACTAGCAGGAGGAGCAATATGAGTGTCAGAGGTCGTCACGCTGTATGGTGATGGAGGCTTTGGTGGTCCACACAACGAAGAAGCAGGTGTTCCTTCTAGTGATGTGGAGCTGACCTTTGACCTGGTGCCAGTAAGGGAGGTCTTCACGGAGGTGTTAAGACCCTCCCTCCTTAATATAGAAATCCTTTGACTTCTCTGCCTCTTCAATGGTAAGGTCCCTTGCACCATAGTGTGACGACCCTCCCACTCTGTCTGCCAAATTCTTTCTCTCTGCTCTTGTTTTCCTTAATAGGATGTCGGTGGGCGGAGCTGGGAGGGTCGTCAGAGAAATGGGACACACCTGGGCTCGGGTGTGTCCCGGAGATAAATACAACTCCCCCCCATACACCGGGGAGACTCTTGGTTGTGGCATTTTGGGGCTTCTTTGTGTTCATTTGTTTTGGCACCTCTAAACACCCCTCATTATCACTATCTATGCACGCATCCATTCACTTACACTACTGACTACACACCATTGTTACTTGGATATAGTTTACTTTATTGTTATTTATATGTTTGTTTCTTTTTCTCCGTGTTGTCTCCCTCTTTGTTACGGGCTACAAGCCGTTTCGTAACAATAGGGACCTTGACCTCCACCACTGCTATGGTGCCCACCAGGAGGCACCCAGGATCCCCGACCCAAAGCCCCGACTCCTGCACATCCATCCCTGTAGCCATTTTGAATGCTTTGATGCCCTCCTCTTCGTTATCTGTGCCCCACTTTAGAGACAACACCCCATCCAACGACTGATCTGAGGACCCTTTTTAGCAGCGGATGGCCCTAACCACTGTTCCATAATTGCTGACCGTCAACCTTCCTCTCCTCATGGTGTGCCAGTTGGGGAAGGATATTAAGTGCCACATGCCTTTCAATGCATGACTTTGAACACCTTGAAATGCATTTGTTGTAAGAAACGTGATATATAAATATAGTTTGATTTGATTGATGACATTACAGCTGTAGAATATTTAATAAACTGTAGGTTTTCCATAAACTTTTAATTGATATTTTGGGATTTTATCACTTGACATCAATCATATAGTGGGAAGGATCTTATAAATCTAGACTGTGTGAATGCATGTACCATTCAGAATGAATAAATAAATACTATGCCTTTTGAAGATTTGTCTCTGGTCATGAAACTACAGTACAGGCTGAATGTCTAAACAAAGTCAATTCTGAATGGCAATAGATTTTTTTTAATTCATTCTCAATGACAACATTCTATAACTGAGTTATCACTCATCTAAGTAGTATCCGGGGTAATATGGTTAATGATTCTATAACTGATTAAGTAGCTCTCCTTGTAGAATGTTGACAGCAGTATATTACACATTGTATTGCTAAAATGCTCAAACTTAACTTACTAACTACACACTGACACAGGATCAACTTGATTAAATATACAGCAAGGAAAATAGTACTGTAAACTATATTACAGCATCACTGCTGTAAAGCAAAATAACAGTATTAAGCTGGCAACTGTGGTGCCAGTATAATGCTGTAAATTTACAGGGAAATACCTACAGTAATATACAATTATTTTACAGTACTAAGCAGCAATGCAGGTTGTCTTTAGAAGACATCTCCCTGAAATGTAATTTTGTGAGAAAAACAATACTTGTACAAATATATATATCTATTCAAATTCATAACATGAATTTCACATGAATTGCACTTTAACCACAAATATATTTAAGAAAAAAAACTCAAAACGGATCAATGAAAAATAGGAAAACAGTCGAACAGGGAGAAATGTTTACAAAAAAACTATAACAAGAACTGCTTGCCTGCCTGTCTGAGAGAGAAACGAGAGAGAGAGGGATGGATAGAGAGGAGCGAGCAGGACGAGACTGGAGCCAGAGAGGCATGCTACCGCAAGCCAACACAGGCTCTGGGATGGCACTAGCAGAGCATCTACTGCCCCATCCCTCATGGCAGGATTTCTGAGAGAATGAGAGATGCAAACAAGTCTCGAATTTGTCTTTGTGGCGTGCAAATTATCACCCCAATCTTCGAAACTCTGATCCTCCTTAGCTCTGATACGTCAAGTAGGACAGATGTGGAAATAGACAGAATAGAAAGAAAGCGATTGCTATTACTATTAATATTACTCGGTGGATAAAAAGGTAGATGACAACTGACAAATAAAGTTTATGTGTTCATCATGTCGTGACGTGACTTACAGTGGCTTGCGAAGGTATTCACCTCCTTTGGCATTTTTCCTATTTTGTTGCCTTACAACCTGGAATTAAAATGGATTTTTTTGGGGTTTGTATCATTTGATTTACACAACATGCCTACCACTTTGAAAATGCAAAATATTTTTTGTTGCGAAACAAACAAAAAATAAGACAAAAAAACTGAATACTTGAGCGTGCATAACTATTCACCCAACCCCAACCCCCCCAAAGTCAATTCTTTGTAGAGCCACCTTTTGCAGCAATTACAGCTTCAAGTCTCTTGGGGTATGTCTCTATAAGCTTGGCACATCTAGCCACTGGGATTTTTGCCTATTCTTCAAGGCAAAACTGCTCCAGCTCCATCAAGTTGGATAGGTTCCGCTGGTGTACAGCAATCTTTAAGTCACACCACAGATTCTCAATTGGATTGAGGTCTGGGCTTTGACTAGGCCATTCCAAGACATTTAAATGTTTCCCCTTAAACCACTCGAGTGTTGCTTTAGCAGTATGCTTAGGGTCATTGTCCTGCTGGAAGGTGAACCTCCGTCCCAGTCTCAAATCTCTGGAAGACTGAAACAGGTTTCCCTCATGAATTTCCCTGTATTTAGCGCCATCGATCATTCCTTCAATTCTGACCAGTTTCCCAGTCCCTGCCAAAGAAAAACATCCCCACACCATGATGCTGCCACCACCATGCTTCACTGTGGGGATGGTGTTCTCGGGGTGATGAGAGGTGTTGGGTTTGCGCCAGACATAGCGTTTTCCTTGATGGCCAAAAAGCTCAATTTTAGTCCTATCTGACCAGAGTACCTTCTTTCATATGTTTGGGGAGTCTCTCACATGGCTTTTGGCTAACACCAAACGTGTTTGCTTATTTCTTTCTTTAAGCGATGGCTTTTCTCTGGCCACTCTTCCATAAAGCCCAGCTCTGTGGAGTGTACGGGTTAAAGTGGTCTTATGGACAGATACTCCAATCTCTGCTGTGGAGCTTTGCAGCTCCTTCAGGGTTATCTTTGGTCTCTTTGTTGCCTCTCTGATTAATGCCCTCCTTGCCTGGTCCGTGAGTTTTGGTGGGCAGCCCTCTCTTGGCAGGTTTGATGTGGTGCCCCTGACATGTTTGGAGAGCTCCTTGGTCTTCATGGTGCCGCTTGCTTGGTGGTGCCCCTTGCTTAGTGGTGTTGCAGACTCTGGGACCTTTCAGAACAAATGTATATATACTGAGATAATGTGACAGATCATGTGACACTTAGATTGCACACAGGTGGACTTTATTTAACAAATGATGTTACTTCTGAAGGTTATTGGTTGCACCAGATCTTATTTAGGGGCTTCATAGCAAAGGGGGTGAATACATACAGTGGTGTGAAAAGTGTTTGCCCCCTTCCTGATTTGTTATTTGTTTGCATGTTTGTCACACTTAAATGTTTCAGATCATCAAACTAATTTAAATATTAGTCAAAGATAACACAAGTAAACACAAAATGCAGTTGGTTGTTATTATTAAGGGAAAACAAAATCCAAACCTACATGGCCCTGTGTGAAAAAGTGTTTGCCCCCCCTGTTATAACACAACTCAACTGTGGTTTATCACACCTGAGTTCAATTCCTCTAGCCACACCCAGGCCTGATTACTGCCACATCTGTTCTCAATCAAATCACTTAAATAGGACCTGCCTGACAAAGTGAAGTAGACCAAAAGATCCTCAAAAGCTAGACATCATGCCGAGATCCAAAGAAATTCAGGAACAAATGAGAAAGAAAGTAATTGAGATCCATCAAAAGGTTATAAAGCCATTTCTAAAGCTTTGGGACTCCAGCGAACAACAGTGAGAGCCATTATCCACAAATGGCGAAAACATGGAACAGTGGTGAACCTTCCCAGGAGTGGCCGGCCGACCAAAATTACCCCAAGAGCGCAGCGACGACTCATCCAAGAGGTCACAAAAACCCCACAACAACATCCAAAGAGCTGCAGGCCTCACTTGCCTCAGTTAAGGTCAGTGTTCATGACTCCACCATAAGAAAGAGACTGGGCAAAAATGGCCTGCATGGCAGAGTTCCAAGACGAAAACCACTGCTGAGCAAAAATAACATTAAGGCTCGTCTCATTTTTGCCAGAAAACATCTTGATGATCCCCAAGACCTTTGGGGAAAATACTCTGTGGACTGATGAGACAAAAGTTGAACTTTTTGGAAGGTGTGTGTCCCATTACATCTGGCGTAAAAGTAACACCGCATTTCAGAAAAAGAACATCATACCAACAGTAAAATATGGTGGTGGTAGTGTGATGGTCTGGGCCTGTTTTGCTGCTTCAGGACCTGGAAGAGATGCTGTGATAAATGGAACCATGAATTCTGCTGTCTACCAAAAAATCCTGAAGGAGAATGTCCGGCCATCTGTTCGTGACCTCAAGCTGAAGCGAACTTGGGTTCTGCAGCAGGACAATGATTCAAAACACACCAGCAAGTCCACCTCTGAATGTCTGAAGAAAAACAAAATGAAGACTTTGGAGTGGCCTAGTCAAAGTCATGACCTGAATCCTATTGAGATGCTGTGGCATGACCTAAAAAAGGCAGTTCATGCTCGAAAACCCTCCAATGTGGCTGAATTACAACAATTCTGCAAAGATGAGTGGGCCAAAATTCCTCCACAGCGCTGTAAAAGACTCATTGCAAGTTATCGCAAACGCTTGATTGCAGTTGTTGCTGTTATTAGGTTGTAGGGGGCAATCACTTTTTCACACAGGGCCATGTGGGTTTGGATTTTGTTTTCCCTTAATAACAACAACCTTCATTTCAAAACTGCATTTTGTGTTTACTTGTGTTATCTTTGACTAATATTTAATTTGTTTGATGATCTGAAACATTTTAGTGTGACAAACATGCAAACAAATAAGAAATCAGGAAGGGGAAAAACACTTTTTCACACCACTGTATGCACGCACCACTTTTCTGTTTATTTATTGTTTATAATTTTTTGAAACTAATTATTTTTTTCACTTCACCAATTTGGACTATTTTGTGTATGTCCGTTACATGAAATCCAAATAAAAATCCATTTAAATTACAGGTTGTAATGCAACAAAGTAGGAAAAACGCCAAGGGGGTTAAATGCTTTTGCAAGGCACTGTAGCTAAAGTTATTGTGCTGGCTGGCAACAGCATTTTGTCTTGCATCTTTAAGTAGAACAAGGCTGAGTTACTCAATAAAGCCCCCTGGTCAACTACATCTTCTTTATCAAAAGGTGCATCTGTGAGTGTGACAGTCTCATCATCTACTGTGTTTTCTTCATTTTGTCTGACATGACTGTGATCTGTAACCGGCTCCTTATGCTTTCTGCTCAGATGGTAGTTAAAAGATTACCTGACCCGGAAATATCTGGAGCAGCCTCTATAGGGACAAGACACCTTTTTCCCATCTCTGATATGCCATCTCAAATGAGCACACAAAACTGAAAAAATAGGGTTCTGAAATGAGCATCCCTGAACCTGGCAGGCCATGGGAATTCCCCTTGAGTCGTTTTATGACGCCTATATACATGGGATTTAAAAGCAGAGAAGTTCTTAAAAATGGAAGGGCACTCCTCTACCCCACAAGCAAAACTGTAGTTTGCCACATTTCTATGTTTTTTTTGCATGAGTAATGAATGCTTTAATATTTAGGCAACAGAAATTGCAGGATTTACACCTGTACATTCCCAATAAAGCTACTTCCAGCTACCAGCCAGCCTGTAATATGAAAATTACACTACCCCCAGCCACAAAATTGCATGCACACACCTGAAGAGCTATTGAGCTATACCATGCAACTCATGCCAACCACACAATCTCAATAAAAAAAATTTAATAGACTACAAGGCTAAATAAAATATCAGTCTGTTCCTGATGTTTCAGATATAATTAATTTAATGTTGCCTAATTAATGGATGAACAAGGATAACTTCTGAAAGATTAGCAAAAGCACGAAAATTCAACTCACGCGGGAAAATGCCACGTCCATCTGTCACGCCCTGACTCAGGGGACGCTTATATGTTGAGTCAGGGTGTGTATATTCCTTGTTGCGCTTGTTCTATGTTATAGGATCTAGTATGTCTAGATCTATGTTGGCCGGTGTGGTTCCCAATCAGAGGCAGCTGTCGCTCGTTGTCTCTGATTGGGGACCATACTTAGGCAGCCTATTGGCACTAGTGGGTTGTGGGATCTTGTTCCTTGTAAGGTATGTTGTGTGTTCTACCTTGGACTTCATGTTTTGTTTCCTTTGTTGTTTTGTCTTGTGTTTATTTAGTTTAATAAACATGTACGCATATCACGCTGCGCCTTGGTTTGACCCGTCATTCAACGAACGTGATACCATCGCCCTGAATAATGCTAGTGAGCTAACCACACAATCTGAAGAAAATTAAAATAAAACATAACTTTAATATCCTGCAGGGCAAAATATCAGTATGTGCCTGTTGTTGCTGAATTAATAATTTAATGGATTAATAAGGATAAGAAAAGCAGGGGGAATATTCCACTACACTTCTGCTAAATCATACGCACCCCAGACTGAATAGAGCTAACCAGAGAGATTTAGAGAAAGGTGTCCAGTGGAGTTCCCCATCTCTGAGCTATAGCTAACGTTAGCAAGCACCATTCCACTTTCATCTGAGACGCCTCTCATTCTAACTACAGAATCCCCCCAAAATTATACATCCCAAGGCAAAATGTCAGTCCGTGCCTGCTGACAAACTAAAGGTGCATTTGACCTAGCTAAACTCTCGCTCCCTCGACGGACAGTCTTTTTGTCTGGTGTAGCCTACGAGAACTTTGCCACTAATACCATAGCGTTAGCACCATGCCACCCATGTCATTCACCCACTGGTTAAGTAGCCTTTCCAAAGAAACACACATATGGATTTCTGCACGTTGTTAATACTAATATGATTTGCTCTATAGCTACAATATCACTGATTATTTTACCAGCAAGAAAGATCAATGCAACAGACCGACATGTCAACTTGGCTAGCTAACACAATCCAAACAAGCTAGCTAGTAGCTTAGTTAAGAAAACCTGCAGTAGGTATATGGAAGTATATAGTATATGGAATTAGTACATACCTAGCAGCTGCTCAAAAGTCTTTAGGTGACTTTTCCCCCAAAATAAAAGATAAAATAGCTAGTTAAGAAAATATAAGTAAAAATCAAATAAAAAGTGTTAGAAATTGCGTAATTCAAATCTGGTATTGGAATAAAATAAAACATAATCAAGAGATATTCAATCCAAGCTAAATGTATTATATGCAAAATATATGTATGATAAGTATGATGGTTCGTATACGGGCTCACTGAAATACCACGCAGGGCAGACAGAGAACTGATCCATTGTTATGAGTTCTTCTTCAAATACTCTGACAGAGATATTTCCCACTCCCTGCTGGCCAATCAGAGTAGAGACTGAGCGTGGTTTAGACTTACTCAGCCAATCCGTTGGCGCACAGGCTGGTCCCAGCCCCTTGGCGCTCCACTGTTGCCAGGTGTCTAGTTGTTTTGCAACTTATCCAGAAAGTCAGCACTTTTGCAGTACACGTCCTTGGATGGTTCACAGAGCACAAAGAAGCAGTGTAGTCTAGTATTTTGAGACACAAGTTCTTATCTCATCCTACCCCCTAACGTTCCTCACATGAATCACAGCTTGTCATGTGAAACAATTTATATCAGTACAGTACAAACCTTCTATGTTTTAATCACCAATGCATTCCTTCTAAGCTATTCATCCCTCCAGTTATGAGAAAATAGATCCCCACAAAAGTAAAACAATAAAATAACAATAACGAGGCTATATACAGGGCGTACCTGTACCGAGTCAATGTGCGGGGGTACAGATTGCGTCATCTGTGGATCTGTTGAGGCGGTATGCGAATTGGAGTGGGTCTAGGGTTTCTGGGATGATGGTGTTGATGTGAGCCATGACCAGCCTTTCAAAGCACTTCATGGCTACCGACGTGAGTGCTACGGGGCGGTAGTCATTTAGGCAGGTTACCTTTGCTTTCTTGGGCACAGGGACTATGGTGGTCTGCTTGAAACATGTAGGTATTACAGACTCGGTTAGGGAGAGGTTGAACATGTCAGTGAAGACACTTTCCAGTTGGTCCGCGCATGCTCTGAGTACACGTCCTCATAATCCGACTGGCCCTGCGGCGTTGTGAATGTTGACCTGTTTAAAGGTCTTGCTCACATCGGCTATGGAGAGCGTGATCACACAGTCGTCTGGAACAGCTGGTGCTCTCATGCATGCTTCAGTGTTGCTTGCCTCGACGCGAGCATAAAAGGCATTTAGCTCGTCTGGTAGGCTCACGTCACTGGGCAGCTCGCGGCTGGGTTTCCCTTTGTAGTCCACAATAGTTTGCAAGCCCTGCCACATCCGACGAGCGTCAGAGCCGGTGTAGTAGGATTCAATCTTAGTCCTGTATTGATGGTTCGTCGGAGGGCATAGCGTAGCATCCGCGTCATCTGACCACTTCCGTTTTGAGCGAGACACTGGTACTTCCTGCTTTAGTTTTTACTTGTAAGCAGGAATCAAGAAGATAGAATAATGGTCAGATTTCCCAAATAGAGGGCGAGGGAGAGCTTTGTATGCGTCTCTGTGTGTGGAGTAAAGGTGGTCTAGAGTTTTTTTCCTTCTGGTTACACATGTAACATGCTGGTAGAAATTAGGTCAAACGGATTTAAGTTTGCCTGCATTAAAGTCCCCGGTCACTAGGAGCGCCACTTCTGGAAGAGCATTTTCTTGTTTGCTTATGGCCTTATACAGTTCGTTGAGTGCGGTCCTAGTGCCAGCATTGGTTTGTGGTGGTAAATAGACGGCTACCAATTATATAGATGAGAACTCTCTCGGTAGATAGTGTGGTCTACAGTTTATCATGAGGTACTCTACCTCAGGCGAGCAATACCTCGAGACTTCTTTAATATTAAACATCGCGCACCAGCTGTTATTGACAAATAGACACACACCCCCGCCCCTCATCTTACCAGACGTAGCTGCTCTGTCCTGCCGATGCATGGAAAACCCAGCCAGCTCTATATTAGCCCTGTGTCGTCATTCAGCTATGACTCGGTGAAACATAAGAAATTACAGTTTTTTATGTCCTGTTGGTAGGATAGTCTTGATCGTAGACTATCCAGTTTATTTTCCAGTGATTGCATGTTGGCTAATAGGACGGATGGTAGTGGCGGTTTACCCACTCGCCGAAGAATTCTCACAAGGCACCCCGACCTCCGCCTCCGGTATCTCCGTCTTTTCTACACGCAAATGACGGGGATTTGGGCCTGGTCTCAGGAAAGCAGTATATCCTTTGCGTGAGACTCATTAAAGAAAAACTCTTTGTCCAGTTCGAGGTGAGTAATCGCTGTTCTGATGTCCAGAAACTCTTTTCGGTCATAAGAGACGGTAGCAGCAACATTATGTACAGAATAAGTTACAAACAATGCAAAAAAAAAAAAAAAATAGCACAGTTGGTTAGGAGCCCGTAAAAACGGCAGCCATCCCCTCCGGCGCCATTAATAATTTGCTTTATCATTTTTATTATTGTAGGCCTATTTATTAATCTAAACCAGTTCTTTAAATATGCAAAATGTGTTTTGTTTCATTCTGTTGAGAAATTTTTGTTGGGTAAATTAAGTATTTTTAATGGAAAACTCCACCCAAAAACTATCTTTTGGTATTTGTTTCATTTTTCCATTGTTGATATAGTCCCAAAATCAAGTTTTCAAGATACATAACTTTCAAAATACAGAAATACAGCGGTTATGATGCCTTTTGTAAAGGTTTGGTGTGGTGTGACAATTAGCCTATACTGCAGGCCTATGATATGAAGGCAGTGCGCACCGGCGCTCCAACTGACTCTGACAGTTGAATTTAAGGTGAGGAAGAACGTTTTAGGCCTACCAGAGTTACTCCTATAATCTAACAATATAATGCTTATCTTCAAATTCTGATCGAAAAATAACGAATGAGACTCCTTCTGTACGCCCATCTGACAAGGATAAAGAAATGCATGTTGGTGTCGTAGCATGGCGGCGGCATATCTCTATCTCTCTGGGGCTAGGATTAAGCCGGCTTCCCTTCCTTTATATTTATTTTTTAAATATTAATATCATACAGTGGACACCTAAGCCTATAGGCCAATGGATGCAATGTCCTGATGCATTTAGTGCTCAAATCTCTGACAGGCTATATAGTGTCCATTTTTTCTTTCGCACTTTTAACAAATGGTACCTTTTTATATCCATTAGATGGCAGTGTCAGACAGAATATTATCCAGATCAATTCAATTGTCACGTCTTCCGCTGAGGCTGCCTCCCCTCCTTGTTCGGGCAGGTTTCGGTGTTCGTTGTCACCGGCTTACTAGCTACTGCCGATCTCATTCTCATCACTCCACTTGTCATGTCTTGTCAATCACACACACCTGGTGCTCATTCCCCTAATTAGTATGTGTATAAGTGTTCCCTCTGTTCCCCTTGTCTTTGTGAGTGATTGTTTCATTGTGAGAGCAAGTAACTCGGTTGAGCTACTCTTCCATTTGTTATTGCCAAGGTGGTATATTTCCCTTGTGATAGTTTCGTATTGACACTGGGTGCGTTTTATTTATGTAAACGGAATATACTCTGGACTTCGGTGTTTTACCTCCTGCGCCTGACTCCTTCATTCACACCTCATCACAGAATCACTCACCCGCTGAATGGAGTCAGCAGGAGAAGACAGCATGCCTGGAGTTGTGGCAAGGGTCAAGGAGCATTCCTCGATGCTGGCCAGCTTGGGGGAAGCGATGGATCGGGTTCTTCAGGTAGTACAACGCCTGGAGAGGAGAGGACCCAATCTATACACCCCAGCCCCTGGAGGAATCCAGATATCCCGGCCACCAGTGTTTGATGGGATGGCAGCGCGATGTAAGGGATTTCTGCTCCAACTAGAGTTGTATTTCTCCAGCATCAGGCCGGCGCCACTGGAGTGGGAGAAGGTATCCGTCCTCGTTTTCTGCCTTTGTGGGAGAGCCCTGGAGTGGGCCAACGCAATGTGGAATGAGGGAGGTGCCACGTTGGAGGACTACGGGAGGAGGAGGTTACTGTACCAGTCACCATGTTTACACAGGAGATGCATGTTGAGCAGATCACTTTTTTGATTATTGAGTCTCCTGCTTACCCTGTAGTCTTAGGTATTCCGTGGTTAGCCCTTCACAACCCCACTTTTTCATGGCCGCAGAGAGTTCTTACGGGGTGGTCGCGTGAGTGTCCGGGTAGGTGTCTAGGTGTTTCCGTTGGTGCGACCACGGTGGAAAGTCCAGACGGTACCCCCACCGCATTCCCCCCGAATACCATGATCTGGCGCTCGCGTTTTCCAAGATGCAAGCGACTAAATGACCACCTCATCGGGAGGGGGATTGCGCGATAAACCTTCGGGTAGACGCTGTACCTCCCAGGAGTCATGTATATCCCCTGTCGCAGGCTGAAACGGAGGCTATGGAAACATACGTCACCGAGTCCCTGCTCCAGAGGTCCCTCCACTTCACCTGCTTCCTCAAGTTTCTTCTTTGTGTAGAAGAAAGATGGCAGTTTACGCCCATGCATTGATTATTGACCACTGAATAAGGTGACTGTACAATTTAGTTATCCTCTTCCCCTCATTCCTTCAGTGATTGAGTCAATGCATGGGGCCTGTTTTTTCACCAAATTAGACCTCAGGAGTGCCTACAACCTGGTGCGTATTCGGGAAGGGGATGAGTGGAAAACCGCATTCAGCACAACCTCGGGGCATTATGAATACCTGGTGATGCCCTACGGTTTGATGAATGCTCCATCTGTTTTCCAGTCCTTTGTGAACGAGGTGTTTCGGGACATGCTTGGTCGCGGTGTGGTGGTCTACGTCGATGACATCCTGGTGTATTCCGCTATGCGCGCCGACCATGTGTCCCTGGTTCGCAAGGTACTGGTCTGACTGCTGGAGAATGATCTTTATGCCAAAGCAGAGAAGTGTGAGTTTTTCCAGCAGTCAATCTCCTTCCTCGGATACTGCATTACTACCACAGGTGTGGAGATGGAGGGAGATCGCATTTCAGCCGTGCGTAATTGGCCGACTCCAACCACGGTGAAGGAGGTGCAGTGCTTCCTTGGCTTTGCCAACTACTATCGGAAGGTTTATTCGGTGCTTTGGCAAGGTCGCAGCTCCCATTACCTCCTTGTTGAAGGGTGGGCCATCCCGGCTCCGCTGGTCTGCTGAGGCTGATTTGGCCTTCAGTAGATTGCGGGGCCTGTTCACCTCAGCCCCGGCATTGGCTCACCCTGATTCATCACTACCGTTCGTAGTGGAGGTGGATGCGTCCGAGGCAGGGATAGGCGCTGTCTTATCCCAACGCTCGGGCACGCCACCCAAGCTCCGCCCCTGTGCCTTCTTTTCGAAGAAGCTCTGCTCAGCGGAGCAGAACTACGGCGTTGGTGATCGGGAGCTGCTGGCTGTTGTCCGAGCTTTGACGGTGTGGAGACATTGGCTCGAAGGGGCAAAACACCCTTTCCTCGTCTGGCCAGACCACCGTAACCTGGAGTACATTCGGGCAGCGAGGAGGCTGAATCCTCGCCAGGCCAGGTGGGCCCTCTTCTTCACCCAGTTTGATTTCACACTCTCATACAGTCCGGGTACGAAGAACGTGAAGGCAGAAGCACTGTCCCGGCTGTATGACACAGAGGAGAGGCCCAGAGACAACACCCCCATACTCCCGGCCTCATGCATTGTGGCACCGGTAGTATGGGCGATGGATGCGGATATAGCGCAGGCATTACACACAGATCCATCTCCACCGCAGTGTCCAGCTGGGCTGCAGTACGTGCCTGCGCTTATCCGTGATCGTCTGATCTACTGGGCACACACGACACCCTCCTCTGGTCATCCAGGTATCGGTCGTACAATGCGCTGCCTGACCGAGATGTACTGGTGGCCTACCTTGGCTAAGGACGTGAGGGTGTATGTTTCCTCCTGCTCAGTGTGCGCCCAGAGTAAGGCACCTAGGCACCTCCCAGCGTGTAAGCTACAACCTTTACCAGTTCCACAACGACCATGGTCTCACCTTAGTATTGATTTTCTTACTGAACTTCCCCTCTCCCAAGGTAACACCACTATCCTGGTCGTTGTGGATCGCTTTTCAAAGTCCTGCCGCCTCCTTCCTCTGCCCAGGCTCCCCACGGCCCTACAAACTGCGGAGGCTCTGTTTACTCACGTCTTCCGGCACTACGGGGTACCAGAGGATACAGTGTCCGACCGAGGTCCACAGTTCACGTCTAGAGTCTGGAAGGCATTCATGGAACGTCTGGGGGTCTCGGTCAGCCTGACCTCTGGATTTCACCCTGAGAGTAATGGGCAGGTAGAAAGGGTGAATCAAGATGTGGGTAGGTTCCTGCAGACCTACTGTCAGGACCGGCCGGGGGAGTGGTCGGTGTTCCTGCCATGGGCAGAATACGCTCAGAACTCTCTCCGCCACTCCTCCACTAACCTAACACCCTTCCAATGTGTTTTGGGTTACCAACCGGTCCTGGCACCATGTCACCAGAGCCAGACCGAGGCTCCTGTGGTGGATGACTGGTTTCGGCGCGCGGAGGAGAATTGGGACGCTGGCCACGTTCACCTCCAGCGCGCCGTGCGTCGTCAGAAGTCGAATGCTGACCTCCACCGCAGGGAGGCCCCGGTTTTCGTACCGGGGGATCAGGTCTGGCTCTCGACCCGGAATCTACCCCTCCGCCTGCCCTGCCGGAAGCTGAGCCCGCGGTTTGTGGGGCCGTTTAAAGTACTGTCACGACTTCCGCCGAGGCTGCCTCCCCTCCTTGTTCGGCAGGTTTCGGCGTTCGTCGTCACCGGCTTACTAGCTACTGCCGATCCCATTCTCATCACTCCACTTGTCATGTCTTGTCAATCACACACACCTGGTGCTCATTCCCCTAATTAGTATGTGTATGAGTGTTCCCTCTGTTCCCCTTGTCTTTGTGAGGGATTGTTTCATTGTGAGAGCGAGTAACTCGGTTGAGCTACTCTTCCATTTGTTATTGCCAAGGTGGAATATTTCCCTTGTGATAGTTTCGTATTGACGCTGGGTGCGTTTTATTTATGTAAACGGAATAAACTCTGGACTTCGGTGTTTTACCTCCTGCGCCTGACTCCTTCATTCACACCTCATCACATCAATTTCAATTCAAGGGGCTTTATTGGCATGAGAAACATATGTTTACATTGCTAAAGCAAGTGAAATGGATAAACAAAAGTGAAATAAGCAATAAAAGGTGAACAGTAAATATTACTCACACAAGTTCCAAAAGAATAAAGACATTTCAAATGTCATATTATGTCTATATACAGTGTTGTAACGAAGTGCAAATAGTAAAAAACAAATACACTATTTGGGACAAACAATTACCATAAATATGGGTTGTATTTACAATGGTGATTCTTCTTCACTGGTTGCACTTTTCTTGTGGCAACAGGTCACAAATCTTGCTGCTGTGATTGCACCCTGTGGTATTTCATCCAATAGATATAGGAGTTTATCAAAATTGGATTTGTTTTCAAATTATTTGTGGGTCTGTGTAATCTGAGGGAAATATGTGTCTCTAATATGGTCATACATTTTGCAGGAGGTTAGGAAGTGCAGCTCACCTACGGCAACCTTTCTCAATAGAAAGGCTATGCTCACTGAGTCTGTACATAGTCAAGGCTTTCCTTAATTTTGGGTCAGTCACAGTGGTCAGGTATTCTGCCACTGTGTACTCTCTGTTTAGGGCCAAATAGCATTCTCGTTTTTTTGTTAATTCCTTCCAATGTGTCAAGTAATTATCTTTTTGTTTTCTCATGATTTGGTTGGGTCTAGTTGTGTTGCTATCCTGGGGCTTTGTGGGGTCTGTTTGTGTTTGTGAACAGAGCCCCAGGACCAGCTTGCTTAGGGGACTCTTCTCCAGGTTAATCTCTCTGTAGGTGATGGCTTTGTCACGGAAGGTTTGGGAATCTCTTCCTTTTAGGTGGTTGTAGAATTTAATGGCTCTTTTCTGGATTTTGATAATTAGCAGGTATCGGCCTAATTCTGCATTATTTTGTGTTTTACGTTGTACGAGGAGGATATGTTTGCAGATTTCTGCATGCAGAGTCTCAATTTGGTGTTTGTCCCCATTTTGTGAATTCTTGGTTGGTGAGCGGACCCCAGACCTCACAACCATAAAGGGCAATGGGTTCTATAACTGATTCAATTATTTTTAGCCAGATCCTAATTGGTATGTCAAATTTTATGTTCCTTTTGATGGCATAGAAGGCCCTTCTTGCCTTGTCTCTCAGATCGTTCACATCTTTGTGGAATTTACCTGTGGCGCTGATGTTTAGGCCGAGGTATGTATAGTTTTTTGTGTGCTCTAGGCCAACAGTGTCTAGATGGAATTTGTATTTGTGGTCTTGGCAACTGGACCTTTTTTGGAACAGCATTATTTTTGTCTTACTGAGATTTACTGTCAGGGCCCAGGACTGACAGAATCTGTGCAGAAGAGCTAGGTGCTACTGTAGGCCCTCCTTGGTTCGGGACAGAAGCACCAGATCATCAGCAAACAGTAGACATTTGACTTCAGATTCTAGTAGGGTGAGGCCGGGTGCTGCAGACTGTTCGTTGATATATATATATTGAAGAGGCTGGGGCTTAAGCTGCATCCCTGTCTCATCCCACGGCCCTGTGGAAAGAAATGTGTGTGTTTTTTGCCAATTTTAACCGCACACTTTGTTGTTTGTGTACATGGATTTTATGATTTGTTAAAATGCCAATTTGACATTTGCTCAGTACATTGTTTTCACTGAGGAAATGCACCAGTCTGCTGTTAATGATAATGCAGAGGATTTTCCAAAGGTTGCTGTTGACGCATATCCCACGGTAGTATGAAAATGTATGCACTCACTAACTGTAAGTCGCTCTGGATAAGCGTCTGCTAAATGACTAAAAATGTAAAAAAATAAATAAAAAAAAATTGTTATTGGGGTCAAATTTGTCTCCACTTTTGTGGATTGGGGTTATCAGTCCTTGGTTCCAAATATTGGGGAAGATGACAGAGCTGAGGATGATGTTAAAGAGTTTAAGTATAGCCAATTGGAATTTGTGGTCTGTATATTTCATCATTTCATGTGAACGATCAGTTTCTTCTGTGTATTCTGACCTCTAAAGAAATAGTTGTCAGAATGTCAGTCTCTTTCATATTAATCTCATCTTCATGTCATCTTTACATGAAGCTGATGCTGCATCGTGACTCCTGTACTGAGTCATGGCTGCTGCCTGAAACAAGTAATAGGGGTCTCTTGTGAAAATCAATAATATTTTAAAACACACACACACACACTTGATGTGTGTTATTGGCAAAGTGTTATGAGTAACACACTATTATACCCCCAAGTCCAGTAAACCAATAAAAACACAGAAGAGCATTACATTTAACACAGCCTCTGCAGTTCCTTTACTAGCTCATACTGGCTTACACACTATTTGCAGTATAAAGACAACCAATCAAGGGATAAGAGTCAAGTTCATGAGATCCAGAACTTATGTGAGGTGTGTCTCATTCCTCCCATTCTAGAATGAAGAGATGGCCAGTCCAGATCTTCTGATGCCCCGGTTCCAGACCCAGTCCCCTTTCAGTCAGCCTGATGGAGCAGAACCAGGTAACAGTGAATTGTATGAATTAATTTGTTTGCCTGGAAAGGTGAGCTGCCAGAGGCGCTCAATAATTTGGTGTTTGTAACAGACGGTGGCTCAGCAGGTGAACACGCAACACTACGGCTGATTGATACACACTGCCGAAACTAAAAGCAGGGTCTCATTGTTATTATTGTAATAGGATCTGTGGAAACTCTACAGCATACCTTTGTTAGCCCTCTAGTCTCAACTGTACTAGTTTGGCACAGAAAGAAAAACAACGTAGTTTTGACCTTGACTAATTTAGTTCCTGGTGATATTTGACCTTCTCAAATGAAATGGGTTAGTTCAGAGTCTTTATCACTGGGTTTTACCCTTTGAGTGATTGTTAATGATATTTATCTGCTCTCTCTTATCCATTATTGATGGAGGTGTAACTGAGGATGCCAATTTGGCTTCAAGGCTTATTAAACGTACACCTGATAATAGCTGTTATAAATGACGTTGAGGGGATCTCATGAACACTGGAGGAAGTCTGGATCACCTGTCAGGGAAACCCAGGTATTCTGATAAGTGTGGATGAACAGAGAGGCCCATAGTTTCCACATGCTGTGATGTAGAGATGATAAGCCACAGAGTAATACAGTAAACTCAGTGCTTGACTTGGACTGAAATACAGTAGGTGTCGGTCCTAATTTTGGGTGCCGGTACTGTTTATATTTAGGTGCAGGAGCTCCACAATACTTTTGAGCTAATACAGTATTCTATAAGAAGTGCAGGAGCTGAAGCAGTAGAACATTTGAGGTGGGAGTACTCAGCTCCGGTAAGCTCTTGCCCAAGTCAAGCACTGAGTAAACTCCTGATTAGGGCACATTGGAAAATGTATTTGTTAGAATTTGGGACATGGATATTCTTCTGGACGACAAAAGTGTTAAAATAATTTTTTTGCAAATTATGGTGGAAAATAAGTATTTGGTCACCTACAAACAAGCAAGATTTCTGGCTCTCACAGACCTGTAACTTCTTCTTTAAGAGGCTCCTCTGTCCTCCACTCGTTACCTGTATTAATGTTACCTGTTTGAACTTGTTATCAGTATAAAAGACACCTGTCCACAACCTCAAACAGTCACACTCCAAACTCCACTACGGCCAAGACCAAAGAGCTGTCAAAGGTCACCAGAAACAAAATTGTAGACCTGCACAAGGCTGGGAAGACTGAATCTGCAATAGGTAAGCAGCTTGGTTTGAAAAAATCAACTGTGAGATCAATTATTAGGAAATGGAAGACATACAAGACCACTGATAATCTCCCTCGATCTGGGGCTCCACGCAAGATCTCACCCCGTGGGGTCAAAATGATCACAAGAACGGTGAGCAAAAATCCCAGAACCACACAGGGGGACCTAGTGAATGACCTGCAGAGAGCTGGGACCAAAGTAACAAAGCCTACCATCAGTAACACACTTCGCCGCCAGGGACTCAAATCCTGCAGTACCAGACGTGTCCCCCTGCTTAAGCCAGTACATGTCCAGGCCCGTCTGATGTTTGCTAGAGTGCATTTGGATGATCCAGAAGAGGATTGGGAGAATGTCATATGGTCAGATGAAATCAAAATAGAACTTTTTGGTAAAAACTCAACTCGTCGTGTTTGGAGGACAAATAATGCTGAGTTGCATCCAAAGAACACCATACCTACTGTGAATCATGGGGGTGGAAACATCATGCTTTGGGGCTGTTTTTCTGCAAAGGGACCAGGACGACTGATCCGTGTAAAGGAAAGAATGAATGGGGCCATGTATCGTGAGATTTTGAGTGAAACCTCCTTCCATCAGCAAGGGCATTGAAGATGAAACGTGGCTGGGTCTTTCAGCATGACAATGATCCCAAACACACCGCCCGGGCAACGAAGGAGTGGCTTCGTAAGAAGCATTTCAAGGTCCTGGAGTGGCCTAGCCAGTCTCCAGATCTCAACCCCATAGAAAATCTTTGGAGGGAGTTGAATGTCCGTGTTGCCCAGCGACAGCCCCAAAACATCACTGCTCTAGAGGAGATCTGCATGGAGGAATGGGCCAAAATACCAGCAACAGTGTGTGAAAACCTTGTGAAGACTTACAGAAAACGTTTGACCTGTGTCATTGCCAACAAAGGGTATATAACAAAGTATTGAGAAACTTTTGTTATTGACCAAATACTTATTTTCCACCATAATTTGCAAATAAATTCATTAAAAATCATACAATGTGATTTTCTGGATTTTTTTTTCTCATTTTGTCTGTCATAGTTGACGTGTACCTATGATGAAAATTACAGGCCTCTCTCATATTTTTAAGTGGGAGAACTTGCACAATTGGTGGCTGACTAAATACTTTTTTTCCCCACTGTATACCAGGTTTTGAACAAAGGACGGGGAGAGCTATCATATTTGAGATTGGGTTTCGTGGCTCTCCAGACTCTGCAGAAGTCTATAAATTGATGCTGTAATCTATGATATAATAAACCTTTATAATTGTAACACTCTGGCTCCAGGGACTCTGATTGTTGAGCCAGGGTTGTTATTTTCATTTAGGGTGTATTTTGTTTTGTTGGGTTTTGGTTTTGTATTTCTAGGTTTGCCTTTCTGTTGGTTGTATTTCTTGGTTTGGTCTATGACTCCCAATCGGAGGTAACGAGTGTCAGCTGTCGGCTCGTTATCTCTGATTGGGAGCCATATTTATTCTGTATGTTTTCTCCTTTGTTTTGTGGGTTATTGTTCCAGTGTTCTATGTTCTGTCGGTGTCACAGAGGACTTCGCGTATTGGTCCGCTCCTTTAGACGATCGTGACAGAAAAACCCACCAAAGAAAGACCAAGCAGCGTGTCCAGGAGCAAGGAGACTGGACATGGGAGGAGGCGCCGGGCAAGGAGATGGAGAGGCTGGCGATGGCCCAGGTGGGCACATCGTGGTCCTGGGAGGACATGCTCGGAGGCAAGGGACCTTGGGGAAGGATCAAGGCCCTGGCGAGAGAGGAGCAACGGCGGCAGCAGGGCCATCGTCGGAGGGTCGTGAGTCAACCCCAGAACATTTTTAGGGGGGGGCACACGGCATGGACGACGGGGCTGACGGAGGAGAAAAGGGGGAGTATCCAGGAGGCCACCAGGCCAGGGGTACACCGCCCTGTACGTCCTGTGCTGATGCCTCACACAGAGTGTGTGAGGGTAGGCATTCAGCCAGGACGGGTGGTGGCCGCTGTTCACTCCAGGCCTCCTGTCCGTCTCCACTGCCCGGTCCGGCCTGTTCCTGCCACCTGCACCAAGTCTACGGTGCGCGTCGCCAGCCCGACCCGGCCTGTTCCTGCCACCCGCACCAAGACTACGGTGCGCGTCGCCAGCCCGGTCCGGCCTGTTCCTGCCACCCGCACCAAGTCTACGGTGCGCGTCGCCAGCCCGACCCGGCCTGTTCCTGCCACCCGCACCAAGACTACGGTGCGCGTCGCCAGCCCGGTCCGGCCTGTTCCTGCCACCCGCACCAAGTCTACGGTGCGCGTCGCCAGCCCGACCCGGCCTGTTCCTGCCACCCGCACCAAGACTACGGTGCGCGTCGCCAGCCCGGTCCGGCCTGTTCCGGCCACCCGCACCAAGACTACGGTGCGCGTCGCCAGCCCGACCCGGCCTGTTCCTGCCACCCGCACCAAGACTACGGTGCGCGTCGCCAGCCCGGTCCGGCCTGTTCCGGCCACCCGCACCAAGACTACGGTGCGCGTCGCCAGCCCGGTCAGGCCTGTTCCGGCCACCCGCACCAAGTCTACGGTGCGCCTCAGACGGCCAGAGTCTGCCGTCTGCCCAACGGGGCCTGAACTACCCGTCTGCCCAAAGCCTGCAAAGCCGCCCGTCTGCCATGAGCCATCAGAGCCGTCCGCCAGACCAGAGCCGCTAGAGCCTTCCGCCAGACAGGATCAGCCAGAACCTTCCGCCAGACAGGATCAGCCAGAGCCTCCTGCCAGACAGGATCAGCCAGAGCCTTCTGCCAGACAGGATCAGCCAGAGCCTTCTGCCAGACAGGATCAGCCAGAGCCTTCTGCCAGACAGGATCAGCCAGAGCCTTCTGCCAGACAGGATCAGCCAGAGCCTTCCGCCAGCCAGGATCCGCCAGCTAGTCAGGTACTGTCCCTTAGCCCGGTGCTGCCCCTTAGTCCGGTGCTGCCCCTTAGTCCGGTGCTGCCCCTTAGTCCGGTGCTGCCCCTTAGCCCGGTGCTGCCCCTTAGCCCGGTGCTGCCCCTTAGTCCGGTGCTGCCCCTTAGTCCGGTGCTGCCCCTTAGTCCGGTGCTGCCTCTAAGTCCGGTGCTGCCCCTTAGTCCGGTGCCGCCCCTTAATCCAGGTGGGTTTAGTTGGGGGGTGGTCATGTGGAGGAGGCTAGGGAAGCGGGTGGTGACTAAGGTGGGGTGGGGACCACGACCAGGGCCAGAACCGCCACCGTGGACAGACGCCCACCCAGACCCTCCCCGAGACTGTATGCTGGTGCGCCCGGAGTGCGCACCTTTAGGGGGGGGTACTGTAACACTCTGGCTCCAGGGACTCTGATTGTTGAGCCAGGGTTGTTATTTTCATTTAGGGTGTATTTTGTTTTGTTGGGTTTTGGTTTTGTATTTCTAGGTTTGCCTTTCTGTTGGTTGTATTTCTTGGTTTGGTCTATGACTCCCAATCGGAGGTAAGGAGTGTCAGCTGTCGGCTCGTTATCTCTGATTGGGAGCCATATTTATTCTGTATGTTTTCCTGTGGGAATTGTGGGTTTTTGTTTCCGTTTCAGTCGTGTCACTGAGGACTTCATGATCGTGGTTTATTGTTTTTATCGTGGTTTCTTTAATAATAAAGTCTACGATGTTCACTCAACACGCTGCGCTTTGGTCTGCTCCTTTCTACGATCGTGACAATAATCAAGTACAGTGTCAGCGGATTTCTTATCAACACAGCATATCAGCATCGTTGTTCGGCCACCACAGAAATTGGCGACGAGGATTTTGGGACGTGTTGCGTCTGTTTCAACGTTCCATCATGGGCTGCGACCTGACTCCCGCTCAAGAGGCCTGCAGATAAGGTGAGCTTTCTCACAACTTTGGGCGCTGGTCAGTTCGTGTGCCTGTGTGTGCGTTGGGGGATGCACCGTTATGAACTTGTGTGTGCGCCTTGCTGTTGTTTGCTGTGTGATGAGAATCCGTTCTAAATTTCTAAAGCAAACAGGGGGGAGTGAGAATATAATACAGGATAAAAGTGTCTATAGGAATTGATAACACTGGGCACAGGGAAATTTCGCTTTAATAGAATTAAAGGGAAAAAGGAATAGAATGAAGAAATAAGGAACTAAGGAAAAAAGTATACTGTTAGGACGTCGCTGATCTACGGAAGCCCTCAAACGAGGCGATCATTAGATGAGGTATATGTCCGAAGTAGCCTCTCATTGAATATCTGCAACTCAAGGTAGCAGAAATGTAGGAAGGAATATAAAGGAAATAGGAGCGACGGAAGCATGCGGTATGAATGGATGCAATCTGTTGATTATGTGTGTGTGTGAGAGAAAGAGAGCGTGTGTTTGTGTAAATAAAGAGGTTTCTGCTGTGTTTCAGCTGTGTGTCGACTCATGCTATGATAAGATTTATGTTAGAGATATATACATTTACATTTACGTCATTTAGCAGACGCTCTTATCCAGAGCGACTTACAGTTAGTGAATACATTTTTTTTTTTTTCATACTGCCCCCCCGTGGGAATCGAATCAAAACATATATACATATATGTTTTGGTTGAGAACAGGGGTTTTAGTTTTGGTAAGGAAATATGTTAATTACGGTTAAAAGCTTATGAGTCTCCATTTGAGAGAACGTTTTCAAAAGTGTTTAAAACTATGAGCCCCCGGGAGGATGTTATGATCGTATAGAGAGGATTTGTAATGGATAAGAAAATGAGTATAAAATCTGCGGATTGGAGTAGAATGGGTGAAGAAAGAGGAGAGAGAAAATAGACTATAGTTACGTTAAAAAACTTCGAAGTAGGATTTGTGTTCTATGTTTTGTTTTGGTTTGTGTGTTTTGTTCAGTGTTACTGTTTGTCTGTGTTGGAAAGAACGGAGGGACAGCTGGTCTGTCTGCTGTCTGACTTAGAGAAAAGTTACTTGTGGGAGAGCTCCTCTCACCTTGAAATCGCACTAGTAAATGAGCTGCGCATGTGTGGGATTTTATGAGTTTAGAGTTACACAGAGCAAATATGCCACTCCCCTGCCTGCACTGAGCTGCTGGGAGACGCAGATTTAGAGCTGAAAAAGAAGGAGGGGGACTTTGAATACACACGAATAAAGTATTCTGTTTGTTAAGTGGCTGTTGCTTAATTATGAAACTATTTGATTGAGATCCATTGAATTTATAAATGAGAGTTATGTTGACGGATTAAAAATAAAAATAAAATAAATAAATACAAATATTATTGCGCTATTTATAATATTCCTGAGTTAAGCTGTTTGCTTATTTCTTAGCGCGAATGTGAACATAGGTATGTCTAAAAGGGTATTGTATGGTTGAAATAACCCAGTGAGTGCATAAAAGACTACATTCTTGTCTGTTTCTTTTGTTCTCCTGTGATGTGAGAAACGAGAAGGAGGAGACAGAGAGAGAGGAGGTGCTGACCAGTGCATCACGCGACAGCGTGTGCTGCTCCGGATCCAGTCCAATTAAGGCCAGTACTATTTTATCCACAAACTTACTTTCCCTTACAGGATATAATAGATACATTGTGTATGCATAGAATATTTCATGTTGTGACCATTTGACAGGGACTTGGCAACAGACTGATCAATTGATGTAATTGAGAATTGCACATTCTTCTCTTTTTTTGTGCATGAGTTGTTTTGATTAAAGTTTTGTTGGAAATCCAGCACTGAGATTATTCTGTAAAATTAAAGTGATTGGGTGCTTATTAAGCAATTGGTTTGTGGGTGCTGTAGTGTTGCTAGATTGCAGGTCTTTCTTTTTTGATTGCTCTGAAGCTGACTAGTTTCCTTTACTTTTCTTTATCGGATGTGGTAAGATTGCCACTAATCAATAATTTGGTAGAAGAAAAAAAAGAAAAAAGGAGGGAATGATAAGCTACATAGCTTAAAATATTTTTTGGTTTACAAATGAATTAGTTTAAAACAATAATAATAATAATACAATAATTCACAATAAAGGAATATAAAAGAGTTGTTACAATGGGGAAAAAGGACATCAAAACTATGAAAGTAATTACTCCTGTTGATGTAGTACAAAATAGTAATCCATTAGTTAATGGTATTGCAAGGTTATCTGGAAAATTGAATAAATGTTGGCCTGACATTGACAGAAACTGATAAAAGATATAAAAGATAAAAGAGACAGAGGTATAGAGAAAATGGCAAAAGAGGCGAAGGTAATAGAAAAACTAATGGCAGAAGTCAATACACCTTTCTCACATACGGATTCAGCAAAAAGGCCCCCACCTTACGAGGAAGAAGTAGAGTTTAAGGACGTCTATCCTCAGCTTCCAGTGATCATTCAGGAGGGTGATTATTGCATCAGAGATGAAGATGAACGAATAATAGAGAGAGGACAAGCAGAAACAACCATAAAGATGAATCCAAACTTCACAAGTAAGAAGAAAACGACATGTCTGGAAACTAAGGGTAGAGTGAGGTTCAGGAAGATGGAATTTGAAGATGATGATGATGATCAGAGTGATTCAGAAGACATCATGGGTGGATATGACCCTGTGATCAGACGGAGGTTGGCTAGAGCGGAAAGAAGGGGTGATGAAAGTTGGAAGAAGAAGGATACAAGAGATTCGACCTCTGATGAAAGTGAAGATGGAGACAGCGATGAAAATTTGGAGATTAAAGGTGCTTCTTGTTCAAGAGCATTTTATTCTACAATGACTAGCACAGAAGAAATAGAAAGAGATATGCATCGATGCATATCATGCTTGGATAAGGCGAATAATTTAGAAGAAGTAAGAGAATTGGAAGAACAACTCAAGAAGCTGAAAATACAGAAGGAAAAACTGCTGAAAAAATAATCCCAAAAATTTCAGAGGAAGGATACATTGCGAACAAGAAAAGGGAGCACAAGTAAGAAGATGATGCCAGTGATAATTCGAGGACAGAATCTGGAGTATAAACCTTTGCAGAACACCGATATGTCAGATATACTTGAGAAGCTGCCTACTCTTCAAGATGGAGCATATCCTTGGATTTCTAAGTTGGAAGAAATTATGGTGGGAACACAGTCTGCCATAAAAGACATTAAGAGACTTTTGGCTAATCTCCTTGGGATTCCAGGTATGGAAGACATTTTTCAGAGAGCTGGACTTAATCGATATGTGGGGACTGCGGTGAATGATATTGAGTTGTTAGCTGCAAGTAGAAATCGGCTGTGGAGAGCACTGAAAGATACGTTTCCAACAAATGTGCATCCTGACAACATTCTGATTGACCCACTAGGACAACAAGAAAATCCGAGAGCCTATGTGTCAAGAGCTCATCAAGTGTGGAGAAATATTACCGGAAATGATCCAGATGTGAGTCAAATTGAGCAGTGAATTTTGCAAGCTAAACTGCAGATGGGGCTGCCCTCACCAGTAAGGAGCAAACTGGCAGAGTTGGTTGGACTTGGAAGCATGACAAAAGGTGTCTATATAGATCATATAGCCCATCAAGTGGATCTATACAGGAAAAAGGAACACAACCAGAAAGAACAGGACCAAGAAACTCTCAGAAAACTCAATCAAATACAACTGGTGGAGAATAAGAAGAAGGAGAAGAAACAGGCTTTGGTTATGTAGAATCAGTGTTCACCAAATCAACAATCACTGCCACAGCTTCAACCGAACCAGTTCCAACTGCAATTGTCCCAGCCACCACTAGTGGGACCAGTTGTTTCATATCCATAGCCAGCTTCCGGACAGACACAGAATTGGAGAGGAAGAGGACGAGAAGGCTTAGGAAGAGGAGGAAGATTTAATCCATACTTCCAGCAATCTTCAGAAGTGTGTTATAATTGTGGACAGGTTGGTCACTTTCCCCGTGAGTGTAATGGGCCAGTAGAAAACACCAGAGGGAATTTCAGAGGAAGATACAGGGGCCAGTCAAGCTCATTTGGAGGACCGGTGAACCCTTATAGGGGCCCGGAGCAAGGATTCTAGAGGTGCCCAGAAGATCCGAAAGGGGGGTGTCAGCTGGTAGCATCAGGACCGGAAAATGATCCAACAATTGAGGTGAAAGTAAACAACCGACCATTGGAAGTGATGGAGGCTAGCGGAGCTGCTTTCAACTGTGTTAGGCCTGAAGATGCTACACATCACACTATGTCCAATCAACTGATTTGGACAATTGGATTTGAGGGGGTGAAACAGCTGATTCCTCTTACGGAACCAATAGAGCTCTGCTATAAAAATCTGAAAATTACAATACCCATACTGGTATAGGAACATACACCTATTGCATTGTTGGGAAGAGATGCATTGTGTAGATTGAACTGTACAATAAAATGTACGCCAGACGGCTGTCTGGTAGAAGTGCCAAAAGAAAAGGTTTACCAATTGTTGATGACGACAGAGATGGATTCTTCTTCAGTATTTTGGATTGGAAATCTCAGTGCAGATTTTTTGAAGCAGGCTAAGATATGGGAGAAATTCATTGTGGCAAACATGCCAGATGCGAGGCTTCCTGAATATCCATTTCATTGTACGCTCAAGTATTTCAAGAATGCTGCCCAATCGAACTCAGAGGAATGGTTGAGTCATCAACCAAAGAAAGTTCAACTCAACTCATGTTGCATAATTTTAGGACCACAAGGAGCAGCTATGAAGATAAACACAGTCGATTATCTGGATAAAGAATTTGAGATTTGAGAAGAGTGTGCCACATGTGACCTTGTTGGTTTCTGAAGACTATGAGCAGAAGCATATAGGAGAAATGATGACAGAAGCAGAGAAAGCTGTTTTCGTACCAATGAAAGAGAATTTGGCGATTTGGAGGAGTGAAGATCAGCGATTTCTCAAAATCATGATTTCGGCTCAGGGACAAGGACAGCCACAAGCTGTACGGATGACACATGAATCTATTTGCAGTGCAAAGATGGATTCAGACTCTATGAAAGAGGAGATGTTGCAACAAGTTCCAGAAGGTTTGTGGTCTCAACACAGTGCCGATATTGGACTTGTGAAATCAGCCCAACCGGTGAAAGTTGAACTTCGACCAGGAGCCAGACCTCCTTGGAAGAATCAGTATCCATTGAAAGATGAAGCAATCCAAGGGATCGAACCACAAATTGAAGGACTTTCGAAAGCAAGTGTTTTGAAGACAATAAAAAATCCTCAGAGTAACACACCTTTGTTGCCTTTGAAGAAACCTGATGAGACTTATTGTATGGTTCATGATTTGAGAGCAGTGAATGAAGAAGGGACCTTTGAGAGCTATGGTTAAAGATACTGGGAGTGGTCAACTCCATAGCAATCTTTCCTGGACACAGGAAAGCCTTGTAGCATTTGAAACGATCAAACAGAGGTTACAAGAGGCACCTGCACTCACACTACCAGACTACTCTAAGAATTTCTTGCTATATGTGTCTACTTCTACTGGAGGTAAATATGCATGTGCAGTTCTTTGTTAACCGACAGGTACAGGGACGAATCCTCAACCTATTTCCTACTACTCTACTGCCTATTCAGAAGTAGAACTAGGGCTACCACTGTGCTACAGAGCAATGGTGGGAGTATATTCAATGTATGACAAAGCATAATCTGTTATGATGGGTTACCCAGTAACAATTCTTACCCATCATAGTCTCAGAAATCTTCTGAACTATGGAAAATATACATTGACCATGCCTAGGCTCAGAGACTATCATAGGCTCTTAGAGCAGGAAGATGTCACCCTAGTGAGGTGTGATACGGTGAATCCAGCCGAGAATTTGCCAACGTCAGAGGATGGTGAGCCACATGATTGTGTTCAAGAAGCAGAGAAATACTCAAGGCTTAGATCAGATTTGCAAGCCTTTCCATTACGTGAGGCAGACCTGGAGTATTGGACTGATGGGTCTTGTTATCGTGTGGGAGATAAATTGTGTGCTGGCTATGCAGTAGTTAAAGCCCAAGGAACTGGATTTGTTGTTGAAAAGGCTGAAGTAATACCACAGCCTGCGTCAGCACATCTTGCTGAACTTGTGGGGCTAACAGAAGAGTGTTTGTTAGCAGAAGGAAAGCGAGTGACGATACATACTGATTCTGCATATGCACATAGTGTATGTCATTTGTTTGGAGCAGTGTGGAAAGGTTGAGGGTTTAAGAAAACGGATGGTTCTCCGATACAACATCATGCGCAAATAATGAAATTGTTGCATGCTATGATGAAGCCTAAAGAGATAGCGATAGCTAAGTGTGCAGCTCATAAAACCGATGTGTCAAAAGTCACACAAGGGAACAAAGCTGCTGATGAAGCTGCAAAAGCCGTCACAGGAGCGGACAAATTGGGCAAGGTTTTTCTGGTCATGCATGGAGTGGACTTGGAAGACAAAATTACGCTTAAGGATGTGATTTTTATGCAGGAAGCTGCTTCTACGATTGACAAACAGTTATGGCTAGACCGAGGTGCCGTCAAAGATGCTACTGGTCTTTGGAGAAACCATGAGGGGTTGATAGTAGCGCCTCTAGACCTATTAGGCCTGATGATTCAGGAAGCACATGGGTTAGCTCATGTTGCAAGGGGGGAGGTTAGGAGAAAGATCACAAAGGAGTATGGTTTTTGGGCACCATATTTGCTTGAACAGGTTGACTATGTCATAGGCAGGTGCACAATCTGTCTGAAAAATAATGTTTGCAGGGGTGTGACTGTTCTTCCTGGTCACATTCCTACACCGAGAGGTCCTATGCGTGAGTTGTTATCGACTTTGTTGATATGATAAAACCAGTTGAAGGGAAAATATATATGCTGGTGGTTGTGGATAGATTTTCACAATGGCCGGAGGCCTGTCCAACCAAGCGAAAAGACGCTCAATCGGTTGCCAAGTTTTTGTGTAAAGAAGTCATAAGCAGGTGGGGACTTCCTGATCGAATATCCTCAGATAATGGGAAAGAATTTGTGGATAAATCAGTGAAATTGATTTTTCAAAAATTGGGAAAAAATTAGACCAAAATGTTACGAAAACTAGGGTTGAAGTAACTCTAGGAAATTTTGAATATCTGATTGTGTGATAATTTTCACATTTCTTTGCATATTGTTGTGATATTTAGTGTTTTCTTATGAATCAAAGGGGGGAAATGGAATGTGATTATTTTATATATATCATTTTTATATTATTTTTGATATTGACGTTCAAATTTGCATGTGTTGCTTTGCAAAAGATACTGGTTGGTGTTTTCTTTTCTTCCAGAAGCATATGGGAATGTGTAGAGTGGGATTCAAATACTCAAACATGGACAATATGAATGGACTGGAGGAAGTTGAACAAGGACGGTGTGGAAATGTTCAGATTCCATCATCGACGTTGCATTGAAAGTCGACACTGCTGAGGAGATGCAGTGTAGGGGACTACATTTCAGTGTCTGCAATGATTTATATACATATTTGCATGTGTAATACATAATTTGTGTCATATTCTTTCTGTATTAATTTTTTGAAGAATGATGTTTTCTGTTGTTGGGTACATGTGGGGACCTCAGATGTTTAGTTTTTTGGGATATTGGGTCTAGGCAGGGACAGAGAGAATCCACAGGAGGATCCGATGGGTCGACCAGCCTGAATGTGGACATTTTTGATTGTATTTTGTTTTCTGAGGTTTTCATGTGTATTCAATTGCATCATAGCTTAAAATGCATTGATAAAAATGTATAAATTGATCTGGAGTACTTAGGTGGTCACCTGGGGCAGAGGGGCCGTGAGAGAATGTTCCTGTCTTGATTGATTGATGGATATTTGGAATGAAAGCTGCCAGACAGGTTTTTCGCTCTCACACTCCATAAAAATGTGTTTACACTCCATAAAAATGTGTTTACACTCCATAAACATTTGTTTACACTCTTTGAAAATGTGTCTACATAAAAATGTGTTTACTCTTCATACATTTTGTTTTATTGCTAAAGTTACTCAATTGATGTAATAAAACATTTTATTTGTCATAATCCTATTCTTTTTGTTTTCGAGACTTAATTAGTCTCGAAGGGGGGAAATATGTAGTATCTGAACAGTTTATAATTTTGGCTGACGTTTGCAAATGGTGTGTTAGATGAACTTTACTCTGCTTTGCTGAAACATCTGGAAAGCATTACTATAGGGGCCCCCTGAAACAGTGGACATGTAGATATGTGGAGGCCAGGGATTGGTCTATTCAAAACACCCATCTTATGTTACATAGGATATATACCAGGTTTTGAACAAAGGACGGGGAGAGCTATCATATTTGAGATTGGGTTTCGTGGCTCTCCAGACTCTGCAGAAGTCTGTAAATTGAAGCTGTAATCTATGATATAATAAACCTTTATAATCAAGTACAGTGTCAGCGGATTTCTTATCAACACAGCATATCAGCATCGTTGTTCGGCCACCACACACACCAAGACACACATGCACTAAGACACACACACACAGAGGCGTATTTCATTGCCATCCTCCACAGGCAGTGAGTGTGCGAGGGAGGGAGAGAGAGAGAGAGAGAGAGAGAGAGAGAGAGAGAGAGAGAGAGAGAGAGAGAGAGAGAGAGAGAGAGAGAGAGAGTGAAAGAGAGACGAGTACACAGACAGACGGAGCAAGCAAGACAGATAGGTAGGAGAGCTAGAGCAAGAGAAGAAGAAAAAGAGTGAGCACACAAGAAAGACAGCAAGAGAGAGGGTGGGAGTGAGAGCACCAGAGACAGAGGGACAGCTAGAAAGAGAGAGAGACGGCTGTGTGTTTCCTCAGCTGTTTTCCCGAGGACATGGCAGGCATGGCGTCGGAGTCAGGCACCCAGTCCAGGGTGATGTTCCAATCCGCAGATAAAAAAGAGGAGCCTACGCATCGCAAACTGGGCAAGCTGACCGTCAAATACAACCGCAAGGACCTGCAGAGGAGGCTGGATATTGAGGAGTGGATCGACAATCAGCTGCACCTTCTTTTCGACTGTGAGGTAGGTCGTGCGCGGCTGCTGCTGGCACAGCTAGGTCCCAGGGGCTGTGTGGGAGATTTATTACTGTATTATCAGCCTTGTAGTGATAAGGTACGCATTATCTGACCATCATATAAGGATGACTATACATCATATTACATGACTGTATATCCTTCCTGAACATCTGTATCACTGAATTGACATACAAACAGCATTCCAGAGTAAACACAACATTATCTATCTACAAGAAAAATTGTAATTGGCTAATACAATCACCCCTTTCCTTATTATAAACACTTCTACACAGACAGTACTATAGTGGCACGCAGCCTCTGTCCTCCGAAAATGAGAATCGACCCCCCTCTGTGACATGGGTTCAGACAGGGCAGCAAATCCCTGTTGTCTCTGGCCAGTTTGCAGTCTGAGCAGTTCTAAGAACTTGAGAGGTTTACTGCCTAGATCTCGGCAGGGAGGCTGTCTGCAGAACTGCTTACGGCCAGGATTGCACATCACAAACGGAGGGACTGGGCGTTTGCATAATAGATTCCATAGATTAGGGAGTGGGACCCCTGTGTGGAGACCGTAGGACCCCTCCGTGTCATTACTGCACTGCTATTTGGTGGGGGGAAATCCAATTATATCGGAGGCTGCATCGATTTGCTGGGAAGTCTCTGGGGATGCCATGGCAACAGAAGACTGGCTCCCACGTGAATAAGAAGGTCTCAGTGGAGTCAGAGGGACGTCTTCAGGAGCATGGGCATCCGCATGATGATGGAGATCATATGACAACACAGCCTCTGTTTGAAGCTGGATTGGGGAAGGTGGGGGTGGAGGAGGGTGATGTTTCTCATTTACTTTCCTGACTGAGGAGGGACTTGGGTTGGGGCAGTGAGTGGCCTGAATGCCTCCAACCAAAACATTATTCTCCACTGCCAAGAAACACTGCATATGGCATACTGATGCTGCAGGGCATGAGAGAGCATTACGTGTGAGGGGTGTCCTCATTAAAGTTTGAGTTCCTGAAAATTGCTACAGATGTAGGATCTTAATTTGATCACTCTTTTGTTGCTGAGAATGTTCCTGCACAGCAGGAAATGCAAAGCTTCTAAAGTTAGTAATTTTCACTTTAAAATGTCAGACTTGATTTATCCTAACAAAAAATGTATCAACCCCTAGTACATTAATTATAATCCACATAATAATTCACAATTCCTGTTGCTGCAGAATTACTTTCCTGCTGTAGCAAACTGGCTCAAATTAAGATCCTACATCTGTATATGTATGGTTAGGAGTTTTTCCTGACCATGTGAATTGACCTGGAAAAACCTATAGTCTAGCTAGGGCCCAGGGGTTTTCCCAGTCAGGTTATGTGGTCTGGAAAAACTCAGGGTCCTAGCTATAACGTTGAGGTAAGAAGACGGGAGTCAGGTTAATGCAGTGACCTGTTGAGTTTATGATCAGGTCTAAATGAACACAGACAGCAGAATATCCTCAGTAGCGACACCTGTCCAGATACATGCATCCAAAGTACATAGTCAGAGAGGGCAGTGACGGGTCGGTCGGCCAGGGCATCAGGTTCAACCAGATCCCATTCCACACAATGAGATGGGAGGGAGAGACAGTCATTACAGCCAGTCTGGTGGCAGACAGACAGACACCCAACGACTCCACATTTCCCTCAGAACAGGCCAGTGGACATCCCGTTTGAGCTAAGCCTGGGTGATTTTAATAAAACCACTCTACTGTCAGATTGGACCCACAACAATGGTTGGCGTTTTGTAAGGATTGCATTACACCTGTCTCCTAAATAATTTATATTCCACTCAGCAGTGCAAATTTGTATGGATCTCATCCCATTAACTGCTTATTTCTCTGTTAATATATGCAAAGATCCTCGAAAGGCAGTGGGTTGAAATGACGCCTGAATCTCAGAAATAAGGATAGAGGATTATGGTTAAAGAAAAATCTCTATGCTGCTTTACAAATTATGCTAAATCAGTCTTGCCTGCTGCTTCAAAATCAAATGAAATATATATTTTTAAATCAAATCATATTTTATTTGTCACATGCTTCGTAAACAACAGGTAGGATTTGATCTTAGTCCTGTATTTATGCTTTGCCTGTTTGATGGTTCGTCAGAGGTCATTGCGGGATTTCTTATAAGCACAGTGGCGACCCGTCATTCAGGGCAGGTGGGGCAGAGCCTGTTGCCTGTTTTGCATGTTATTTTAGCATTAATACGTGTCATATATCAGTTTGTAAACAATGTAAAAAAAAACATATTTGAGTTAATAAAACCGCTCCAAAATGCAGGTGTTTCAGCCTAGCTCAGTGCTTTCTGTGGTTGTGGGGCAGCCAGCGGATAATAGAGAGCTTAGGAATTGGTAATGTTCTCTAGTTGCGCCATGATTGGCTCAGTGTTCTGTCACTCATGGGGACATTACGTCACTGCAAAATCTACAGGGAGAGCAAAAAAATTCAAGCCCCTTTGGTGCTGCCATAGATTTACATTACAAGTGCCCATCCAAGAAGGCTCAAGGTCCTTGGCCACAGATAAAATGACGTAAAATCACGTTATATCTACTGTAGCTTTGATTGAACTGATTATGCCAACATCATACTTTCAAAATCTTAGCTAGCAAGCTAGACAAGCAGTCATCATCATGAATCAAGTTGACAATCTACTGGCAAATAATTTTCAAACCTTGTCATAAAGAGGAATTATAGATAAAATGTATAGGTGCTCATCGGCCATTGGACAAAAACATTAGACAACAAGTTGGAAATTGCAATTTCAACAATGAGTGGTTTGGAAGAAATCAGTGGCTAACTGCAAGCAATCACTAGCCTGCTATTCAGTGCAGAGGGTGTGTGGTTCAAGTCTGGGTTTAAGGGTCTCTTTTCCAAGCTTAAGAGGATAAACATTCACATGCAACACAATGGGCCAGAAAAGGTTGAATACAGTGCCTTGCAAAAGTATTCATCCCCCTTGGCGTTTCTCATATTTTGTTGCATTACAACCTGTAATTTAAATTGATTTTTATTTGTATTTCATGTAATGGACATACACAAAATAGTCCAAATTGGTGAAGTGAAATGAAAAAAATAACTTGTTTCAAAAAATTGTAAAAAATAAATAACGGAAAAGTGGTGCGTGCATATCTATTCACCCCCTTTGCTATGAAGCCCCTAAATAAGATCTGGTGCAACCAATTACCTTCAGAAGTCACATAATGAGTTAAATAAAGTCCACCTGTGTGCAATCTAAGTGTCACATGAACTGTCACATGATCTCAGTATATACAGTGAGGGAAAAAAGTATTTGATCCCCTGCTGATTTTGTATGTTTGCCCACTGACAAAGAAATTATCAGTCTATAATTTTAATGGTAGGTTTATTTGAACAGTGAGAGACAGAATAACAACAAAGAAATCCAGAAAAACGCATGACACTGAGCCCCGCCGATCCAACACGACTGGTTTGCCGACTAAATCGTCTGATGTGGTTTCAACAGGCTTCCCGTTGCGACGACCACGAAGATCCATCTGCTAGCCCCGGCCCGCTAGCACACGCAAACTACAACTGTGCTCCCTGCTAGCTGTGCTGAAGCACCAATTTGAACTGCTCTCGGACTCACATATTGCTGTTCACTGGACCTTATGATCACTCAGCTGCACAGCTGATGCCTGCTGGACTGTTCCTTTACATGGTACCCTGTCCTGTTTATTCTGTTTAGCCTCAGCCCAAACTTTATCGCTATTACCAGTTGTTGTCTTAGCTCTCTCTAATAACACCTGTGATTGCTTTATGCCTCTCTCCCTTGTCAATATGCCTTGCCTATTGCTGTTCGGGTTAGTTCTTATTATACAATTTCACTGTAGAACCCCTAGTCCCTCTCAAACTGCCTCAAATAGTTCCTTTGTTCCACCCCCCATACACGCCGAGACCGGCTCAATCGGTGCCTCCAGTGATGCTATCTCTTTCATTGTTACCCAACGCTTAGGTTTACCTCAACTGTACTCATATCCTTCCATATCCTTTTCTGTACATAATGCCCTGAATCTTTTCTACAACGCCCGGAGAACTGCCCCCTTTATTCTATGTACCCAACGCACTAGAAGACCAGTTCTTAAAGCCTTTAGTCGTATCCTTATTCTAGTTCTCCTCTGTTCCTCTGGTGATGTAGAGGCTAACCCAGGCCCTGCAGCCCCCAGTATCACTCCTACTCCCCAGGAGCTATCATTTGTTGACTTCTGTAACCGTAAAAGCCTTGGTTTTCTGCACATAAATATCAGAAGCCTCCTTCCTAAGTTTGAGTTATTCACTGCGTTAGCACACTCCGCCAACCCTGATGTTCTAGCAGTGTCTGAATCCTGGCTTAGGAAGGCCACCAAAAATTCTGAAATTTCCATCCCCAACTATAACATTTTCCATCTAGATAGAACTGCCAAAAGGGGTGGAGTTGCAATCTACTGTAGAGATAGCCTGCAGAGCTCTATCATACTATCCAGGTCTGTGCCCAAACAGTTTGAGCTTCTACTTCTAAAAATCCACCTTTCCAGAAATAAATCTCTCACTGTTGCCGCTTGCTACAGACCCCCCTCAGCCCCCAGCTGTGCCCTGGACACCATATGTGAATTGATTGCCCCCCATCTATCCTCAGAATTCGTACTGCTTGGTGACCTAAATTGGGATATGCTTAACACCCCGGCCATCCTACAATCTAAACTAGATGCCCTCAATCTCACAAAAATTATCAACGAACCTACCAGGTACAACCCTAAATCCGTAAACATGGGTACCCTCATAGATATCATCCTGACTAACTCACCCTCTAAATACACCTCCGCTGTCTTCAACCAGGATCTCAGCGATCACTGCCTTATTGCCTGCGTCCGTAACGGGTCCGTGGTCAAACGACCACCCCTCATCACTGTCAAACGCTCCCAAAAACACTTCAGCGAGCAGGCCTTCCTATTTGACCTGGCCCAGGTATCCTGGATGGATATAGATCTCATTCCGTCAGTAGAGGATGCCTGGTTGTTCTTTAAAAGTAATTTCCTCTCAATCTTAAATAAACATGCCCCATACAAAAAATACAGAACTAAGAACAGATATAGCCCCTGGTTCTCCTCAGACTTGACTGCCCTTGACCAGCACAAAAACATCCTGTGGCTTACTGCATTAGCATCAAATAGCCCCCGCGATATGCAACTTTTCAGGGAAGTTACGAACCAATATACACAAGCAGTTAGGAAAGCAAAGGCTAACTTTTTCAAACAGAAATGTGCATCCTGTAGCACTAACTCCAAAAAGTTTTGGGACACTGTAAAGTCCATGGAGAATAAGAGCACTTCCTCCCAGCTGCCCACTGCACTGAGGCTAGGAAACACTATCACCACCGATAAATCTACAATGATCGAGAATTTAAACAAGCATTTTGCTACGGCTGGCCATGCTTTCCACCTGGCTACCACTACCCCGGCCACCAGCTCTGCACCCTCCGCTGCAACTTGCCCATGCCCCCCCCCCGCTTCTCCTTCACACAAATCCAGACAGCTGATGTTCTGAAAGAGCTGCAAAATCTGGACCCCTACAAATCATCTGGGCTAGACAATCTGGACCCTTTCTTTCTAAAACTAGCCGCCAAAATTGTCGCAACCCCTATTACTAGCCTGTTCAACCTCTCTTTCGTAACGTCTGAGATCCCCAGAGATTGGAAAGCTGCCGCGGTCATCCCCCTCTTCAAAGGGGGTGACACTCTAGATCCAAACTGTTACAGACCCATATGCATCCTGCCCTGCCTTTCAAAAGTTTTTGAAAGCCAAGTTAACAAACAGATCACCGACCATTTCGAATCCCACCGTACCTTCTCCGCTATGCAATCCGGTTTCCGAGCTGGTCATGGGTGCACTTCAGCCACGCTCAAGGTCCTAAACGATATTATAACCGCAATCGATAATAGACAGTACTGTGCAGCCGTTTTCATTGACCTGGCCATGGCTTTCGACTCTGTCAACCACCGCATTCTTATTGGCAGACTAAATAGCCTTGGTTTCTCAAATGACTGCCTCGCCTGGTTCACCAAATACTTCTCAGATAGAGTTCAATGTGTCAAATCGGAGGGCCTGTTGTCTGGACCTATAGCAGTCTCTATGGGGGTGCCACAGGGTTCAATTCTTGGGCCGACTCTTTTCTCTGTGTATATCAATGATGTCGCTCTTGCTGCTGGTGACTCTCAGATCCACCTCTACGCAGACGACACCATTTTGTATACATCTGGCCCTTCATTGGACACTGTGTTAACAAACCTCCAAACGAGCTTCAATGCCATACAACACTCCTTCAGTAGCCTCCAGCTGCTCTTAAACACTAGTAAAATTAAATGCATGCTCTTCAACCGAACGCTGCTTGCACCCGCCCACCCGACTAGAATCACTACTCTCGACGGGTCTGACCTAGAGTATGTGGACAACTACAAATACCTAGGTGTCTGGTTAGACTGTAAACTCTCCTTCCAGACTCACATTAAGAATCTCCAATCCAAAGTTAAATCTAGAATCGGTTTCCTATTTCGCAACAAAGCCTCCTTCACTCATGCTGCCAAACATGCCCTCGTAAAACTGACTATCCTACCGATCCTTGACTTCGGCGATGTCATTTACAAAATAGCCTCCAACACTCTACTCAGCAAATTGGATGTAGTCTATCACAGTGCCATCCGTTTTGTCTCCAAAGCCCCATATACTACCCACCACTGTGACCTGTACGCTCTTGTTGGCTGGCCCTCACTACATATTCGTCGCCAAACCCACTGGCTCCAGGCCATCTATAAATCACTGCTAGGCAAATCCCCGCCTTATCTTAGCTCATTGGTCACCATAGCAACACCCACCTGTAGTATGCGCTCCAGCAGGTATATCTCACTGGTCATCCCCAAAGCCAACACCTCCTTTGGCCGCCATTCCTTCCAGTTCTCTGCTGCCAATGACTGGAACAAATTGCAAAAATCTCTGAAGCTGGAGACACTTATCTCCCTCACTAACTTTAAGCATCAGTTGTCAAAGCACCTTACCGATCACTGCACCTGTACACAGCCCATCTGAAATTAGCCCGCCCAACTACCTCATCCCTATATTGTTATTTATTTTGCTCATTTGTACCCCAGTATCTCTATTTGCACATCATCTCTTGCACATCTATCATTCCAGTGTTAATACTAATTGTAATTATTTTGCACTATAGCCTATTTATTGCCTTACCTCCATAACTTGCTACATTTGCACACACTGTATATATATTTTTTCTGTTGTATTTTTGACTTTGTTTTGTTTTACCCCATATGTAACTCTGTGTTGTTGTTTTTATCGCACTGCTTTGCTTTATCTTGGCCAGGTCGCAGTTGTAAATGAGAACTTGTTCTCAACTGGCTTACCTGGTTAAAAATGTCAAAAATGTTATAAATGTATTTCCATTTTAATGAGGGAAATAAGTATTTGACCCCCTCTCAATCAAAAAGATTTCTGGCTCCCAGGTGTCTTTTATACAGGTAACGAGCTGAGATTAGGTGCACACTCTTAAAGGGAGTGCTCCTAATCTCAGCTTGTTACCTGTATAAAAGACACCTGTCCACAGAAGCAATCAATCAATCAGATTCCAAACTCTCCACCATGGCCAAGACCAAAGAGCTCTCCAAGGATGTCAGGGACAAGATTGTAGACCGACACAAGGCTGGAATGGGCTACAAGACCATCACCAAGCAGCTTGGTGAGAAGGTGACAACAGTTGGTGCGATTATTCGCAAATGGAAGAAACACAAAAGACTGTCAATCTCCCTCGGCCTGGGGCTCCATGCAAGGTCTCACCTTGTGGAGTTGCAATGATCATGAGAACTGTGAGGAATCAGCCCAGAACTACACGGGAGGATCTTGTCAATGATCTCAAGGCAGCTGGGACCATAGTCACCAAGAAAACAATTGGTAACACACTACGCCGTGAAGGACTGAAATCCTGCAGCGCCCGCAAGGTTCCCCTGCTCAAGAAAGCACATATACAGGGCTGTCTGAAGTTTGCCAATGAACATCTGAATGATTCAGAGGAGAACTGGGTGAAAGTGTTGTGGTCAGATGAGACCAAAATCGAGCTCTTTGGCATCAACTCAACTCACCGTGTTTGGATGAGGAGGAATGCTGCCTATGACCCCAAGAACACCATCCCCACCGTCAAACATGGAGGTGGAAACATTATGCTTTGGGTGTTTTTCTGTTAAGGGGACAGGACAACTTCACCGCATCAAAGGGACGATGGACGGGGCCATGTACCGTCAAATCTTGGGTGAGAACCTCCTTCCCTCAGCCAGGGCATTGAAAATGGGTCGTGGATGGGTATTCCAGCATGACAATGACCCAAAACACACAGCCAAGGCAACAAAGGAGTGGCTCAAGAAGAAGCATATTAAGGTCCTGGAGTGGCCTAGCCAGTCTCCAGACCTTAATCCCATAGAAAATCTGTGGAGGGAGCTGAAGGTTCGAGTTGCCAGACGTCAGCCTCGAAACCTTAATGACTTGGAGAAGATCTGCAAAGAGGAGTGGGACAAAATCCCTCCTGCGATGTGTGCAAACCTGGTGGCCAACTACAAGAAACATCTGACCCATGTGATTGCCAACAAGGGTTTTGCCACCAAGTACTAAGTCATGTTTTGCAGTGGGGTCAAATACTTATTTCCCTCATTAAAATGCAAATACATTTATAACATTTTTGACATGTGTTTTTCTGGATTGTTGTTGTTGTTATTCTGTCTCTCACTGTTCAAATAAACCTACCATTAAAATTATAGACTGATCATGTCTTTGTCAGTGGGCAAACGTACAAAATCAGCAGGGGATCAAATACTTTTTTCCTCACTGTATACACCTGTTCTGAAAGGCCCCAGAGTCTGCAACACCACAAAGCAAGGGGCACCACCAAGCAAGCGGCACCATGAAGACCAAGGAGCTCTCCAAACAGGTCAGGGACAAAGTTGTGGAGAAGTACAGATCAGGGTTGGGTTATAAAAAAATATCAGAAACTTTGAACATCCCACCATTAAATCTATTATTAAAAAATGGAAAGAATATGGCACCACAACAAACCTGCCAAGAGAGGGCCGCCCACCAAAACCCATGGACCAGGCAAGGAGGGCATTCATCAGAGAGGCAACAAAGAGACCAAAGATAACCCTGAAGAAGCTGCAAAGCTCCACAGCGGAGATTGGAGTATCTGTCCATAGGACCACTTTAAGCCGTACACTCCACAGAGCTGGGCTTTACGGAAGAGTGGCCAGAAAAAAGCCATTGCTTAAAGAAAAAAAAAGCAAACACGTTTGGTGTTCGCCAAAAGGCATGTGGGAGACTCCCCAAACATATGGAAGAAGGTACTCTGGTCAGATGAGACTAAAACTGAGCTTTTTGGCCATCAAGGAAAACGCTATGTCTGGCGCAAACCCAACACCTCTCATCACCCCGAGAACACCATCCCCACAGTGAAGCATGGTGGTGGCAGCATCATGTTGTGGGGATGTTTTTCATCGGCAGGGACTGGGAAACTGGTCAGAATTGAAGGAATGATGGATGGTGCTAAATACAGGGAAATTCTTGAGGGAAACCTGTTTCAGTCTTCCAGAGATTTGAGACTGGGACAGAGGTTCACCTTCCAGCAGGACAATGACCCTAAGCATACTGCTAAAGCAACACTTGGGTGGTTTAAGGGGAAACATTTAAATGTCTTGGAATGGCCTTGTCAAAGCCCAGACCTCAATCCAATTGAGAATCTGTGGTATGACTTAAAGATTGCTGTACACCAGTGGAACCCATCCAACTTGATGGAGCTGGAGCAGTTTTGCCTTGAAGAATGGGCAAAGATCCCAGTGGCTAGATGTGCCAAGCTTATAGAGACATACCCCAAGAGACTAGCAGCTGTAATTGCTGCAAAAGGTGGCTCTACAAAGTATTGACTTTGGGGGAGTGAATAGTTATGCACGCTCAAGTTTTCTGTTTTTTGTGTTATTTCTTGTTTGTTTCACAAAGATAAAATATTTTGCATCTTCAAAGTGGTAGGCATGTTATGTAAATATAATGATACAAACCCCCCCAAAATCAATTTTAATTCCAGGTTGTAAGGCAAAAAAATAGGAAAAATTGTAAATATTGGTAAATATTTTCGCAAGCCACTGTATGTTGCATTGATCCAATCTGTAATAGACTATGGCAGTATAGCATATGGTTCGGCAGCCTGGACCTCATTGGAAAGACTAGATGTCATACAGGGGCAAGGACTCAGAATATGTAGTGGGGCGTTTCAGATGTCCCCAGTAGCTGCATTACAGGTGGAGATGGGGGATATTCCATTGCAGATTAGGAGACAGCAGCTGGCAATGGGGTGTCTTATCCTGCGAAAGGGATTATACAGGCATGCTGGGAACATGAGCAAAGACAGAACATACGCTTTGGGTGGGTGGGTAATACCCAGGCGAAGGAAATGGGACTGTATGGAAGGGAGTTTAGTCCAAAGGTAGCTATTCCTGTAAATCCACCATGGCTACTCCCGCCTCCAGTAGTTGATCTAGAAGTGTTGGAGAGAATACAGAAAGACAGGGAGAGTGTTGATCCATCTGATTTGTTTAAGATCATCTGGATACTGTGTATCAGGATTTTGTGGCCTTTACACAGATCCAAGGACAGGATGTACTGGGTAAGCATTTGTAGTGCAGGAATGTGGGGTGGAGGTCAGGAAACGTATTACAGATCATCTGGCTGTATATACGGTGGAGATGATGGCCATACTGTTGGCCTTGCAGTGGGTGGAGGAAGTCAAACAAGACAGAGTAGTTATTTGCTCTGATTCATGTGCAGTGTTAATGAGTCTCCAGTCCTTTAGCTCACGTAGCAGACAAGACCTGCTTTATGAGGTGCTACAAACCCGAGGCAGTAGATGTACTGGCCCTTAAGTATGGCCTATCTCTTTATAGGATTTGAGGTGCTAATGTCTTCATATCAGATTTCAGTGGTGACTAGACAAACTCCAGTCTATCTGAGATGGATGAGTTGTTTGGTAGACACCACCCATTGGTGTGGCTGGAGGAGACATGGTTGGTCCATGTGCGTTGGCTAATGGGATGAATTTTGCATGAACTCAGGGGAAGGCAGGTTAGGCTGTGGTTGGGTACTCTGACTCTTCCGTGTGGAAGTATTTAGTAGTCAGCCCCCTGTGTCAAGAGCTGAATTATTTAGTGACATCTCTAATTTATACAAGTAGCCTATTGGTTGGGTATTGAGTGGCAGTGGCACTGGACCACATTGCTGACTTCACACCTTTTAGGAAAATAGTCTCAAATCATAGAGGTGTAAAAAAACACTAATGTAAGAGAAAATTAACAGAAAATATCCTTACTCAGTAGAAATATACTGTCTATGTGCCCTTGAGCAAGGCACTTAAGCCTAATTGCTCCTGTAAAGGTATAAGAGTGTCTGCTAAATGACTAAAATGTAAATGTAATTATTAATTTACAAATGTAAGGCAATATGGCTCTCGTTGCAATGGATACAGTACTAAATGCTTGATGCCTCTTTAACTTCTTACAGCCATTAGCCTCCTCACAATGCAGATGACCTCAGACAAATGTCAGGCGTATGACCTGTGACCCCTCTGTTATGGTGTGTTTTGATTGGTCGACAGCTCAAGCCTCTTACAGGAATTGTTTTTAATTAGTAATGAATTTAGACGACAATCAGTCTTGTCTGACTTTCACGTCAGCCTCTTTTCAAAACAACATGGTTTTCTGGGAAAGGTTTCCTTTACATCTCTGATTAGTATCAACTACACTGAACAAAAATATAAATGCCAACATGCAACAATTTCAAAGATTTTACTGAGTTACAGTTCATATAAGGAAATCAGTCAATTGAAATAAATTAATTAGGCCCTAATCTATGGATTTCGAAGACTGGGAATACAGATATGCATCTGTTGGTCACAGATACAGTGGGGGAAAAAAGTATTTAGTCAGCCACCAATTGTGCAAGTTCTCCCACTTAAAAATATGAGAGAGGACTGTAATTTTCATCATAGGTACACGTCAACTATGACAGACAAAATGAGAGAAAAAAAATCCAGAAAATCACATTGTAGGATTTTTAATGAATTTATTTGCAAATTATGGTGGAAAATAAGTATTTGGTCAATAACAAAAGTTTCTCAATACTTTGTTATATACCCTTTGTTGGCAATGACACAGGTCAAACATTTTCTGTAAGTCTTCACAAGGTTTTCACACTGTTGCTGGTATTTTGGCCCATTCCTCCATGCAGATCTCCTCTAGAGCAGTGATGTTTTGGGGGCTGTCGCTGGGCAACACGGACTTTCAACTCCCTCCAAAGATTTTCTATGGGGTTGAGATCTGGAGACTGGCTAGGCCACTACAGGACCTTGAAATGCTTCTTACGAAGCCACTCCTTCGTTGCCCGGGCGGTGTGTTTGGGATCATTGTCATGCTGAAAGACCCAGCCACATTTCATCTTCAATGCCCTTGCTGATGGAAGGAGGTCTTCACACAAAATCTCACGATACATGGCCCCATTCATTCTTTCCTTTACACGGATCAGTCGTCCTGGTCCCTTTGCAGAAAAACAGCCCCAAAGCATGATGTTTCCACCCCCATGCTTCACAGTAGGTATGGTGTTCTTTGGATGCAACTCAGCATTCTTTGTCCTCCAAACACGACGAGTTGAGTTTTTACCAAAAAAGTTCTATTTTCGTTTCATCTGACCATATGACATTCTCCCAATCCTCTTCTGGATCATCCAAATGCACTCTAGCAAACTTCAGACGGGCCTGGACATGTACTGGCTTAAGCAGGGGGACACGTCTGGCACTGCAGGATTTGAGTCCCTGGCGGCGTAGTGTGTTACTGATGGTAGGCTTTGTTACTTTGGTCCCAGCTCTCTGCAGGTCATTCACTAGGTCCCCCGTGTGGTTCTGGGATTTTTGCTCACCGTTCTTATGATAATTTTGACCCCACGGGGTGAGATCTTGCGTGGAGCCCCAGATCGAGGGAGATTATCAGTGGTCTTGTATGTCTTCCATTTCCTAATAATTGCTCCCACAGTTGATTTCTTCAAACCAAGCTGCTTACCTATTGCAGCTTCAGTCTTCCCAGCCTGGTGCAGGTCTACAATTTTGTTTCTGGTGTCCTTTGACAGCTCTTTGGTCTTGGCCATAGTGGAGTTTGGAGTGTGACTGTTTGAGGTTGTGGACAGGTGTCTTTTATACTGATAACAAGTTCAAACAGGTGCCATTAATACAGGTAACGAGTGGAGGACAGAGGAGCCTCTTAAAGAAGAAGTTGCAGGTCTGTGAGAGCCAGAAATCTTGCTTGTTTGTAGGTGACCAAATACTTATTTTCCACCATCATTTGCAAATAAATTCATTAAAAATCCTACAATGTGATTTTCTGGATTTTTTTTCTCAATTTGTCTGTCATAGTTGACGTGTACCTATGATGAAAATTACAGGCCTCTCTCATCTTTTTAAGTGGGAGAACTTGCACAATTGGTGGCTGACTAAATACTTTTTTTCCCCACTGTACAGTTGAAGTCGGAAGTTTACATACACCTTAGCCAAATACATTTAAACTCAGTTTTTCACAATTCCTGACATTTAATCGTAGTAAAAATTCCCTGTCTTAGGTCAGTTAAGATCACCACTTTATTTTAAGAATGTGAAATGTCAGAATAATAGTAGAGAGAATGATTTATTTCAGCTTTTATTTATTTCATCTCATTCCCAGTGGGTCAGAAGTTTACATACACTCAATTAGTATTTGGTAGCATTGGCTTTAAATTGTTTAACTTGGGTCAAACGTTTCGGGTAGCCTTCCACAAGCTTCCCACAATAAGTTGGGTGAATTTTGGCCCATTCCTCCTGACAGAGCTGGTGTAACTGAGTCAGGTTTGTAGGCCTCCTTGCTTGCACACACTTTTTCAGTTCTGCCCACAAATGTTATATAGGATTGAGGTCAGGGCTTTGTGATGGCCACTCCAATACCTTGACTTTGTTGTCCTTAAGCCATTTTGCAACAACTTGGGGTCATTGTCCATTTGGAAGACCCATTTGCGACCAAGCTTTAACTTCCTTACTGATGTCTTGAGATGTTGCTTCAATATATCCACATAATTTTCCTTCCTCATGATGCCATCTATTTTGTGAAGGGCACCAGTCCATCCTGCAGCAAAGCACCCCTACAGCATGATGCTGCCACCCCCATGCTTCACAGTTGGGATGGTGTTCTTCAGCTTGCAAGCAACTCCTTTTTTCCTCCAAACATAACGATGGTCATTATGGCCAAACAGTTATATTTTTGTTTTATCAGACCAGAGGACATTTCTCTAAAAAGTACAATCTTTGTCCCCATATGCAGTTGCAAACCGTAGTCTGGCTTTTTTATGGCGGTTTTGGAGCAGTGGCTTCTTCCTTGCTGAGCGGCCTTTCAGGTTATGTTGATATAGGACTCGTTTTACTGTGGATATAGATACTTTTGTACCTGTTACCCCTTTGCTGTTGTTCTGGAATTGATTTGCACTTTTCGTACCAAAGTACTGAGAGACAGAACGCGTCTCGTTCCTGAGCGGTATGGCGGCTGCGTGGTCCCATGGTGTTTATACTTGCGTACTATTGTTTGTACAGATGAACGTGGTGCCTTCAGGTGTTTGGAAATTGCTCCCAAGGATGAACCAGACTTGTGGAGGTCTACAATGTTTTTTCTGAGGTCTTGGCTGATTTCTTTTGATTTTCCCATGATGTCAAGCAAAGAGGCACTGAGTTTGAAAGTAGGCCTTGAAATACATCCACAGGTACACCTCCAATTGACTCAAATGATGTCAATTAGCCTATCAGAAGCTTCTAAAGCCATGACATCATTTTCTGGATTTTTCCAAGCTGTTTAAAGGCACAGTCAACTTAGTGTATGTAAACTTCTGACCCACTGGAATTGTGATACAGTGAATTATAAGGGAAATAATCTGTCTGTAAACATTTGTTGGAAAAATTACTTGTGTCATGCACAAAGTAGATGTCCTAACTGACTTGCCAAAACTATAGTTTGTTAACAAGAAATTTGTGGAGTGGTTGAAAAACAAGTTTTATTGACTCCAACCTAAGTGTATGTAAACTTCCAACTTCAACTGAAAAAAAAAGGTAGGGGCATGGATCAGAAAACTAGTCAGTATCTGGTGTGACCATCATTTGCCTCATGCAACGTGACACATCTCCTTCGCATAGAGTTGAACAGGCTGTTGATTGTGGCCTGTGGAATGTTGTCCCACTCCTCTTCAATGGCTGTGCGAAGTTGCTGGATATTGGCGGGAACTGGAACACGCTGTCGTACACGTCGATCTAGAGCATCCCAAACATGCTCAATGGGTGACATGTCTGGTGAGTATGCAGGCCATGGAAGAACTGGGAAATTTTCAGCTTCCAGGAATTGTGTACAGATCCTTGTGACATGGGGCCATGCATTATCATGCTGAAACATGAGGTGATGGCGGCAGATGAATGGAACGATAATGGGCCTCAGGATCTCGTCACGGTATCTCTGTGTATTCAAATTGCCATCGATAAAATGCAATTGTGTTCATTGTCCGTAGCTTATGCCTGCCCATACCATAACCCCACCGCCACCATGGGGCACTCTGTTCACAACGTTGACATCAGCAAACCGCTCACCCACTCAACGCCATACTGCCATCTGCCCGGTACAGTTGAAACCAGGATTCATCTGTGAAAAGCACACTTCTCCAGCGTGCCAGTGGCCATCGAAGGTAATTATTTGCCCACTGAAGTCAGTTACGACGCCAAACTGCAGTCAGGTCAAGACCCTGGTGAGGACGATGAGCACGCAGATGAGCTTCCCTGAGACAGATTCTGACAGTTTGTGCAGAAACTTTTAGGTTGTGCAAACCCAGAGATTCATCAGCTGTCCGGGTGGCTGGTCTCAGACGATCCCGCAGGGTGAAGAAGCCGGCTGTGGAGGTCCTGGGCTGCCATTGTTACACGTGGTCTGTGGTTGTGGTTAAGGCCGGTTGGACGTACTGATAAATTCTCTAAAACGTCGCTGGAGGAGGCTTATGGTAGAGAGATGAACATTTAATTATCTGGCAAAAGCTCTGGTGGACATTTCTGCATTCACCATGCCAATTGCACGCTCCCTCAAAACTTGAGACATCTGTGGCATTGTGTTGTGTGACAAAACTGCACATTTTAGAGTGGCTTTTTATTGTCCCCAGAACAAGGTGCACCAGTGTAATGATAATGCTGTTTAGTGAGCTTCTTGATATGTCACACCTGTCAGGTGGGTGGATTGTTTTGGTAAAGGAGAAATGTTCACTAACAGGGATGTAAACAAATGTGTTCACAAAATTTGAGAGAAATAAGCTATTTGTGCGTATGGAAAGTTGCTGGAATTTTTTATTTCAGCTCATGAAACATGGGACCAAAACTTTACATGTTGCGTTTATATTTTTGTTCAGTATAATATCACTGATTGGTTTAGGAACATCGGTTTGTGATGTGGTCAGTGTTTTAGGTATCCAAGCAAAGTGGAGAATGTAGCTTCTCTATCATACTGCATGGTCACCATGTCCTTATTCTAAATGCATCTATCTACAATACCTCACCAGTTGGCTACTATGATATGATTTCTGTCTTGTCATGTCAATGTTGTATATACAGTGGGGGAAAAAGTATTTAGTCAGCCACCAATTGTGCAAGTTCTCCCACTTAAAAAGATGAGAGAGGCCTGTAATTTTCATCATAGGTACACGTCAACTATGACAGACACATTGAGAATTTTTTTTCCAGAAAATCACATTGTAGGATTTTTAATGAATTTATTTGCAAATGATGGTGGAAAATAAGTATTTGGTCACCTACAAACAAACAAGATTTCTGGCTCTCACAGACCTGTAACTTCTTCTTTAAGAGGCTCCTCTGTCCTCCACTCGTTACCTGTATTAATGGCACCTGTTTGAACTTGTTATCAGTATAAAAGACACCTGTCCACAACCTCAAACAGTCACACTCCAAACTCCACTATGGCCAAGACCAAAGAGCTGTCAAAGGACACCAGAAACAAAATTGTAGACCTGCACCAGGCTGGGAAGACTGAAGCTGCAATAGGTAAGCAGCTTGGTTTGAAGAAATCAACTGTGGGAGCAATTATTAGGAAATGGAAGACATACAAGACCACTGATAATCTCCCTCGATCTGGGGCTCCACGCAAGATCTCACCCCGTGGGGTCAAAATTATCACAAGAACGGTGAGCAAAAATCCCAGAACCACACGGGGGGACCTAGTGAATGACCTGCAGAGAGCTGGGACCAAAGTAACAAAGCCTACCATCAGTAACACACTACGCCGCCAGGGACTCAAATCCTGCAGTGCCAGACGTGTCCCCCTGCTTAAGCCAGTACATGTCCAGGCCCGTCTGAAGTTTGCTAGAGTGCATTTGGATGATCCAGAAGAGGATTGGGAGAATGTCATATGGTCAGATGAAACGAAAATAGAACTTTTTGGTAAAAACTCAACTCGTCGTGTTTGGAGGACAAAGAATGCTGAGTTGCATCCAAAGAACACCATACCTACTGTGAAGCATGGGGGTGGAAACATCATGCTTTGGGGCTGTTTTTCTGCAAAGGGACCAGGACGACTGATCCGTGTAAAGGAAAGAATGAATGGGGCCATGTATCGTGAGATTTTGAGTGAAAACCTCCTTCCATCAGCAAGGGCATTGAAGATGAAACGTGGCTGGGTCTTTCAGCATGACAATGATCCCAAACACAACGAAGGAGTGGCTTCGTAAGAAGCATTTCAAGGTCCTGGAGTGGCTTAGCCAGTCTCCAGATCTCAACCCCATAGAAAATCTTTGGAGGGGAGTTGAAAGTCCGTGTTGCCCAGCGACAGCCCCAAAACATCACTGCTCTAGAGGAGATCTGCATGGAGGAATGGGCCAAAATACCAGCAACAGTGTGTGAAAACCTTGTGAAGACTTACAGAAAACGTTTGACCTGTGTCATTGCCAACAAAGGGTATATAACAAAGTATTGAGAAACTTTTGTTATTGACCAAATACTTATTTTCCACCATAATTTGCAAATAAATTCATAAAAAATCCTACAATGTGATTTTCCGGATTTTTTTTCTTCTCATTTTGTCTGTCATAGTTGACGTGTACCTATGATAAAAATTACAGGCCTCTCTCATCTTTTTAAGTGGGAGAACTTGCACAATTGGTGGCTGACTAAATACTTTTTTCCCCCACTGTAAATGGTTATTAACCTCAATTTCCACTCAAATTGAAATTGAACTCTACCTAAAGGCAATGTAGCTTTAGGCTCTGCTGGCATGGATACAACTGGTCCCTTTGGATTTAGGAGATCATCTTATCCTGACAAAATCCCTCAGCATAAAATGGCTCATTAAAATTGCAGTTCTAATCCATATTGCAGTTCTAAAATTATGCTCCTCTAAAGAACCACTTTCATATTCATGTATTAAAAAATGACTTCCAACATTCATTTTAATGTCGGACTAGTTTTCCTAAGTTCAAAAGTGCTGTCGAGACATTTTCAGCCCCAGATAATAAAATATTGTACTATTTAAAAAATCACACAAACGAAAAGCAGTCAACCACACACAATATAAACATTGATGAGCTACTACAAAAAGTTACAAAGGCTTTCTCCTGACAATAACAAATTCATACACCTTTTCTCCCTCTGAAGTTTTTTTTGCTTTCATTGATATTCTGTGGTGCTGTGCATCACCCTGCAGTCTTAAGGCAGAGTCCGACAGAGGGAGGATCACTGCATCAGTGGTTTGGCCCAGCACAGCACAGCTCCCGTGGAATAATGCCAATATGCAGAATCCCAAACAGTCAGACCTGGCAGCATTTATCAATTAGAGGGACACACAGGGGACTCTGGACTAGGCTGTAGATCTCTTCCGTTCCGCCACTCAGCACTAGTCTCATTGATTAGCTCGCTCCTCATCCAGAAATCTGCCGTCTTCAACAGACCTGCCATTAAACCCCCAGACTGGAAAATTCTCTTTTTAAAGGGCCCCCACTTGTCAAATCTGAAACTACACCTGCTGACTCCAGATATTTCCCAGCTCAGCCTTCCATGGCCTGAAGTGAGCCATGATCGTTTCCTCTCAGTAAATGGTCTTCAAATGGCGATATCAGCCAGAATATAGATTGACTACTATTCCCTTCATATTTGTTTTAGATTAGCGAAGTCATTTTGGTGTGGGTGTGGTTTTGCAATGTTTCTCAAAGATGGCAGACACTCATTTATATCTTGGGGCTGTAACTGACATTGCTAGGCGTTAACTGGATTAATTTAAAATCTGTTAACACAGTCTACTAAGTTCATTAGATAATTAGATTTCCAGGTAAGCATCAGTTTACAACAAATTACCACAGATCACACAGTAAGGGGTTATTCTTAAACACACCCAGGCTATTTCCCACAGGTCTAGACTAATCTACCCAGGACATTTGCCATATGAAGAAATTAGCCCAGTATAAGGAAGCAGAAACACTGCTAATTTCATATCATAAACATTTAAACCAGAGGAATTCTTACTCTAACGGTTGAGCAAAATACCAGCTGGGTAAATCATCCATGAAATCAGATGGCGGTTGCCTATCCTTCTGCCCCTGGTCTCTCGTTCTTGCCTGAATGCTTCCATCAACAATCTCATCATTGTTAGTAATGTAATCAATATTTATCTTATACCACTATGTAATAACATCCACAACTGAGTTATAGTCTTGTTGACTATATTGTAGGTCTACTGTGAAATCACTTGTGCTTTTAGAATACATTAAGGACTTCCAGATGTGGGAAAATTACCATTTTAATTACACTGAACAAAAATATAAATGCAACATGCAACAATTTAAAAGATTGTACTGAGTTACAGTTCATATAAGGAATTCAGTCAATTGAAATAAATTAATTAGACCCTAATCTATAGATTTCACATGACTGGGAATACAGATATGCATCTGTTGGTCACAGATACCTTTAAAAAAAAGTAGGGGCATGGATCAGAAAACCAGTCAGTATCTGGTGTGGCCACCATTTGCCTCATGCAGCATGATCTCCTTCGCATAGAGTTGATCAGGCTGTTGATTGCGGCCTGTGGAATATTGTCCCACTCATCTTCAATGGCTGTGTGAAGTTGCTGGATATTGGCGGGAACTGGAACACGCTGTTGTACACGTCGATTCAGAGCATCCCAAACATGCTCAATGGGTGACATGTCTGGTGAGTATGCAGGCCATGGAAGAACTGGGACATTTTCAGCTTCCAGGAATTGTGCACAGATCCTTGCAACATGGGGCTGTGCATTATCATGCTGAAACATGAGGTGATGGCGGCGGATGAATGGCAAGACAATGGTACTCAGGATCTCATCACGGTACTCTGTTCAGAACGTTGACATCAGCAAACCCACTCGCCCACACGGCACCATACACGCTGTCTGCCATATATAGTTGAAACCGGGATTCATCCGTGAAGAGCACACTTCTCCAGCGTGCCAGTGGCCATCGAAGGTGAACATTTGCCCACTGAAGTCAGTTACGACGCTGAACTGCAGTCAGGTCAAGATCCTGGTGAGGACGACGAGCAGGCAGATGAGCTTCCCTGAGATAGTTTCTGACAGTTTGTGCAGAAATTCTTAAGGTTGTGCAAACCCACAGTTTCATTAGCTGTCCGGGTGGCTGGTCTCAGATGATCCAGCAGATGAACATGCCGGATGTGGAGGCCCTGGGCTGGCGTGGTTACACGTGGTCTGCGGTTGTGAGGCCGATTGGACGTACTGCCAAATTCTCTTAAACGACGTTCGAAGCAGCTTATGGTAGAGAAATGAACATTAAATTCTCTGGCAACAGCTCTGTTGGACATTCCTGCAGTCAGCATGCCAATTACATGCTCCTTCAACACTTCAAACATCTATGGCATTGTGTTGTGTGACAAAACATTTTAGAGTGGCCATTTATTGTTCCCAGTAGAAGGTGCACCTGTGCAATGATCATGGGGTTTAATCAGCTTCTTGATATGCCACACCTGTCAGGTGGATGGATTATCTTAGCCAAGGATAAATGCTCACTAACAGGGATGTAAACGAATTTGTGCACAAAATTTGAGAGAAATAAGCTTTTGGTGCGTATGGAACATTTCTGTGACCTTTTATTTCAGCTCATGAAACATGGGACCAGCACTTTACATGTTGCATTCATATTTTTGTTTAGTATAATTTGAGGTTACACATATATTATTGTTCTAGTGGTACATCATGCATGATGCATCAGCCATGCCTTTAGACTTGATCCTCGGAGACTCATTTTCTTTGATACGGTTAAGAGTGAAATGTGTTCAAACACTGAATGGTAAAGGCCTATTTTAGGTGGCAGGGAGCCCCAGTCACAGTTAATCTATGTGTGCATGGCGGGTAAAAGAACAACGTCCCAGTGTCTGTGGTATGGGTGTTTATATAAAGGTTCAAAGAGGACCATTGTCTCTGACCACTTCTTTCTTTCTCTCCTTCTCTCTCTCCGTCCAGGAGGAGGAGATCCCAGAGTTAGAGATTGACATAGATGAGCTGCTGGAGCTATCGGACGCGGAGCAGAGATCCAGACTGCAGGTGAGTACTGGCAGGATGTCCTGAGAGGAGCTCAGGGAAAAGCCGTAAAAAAGAAAGGTACAGTATGTTACCGTACCATATTTTACGGTATCCAATACTGTTACTGTAATATTTTTTACCTTTGTTTTTATGGTAACTTTCAGGCGACTGGCTGCCTGTAAGTTACCGCAAAAACAACAGTGCAGTGCATTACTGTAATATTATTATGGTAATTGTAACAAATTAATGAATAAATAATTTGATTAATTAATTAATTAAATTGAGGGTAGATGGGTTTTTATTTTACTGCATGGGATTGGTGCAAACAGGTTGGCTAGGTAATGTGTTTTCATATTACAGCATATCAATAAATGTCAGTGTAGAAGAAGCCTTTGTTAAAACCTCTAGAAGTGCAAGTGAAAAAATACAACATTTTGGTATTTTATATCACTTTCTTTGTTTTCTTTTTTTAATTCAGCGGAACCTTTTGAGACCAGGGTCTCATTTACAATGGTGCCCCGAGGACAACAATACAACAAATTCAAAATGACACATTAAAATAAACTAGAACTTACAGAATCAACACTATAGCTTCAAACACCACAAATGCAATTATTTACATTCAATCCAAACAGTTGCAATTCTCAATAAATATATTCAACATTAAAGTCCTAAACTACCCTAGAGGCACCAGAGAGTCAAGATATAGGGAGTTTTGTAGGCTATTCCAAAAATGGGGGGCACTAAAACTGAAGGTGGATCTACCTAGATCGGTACGTACTAGTTAAATGTTTAACTTTCAAGGTTACGCTAGTATGTACCGATCTCGGTAAATCCGTCTTGAACGGGTTTGGTGTTTCATATTTATTTATTTTAACAGTGAAGTGAGGTAGGTCGGAAGCTTGTGTAGTAGAGCTTTGTAAACAAAAAGTCAGTAATGAAGTGATCTACGGGACTTTAATGAGGACTGATACTTCTAGAGGCCTTAACAAAGGTTTCCAAACTGGCAGCGAGTACAGGGAAAACAGATGAAAGGAAATGGCAAATACTCAACCATTAAAGGTTTGAGACTTGCTGCCACTCGAATGTGTTCCCTTTACACATTTAATTGTTGGGGCACTACTACCACATATCCATTAAATTGGTACAGTGCTCTCACTAACGGGTGGCACAAATATAGCCTCTTATAAGGCACTCCTCAAAATATGTTAATGAGCCAGAAACAACAATACCATGCAACCAATAATGGTCAAAAGGTTTTTGGCGCTCCAAGAATACAGTACAGTACTGTATTCTAAGTAATGGAATTACAGTACCATTCGAAATACAGAAATGATTTCCCTGCCCACAACATTTTCCCACAATGCACCATAATTTACAGTATGCTGCAGTATAATGCTTCACAGTATTTTACTGTTGATAAATGAAAAAATATACTGTATCAATCAGTTTTCCATCACAGTGTAATATTTGGTGTAATTAATATTGTAAATCATATAAATGTTGTACACACCTTGTTTGGTTGGTTGACTTCAAACCTTGATGTCTCTCAATCTTCACTTCAGTTGCTGTGCGGTTACAGTAATGTACTGTTAAATCAAAGTTTCTTTGGAATTTACGGTATCATTTACTGTTTACGAATAAAATCACCCAGAGTGAATTGCCATTTATGGCAATTTACTGTAAATAATTAATAAGGTCCTATACTGTTAGTTTTATTGTAATACTGTCAAAACAAAGTTATAACAGGAAATATCTGCTCTGCTCTGCTCCATTCAGAATCACTAAACGCAGCAGACAAGGTGATCCAATTTCGCCTTTGCATGGAACCCATTGCCCAGGCAATTCTTCAATCGAAGGAAATAACACCCATTTCCCTAAAATCTACTAATCACTTAATCTCTTTTTTGTTTTACTATACCTAGACAATGTATCTCAATCGCTCCCAAATGCATTGAAGATCAAATATCAATTCAGCTTCATCTCAAGTTATAAAATTAATCTAACCAAATCAGTCCTACTGCCTCTCAAGACCCCGATGGATGAGTTAATCTCTACTTATGGAATATATTGCCATGGTTGAATTTCTGTAGTTCAATGCTTGACATGGATCCCCCTTCTGGCTATTGAGTTAAAATGCATACGGCAAGGTAAACGATCCCGGATAAAATTAACAAAAGTACAAAGAGGGAAAGACGTAGGAGGACTATCCGTACCAAACTTTTTAATTGTATTTTCAGGCACTAGCATTTCGTTCAAAACTAAATTGGTTTAGACATGATTATTCTGCCCCCTGGTGTCTCCTATTGCCCTGGAAGAGGTGGTCTTCACTGATATATCCATTAAACAATTTAAACTACGCTTTGGTCCTATTAATGTTCACATAATTTGAATTTGGATGTACAAACAAAATGGCATGCGCATACTCCCATATTTCACAAGAATGCCTTGCGATCTGGAGTGCAGCCTTTTGCATCCCCCCAAAGGTCCAAATGTGGAAGCTGCACCCTTGCCGATATCATGGACAGTTATGGTTTAAGAACATTCCAAGATTTCAAAGATACAGTGAGGGAAAAAAGTATTTGATCCCCTGCTGATTTTGTACGCTTGCCCACTGACAAAGACATGATCAGTCTTTAATTTTAATGGTAGGTTTATTTGAACAGTGAGAGACAGAATAACAACAAAACGCATGTCGAAAATGTTATAAATTGATTTGCATTTTAATGAGGGAAATAAGTATTTGACCCCTCTGCAAAACATGACTTAGTACTTGGTGGCAAAACCCTTGTTGGCCACCAGGTTTGCACACGTCTCAGGAGGGATTTTGTTCCACTCCTCTTTGCTGATCTTCTCCAAGTCATTAAGGTTTCGAGGCTGACGTTTGGCAACTCGAACCTTCAGCTCCCTCCACAGATTTTCTATGGGATTAAGGTCTGGAGACTGGCTAGGCCACTCCAGGACCTTAATGTGCTACTTCTTGAGCCACTCCTTTGTTGCCTTGGCCATGTGTTTTGGGTCATTGTCATGCTGGAATACCCATCCACGACCCATTTTCAATGCCCTGGCTGAGGAAAGGAGGTTCTCACCCAAGGTTTGACGGTACATGGCCCTGTCCATCGTCCCTTTGATGCGGTGAAGTTGTCCTGTCCCCTTAGCAGAACCCCCCCAAAGCATAATGTTTCCACCTCCATGTTTGACGGTGGGGATGGTGTTCTTGGGGTCATAGGCAGCATTCCTCCTCCTCCAAACACGGCGAGTTGAGTTGATGCCAAAGAGCTCCATTTTGGTCTCATCTGACCACAACACTTTCACCCAGTTCTCCTCTGAATCATTCAGATGTTCATTGCAAACTTCAGACGGGCCTGTATATGTGCTTTCTTGAGCAGGGGGACCTTGTGGGTGCTGCAGCATTTCAGTCCTTCACGGCGTAGTGTGTTACCAATTGTTTTCTTGGTGACTATGGTCCCAGCTGCCTTGAGATCATTGACAAGATCCTCCCGTGTAGTTCTGGGCTGATTCCTCACCGTTCTCATGATCATTGCAACTCCACGAGGTGAGATCTTGCATGGAGCCCCAGGCCAAGGGAGATTGACAGGTCTTTTGTGTTTCTTCCAATTGCGAATAATCGCACCAACTGTTGTCACCTTCTCACCAAGCTGCTTGGCGATGGTCTTGTAGCCCATTCCAGCCTTGTGTAGGTCTACAATCTTGTCCCTGACATCCTTGGAGAGCTCTTTGGTCTTGGCCATGGTGGAGAGTTTGGCATCTGATTGATTGATTGCTTCTGTGGACAGGTGTCTTTTATACAGGTAACAAACTGAGATTAGGAACACTCCCTTTAAGAGTGTGCTCCTAATCTCAGCTCCTTACCTGTATAAAAGACACCTGGGAGCCAGAAATCTTTCTGATTGAGAGGGGGTCAAATACTTATTTCCCTAATTAAAATGCAAATCAATTTATAACATTTTTTGTTCAAATAAACCTACCATTAAAATTATAGACTGATAATTTCTTTGTCAGTGGGCAAACGTACAAAATCAGCACGGGATCAAATACTTTTTTCCCTCACTGTATATATACAGTACCAGTCAAAAGTATGGACACACCTACTCATTCCAGGGTTTTTCTTTATTTGTACTATTTTCTACATTGTAGAATAATAGTTAAGATATCAAAACTATGAAATAACACATATGGAATCATGTAGTAACCAAAAAAGTGTTAAACAAATCAAAATATATTTTATATTTGAGATTCTTCAAAGTAGCCACCCTTTGCCTTGATTACAATTTTTTTTTAGAAGTGCATGAATGTAAATATTCAATGCTTTACATTTATTATGTTACTTAACGATGATAGCTCCTTCAATCTCTCATTCAATCAGAGACGATTACTGCAGGCAGGCAGCACTGCCGCAAAAAACATGTTGGCTCTTAGATGGCAATCACCTCACTCTCTCCCAATTCGCCAGTGGATACAGTTACTATTAGAAGTTATAACAGAATTATTGACAGCAAGAATTAATGGTACTTGACTCTGTAAAGTGTGGTCCTCTGTAGCTCAATTGGTAGAGCATGGTGCTTGTAACACCAGGGTAGTGGGTTCGATCCCCGGGACCACCCATACGTAAAAATGTATGCACGCATGACTGTAAGTCGCTTTGGATAAAAGTGTCTGCTAAATGGCATATTATATTATATTAAAGACAAATGGGAGGTTGGGGGTGGGGGGGTTGGATGGAGACATGTTGGCTGGGTGGGGTTGGGGGAATGGAATGGGAGGTTGGGGGTGGGGGGGGTGAATGGAGACATGTTGGCTGGGTGGGGTTGGGGGAATGGAATGGGATGGAATGGGAGGTTGGGGGTGGGGGGTTGGATGGAGACATGTTGGCTGGGTGGGGTTGGGGGAATGGAATGGGAGGTTGGGGGGTGGGGGGTTGGATGGAGACATGTGGGGTTGGGGGAATGGAATGGGAGGTTGGGGGTGGGGGGTTGAATGGAGACATGTTGGCTGGGTGGGGTTGGGGGAATGGAATGGGAGGTTAGGGGGTGGGGGGTTGGATGGAGAGATGTTGGCTGGGTGGGGTTGGAGGAATGGATTGGGAGGGTGGGGGTGGGGGGGTTAGATGGAGACATGTTGGCTGGGTGGGGTTGGGGGAATGGATTGGGAGGGTGGGGGGTGGGGGGTTGGATGGAGACATGTTGGCTGGGTGGGGTTGGGGGAATGGATTGGGAGGGTGGGGGTGGGGGGGTGGATGGAGACATGTTGGCTGGGTGGGGTTGGGGGAATGGAATGGGAGGTTGGGGGGTGGGGGGTTGAATGGAGACATGTTGGCTGGGTGGGGTTGGGGGAATGGAATGGAATGGAATGGGAGGTTGGGGGGTGGGGGGTTGGATGGATGGAGACATGTTGGTTGGGTGGGGTTGGGGGAATGGATTGGGAGGTTGGGGGTGGGGGGTTGATGGGGACATGTTGGCTGGATGGGGTTGGGGGAATGGAATGGAATGGGAGGTTGGTGGTGGGGGGGGGTTGGATGGAGACATGTTGGCTGGGTGGGGTTGGAGGAATGGAATGGGAGGGTGGGGGTGGGGGGGGGTTGGATGGAGACATGTTGGCTGGGTGGGGTTGGGGGAACGGAATGGGAGGTTGGGGGTGGGGGGTTGGATGGAGACATGTTGGCTGGGTGGGGTTGGGGGAATGGAATGGGAGGTTGGGGGTGGGGGGTTGGATGGAGACATGTTGGTTGGGTGGGGTTGGGGGAATGGAATGGGAGGTAGGGGTGGGGGTGTTGGATGGAGACCTGTTTGCTTGGTGGGGTTGGGGGAATGGAATGGGAGGTTGGGGGTGGGGGGGTTGATGGGGACATGTTGGCTGGATGGGGTTGGGGGAATGGAATGGAATGGGAGGTTGGTGGTGGGGGGTTGGATGGAGACATGTTGGCTGGGTGGGGTTGGAGGAATGGAATGGGAGGGTGGGGGGTGGGGGGGTTGGATGGAGACATGTTGGCTGGGTGGGGTTGGGGGAACGGAATGGGAGGTTGGGGGTGGGGGGGTTGGATGGAGACATGTTGGCTGGGTGGGGTTGGGGGAATGGAATGGGAGGTTGGGGGTGGGGGTTGGATGGAGACATGTTGGGTGGGTGGGGTTGGGGGAATGGAATGGGAGGTAGGGGTGGGGGGTGTTGGATGGAGACCTGTTTGCTTGGTGGGGTTGGGGGAATGGAATGGGAGGTTGGGGGTGGGGGGGTTGGATGGAGACATGTTGGCTGGGTGGGGTTGGGGGAATGGAATGGGAGGTTGTGGGTGGGGGGGTTGGATGGAGAAATGTTGGCTGGGTGGGGTTGGGGAATGGAATGGGAGGTTGGGGGGGGGGGGGGGGGTTGGATGGAGACATGTTGGCTGGGTGGGGTTGGGGGAATGGAATGGGAGGTTAGGGGTGGGGTGGGGTGGGGTGGGGGGGTTGAATGGAGACATGTTGGCTGGGTGGGGTTGGGGGAATGGTATGGGAGGTTGGGGTGGGGGTGGGGGGTGGATGGAGACATGTTGGCTGGGTGGGGTTGGGGGAATGGAATGGGAGGTTGGGGGTGGGGGGTTGGATGGAGACATGTTGGCTGGGTGGTGTTGGGGGAATGGAATGGGAGGTTGGGGGTGGGGGTGGGGGGTTGGATGGAGACATGTTGGCTGGGTGGGGTTGGGGGAATGGAATGGGAAGTTAGGGGTGGGGGGTTGGATGGAGACATGTTGGCTGGGTGGGGTTGGGGGAATGGAATGGGAGGTTGGGGGGTGGGGGGTTGGATGGAGACATGTTGGTTGGGTGGGGTTGGGGGAATGGAATGGGAGGTGGGGGGTGGGGGTGTTGGATGGAGACCTGTTTGCTTGTGGGGTTGGGCTGGGGTTGGGGGAATGGAATGGGAAGTTGGGGGTGGGGGGTTGGATGGAGACATGTTGGCTGGGTGGGGTTGGGGGAATGGAATGGGAGGTTGGGGGTGGGGGTTGGATGGAGACATGTTGGCTGGGTGGGGTTGGGGGAATGGATTGGGAGGGTGGGGGTGGGGGGGGTTGGATGGAGACATGTTGGCTGGGTGGGGTTGGGAGAATGGAATGGGAGGTTGGGGGTGGGGGGTTGGATGGAGACATGTTGGCTGGGTGGGGTTGGGGGAATGGAATGGGAGGTTGGGGGTGGGGGGTTGAATGGAGACATGTTGGCTGGATGGGGTTCGGGGAATGGAATGGAATGGGAGGTTGGGGGTGGGGGGGTTGGATGGAGACATGTTGGCGGGGTGGGGTTGGGGGAATGGAATGGAATGGAATGGAATGGAATGGGAGGTTGGGGGTGGGGGGTTGGATGGAGACATGTTGGCTGGGTGGGGTTGGGGGAATGGAATGGGAGGTTGGGGGTGGGGGGTTGGATGGAGACATGTTGGCTGGGTGGGGTTGGGGGAATGGAATGGGAGGTTGGGGGTGGGGTTTTGGATGGAGACATGTTGGCTGGGTGGGGTTGGGGGAATGGAATGGGAGGTTGGGGGTGGGGGGGTTGGATGGAGACATGTTGGCTGGGTGGGGTTGGGGGAATGGAATGGGAGGTTGGGTGTGGGGGTGGAGGCCCACTTCTTTTTTGTTTTCTTTTCCTATTTATACTGAATTTATTATAATTTAAACTATGTATTTCATACAGTTTTTTTTATTTTGAGTGGCAGCCTACAGGTAAATTTTTTATAAACTTATTATAGAAATGTATAATGTACCTGGAACCCCCCCAACAAAGAAATAACAAAACAAATACACATTTGGTCAACAAAAAAACAACAAAGTTTTACAGTATAGTTATAAAAGTTGAGATAAGAGTAATCACAGTGACTTGTTTCCGCATACATTTGTTTTGAGCCATATAAAACAAGCTCATTAAAAGAGAAACATTGACAGGGAAAACATAGACATTTTCCAGCCAAGCTTTCACTGTAAGCTATAACTTCACAAATGCTGAGCCTTATCTAACAGATAACAAGCCAATGAAAATTGACATCTCTTCAGAGTCCATTTGGTGGGTCACAGTACGAGGCAATACTTACACTTCAGCTATGCCCTTGTTTATACTTCACACATAAACCAGGGCATATTTAACAAAGTAGGGTAATTGCTTTACAAGCACTTGACCCCAGTTGGTGTCCTTTCGCAATGTTAGACGTGAAAGAGCAATGTCCACTGCAGTTACTGATGCCATGTTTGTTTCTGCCCATTTACAGGAGTTACTGCAGGAATGTGACAAGCCAAAAGAGGTGAGACACAACCATCAACCATTATAGCCTTAGTCATGTACTGAAAAAACGAAACATCAAATTCCGTTGAGTGTACATTTGCTCTCTTTAATAAATACTTGCAATTCAATGGTCCACTGCTCCAACAGTCTCAGAACGAGTTTAACTGTCAACTGCTAGTACGGGTAGCGTTAACTAGTTATCTTCCTCCCCCTCAGGACTTTATCAATGGGCTGCTTTATCGGATGAAGGGCCTACGCAAAATGTCAGGGCCCCTGAATAAATAATTATAGGTCAAATCAAGAATCAAGACAATGTGAAGCCTCCCCGGCCCACCCCGTCATTACCTGGTATTCTGGATGTCTCTCTGTGCAGTTACATGTTAATGGGATCCTCTCTCTGCACACATGGGTCAATGTTGGTCTGTAAAGAGAACAGTGGGTTTTGATTAGTGTTTTATATTACATTATTTATGGACAGTTTTAACATTTTGATTCCCCTCAGTACCAATAATGCACCAGTAATAACATGTATTGTCTATTACTCACATGGAATGTTTTTGTGTAAGACTGTACATTTTTTGGTTGCCTATTTATGTACAAATTTTTTTGTTCTGATAACAGTGTTTTATGTCAATAAAAACAACATTTTTGAGACAAGGCTCTGGATGTCTACCTACTGTATATGGATGACATGTCATTTCTTTGAAGGATTAAGCCAGTCAGTGTATTATAAGCATCAAAACAGTGGCCGATAGGTATTGTTCTAAAAGCTACACGCTTCACACTGGGGACTCTGTATAAGATGAGAGGAAGAGATTGAATAGTCGATGCCAGCAGAAATAGGGCAGCGAGAATGGCAGTCCCAAGGCAGTTTTTAGGCTGTGCTAGTGTGGCAAGGCCAACCCTCCCAATGCTTGTCTTCACCCATCAACATATAAATCAAATCAGCACCAATGGATAAATCAACATCATTGAGGGGCAATGTTACACTTTAAGCATTTCAATATTACTCTAAATATTCTGCATGTTTGCACTTTATCACACAGTTGCTCTGATGCAAATTACACATGAAGTCATGTTTTTTGTTAAAGGCCCAGTAAAGTCAAAAACTAAATTTTCCTGTTTAAAAAAATGTATACAGTATATACACTACCAGTCAAAAGTTTTAGAACATCTACTCATTCAAGGGTTTTTCTTTATTTTTTAAACTATTTTCTACATTGTAGAATAATAGTGAATACATCACAACTATGAAATAACACATATGTGTCAGCTTCCTGCTTCTCCTGTTTGTCTCCTGGCCTCTAGAGGTCAGCTGTGTTCCCCTCTGCCTTAGTTCTTCCTCATGTGTCCTAATTAGCTTATCCATGTCACCTGTGCCTTGTTTCCCCTTGTGTATTTTAGCTGTGTGTTTTCCCCTTGTTTCTCACTTGGTTATTGCGTCCTGACTGTGTGTCTCCTGCTTTGTCTCACCGTGTCTGTCCTAGTAAGTTTTTGAAGTTATCTTTAGTTTGTTTTTCTCCCCTCGTGGAGTTGTTTTGTTTTGCCTCCTGTTTTGGAAATTAAATCTACTTACCTGGAGTATTGCCTTGGGTGTTTCATTTGGGTCCTACAACATCTCCTCTGTGGCTTAGGGGTAGTACCCCCAGCTCTACACTTCTGAGACCGGAGTTCTAACCCGGCTTGTGACAATATGGAATCATATAGTAACCAAAACAGTGTTAAACAAATCAAAATATATTTTATATTTGAGATTCTTCAAATAGCCACCCTTTGCCTTGATGACAGCTTTGCACACTCTTGGCATTCTCTCAACCAGCCTCACCTGGAATGCTTTTCCAACATTCCCACATATGCTGAGCAATTGTTGGTTGCTTTTCCTTCACTCTGCGGTCCGACTCATCCCAAACCATCTCAATTTGGTTGAGCTCTGGGGGTTGTGGTGGCCAGGTCATCTGATGCAGCACTCCATCACTCTCCTTCTTGATAAAATAGCCCTTACACAGCCTGGAGGTGTGTTGGGTCATTTTCCTGTTGAAAAACAAATAATAGTCCCACTAAGCCCAAACCAGATGGGATGGCGTATAGCTGCAGAATGCTGTGGTAGCCATGCTGGTTAAGTGTGCCTTGAATTCTAAATAAAACACAGACAGTGTCACCAGCAAAGCACCCCCACACCATCACACCTCCTCCTCCATGCTTTACGGTGGGAAATACACATGAGGAGATCATCCATACACCCACACCGCGTCTCACAAAGACACGGTGGTTGGAACCAAAAATGTAAAATTTTTGGTTCCACTGGTCTAATGTCCATTGCTCGTGTTTCTTGGCCCAAGCAAGTCTCTTCTTCTTATTGGTGTCCTTTAGTAGTGGTTTCTTTGCAGCAATTCGACCATGAAGCCCTGATTCACACAGTCTCCTCTGAACAGTTGATGTTGAGATGTGTCTGTTACTTGAACTCTGTGAAGCATTTCTTTGGGCTGCAATTTCTGAGGCTGGTAACTCTATTGAACTTATCCTCTGCAGCAGAGAATCAACTCTGGGTCTTCCATTCCTGTGGCGGTCCTCATGAGAGCCAGTTTCATCATAGTGCTTGATGGTTTTTGCGACTGCACTTGAAGAAACATTCAAAGTTCTTGAAATGTTCCGTATTGACTGACCTTCTTGCCTTAAAGTAATGATGGACTGTTGTTTCTCTTTGCTTATTTGAGCTGTTCTTGCAATAATATGGACTTGGTCTTCTACCAAATTGGGCTATCTTCTGTATACCCCCCTACCTTGTCACAACACAACTGATTGGCTCAAACGCATTAAGAAGGAAAGAAATTCCACAAATTAACTTTTAAGAATGCACACCTGTTAATTGAAATGCATTCCAGGTGACTACCTCATGAAGCTAATTGAGAGAATGCCAAGAGTGTGCAAAGCTGTCATCAAGGCAAGGGGTGGCTATTTGAATTATCTAAAATCTCAAATATATTTTTATTTGTTTAACACTTTTTTGGTTACTACATGATTCCATATGTGTTATTTCATAGTTTTGATGTCTTCACTATTATTCTACAATGTAGAAAATAATAAAAATAAAGAAAAACCCTTGAATGAGTATGTGTTCTAAAACTTTTGACCGGTAGTAATATACACTGCTCAAAAAAATTAAGGGAACACTAAAATAACACATCCTAGATCTGAATGAATGAAATAATCGTATTAAATACTTTTTTCTTTACATAGTTGTGTGGGTTGTAGACTCCGTCTCATGCTACCACTAGAGTGAAAGCACCTCCAGCATTCAAAAGTTACCAAAACATCAGCCAGGAAGCATAGGAACTGAGAAGTGGTCTGTGGTCACCACCTGCAGAACCTCTCCTTTATTGGGGGTGTCTTGCTAATTGCCTATAATTTCCACCTGTTGTCTATTCCATTTGCACAACAGCATGTGAAATGTATTGTCAATCAGTGTTGCTTCCTAAGTGGACAGTTTGATTTCACAGAAGTGTGATTGACTTGGAGTTACATTGTGTTGTTTAAGTGTTCCCTTTATTTTTTTGAGCAGTGTATATATATACACATACAGTGAGGGAAAAAAGTATTTGATCCCCTGCTGATTTTATATGTTTGCCCACTGACAAAGAAATGATCAGTCTATAATTTTAATGGTAGGTTTATTTGAACAGTGAGAGACAGAATAACAACAAAACGCATGTCGAAAATGTTATAAATTGATTTGCATTTTTAATGAGGGAAATAAGTATTTGACCCCCTCTCAATCAGAAAGATTTCTGGCTCCCAGGTGTCTTTTATACAGGTAACGAGCTGATTAGGAGCACACTCTTAAAGGGAGTGCTCCTAATCTCAGCTTGTTACCTGTATAAAAGACACCTGTCCACAGAAGCAATCAATCAATCAGGTTCCAAACTCTCCACCATGGCCAAGCCCAAAGAGCTCTCCAAGGATGTCAGGGACAAGATTGTAGACCTACACAAGGCTGGAATGGGCTACAAGACCATCGCCAAGCAGCATGGTGAGAAGGTGACAACAGTTGGTGCGATTATTCGCAAATTGTAGAAACACAAAAGAACTGTCAATCTCCCTCGGCCTGGGGCTCCATGCAAGATCTCACCTCATGGAGTTGCAATGATCATGAGAACGGTGAGGAATCAGCCCAGAACTACACAGGAGGATCTTGTCAATGATCTCAAGGCAGCTGGGACCATAGTCACCAAGAAAACAATTGGTAACACACTACGCCGTGAAGGACTGAAATCCTGCAGCACCCGCAAGGTCCCCCTGCTCAAGAAAGCACATATACAGGGCCGTCTGAAGTTTGCCAATGAACATCTGAATGATTCAGAGGAGAACTGGGTGAAAGTGTTGTGGTCAGATGAGACCAAAATGGAACTCTTTGGCATCAACTCAACTCACCGTGTTTGGAGGAGGAGGAATGCTGCCTATGACCCCAAGAACACCATCCCCACCGTCAAACATGGAGGTGGAAACATTATGCTTTGGGGACAGGACAACTTCACCGCATCAAAGGGACGATGGACGGGGCCATGTACCGTCAAATCTTGGGTGAGAACCTCCTTCCCTCAGCCAGGGCATTGAAAATGGGTCGTGGATGGATATTCCAGCATGACAATGACCCAAAACACACGGCCAAGGCAACAAAGGAGTGGCTCAAGAAGAAGCACATTAAGGTCCTGGAGTGGCCTAGCCAGTCTCCAGACCTAAATCACATAGAAAATCTGTGGAGGGAGCTGAAGGTTCGAGTTGCCAAACGTCAGCCTCGAAACCTTTATGACTTGGAGAAGATCTGCAAAGAGGAGTGGAACAAAATCCCTCCTGAGATGTGTGCAAACCTGGTGACCAACTACAATAATCATCTGACCTCTGTGATTGCCAGTAGGTAGGGCGGCAGGTAGCTTAGTGGTTAAGAGTGTTGTGCCAATAACCGAAAGGTCGCTGGTTCTAATGCCCGAGCCGACTAGGTGAAAAATCTGTCGATATGCCCTTGAGCAAGGCACTTAACCCTAATTGCTCCTGTAAGTCGCTCTGGATAAGAGCGTCTGCTAAATGACTACAAAAAAAAAAAAAAAAAAAAATTGCCAACAAGGGTTTTGCCACCAAGTACTAAGTCATGTTTTGCAGAGGGGTCAAATACTTATTTCCCTCATTAAAATGCTAATCAATTTATAACATTTTTGACATGCGTTTTTCTGGATTTTTTTGTTGTCATTCTGTCTCTCACTGTTCAAATAAACCTACCATTAAAATTATAGACTGATCATGTCTTTGTCAGTGGGCAAACGTACAAAATCAGCAGGGGATCATATACTTTTTTTCCCTCACTGTACATATACATACTGTACATTTCGCTTTACAAGCATTTCGCTACACCCGCAATGACATCTGCTAAATGTGTATGAGACCAATAAAATTGTATTTGAGATTTTCATTCTCACTTGTGAGTCTAAATGTCCTCTTTCTGATCGGAGGTAGTGTCTAGTTGAAACAAGGGACTTGATTGAAAATGACAATATATCAGCAACATAGGTAACAACTGTAGCAAAAAGGTGGCCCATTATCTCTATCTGCATCCATTATACCTGTCCATGTCCTGCCTGTGGTCACTGTGTGGGATAACCAAGGTAGGCAAACACAGAGTGGCCTCCATCTGGCTCTTAATGGACTAAACCCCTGGAGGTGAGATTCATTATGTCTCTCCAGAGTGAGCCATACGGTAATGCGCCCTGATGAAACTGCACTCTGCCCCGCTCTCTCTGTCATACACTGACGGTAATCTGGTAAAGGTCTTCATTACAGAAACTCTCCTAAAATAAATCCTCTCTCCAGCCTTTCTGAAACTGTGGCTGTCCTAGTGTATGAGTGGAGGACCCCTAGAGGGGTATGCCAAAATAGTGAGTCTTTCATGGTTATTATATTAGTGGTGTGTGAAGTAGGGCACATAGCAAAAAAGCTATCAGGGAATCACTTTTTTAAATCTCTCATACAGACATTATTTACATCCCTTAGATCTACATTACACACAGCTACAGGAAAAGCAACAATAATGTCAGAGTGCCAGCCAAAGACAGATCACAACACAGACTATGCGGCCTGCCAAAAGACAACTAAGCCTTCACTAATCCTTTTATACTGGCTCCTCTGTGAGCCTCTAGTGAGAAGCTGACATTTATCTGGGACCGTACATCATCCCAAATGAGCAACTTGTGTTTGTGCGACGTGCATGAGTGTGTTGTTACCAACTCAACATCTCAGTATCATGACAACAAATAAGAAATCTGCAAGCCAATTCAAGTGCACTACAATTGAGGTAGCACATCAAATTGCCCAGATAACTTTATTTAATTGGACCAAAATCCAAAGGGTTAGGGTGGGTAATGCTAAAAGACAATAATGTTAAACATTTTGTGATAGTAAGTTAGACTAACCTCACAAATTAAATGTAATGTCACGCCCTGGCTCTGGGGACTCTAATATGTTGAGCCAGGGTGTGTATAGTCTATGTGTGTTCTAGGTTTCACTTTCTGGTTTTGTAATTCTATGTTGGCCAGGGTGGCTCCCAATCAGAGACGGCTGTAGCTCGTTGTCTCTGATTGGGAGTCATACTTAGGTAGCCGTTAGGCATTCATTTGGTGTGGTTTCTTGTTCGTATTTGGTTTGTGTATTACCATTGACTGTCACGTCATCGTTTTGTTGTTTTGATCGTGTGATCAGTCTATAAATAAACATGTTCGCCTTCAACGCTGCGCCTTGGTCCTCCTCTATATATGACGATCGTGACAGAAGAAACCACCAAGACTTGACCAAGCAGCGTGTCCAGGAGCCATCGCCAGGGAGATCTCTAGCAGATCTCCTTCGCCTCCTCGACTGGGTCAAGCCGAGTGAGGAAGAGAAGGGCTTGACATTGAGGCAGAAGGGGCGAAAGGCTGGCGAGGGACATGGAGACCTGGTCCACGGGTAGGAGAGACGCCCAGACATTTTTTAGGGGGGCTAACGCCGTGGACGACGGGGCCAGCAGGAGACCGCGGCAGAGCGGCCCAGCGGATTGGCAGAGGAGGCCGCCAGGTTACGGGGGCCACTGGTCGAAGAGGGGGTGGAAGGTGTAGAGGCACGGCGAGAGGTACTGGGGTGTGTTACCAGTCCGGTCCGGCCCATTCCAGATCCCTCGTAGGACCAGTGGTGTGTGTCCCCAGTACGGTCCGGCCTGTTCCTGCTCCCCGCACCAAGTCAGTGGTGCGCTCGTCAGCCCGGCTCGGCCCGTTCCTGCTCCCGCGCACCAAGTCGGTGGTGCGCTCGCCAGTCCGGCTCGGCCCGTTCCTGCTCCCCGCACCAAGTCAGTGGTGCGCTTCGTCAGCCCGGCTCGGCCCGTTCCTGCTCCCGCACCAAGTCAGTGGTGCGCTCGTCAGCCCGGCTCGGCCCGTTCCTGCTCCCCGCACCGTCAGTGGTGCGCTCGTCAGCCCGGCTCGGCCGTTTCTGCTCCCCGCGCACCAAGTCAGTGGTGCGCCGTCAGCCGGCTCGGCCCGTTCCTGCTCCCCGCACCAAGTCAGTGGTGCGATTCGACAGCCCGGCTCGGCCCGCTCCTGCTCCCCACACCAAGCCAGTGGTGTGCGTCGTCAGTCCGGCACAGCCCGTGCCTGTTCCACCGGCGGCTGGTCCGGCACCGTCAGATGCTTCACGCCGGAGCTAGAGCAATCCGCTCCACCAGTGTGCAGTCCAGCTCCGGCCAGCGGGGCCAGACCGACCAGGGGTACTTTGGGGGTTAGAGAGGGAGCGGGGATCAGGGCCGGAGCCGGATCCGCCGCCTAAGCGGAGTGCCCACCCGGTCACCCCCTGTGGTAGTTTGGTGGGCGCGGTCGGAGTCCGCGCCTTTAGTGGGGGGGTACTGTCACGCCCCTGGCTCTGGGGACTCTAATATGTTGAGCCAGGGTGTGTATAGTCTATGTGTGTTCTAGGTTTCACTTTCTGGTTTTGTAATTCTATGTTGGCCAGGGTGGCTCCCAATCAGAGACGGCTGTAGCTCGTTGTCTCTGATTGGGAGTCATACTTAGGTAGCCGTTAGGCATTCATTTGGTGTGGTTTCTTGTTCGTATTTGGTTTGTGTATTACCATTGACTGTCACGTCATCGTTTTGTTGTTTTGATCGTGTGATCAGTCTATAAATAAACATGTTCGCCTTCAACGCTGCGCCTTGGTCCTCCTCTATATATGACGATCGTGACATGTAAGTCGATATTAAACAGATATTACATATTATTGGCAATGCATAGTCCACAAGTAATTGACTGATATTGATTGGATTACTGGATTATATGTGAACGTCATGTGAATCTACAATACAGTTATTATGTAGCTATCGCAAGCATTAAATTATGCTAATGCAACCCCATAATGTTACTTATAGTATAGCCATTTTGAAGGAATCTATAATTACACTTGACATATTACTGTGTATTAGCAACACTGAAGCATGCATGAGAGCACCAGCTGTTCCGGATGACTATGTGATCACGCTCTCCGTAGCCGATGTGAGTAAGACTTTTAAGCAGGTCAACATTCACAAGGCCGCAGGGCCAGACGGATTACCAGGACGTGTACTCCGAGCATGTGCTGACCAACTGGCAAGTGTCTTCACTGACATTTTCAACATGTCCCTGACTGAGTCTGTAATACCAACATGTTTCAAGCAGACCACCATAGTCCCCGTGCCCAAGGACTCTAAGATAACCTGCCTAAATGACTACCGACCCGTAGCACTGACGTCTGTAGCCATGAAGTGCTTTGAAAGGCTGGTCATGGCTCACATCAACAGCATTATCCCAGAAACCCTAGACCCACTCCAATTTGCATACCGCCCCAACAGATCCACAGATGATGCAATCTCTATTGCACTCCACACTGCCCTCCACCTGGACAAGAGGAACACCTACGTGAGAATGCTATTCATTGACTACAGCTCAGCATTCAACACCATAGTGCCCTCTAAGCTCATCACTAAGCTAAGGATCCTGGGACTAAACACCTCCCTCTGCAACTGGATCCTGGACTTCCTGACGGGCCGCCCCCAGGTGGTAAGGGTAGGTAACAACACATCTGCCACACTGATCCTCAACACGGGGGCCCCTCAGGGGTGCGTGCTCAGTCCCCTCCTGTAATCTCTGTTCACCCATGACTGCATGGCCAGGCACGACTCCAACACCATCATTAAGTTTGCAGACGACACAACAGTGGTAGGCCTGATCACCGACAACGATGAGACAGCCTATATGGAGGAGGTCAGAGACCTGGCCGTGTGGTGCCAGGACAACAACCTCTCCCTCAACGTGACCAAGACAAAGGAGATGATTGTGGACTACAGGAAAAAAAAGAGGACTGAGCACGCCCCCATTCTCATCGACGGGGCTGTAGTGGAACAGGTTGAGAGCTTCAAGTTCCTTGGTGTCCACATCACCAACGAACTATCATGGTCCAAACACACTAAGACAGTCGTGAAGAGGGCACGACAAAGCCTATTCCCCTCAGGAGACTGAAAAGATTTGGCATGGGTCCTCAGATCCTCAAAAAATTCTATAGCTGCACCATCGAGAGCATCCTGACTGGTTGCATCACCGCCTGGTATGGCAACTGCTTGGCCTCCGACCGCAAGGCACTACAGAGGGTAGTGCGTACGGCCCAGTACATCACTGGGGCCAAGCTTCCTGCCATCCAGGACCTCTATACCAGGCGGTGTCAGAGGAAGGTCCTCAAAATTGTCAAAGACTCCAGCCACCCTAGTCATAGACTGTTCTCTCTGCTACCGCACGGCAAGCGGTACCAGAGTGCCAATTCTAGGTCCAAAAGACTTCTCAACAGCTTCTACCCCCAAGCCATAAGACTCCTGAACAGCTAATCATGGCTACCCGGACTATTTGCACTGCCCCCCCACCCCATCCTTTTTACGCTGCTGCTACTCTGTTAATTATTTATGCATAGTCACTTTAACTCTACCCACATGTACATATTACCTCAACTACCTCAACTAGCCGGTGCCCCCGCACATTGATTCTGCAACGGTACCCCCCTGTATATATAGCCTCCCTACTGTCATTTTATTTTACTTCTGCTCTTTTTTTTTTTTCTCAACACTTTTTTTTGTTGTTCTTTTATTTTTACTTTTTTTGTTAAAAATAAATGCACTGTTGGTTAAGGGCTGTAAGTAAGCATTTCACTGTAATGTCTGCACCTGTTGTATTCAGCGCATGTGACCAATACAATTTGATTTGATTTGATTTGTATTACACTAGATTAGCAACATAATCAGGGTTTCTTCATAGTCTCTTTGTAAAACAGGTACTGTAGGGTTGCAAAATTCTTGTAAATTTCCAAAAATTCCCTGGTTTTCCAGAAATCCTGGTTCGAGGATTACCGGATTTAATGCTTATTCCCAGTGGTGGTAAAAGTACCCAATTGTCATACTTGATTAAAAGTAAAGATACCTTAATAGAAAATAACTCAAGTAAAAGTCAAAGTCACCCAGTAAAATACTACTTGAGTAAAAGTCTAAAATTATTTGTTTTTAAATACACTTAAGTATCAAAAGTAAATGTAATTGCTAAAATATACTTAAGTACCGAAAGTAAAAGTAGAAATCATTTCAAATTCCTTGTATTAAGCAAACCAGACGGCACCATTGTCTTCTTTTTTTAATTTACGGATAGCCAGGAGCACACTCCAACACTCAGACATAATTTACAAACGAAGCAAGTGTGTTTAGTGAGTCTGCCAGATCAGAGGCAGTAGGGATGACCATGGATGTTCTCTTGATAAGTGCGTGAATTAGACAATTTTTCTGTCCTGCTAAGCATTCAAAACGTAACGAGTACTTTTGGGTGTCAGGGAAAATGGAGTAAAAAGTACATTATTTTCTTTAGTAAGTACTTTACACCACTGCTTATTCCCTCGTAATTCCAGCAATCTTCCAACCAGGATTTCTGGAAAACCAGGGCACTTTGGGAAAGTTAACAGAATTTTGCAACCCTAAAGACAGGTAGTAGTGTTTGGATAAGCCTTCGCTTTGTGATCCTTCAGAATTCCAAAAATACTGTAAAGCCTCTTAAAAAGGTATAGTACACATCTTTTAGAGTGACTCCAGGAAATATTGATGCCAGCGCCTGCAGTCTCACGTAGTCTTCTTCTTCTTCTTCTTCTTGTTTATCATAGGTGCTGTGTAACTAGCTGTGCGGCCCTCTTTCCTGTCAAACGTATCATGGCCCTCCTTGGGGAAACGGAGAGCAGATTGATCATTTAACATACTGAATACTTCATACATGTACTGCTCTGCAGAATGACAGAAGTTTATACAAGATTTATCTAGGTCATGTTTGAAAAAAACATGAGAAGCAAACAGGGACGAATTGCGTGCAACTTCACTTTCTTGTAAATCATTGCATAGATGTCAATGTAATGATTTGCTCGAGTTATGTGGCCGTAGTAGTAGTAGTATTGTGCAGTACCTGAAACAGCGGTTGCAGTAATGATCCCCATCACAGGTGTGACAGAGGATGGAGGCGTCCTGGTTACAGATGCAGCACCAGGGAAGCTCATCCTCATCACTGTCTGAAGCCTGACTGGCCAGGGCAGCTGCTGGGGTCCTCGACGATGAAGACGACACAACTGGTGTCTTAAACATAGATCAAACAAATATATACTTAATTTTGTACTTTTACCGTCTGTTTTATTTGTGGGATTCTTTGGCTGTGTTTACACAGCTACCCTAAGAACCCAAATCTGATATTATTTCTATATCTGATCTCTTTTTCTCTGTCCTCACTCAGATTTACATGTGACCCATATCCGATTAGCGCATTCACACTGATGTAGCCTCTGAAGTAGCACAGATGCATTGCTCATTTACTGTCACTGTTTCGTTACATTTTGGAGTGGTTTTCATGGTAATGGCAGGTTATGTAAAAAACTAAAAAACACTTAGGAGCAAAACAATATCTGATCTGAGAGTCCAGACAAAGGTTGCATATGGAGGATCGAGTTTGTTTCAGGATTGAGGTCCACAAAAGGAGGTGGTATGAATTGGAAGTCCAAATATCAGATTCCATGTGTTTCTTTGCCGTTTACACATTAGGGGAAAAATCTGATAGGTATCAGATATGCAAATAATTGTCTAAAGATACGAATTGGGCTTCCTGTGTAAATGCAGCCTTCGAATTATATGTGTTCAAAGAGGACTGCAGGATTATTACCTGTTTCTTGTGGGCGGCTGTCTTTTCTGTGTTCCTTGGGCCACTGTGCTCAGGAGGTATGTTGTAGCCACTGGCCTCATCCAATGCAGCTTCTTCCATGAGCTGGGAATGAGTTAATAATTGCCACAATATGCTTTATCATTCCTATTCACATTGTTACCAGATCATAGGTTCAATTGTCTCTTTCAATTATGATATTTATAAGTAAAATGACAAAGCAGCAGCCTCTTGTGGTTATGAAAAGTAGCACTATCTAAAATTTGGTTGGTATGCATCCCACCAGAGTAAGTGAGCGGAGTTGAGCGGTTGGAAATCCTGCTCATCGCTCATGGAGCAGTGCTTGCTCACCGCTCCAGCACTCCATGTCCTCTCCTTCCGCTCCACTAAAAACCGCTCCACGCTCACAGGAAAAAAAATCACAATTTAACCCACACCCATCTATTTCTGTGACTACCTGGACCTACCAATTGTTTTTTTAAGTATTGAAACCAAACCATATGGATTTCAATGAAAAGTATTTGAATAAACATGAAAAGGTGAATGTATGAAGCGAACATCATTTTAAATAGGCTAGATGTCATTAAACGGCATATAAAAACACTCTAAATAGGTCAGGAGCCAGACAGGGAGCCTAAGAACGAAAACGAATTATTTAGGCTATATTATTTATATTATTTCAAGGCTATAGCCTACAAAGAAATACATTGTGAAGCATTTGCGAGTGCGACACAATAGGCTGGTAGGGACATAAAGTGCGCAGCATTTAAACAACATTTCGTTGTATTAAATCATTATAGTCTATAAATTGCACATATAGGCTGTGAGTTAATTAGAATTAAATACAAATTAAACAAAAAATGACTTATTAGTGCCTTTGAATTCATTTTTAGAAACACGAGTGTGGCCAGTCTGTGGCTTCAGGCTCATGCGATGGTGCCTGGCAAGCCGGCCAGCAGCGGAGAATATCCTCTCAACACTTGCAGAGCCTTTTGGCCTCTCTTGCCAGGCTGGGCAGAGATGCAGAGTTGTTGTTTTTATTTTTCTATAGGTAGGCCTAAAGGTTTTTAGGCAAAATAACCCAATCAAAACAGAAAGCTCCTTGAATGTGGGAATACACCAGGCCTTTTGGGCCAAAAGTATGGCCTAATATATAGATAATAGAACAAAAATGAACAAAACTTTTAAGAGATCTTATTTTTAGTTTATAAATACTTTGCTACAATGACACACTTAGTTATCTACCCACCTCATTCCTTTAGCATGTGCACGTAGTAAGTACACCATCATTCTTTTGGGATGTGTCTTTTCAGATTCCATGATAATTCTTTAGTTGTGGACACTACATCACCACACTCCCTCTCTTGCTCTTGGTCCTCATCTTTGTATGTCACCTTGATTTAGCACCTGTGTGTTTTATCAGTTTCTTTATGAAAATATGGAGTAAATGACAGTAGCTAAAGCAAGGGGCTATAGTAGCACACAAGTAGACTACAAATGCATGCTGGGCCGGGCATGCCCTGAGCTCGTGAAGTGAGCGCTACTGGAGCGAAATTGGAGCGGGCGAGAAGGCCGACGCTCCAGCCTTTGGGAATCTCGCTCCAGTCAAATTGGGCACACTCCGCTCCTCGCTCACATACTCTGATCCCCACCATGGGTAGTAATGTAAAAGAACAAAGTATCCTTTGAGAGTGCATATTTAAAGTAGGTTCTCCTTTTAGTTGCGGACCTTTTTCAGTATCTTCGTTATGGCCTCTTCCTCAGTCTTGTCCTTGCTGTCAGGGTGTTGGAAGTCCTCCATGGTGACTGAAACACAACATGACAGAACACTGTTACAGCACAACATTAGAACATAACACAAAACATATGACATCACCTAAACAAGTAAACACGTGACCACACTGAGGCATTCACACATAGCACCCAGTGAATGTTGAAATAGGGTTTCCTCTCCTCCATTTCTCTCATAGCTAAGGTGTGATGCTATATTAAGTATTTATATGGGAAACAATCTACAATTAGTAATTTACCCTTGTCAGGGTCCTGTCCCTTGAGCTGGGCAAGCCTTTTGGACATCTATAGGACCTGTTCCTGGGAGCAGCGGTCCTGTCTCAGATCCTCCATGGAGTCTGCCAGCAGGCGGTTCTTCTCATCCTCCAGCTGCCTGGCTGCATCCTGCAGCCCACCCCCATTATCCAGGTTCTCCTCCAGCCGGTCCCCCTCCTGTTTGTTCAGGTCATTCATGGGGCCGTCCACACCTGGAATAGAAACAAGGTGATGGTTGGGAAATAGATTTAGCATTTACAACAGAACTTAGCAGCTTGATAGAGTAGGAAGCCATTGAATTGTTCTCTTTGAATAAAGATTAAACTACTGACCAAATCAGTAATACCTCACACATACCACTTTTTAATTGAAGTTGGTACAGTTACAGGGGGGAAGAATCCAAATACCTTCGGGATTTGGTTGTTGGGTGTCTATGTCAATTTCCTCTAACAACTGAGTGATCAGATCATTGGCTTCTTCTGTCTGGGTCCGAACATCAAGGGGCTGGTGTACCTGCACAGAGCCACAAAACGAACTTACTGCAACAATGGGGCTTCACTAAGACCTGAAGGATTTGGATACAGCATGAATATGAGGTCAAACAGCAGCAACACAGCAAGTTTTAGTCTAATATGTGTAGTCTAATGCTGGGACTCACAGGTGGAGGGGCTTGGGAGGGAGGAGGTCTTCCCTGTAAGGCTGCCAGGCGGTCCTCCATCTCCCATGCAGAGGGCACAGGCTGGATAGGAGGCTTCAGGGCAGCCAGACGAGATTAAATCTATTTTTCTGACAGGACTCTAAACAAAAGGCATAAGGTATAAGTTCAGGTATCAGTAAAGATATAGCCTATTGGAACATAGTGTGTTAGACAGTACTCAGTGGTGCTGAGTGCTCACTTCATTTAGTGTCCTCTTTCAGCTTTTGCTGCCTCTCAGCGATGGCCAGGTCCTCTTAACTCAGACCTTTGGTTGGAATGAGGCCTAGTTTGGCATTTCTGCTGCCCTCTGGTCCATGGGATGGTATCAGTCGTCCTTGTTTGGCCTCAAGTGCAGCAACACGCCTGAGCAAACACAATATAAAAGGCGTTATGATATCTACCGATAAACAATATGTAGCAAACAGTCAACTTAACAACCCATCTGTACTCACTTTTTGTAGTTTTCAGGCTGGGAGCATCTTGCCGTATTATTTTGGTTTTCTCCACTGACAAAATATTATTCAGTGAGCAAGCAAGACCAGTCCATCAAATATCATGATATTGCATAGTCCTAATGCTTTGGTGCAAAGCTACATCATAACTCCACCTTGTGAGATTCCCATGACGATTGCTTGCAGACCTTCTGCTGGGTGTTGCCACAGCTAGGCACAAACCCGAGCAAAAGGAACGCCTGCAGTTCTCACAGCCCAACTGTAAAGGATGACAATCAAAACATAAAACAAGACGTTTGAACCTGTACCAGATAATTTGACAATGGCATGAGGTAAAATCTCCAACTACAAAAACTTAAAAGGAGTAGGGTAGGGGGCACAAGCAAACCAACTTCCTGAAGAGAGTGAACTTTGACCTGAAGAGAGTGAACTTTGATGCACAACAATAACAACGGTTGTCCATTTCGCCGCATTTAGAAAGCAATGCAACCTGGTTGAACGGTCACTACTGGTATCGCCTTGCCATCACAGTATAGTAAAGTGCCATTTTACAAATAAAAATAGAACTCCTCCCAGTTCAGTGTGGGAGGAGGTCGTCGGGTAAGTTTGGCTTTATACATAGCTTGGGCTTTGTCGAGTAAGGCTTAAACTATGTATTTAGATTGTAGTTAGGTATTGTAGGTAGGTATCGTGGGTTGTTGTAGGTAGTTGTTGTATGTAATTATTGTAGGTTAGTATTGTATTCGGCGGTGCCGGTGTAGCACGGTTAGCTAGCTAGCTAACTCACCACCTGGACTAGCTGGCAAGTAGCTATTAGCAACGGTATAGTTGTTTCACGCCTGAGAGTGCCTGTAATTACGCCAGCTGGCTGCCTACAATGGTTACATACAATAACTGCCTACCATTCAGCTGTTTTCTAACCTCATTGTCTGAACCGTTAACGTTAGGTAGCAAGTGGCTACTGTGCTTGAAAATTAGCAAGCTTGTTGCAACCTGGATAGCTACTTGTAAACAATAGCTGGAACGACCGAGCGAACAGACGCGAACTGGCTGAGTCAATTCAGTGGCTAGCTTTGCACTTGGCTAGCTAACAGTAGCTGCTAGGGGTAAGTCATAACCTACACTTGTGTTTAGTTTTTTACATATTGATAGCCCGAGTCGCTCAAGGAAATTGGGACATGGGTGACTAGTTAACGTTAGTTTGGCTCTCTCTGTGTGTTCGTGCCGTGAAAGGAGGGGTTCTTCTTTGTCTGAAAGCAATGGCTAGCTAGTTTGCTAACTATTCTAGCTAACTAACTGGCTGAATAAGTTGACGACGGACTCGCTCAAGCTGTCGGGACTAACCCACAACGTTAGACACGGACACGAACGATCTGCTTGTGTGTTGATACACTGGTGGTTGTTGTGGCTGAGTATTGGTGCTAAACCCTGCTGCTGGAGACCGGCATGCTAGCTGGCTGTGGCGTCTTATGACGAGGTGCCCGGACGTTTTTCACGGAATAATACTGCACCTAGTTAGCTAGCTGAATAAACTAGGTTAGTCTATTCCTAGAAAACATTGAACCGCTGTAGTTTACAACAATTATAGTTTCTGAGGTGGAAGTTGGGAGAGTTATATTTGGGAGTTGTGGTGAGGGAGGCCCGCTCTCTCCTTTCCCAGATGTTTAGTTCATTTTATTCCGATCTCCTCTGCATTATTGTAGCCATCTGCTGCAGCCTGTCAACTATGCCTCTGCCTATCCCTGTTCTCTCCTCTCCGCACAGGCTACACAAATGCCTCACACCGCATGGCTGCTGCCTCTCTAACCTGGTGGTCCCTGCACGCACGACCCACGTGGAGTTCCAGGTCTCAGGCAGCCTCTGGAACTGCCGTTCTGCTGCCAACAAGGCAGACTTCATCCCAGCCTATGCTACCTCCAGTCCCTCGACTTCTTGGCGCTGACGGAAACATGGATTACCACTGAAAACACTGCTACTCCTGCTGCTCTCTCCTCGTCTTCTCGCATACCCCGAGAGCATCTGGTCAGCGGGGTGGTGGCACAGGAATCCTCATCTCTCCCAAGTGGACATTCTCTCTTTTTCCCCTGACCCATCTGTCTATCTCCTCATTTGAATTCCATGCTGTCACAGTCACTAGCCCATTTAAGCTTAATATCCTTGTCATCTATCGCCCTCCAGGTTCCCTTGGAGAGTTCATCAATGAGCTTGACGCCTTGATAAGTTCCTTTCCTGAGGATGGCTCACCCCTCACAGTTCTGGGGGATTTTAACCTCCCTACGTCTACATTTGACTCATTTCTCTCTGCCTCCTTCTTTCCACTCCTCTCCTCTTTTGACCTCACCCTCTCACCGTCCCCCTACTCACAAGGCAGGCAATACGCTTGACCTCATCTTTACTAGATGCTGTTCTTCTACTAATCTCACTGCAACTCCCCTCCAAGTCTCCGACCACTACTTTGTATCCTTTTCTCTCTCCCTCTCCTCCAACACTACTCACTCTGCCCCTACACAGATGGTAATGCGCCGTCGCAACCTTCGCTCTCTCTCTCCCGCTACTCTCTCCTCTTCCATCCTATCATCTCTTCCCTCTGCTCAATTCTTCTCCCTCCAATCTCCTGATTCTGCCTCCCTCAACCCTCCTCTCCTCCCCTTTCTGCATCATTTGACTCTCTATGTCCCCTATCCTCCCGGCCGGCTCGGTCCTCCCCCTCCAGCTCCGTGGCTTGATGACTCATTGCGAGCTCACAGAACAGAGCTCCGGGCAGCTGAGCGGAAATGGAAGAAAACTAGACTCCCTGCAGACCTGGCATCTTTTCACTCCCTCCTCTCTACATTTTCTTCATCTGTTTCTGCTGCTAAGGCCACTTTCTACCACTCTAAATTCCAAGCATCCGCCTCTAACCCTAGGAAGCTCTTTGCCACATTCTCCTCCCTGCTGAATCCCCCTCCTCCCTCTCTGTGGATGACTTCGTCAACCATTTTGAAAAGAAGGTTGACGACATCCGATCCTCATTTGTTAAGTCAAATGACACTGCTGGTCCTGCTCACACTGCCCTACCCTATGCTTTGACTTCTTTCTCCCCTCTCTCTCCAGATAAAATCTTGCGACTTGTAACGGCAGGCCGCCCAACAACCTGCCCGCTTGACCCTATCCCCTCCTCTCTTCTCCAGACCATCTCCGGTGACCTTCTCCCTTACCTCACCTCGCTGATCAACTCATCCTTGACCGCTGGCTATGTCCCTTCCGTCTTCAAGAGAGCGAGAGTTGCACCCCTTCTCAAAAAACCAACACTCGATCCCTCCGATGTCAACAACTACAGACCAGTATCCCTTCTTTCTTTTCTCTCCAAAACTATTGAGCGTGCCGTCTTTAGCCAACTCTCTTGCTATCTCTCTCAGAATGACCTTCTTGATCCAAACCAGTCAGGTTTCAAGACTGGTCATTCAACTGAGACCGCTCTTCTCTGTGTCACAGAGGCTCTCCGCACTGCTAAAGCTAACTCTCTCTCCTCTGCTCTTGTCCTTCTAGACCTGTCTGCTGCCTTTGATACTGTGAACCATCAGATCCTCCTCTCCACCCTCTCCGAGCTGGGCATCTCCGGCGCGGCTCACTCTTGGATTGCGTCCTACCTGACCGGTCGCTCCTACCAAGTGCGTGGCGAGAAGCTGTCTCCGCACCACGTGCTCTCACCACTGGTGTCCCCCAGGGCTCAGTTCTAGGCCCTCTCCTATTCTCGCTATACACCAAGTCACTTGGCTCTGTCATATCCTCACATGGCCTCTCCTATCATTGCTACGCTGACGACACACAACTAATCTTCTCCTTTCCCCCTTCTGATAACCAGGTGGCGAATCGCATCTCTGCATGTCCGGCAGACATATCAGTATGGATGACGGATCACCACCTCAAGCTGAACCTCGGCAAGACGGAGCTGCTCTTCCTCCCGGGGAAGGACTGCCCGTTCCATGATCTCGCCATCACGGTTGACAACTCCGTTGTGTCCTCCTCCCAGAGTGCGAAGAGCCTTGGCGTGACCCTGGACAACACCCTGTCGTTCTCCGCTAACATCAAGGCGGTGACCCGATCCTGTAGGTTCATGCTCTACAACATTCGGAGAGTACGACCCTGCCTTACACAGGAAGCGGCACAGGTCCTAATCCAGGCACTTGTCATCTCCCGTCTGGATTACTGCAACTCGCTGTTGGCTGGGCTCCCTGCCTGTGCCATTAAACCCCTACAACTCATCCAGATTGCCGCAGCCCGTCTGGTGTTCAACCTTCCCAAGTTCTCTCACGTCACCCCGCTCCTCCGCACACTCCACTGGCTTCCAGTTGAAGCTCACATCTGCTACAAGGCCATGGTGCTTGCCTACGGAGCTGTGAGGGGAACGGCACCTCCGTACCTTCAGGCTCTGATCAGTCCCTACACCCAAACGAGGGCACTGCGTTCATCCACCTCTGGCCTGCTGGCTCCCCTACCTCTGCGGAAGCATAGTTCCCGCTCAGCCCAGTCAAAACTGTTCGCTGCTCTGGCACCCCAATGGTGGAACAAGCTCCCTCACGACGCCAGGACAGCGGAGTCACTCACCACCTTCCGGAGACATTTGAAACCCCACCTCTTTAAGGAATACCTGGGATAGGATAAAGTAATCCTTCTGCCCGAGTTCGAATTCTGAGTTGGATGACGGTTCAAATCGAAGATCTATATATAACTAACCCAATATAGTTAATTGATGTTGTTTACAGTGGGAACAAATGAAGCATGGTGGGCAAAGTGAAGCACGGGCTAGTGAGATCCTATTGGCGTGTTGTAGCAAACATTTGCATAAGTTTACTGTGTGCACAAACTCAATTCGACCTTGCACTCCTTCTAAACAACGCCATTTTTTAAAACTTTGGCAAAGCTTCAAGTCAATAAAACTTTGTGTACTGTGTCCGTAACAGATGCTAGTTTTGGGAACAGAAAAATGTATTGAGATCAGATGTTTCATTAATGAGAAAATTAGCAGAAGTTTCGGCCCAGTTTCACCTAGTTCCATCCTCTCCCACTACCCCCGACTGGACTTCCTCTCACTACCATACTTGGTGGTGAGAACGTTCTAACGCTTCAGCTTTATAGCCCATGTGACTTGTCTGGGTTACCCCTTCTGTCTGTGTCATAGCCTTAGCTGGTGGTACCTTGTGGAATAGACACCGACTGGAACGCGGTTTTAACCAATCAGCATTCAAAATTAGACCCACCCATTGTATAATGCGTGATACCTTGCTTGCTACTTGCTTTGTAAAGCATTACAAGTTGGCCAAGATGTCCTTGTGTGGCTTTTCATTGTTTGTTTTGTCTAAACATCAGACTGTTAACATGGTTACCATGTTCCTGACCCAGTTTGTAATACCTACATGTTTCAATCAGACCACCATTGTCCCTGTGCCCAAGAATGCCAAGGTAACCTGTCTAAATGACTTTCGCCCCGTAGCACTCACATCTGTAGCCATTAAATGCTTTGAAAGGCTGGTCATGGCACACATCAACACCAGACACCCTAGACCCACTCCAATTCGCATTCCGCCCCAACAGATCCACAGATGACGCAATCTCTATTGCACTCAACACTGCCCTTTCCCACTTGGAAAAAAGGAACATCTACGTGAGAATGCTGTTCATTGACTACAGCTCAGCATTCAACACCATAGTGCCCTCAAAGCTAAAGCTAAGCTAAGGTCCCTGGGACTGAACACCTCCCCCTGCAACTGGATCCTGGACTTCCTGACGGGCCACCCCCAGGTGGTGAGGGTAGGCAACAACACATCCACCACGCTGACCCTCAACTCGAGGGCCCCTCAGTGTTGCGTGCTTAGTCCCCTCCTGTACTCCCTGTTCACCCACGACTGTGTGACCGCACACGACTCCAACACCATCATAAAGTTCGCAGACGACACGCCGGTGGTAGGCCTGATCTCTGACGACGATGAAACAGCCTATAGGGGGTAGGTCAGAGACCTAGCAGTGTGGTGCCAGGACAACAACCTCTCCCTCAACGTCAGTAAGACAAAGGAGCTGATTGTAGACTATAGGAAACGGAGGACCGAGCACGCCCCCATTCACATCAATGGGGCTGTAGTGGAGCGGATCGAAAGCCTTAAGTTCCCCGGTGTCCACATCACTAAGGATCTATCATGGTCCAAACACACCAACACAGTCGTGAAGAGGGTACGACAACGCCTCTTTCCCCTCAGTAGGCTGAAAAGATTTGTCATGGGCCCTCAAAAAGTTATACAGCTGCACAATTGAAAGCATCTTGACTGGCAGCATCACCGCTTGGTATTGCAACTGCTTGGCATCTGACCGCAAGGCGCTACAGAGGGTAGTGCGTATGGCCCAGTACCACCCAAGCCGCAGACTGTTCTCTCTGCTACTGCACGGCAAGTACCAACAGGACCCTGAACAGCTTCTACCCCCAAGCCGTAAGACTTCCAAACAAGACTGCTAAATAGCTAATCAAATGGCTACCAGGACTACCTGCATTGACCCTTTTTTAGCATTAACTCTCTTGCACTGACTATGCACACACACTGGACAATACCTGCACACTCACATATACTTACACTGACACCCCAACACACACACTACATAAGCCTATAAACACATAACATGCACACTAGGGCTGTCAAACGTTTAAAATAATTCATTGTGATTAATCGCATTAAATTCTCTAGTTAATCACGATTAATCGCTAATTTCTTATTTGCTCAAATTTGGTGCTAAATAAGATTTTTCCATTATAAAAAAAAACCAGTGTATTAAGTTATAGGCATGTAGGGACTGAAATGTTTTTATGGCAACAGAATGCTTTTAATGGCATATTCATCATGAACAAGTTAAGACAATACAAAAGTCCTGGAACTTACTAATGCTCCCAGTAGGCCTACTAATGCTCTCTCATACATTCTCTCTCTCTCTCTCACACACACACACACACACACACACACACACACACACACACACACACACACACACACACACACACACACACACACACACACACACACACACACACACACACACAGTTAAAGCTTCAGCCATTCCAAATGATTGTTTTCCCAATTACTGATTGGAGGGTTGGCTATAAGAAAAAAATGTGTCTCTATGGATACAAAGAGCATAAACCTGTCCAACAATGTCATGAATTCCACAGAACATAAACCTGTAACCATGCACTTCAGTCCTCCTCCTATTTCTTTTCACTGAGCCAGTTGCAAAGACAAACAAGCCTGTTGACATTTTCAGATGATAAAGCTGCTCTCTTCTTTGTACGATATGCACAGAGAGTGAAAACAACCTCTCACAAGGTACTGATGTGGCAGGCGTTGCCAGGTAACTTCGTGCAATGCAGGCCAGCCCGGTGTGTGCCCCTGCATGCTGTGACCACCACTGTAGTGGACAGTCCTCCATGTTGATGCTGGGCTCTGCATTGTAACACTCAACACATTTCTTAATGGACTCCTCCTCTTCATCAGAATCAGACTCAGAGGAACTCAACAAGAGGGCAGCTTTCTTCTTTGGTGGCTCTGACTCTGTTGCTTTATCAGGTTGCTGTGCAGGCCTCTCTTCCTTCAGCAAGTTTCTGACCAAAGCCCTCTCAGGTCTGGGAAGGCACTTCTGGTCCTTAAACCTTGGGTCGAGTGCTGTGGCGATCTTCAGCCATGTGAGGTTGGTTTTTTCCTTGCGTTTCTCCAGGTCTGTTGTGAATGTCAGCTTGAATCTTACCATGTAGGCAGGGTCATCATCTGAGCTCTCCATCCCCCAAAGGAGATTACACAAAGCAGGCAACACCACAGAGCAGGAAATGTACTTCTCTCCTCCCAGAGGTTCAGTCAAGTACCTGCAGTGAAAGATAATTCAAAATCACTTCAGTCAATTGTGAGAGACTTGTTAAACACATACTCTCTCTCTCTCTCTCTCTCTCTCTCTCTCTCTCTCTCTCTCTCTCTCTCTGTCTGTCTCTGTCTCTCTGTCTCTCTCTCTGTCTCTCTCACACACACACACTTTACACACTTGCTCTCTCACACATACACACACACAAACAACATCTTATTCTAACACTAATAGATAAAGAGTATTACCTGCAGGGCTCCAGTAGTGCCTCCAGTTTCTGCAGTTTCTCCAGCTCAGCTGTGGTTGGCATGGTGATGTTCGTTTTCTGTAGGCCCAGAGCATCTCTCAGTGGTTGTTGGTTTCTGTGGACACACTTGACCATTTCCAGAGTGAAATTCCATCTTGTTGTGACATTTGTGCGAGTGACTCCTTCTTTAGCCCATTTGCAACTTGCTGTTGTCCTAGCTCTGCAGCGTTTGGTGGGCTGTGTTTGAAATGCCCCATTCTTTTTCAGCATTTGGCTAGGGCATTGTCGAACCCGTTGTTCTGTAGGGACACTGTAATGGACCTTTGGAGATTGTGCACGGTGCAGGGCAGGTGATAAAAAGGCAGATGTCTCGCAGCTGCAGTCATGTTCCGTGCAAACTGTGTTTTCAATGTTCCACTGCTTTACTAGATCCATGAAATGCTCGGCACACACTTCAGCATAGTGCCTCTCTTCTGTTTTCATTATGGCCAAAGCGTGTGAATGCAGTTTCCATCGATGTGGTGCGCAGTAACCCCAAAGCAGTTGTGGTTACTGACCGAAGTCAGTTGCTCTCCCGTGAGAGCAACAGCCGTTGCATGTTTCAACTCCTCCACTTTCATACAGCTCGTGTATTCTTGTAACGACGGTGGCACTCAAGGGTAACTCATACATTGAGTCGTTCGATGCTATCCGAATGATATCCCTCAAGCCTTTGTCCGCCACAATGTGGATTGGCCTGCAAGCTGTATCTATCCAATCATTTATTTTGTTGGTATTTTTTACCCCCTTTTCTCCCCAATATCCAATTGGTAGTTACAGTCTTGTCCCATGGCTGCAACTCCCCTACGGACTCGGGAGATGCGAAGGTCGAGAGCCATGTGACCTACGAAACAGCCAAGCCGCACTGTTCGTGACACACTGCTCGCTTAACCCGGAAGCCAGCCGCACCAACGGGTCAGAGGAAACAACGTCCAGCTGGCAACCGAAGTCAGCTTGCAGACGCCCGGCCCGCCACAAGGAGTCGCTAGAGCGCGATGGGACAAGGAAATCCCGGCCGGCCAAACCCTACCCTAACGACGCTGTGCCAATTGTGCGCTGCCTCATGGGTCTCCCAGTCACGGCCGGCTGTGACACAGCCTGGGATCGAACCCGGGTCTGTAGTGACGCCTCAAGCACTGCGATGCAGTGCCTTAGACCGCTGCGCCACTTGGGAGGCCCGTAGCTGTCCATTTGGCTATTGCTTGTGTTAGCTTGCTGCTCGTTGTCCATAGGCCTACCGCGCGCACACTCTTCCATTGCTACTAGTAACATTACTTTTATTGAGGGCGTCAACAGTATGTTTCGCTTGTAAATTATAATGAAGACTCTATGTACTTCGGTGATAAACAAATTCAGCCTTGCAGTAGATGCAAATTACTTTGGTTTTATCCAGATAGCCATCTGGGAGTGATTTGAAATTGAATTTGCCATTTTAAAGCCCCTTGCTAGCATTCTCCATCATTCAGTCATACAAGTAGCTACCTAGTAAATGGTTGTCAAACTAGCGCATCGGCTGCCAGGGCTTGAATTTGAACTATGGATGGTTCAGGGGGGTCAAACTAAGAAAATGTGTTAATGGTGTCAAAAATGTTTTACCGGAGCCCTAATGCACAGACATGTATATTGACGCCACACACACACTCACTCACCACATATGCTGCTGCCAGTCACTTTACCCCTACGTATATGTACAGTACATAGCTACCTCAATTACCTCGTACCCCTGCACATCGACTCGGTATTGGTACTTCCTGTATATAGCCATGTTATTTATTTTGATTTTTTATTTTTTTGGGGGGGTAGATCAGCTTAATATTGCAGATAGATTGTAACTTCCATCAATGTAATTGTCTGCATCACTTCCAATCCCCCATGTTTTTTATATACAGTGGTGAGAAACAGGTGCAGTTAATACAGGTAATGAGTGGAGAACAGGAGGGCTTCTTAAAGAAAAACTAACAGGTCTGTGAGAGCCGGAATTCTTACTGGTTGGTAGGTGATCAAATACTTATGTCATGCAATAAAATGCAAATGAATTACTTAAAAATCATACAATGTGATTTTCTGGATTTTTGTTTTAGATTCCGTCTCTCACAGTTAAAGTGTACCTATGATAAAAATGACAGACCTCTAACATGCTTTGTAAGTAGGAAAACCTGCTAAATCGGCAGTGTATCAAATACTTGTTCTCCCCACTGTATATACTCCCCTATATTACTTTTCAACCCAGCCATCCTTTCCCTACTTGGGGTAAATTAGTGAACAACAATGCTTAGGCCTCTACTTCCAGCTTATACTTACTATCTACATTTTATGGACACAGTCAATTTTACAATAATTCTATTTTATTTGTTTTTGCTCCTGAACTTCTTCTACTCTCAACCTCTCCGATCATTTTCATGATGTCCATCCGGTTTGCTTCTGTATGCCATATCTTTCTAACTGTGCTCTTTCCCAAAAGCTCCCAACATACAACCTATATACTTATTATGGACACAGTATGCTTACATAATTAGTTATCTTGTTATTATTTGTTGTTATTTGTTATTAGTCCCATCCTTCAACTCCATTCAACCCCTCCCATCTATCTCTTAACACTATCCATATAGGATTTCTATTTGCCATATATATTTCAACCGTACTGTGATGTTTTACAAAAGTTCTGAACCTTTCTATTCTCATTGCTTCTACAGATTGTGAATTAAAAATAAAAAAAATTGCTAAAAGTATTATTATATTATTGATCGATTGACTATGACTTTTCAGATCACCCAGTAATGCTATCTGCAAGGTTAGCTCCAAGTAAATATTGCAATCCTTTAGCCATTCCTGGACCTGTGTCCAAAAACAAGCTACAAATGGACAGAACCAAAACAAATGATCTAATGATTCTGTCTCTTCGTGTTATTTTTACTATTTTCTTTTTATTTGTTATTCACTATGTCACTATTTCAATGTATTATTTTATTTTTTATTGTATCTTTAACTCTGCATTGTTGGAAAAGGACCCGTAAGTAAGCATTTCACTGTTTATCATTGTGGCCCAGGTGGCACAAAATAATCAAAGGTCTGACCGCACGGAGATGCTTGGGAAAATGGTTACATAGATTAAGTAGATTAATCAAATCTCACATTGTTATCAATTTCTGCTCAATCTGCATGCTTTCTCAATCAGCTTTAACTGTATGTGCACTCGTAAATCAGGTTATTTCTGGAGTTGGGCTCTGGGATATAACAGCCGTTGAGTATCTGATTTTATGGTGGATTGTGGAGGAGGGGGGTTGAGTGTGTTGGAGTATGTGAGTATGTGCGTGTGTGCTTGTCTGGCATCTGTTGTGGGGGGGGTGGGGATGTTGGGAGAGAAGGGGTGGGGGGGGGGGGGGGGTATGGGATGGACCACAGGAATTATTTGCTAGGATAATAATTGCTTGTCAATGAATTAAATGTAATACAATGGCAATCCGGGTTATATGTTAGAATCCTACGCGTGAACTGCCGACATCATTACGCATATTAATTGATAATGATGGAAAATAGGATATGCATAATTTTTTTTCAATAGTTATATAGATATATATATATAGAGGTGAAAGCATTGGAAATGCTTTTGGCGGTTAATCTGCTTCTGTTTTGTGGGTGGCACTGTGTGCTGTTTTCGATGGATGGGTCCTGGCCTCTCGGGGCCTTAGGTATCCGGAGGGACGTGGGTGGGATGCTGATCACTGGGATGACGGCTCAACTTGGGATGGGGAGGGGCTTTAGCAGGGGAATTAGTGGAGAACAATTGAAGGGTTACTCCGTAGCAATGCAAATATCACGGTACAGCTATATGGACACGCTATTTTTTATTGGTACATTTACAAACATGATAATGATAAATAGACTTGAAACTTGTATCTCATTATGGTGTATGGTGAAATAAGTATAGCCAGTTATAATTGTAATGGCTTAGCTGATATTAACAAAAGAAGAACAACATTTACATGGCTCAAAGAGAAGGAATATAATATCTATTGTATACAGGAAACTCATTCAACAATTCGAGATGAAGTAGCGTGGAAAAAAAGAATGGGGGGAATATACTTCTCCCATGGGCAAAGAAATTCAAAAGGGGTGATGATATTAATTAATAGTAATTTCGATCCGAATGTGCAAATTGTCCAAATAGATACGCAAGGTAGATGGATTATTTTAAATATGTTATTGGACCATAAACAGATATGGCTCATTAACCTTTATGGACCAAATAATGATGATCCACAATTCTTTGACAATATATATAATACATTATCAACCCTGCAAGCAATTCAAGACAATATTATTATGGTGGTGGATTATATATAATACTGTTTTAAATAGCTCTATGGACCGTAAAGGAAATCACACCACAAACAATCACCCACATGCTCTTAAGGAAATTGTGAATGTCATGGATACATTAGAACTAGTAGATATATGGAGGCTTAAATATACTGATCTAGTGAGATATACATGGCGGAGACTGAATCAAGCTAGTCGTCTTGACTTCTTTCTTATCTCATTCTCGTTGGCACCAAAAGTTTTAAAAAAAGTGTTGATAGGGGACAGAATGCGGTCGGACCATCATATAATAGGCATATACATTACTCTTACTGAATTTCCACGTGGGCGAGGATATTGGAAATGTAATCAAAGCCTATTGGATGATAATTTATTTATAATTAGAACAAAGGAATTTATAACTGACTTTTTCCAACATAACATAGGTACAGCGAATTCCCATATTGTATGGGACACCTTTAAATGTGCCTTTAGAGGCCATGCAATTCAGTACTCATCTCGAAAACAAAAGCAATTTAGGTCAAAAGAGTTTATTCTAAGAAAGGAAATAGAAAGTCTAACAGAACAGATAGATGGCAATACAAACTGTAACATAGAGGCTCAGAATAAATTAGAGGAAAAACAAAAAGAAATGGAGGAACTTAATCAAGAAAGATCAAGTGTAATATATTATAAAAATAAAGCAAACTGGATGGAATATGGGGAAAAATGCACAAAATTCTTTTTTAATCTTCAACATAGGAATGCTACCAAAAAGAACTTAATGAAACTGGTTACAATTGATGGAGTCACCCATAATTCACCAAATGATATTTTGAAGGAAGAAACAAAGTACTTTAAGCATATGTTTTCTTTTCAGTCGCCTCCATCTCCTCTAACTGAAGCTAATTGTAGATATTTTTTTTCTATTGATAATGTCAAATTAACAGCCACACAGAAAGACTCATGTGAAGGTAAAATTACAGAGGAGGAACTTCTGGATGCAATTAAAGACTTTAAGTCTGGGAAAACTCCAGGGTTGGATGGCATACCAGTCGAGGTATACCAAACCTTTTTTGATATACTAAGAGGACCGTTATTAGCATGTTTTAACCACTCCTATGTAAATGGTAGATTATCTGACAATCAAGAAGAAGGTCTGATCTCATTATTACTGAAACAGGATACAAGTGGAAAATATAAAGATCCAGTCCATTTACAAAATTGGAGGCCCCTTACACTTCAGTGTTGTGATGCAAAAATTCTAGCAAAATGTATAGCGCATAGAATTAAAAAGGTATTGTCGGATATTATTTATTCTAATCAGACAGGTTTTTTTTTACATGGAAGATACATTGGAGATAATATAAGGCCTGCTTTTCGAGGCCTGCTATTCATAGCAGACTTCGAAAAGGCATTTGATAAAGTTTGACTGGGGTTTATATATAAATGCCTGGAGCATTTCAATTTTGGAGAATCTCTTATAAAATGGGTCAAAATCATGTATATTAACCCTTGGTGTAAAATAGTAAATAATGGCTATTTCTCAGAAAGTTTTAAACTGTCAAGAGGAGTGAAACAAGGTTGTCCACTATCGGCATATCTATTTATTGTGGCCATTGAGATGTTAGCTATTAAAATCAGATCCAATAATAATATCAGAGGATTAGAAATCCAGGGCTTAAAAACAAAGGTGTCATTGTACGCTGATGATTCATGTTTTCTTTTAAATCCACAACTAGAATCCCTCCACAGCCTCATAGAGGATCTAGATACATTTTCTAACCTCTCTGGATTACAACCAAATTATGACAAAGGTACTATATTATGTATTGGATCACTAAAATATACAATTTTTACATTACCATGTAGTTTACCAATAAAATGGTCTGATGGTGATGTGGATATACTCGGAATACATATCCCAAAGGAAATAAATGATCTCACTTCAATACATTTTAATAGAAAGTTAGCAAAAATAGATAAGATCTTACTACCATGGAAAGGAAAATACCTGTCAATTTGTGGAAAAATCACCCTGATTAACACTTTAGCATTATCCCAGTTTACCTATTTGCTTATGGTCTTGCCTACGCCTAGCGAACAGTTTATTAAATTATATGAGAAAAAATATTCACTTTTATTTGGAACGGCAAGCCAGACAAAATTAAAAGGGCATATTTATATAATGAATATGAATTCAGAGGACAGAAATTATTAAATATTAAAGCATTAGACCTATCACTAAAAGCTTCAGTCATACAAAAGTTATACTTAAATCCGAACTGGTTCTCAAGCAAATTAGTAAGATTGTCTCACCCAATGTTCAAGAAAGGCCTTTTTCCCTTTATTCAGATTACAACAACTCATTTGCAGTTATTTGAAAAGGAAATAATCTCCCAAATATCACTATTTCTAAAACAAGCCATAGAAAGTTGGTTGCAATTTCAATTTAATCCTCCAGAAACGACAGAACAAATAATGCAACAAATATTGTGGTTAAATTCAAATATACTAATTGACAAAAAACCTTTATTTTTTGACAGAAAGTTTAAAAAAGGTATAATCTTTGTAAATGATATCATCGGTAGGACTGGTGGAGTTATGTCGCACATGCAGCTAACAAAACCCCAAAATTACAACCAAATAATTGCAGCCTTACCGCAAAAGTGGAAGAGGAAAGTGGAAGGGGGAGAAAGTAAGGAAATTGTCTGTCGGCCTTGCATTATAGAACATAATTGGTTAAGGAAAACTGTGATAAATAAAAAAGTATATCAGTTTCACTTAAGGACCAAAGGATTGACAGCCGTCCCATATAGATTGCAAAATAGTTGGGAAGAGATTTTTGACGTACCGATCCCATGGCATAGTGTTTATGAACTGACACGCAAAACGACACCGGATTCAAAAATTAGAATCTTTCAATTTAAATTATTATATAAAATTCTTGCTACCAATAGAATGTTATTTATATGGGGGATACAATCTTCCCAGCTCTGCAGATTTTGCTGTGAAGAGACAGAATCATTAGATCATTTGTTTTGGTTCTGTCCATTTGTAGCTTGTTTTTGGACACAGGTCCAGGAATGGCTAAAGGATTGCAATATTTACCTGGAGCTAACCTTGCAGATAGCATTACTGGGTGATCTGAAAAGTCACAGTCAATCGATCAATAATATAATAATACTTTTAGCAAAAATGTTTATTTTTAATTCACAATCTGTAGAAGCAATGAGAATAGAAAGGTTCAGAACTTTTGTAAAACATCACAGTACGATTGAAATATATATGGCAAATAGAAATCCTATATGGATGGTGTTAAGAGATAGATGGGAGGTATTGAATAGAGTTGAAGGATGGGACTAATAACAAATAACAACAAATAATAACAAAGATAGCTAATAATGTAAGCATACTGTGTCCATAATAAGTATATAGGTTGTATGTTGGGAGCTTTTGGGAAAGAGCACAGTTAGAAAGATATGTCATATAGAAGCAAACCGGATGGACATCATGAAAATGATCGGAGAGGTTGAGAGTAGAAGAAGTTCAGGAGCAAAAAAAAAAAAAAAAAAAAATATATATAATATAATTATTGTAAAATTAACTCTGTCCATAAGGTGTAGATAGTAAGTATAGATCGGAAGTAGAGGCCTGGGCATTGTTGTTCACTAATTTACTCCAAGTAGGGAAAGGATGGCGGGGTTGAAAAGTAATAAAGGGGAGTATATATATAAAAAACATGGGGGATTGGAAGTGATGCAGACAATTACATTGATAGAAGATACAATCTATCTGCAATATTAAGCTGAACCACACCCCCCACAAAAAAAAAAAAAAAAAAAAGCTTTTCACTGTTGTCTACGAAGCATGTGACACATAACATTTTATTTGATATTCAGTCTGAAAGAAGTCTGCCTAAAAAAGAGTATCGACAGGAAAGTGCCAGTAGGTTCTGTCGCTTGTATTTTCAATCTCCTGACGCATTGCACGTGATGCACAATATGAAAACCATAGCTGAATGTAACCAAACATAGTTGACTGAAGCACCTTTCCTCGCAATCAGCTGGAAGTGTTTGTGAAATTTGCCAGCTGATTGCATGGGACAACGTTCGGTCTGTGGTTTGGTTCAGCTATATTTTGCAAGTGTTTGTTGCATGTGAAAAACCTATATACAGACCAGCCTACTGAAGGTGGGGTTGATAACACTTCCCTGTGGATCATTTGTCTCAGATTACCTCCGACATATGGAGAAAATCGGCAGACAAAAGGTAAAGTAATTTGAAATTAAGTTTGTTCAACATAGAATGTTATTTATATGGGGGATACAATCTTCCCAGCTCTGCAGATTTTGCTGCGAAGAGACAGAATCATTAGATCATTTGTTTTGGTACTGTCCATTTGTAGCATGTTTTTGGTCACAGGTCCAGGAATGTCTGAAGGATTGCAATATTTACCTGGAGCTAACCCTGCAGATAGCACTACTGCGTGATCTGAAAAGTCATAGTCAATCGATCAATAATATTATAATACTTTTAGCAAAAACATTTATTTTAAATTTACAATCTGTAGAAACAATGAGGATAGAATGGTTCAGACCTTTTGTGAAACATCACAGTACAGTTGAAAAATATATGGCAAATAGAAATCCAATATGGATGGTGTTAAGAGATAGATGGGTGGTGTTGAATGGAGCTGAAGGATGGGACTAATAACAACTAACAACAACTAATAACAACAAGATAACTAATGTAAAGCATACTGTGTCCATAATAAATATATAGGTTATAGGTTGAGAGCTTTTGTGAAAGAGCACAGTTAGAAAGATATGGCATATAGAAGCAAACCGGATGGACATCATGAAAATGATCGGAGAGGTTGAGGGTAGAGGAAGTTCAGGAGTAAAAACAAACAAAATATAATCATTGTAAAATTGACTGTGTCCATAAAATGTATATAGTATAAGCTGGAAGTAGAGGCCTAAGCATTGTTGTTCACTAGTTTACTCCAATTAGGGAAGGGGTGGTGGGGTTGGAAAGTAATAAAGGGAAATTTTTAAAAGAGGATATGTATATATATATACAGTGGGGAGAATAAGTATTTGATACACTGCCGATTTTGCAGGTTTTCCTACTTACAAAGCATGTAGAGGTCTGTAATTCAGAATATCACATTGTATGATTTTTAAGTAATTCATTTGCATTTTATTGCATGACATAAGTATTTGATCACCTACCAACCAGTAAGAATTCCGGCTCTCACAGACCTGTTAGTTTTTCTTTAAGAAGCCCTCCTGTTCTCCACTCATTACCTGTATTAACTGCACCTGTTTGAACTCGTTACCTGTATAAAAGACACCTGTCCACACACTCAATCAAACAGACTCCAACCTCTCCACAATGGCCAAGACCAGAGAGCTGTGTAAGGACATCAGGGATAAAATTGTAGACCTGCACAAGGCTGGGATGGGCTACAGGACAATAGGCAAACAGCTTGGTGAGAAGGCAACAACTGTTGGCGTAATTATTAGAAAATGGAAGAAGTTCAAGATGACGGTCAATCACCCTCGGTCTGGGGCTCCATGCAAGATCTCACCTCGTGGGGCATCAATGATCATGAGGAAGGTGAGGGATCAGCCCAGAACTACACGGCAGGACCTGGTCAATGACCTGAAGAGAGCTGGGACCCCAGTCTCAAAGAAAATCATTAGTAACACTACGCCGTCATGGATTAAAATCCTGCAGCGCACGCAAGGTCCCCCTGCTCAAGCCAGGGCATTTCCAGGCCCGTCTGAAGTTTGCCAATGACCATCTGGATGATCCAGAGGAGGAATGGGAGAAGGTCATGTGGTCTGATCTTTTTGGTCTAAACTCCACTCGCCGTGTTTGGAGGAAGAAGAAGGATGAGTACAACCCCAAGAACACCATCCCAACCGTGAAGCATGGCGGTGGAAACATCATTCTTTGGGGATGCTTTTCTGCAAAGGGGACAGGACGACTGCACCGTATTGAGGGGAGGATGGATGAGGCCATGTATCGCGAGATCTTGGCCAACAACCTCCTTCCCTCAGTAAGAGCATTGAAGATGGGTCGTGGCTGGGTCTTCCAGCATAACAACGACCCGAAACACACAGCCAGGGCAACTAAGAAGTGGCTCCGTAAGAAGCATCTCAAGGTCCTGGAGTGGCCTAGCCAGTCTCCAGACCTGAACCCAATAGAAAATCTTTGGAGGGAGCTGAAAGTCCGTATTGCCCAGCGACAGCCCCGAAACCTGAAGGATCTGGAGAAGGTCTGTATGGAAGAGTGGGCCATAATCCCTGCTGCAGTGTGTGCAAACCTGGTCAAGACCTACAGGAAACGTATGATCTCTGTAATTGCAAACAAAGGTTTCTGTACCAAATATTAAGTTATGCTTTTCTGATGTATCAAATACTTATGTCATGCAATAAAATGCAAATTAATTACTAAAAAATCATACAATGTGATTTTCTGGATTTTTGTTTTAGATTCCGTCTCTCGCCGTTGAAGTGTACCTATGATAAAAAATTACAGACCTCTACATGCTTTGTAAGTAGGAAAACCTGCAAAATCGGCAGTGTATCAAATACTTGTTCTCCCCACTGTATGTATATGTATTTGTATGTATATATATTTGCAAGAGAAAAAACATATAGGGGATTGGAAGTGATGCAGGCAATTACATTGATGGAAGTTACAATCTATCGGCAATATTAAAGCTGATCTATCCCCCCCAAAAAAAAAGAAAGAAAGAAAGAAAACAAAACGAAAAAACAAAAATAGGTTTGTTCAACATTCTGACTTGTAATGGGACTGTTCGCCTGCATGTTAGAGACTAAAGTGGAAGTAGTTCACTCTCGGATTCTAAAAGAGGCTATGTTTGGGTCTGCTGTTACTGTACAGAACCAAGAATGGCAGAAGGAGGGGAGGCGGAGTGGGAACTTTGCAAAGAGAACATCCAGCCCCTGAAGAAAGGTCGGGCCATATCAGCTTTACACCAGGCACTCAGTCAACAGCAAGAGGGATTGACCTCTGCCACCAACCAACACAAACAGTAAGGATACCTTTAAAACACTTCGCTACTAGAACAGAGATTTGAGTCCCTTGCTTATTTAGGTAGCTAGCTGAGAACATTTAAACTCTCCATTTACAGCTAATGGGATGGGCGGGTCAGCATAAAGTGGGACCGTGGCATGCTAGCTAGCTACCGAACGTTAGATAACCAGTTTTGGGGCAGTTCCACAAGTCAGTACGTTTACTTGCTCTAGAGAACCCATTCTGCCTTATCCCAAGGGTTCTCAGCTATAAGCACCACTTACCGGTGGGACCATGTGAACTACATTCCAGACACTCTGCTTTAACGTTTAGAAAAGTCAATAATCATTGCTTGCGATACGGTATTCGAAACATGGAACGTCTTTCATAATATCAGCAGGAATCTTTCAAATTATTAGGACATGTAAACCAGTGGAGGCTGCTGAGGGGAGGACAGCTCATAATAATGGCTGGAATGGAGCGAATGGAATGGCATCAAACCATGTGCCCGTCCTCCCCAATTAAGGTGCCACCAACCTCCTGTGATGTAAACGCTGTAATCGGATTTCCAGAGGTGTATTTGATGTGGTAGCACCAGCAGCGCGAGTGAAGTGAGTTCGGAAAAACTGAAAGTATTCATCTTAGATATAGTTTTCACTATTGTAAACGCAGTTTACCAACCTTTTTTTGCATTGAAGGTATAGGGAGCGTTATTTTTTGTTGTTGTTGCCGTGACCGGCGATCAGAGTTTACCAGCCTTTCTTTGTTTTTTTACCACTTCATCACTGATATACAAACCTTATATGTCCGAACTCAAACAGGCTTCCCAAAAATAACACGTTCGCTGACACTGTGTTTATTTTGATTGCTGATTTTCTGCATTTATCAAAGTCTCATCAGGTAGCCTGATTTCAGATGTGTCATGTAAACAGGATTATTTGGGAAATCGTTATTCTTGCAAAGTATGTCAACGTTTTAATCGAACTATTATATTAGTCTGACTATTCATAATAATCGTATTTTTATGTACATGTACCCAATCTGGTTTCCGGGTTTGACTGAATGGGGTGAAATTACAGTGTTGACAAATATGCAAATAGTCCTATTATTTGTGTTTAACCTATGTGTTTATGTTGTGTCTTTAGGGCTTTTGAGTCCGAGCTGAGAGTGTATGATGGCGATGACCCCCTTGATGTTTGGGATCGGTAAGATGAAAATGATTACTTTGGCCAAGACTTTATAACTCATGTAAGTCACTCTGGATAAGAGCGTCTGCTAAATGACTAAAATGTAATGTAAATGTAATCATACCTAAAGGAATATTAGTGTGAATGTCAAAATTGTCATTATTGTAGTCTGATAACATGGTTCCCTTTTTAACAGGTACGTTAAATGGACAGAGCAGACCTACCCACAGGGAGGAAAGGAGAGTAACCTCTCTGTGCTTTTGGAGAGAGCAGTGATGCGCTTCACAGAGTTTTTAAACAATGGGATGTGTGATTGAAAAACCAGAAACAGGTGGTGCAATGCAGAGGAATGTCCACTGATTGGTCCACCTCAGCAATCAGCAGACACCCCAACGACCACCAATCAGGAACATACAGGACACCTGTGATTAGGGCAGAAGGAGAGGTAAAACACAAAAAGACACAGGATACCTGTATCCGTAACAGTCATAAAGAAGGTTTTAACGTTCAATAGATTTGAATCTGTTGTGATTGGCTGTTTGTTCACAGGTAATTCACTAAGGCTACAGTTACAAGGCCCACCAGCCCCCGCCAACAGTGGTCTAAACAGTCGCCTTGTGATCTTTGATGAGAACAAGGCTACCAGTGCTGGGCCCTCTGAACCAAAGTTGGAATCTTGGATTGCCCCACCACCATCGAGATCCAAGGAGAATGAGCAGAGGCCTGAGAAATGGAGCAACGAAAAGGTATGAGACACATAGTAATGGGACGTAAGGCTTATTATGTGATGACACGGTGATGTGACCATTTGTAAGCTAATGTATTTGACATCATTTGTGTGTGCTCAATTGTAGATGCCTATGAAGTCCAGGTTTGGTCACAGTGTCGTGGCTCCGCCAAGCAAGCCAAACTTCCAGCCCTTTGTGGAGGAGTCGGATCAGCCTCCAGCCATGTAAGTGTTCACTGAGATCATCTCAATCGGCTGCCCTAATTCATTTCACTTTTCTCTCATAACTAACTGAATTATCTCCTGTGGCTGTTCCCAAAACAAATATCTGTTTTTCTATTTAAAGAAATGTAGATCTAGCAATAAATTATTTCAAAACAAGGTGACTAAAACCCAGCAGTAACCCCAAGCTGTATTCATGTGGCATCGTTTGTGTCTACTCCAGCTGTGTTCTTAAGGTTTTAGTTATTTGTTCTGGCACCTTCCTCTAGGACACCATGGAAGATCAATCCAGTGGTGAATTCAGTGTTGTCTGCACGGAAGCCCTGCAGGGATGAGACTCCTCTGAAGAGACTGCAGCAACATCAGCAGGAAGAGGGGAAAGCTCAGGAGCAGAGCATGTACTGCAAGGACCTGTTACTCAGTGTTGCCTCTGAGTTCTGCTTTGAGGAACTGCGGGCAGAGCGCTACCGCCAGAAGATGTCCTTGGAGTCAGGGGGCAGTGTCAAGGAAGAGCAAGTGGGCTCTGGTCTTCCAAACTGACACCTTTCCGCCTGGACATTGACGTGACATTTCCATGTTCAGATTGTTTTATGTTTAGAAGGTAGCAGACTGTCAGTATCATCAGTTATGTCTTTGTTGTCTTTCATCATGTATGTATTTTACTGTTTGTGATTTGTGTATATATAAACTGCAGTTGGAATGACATAAGTCACTATCTAGGCTCTGGGCCACACAATATCCCAGAGGGAAAAATCATCTAATGTAATTGGATTGAAAAGAGTTGTAGGTGAAAATGGTGCTATGATTTGAGTACTGAAATACTGGTGGTTGTTGTTACTGCATGTCCCTGGATATCCTGCAACAATTGGCTGTTGAGACTGTTCTGTTATTTTTTTTAATTCATGGAAATTCACTACAAAGCTGTATTCTACATTTTACATTCATTCCACTAATCCATTGTGTTTGGGAAAAGGCTTTTAACAACATGCCATGTTCCGTCTGGTTCCTCTCTCAATTATTTATTTACCTTCACGTTACCTCTCAGTGGAATTCAACTTTCAGTAGACCATGTGGTGAAGGCAGGGTATGAGAATGACAGGGAGAAATCCAGACAAGGAGTCAATTCACATTATAGCTGTCACTGCTGTATATATTGGTAAAAATGTCCACCCAAGGCCATGTGGTGATAGTGTTAAATGTGAAATAATGGTGATGACTCCTGTGATAATTGTTGCCTGATGAACTGGAGCCTGTCGTATAAGTCACTGTCAGTAGAGGGCATGCAAGAGGAGCTCTGGATGGGAGAGGCACTGCAGACCACAGAGTTTAAATATGGGTTACTTTGCATGCTTTTCATCTGATGATGTTATTTGAACCTCAATGAATATGAGAGCAGAGGGTATACTGCTCTACACATGCGTTTGCTGAAAGCTAAAGTAGTAAACACTGGCAGCTTGTCAAAACAAGAAACGAGCTGCACCATAAACTAGCTCAGTTCACCATATTTAATGCAGCCACATGGATATCTTAATTATTCTAATGTAATTATTCCATTCTCTAACGGGAGGGTGTTATGTTGTATTTTTCTGTTATTCAATCTACCCACAATGATATAGCTACTTGACATGTTGTATTACAGCCAGAATCCTTATCGTTAACTGTGCTAGACCCGGTTTCCCAAAAGCATCTTAAGGCTAAGTTAATCGTTAGAACCATTAAGCTGAAAGGTTCGAACAATGTTTCTAAAGGAGCTCAATGGTTCTAACGATGAACTTTTGGGAAACCGGACCAGATTTTCTTAATTGTTGTCCAAGGAGGTTCAGTTGGTCCCCACTGATATAGTTAAGTAATAAGGCCCGAGGGGGTGTGGTAGATGGCCAATATATGACGCAACGCGGAGTGCCTGGGTACAGCACTTAGCTGTGATATATTGGACATGTACAAAAACAGGTTTTTATAAATGTTTGCAAATTTGTTAAAAATACAAAACAGAAATACCTTATTTACATAAGTATTCAGACCCTTTGCTATGAGACTCGAAATTGAGCTCAGGTGCATCCTGTTTCCATTGATCATTCTTGAGATGTTTCTACAACTTGATTGGAGTCTACCTGTGGTAAATTCAATTGATTGGACATGATTTGGAATGGCACACACCTGTCTATATAAGGTTCCATAGTTGACAGTGCATGTCAGATTACAAAACAAGCCATGAAGTCGAAGGTATTGTCCATAGAGATCCGAGACAGGATAGTGTCGAGGCACAGATCTGGGGAAGAGTACGAAAACATTTCTGCAGCATTGAAGGTCCCCAAGAACACAGGGCTCCATCATTCTAAAAATGGAAGAAGTTTGGAACCACCAAGACTCTTCCTAGAGCTGGCCGCCTGGCCAAACTGAGCAATCGGGGGAGAAGGGCCTTGGTCAGGGAGGTGACCAAGAACCCGATGGTCACTCTGACAGAGCTCCAGAGTTCCTCTGTGGAGATTGGAGAACCTTCCAGAAGGACAACCATCTCTGCAGCACTCCACCAATCAGGCCTTTATGGTAGAGTGCCTAGACGGAAGCCACTCCTCAGTAAAAGGCGCATGACAGCCCGCTTGGAGTTTGCCAAAAGGCACCTAAAGGACTCTCAGACCATGAGAAACAAGATTCTCTGGTCTGATGAAAACCAAGATTGTACTCTTTGGCCTGAATGCCAAGCGCCGCGTCTGGAGGAAACCTGGCACCATCCCTATGGTGTAGCATGGTGGTGGCAGAATCATTTAGTGGGGATGTTTTTCAGGGACTGGGAGACTAGTCAGGTTCGAGGGAAAGATGAGTGGAGCAATGTACAGAGAGATACTTGATGAAAACCTGCTCCAGAGCACTCAGGACCTCAGACTGGGGTGAAGGTTGACCTTCCAACAGGACAACGACCCTAAGCACACAGCCAAGACAATGCAGGACTGGCTTCGGGACAAGTCTCTGAATGTCCTTGAGCAGTCCAGCCAGAGCCCGGACCTGAACCCGATCGAACATCTCTGGAGAGACCTGAAAATAGCTGTGCAGCGACGCTCCCCATCCAACCTGACACAGCTTGAGAGGATCTGCAGAGAAGAATGGGAGAAACTCCCCAAATACAGGTGTGCCAAGCTTGTAGCATCATACCCAAGAAGACTCGAGGCTGTAATCACTGCCAAAGGTGCTTCAACAAAGTACTGCGTAAAGGGTCTGAATACTTATGTAAATGTAATATTTCCATTTTGGGGGGGGGGGAATAAATGTGCAAACCAGTTTTTGCTTAGTCATTATGGGTTATTTTGTGTAGATTGCTGAATATATATATATTTTTTTAATCAATTTTAGAATAATGTTGTAACGTAACAAAATATGGATAAAGTCATGGGGTCTGAATACTTTCCGAATGCACTGTATATACAGATTACCAACATAATTAGAACAGTAAACAATTAGTTTTGCGTCATACCCGTGGTATATTGTCTGACATACGACTGCTTTCAGCCAATCAGCATCCAGGAGCCAAACTACCCAGTTAAGGAGTAACCCACTGTGATGGGATACACTGGGCTGCTCTGAGGGTAGATTTGATGAATGGGTGGGAGATAGGTGACTCATTAGCAAGTTAAATCCAGCCTCCTTAGTTGGGTTGTGTGAGCAGCAGAGCTGGCTTAGTGACTCCCCTGAGACCCCTACCACCAGAATGCTGCTGCTGCACCAAGGAGCTGGAGGGAAAGACAGCCTAAATCACATTCACTTTAACTGCTGGAGGAATTCACATAGAAACCCACCCTCAAACTACTATATGGACCTCACCCTCCATGTTGAGTGGATCTGAGTGCCTCTCAAATGGTGAGTCCCCCTAAGTGAAATAAATGTTTTATGAGAATACATGAAGTGCCTTCAGAAAGTATTCACCCCCTTTGTTATGGCAAGCATAAATAATCAATACACCCAGTCACTACAAAGATACAGGCGTCCTTCCTAACTCAGTTGCCGGAGAGGAAGGAAACCACTCAGGGATTTCACCGTGATGCCAATGGTGACAGAGTTTAATGGCTGTGATAGGAGAAAACTGAGGATGGATCAACAACATTGTAGTTACTCCAGAATACTAACCTAATTGACAGAGTGAAAAGAAGTAAGCCAGTACAGAATACAAATATTCCAAAACATGCATCATGTTTGCAACAAGGCACTAAAGTAATACTGCAAAACAATTGGCAAAGCAATTGACTTTTGGTCCTGAATACAAAGTGTTTTGTTTGGGGCAAATCCAATACAACACATTACTGAGTACCACTCTCCATATTTTCAAGCATAGTGGTGGCTGCATCATGTTATGGGTATGCTTGTAATTGTTAAGGACTGGGGAGTTTTTCAGGATAAAAAAGAAATTGAATGCAGCAAAGCACAGGACAAAATTCTATAGGAAAACCTTGTTCAGCCTGCTTTCCACCAGACACTGTGAGATGAATTCACCTTTCAGCAGGACAATAACAAACACAAGGCCAAATCTACACTGGAGTTGCTCCAAGAAGCCAGTGAATGTTCCTCATTAGTTGAGTTACAGTGTGCTTGAAAGCTGCTTGAACATCTATGGCAAGACCTGAAAATGGTTGTCTAGCAATGATCAACAACCAACTTGACAGAGCTTGAATGATTTTGAATGGGCAAATGTTGCACAATCCAGGTTTGGAAAGCTCTTAGAGACTTTACCCAGAAAGACTCACAGCTGTTATCGCTGCCAAAGGTGATTCTGACATGTATTGACTCATGGGGTTGAATACTTATCTAATCAAGATACTGTATATTAGTGTTTTATTTTTCATAATTATTTAACAAATGATAAAAAATGTCTTCCACTTTGACAGTATTTTGTGTAGGCCATTGAAAAAAAAAGACAAATCCATTTTAATCCCACTTTGAAGACACTACACAGTATTAGTGCTGTTGCAATTCTATATCTTACCTGAATCATTTGTATTATCACTGGTATGTTTGCTGCAGGACTACTGATCCAGATAGTTCTTGAGAAAATCCATACCTCTCTCTCTCTTTAGAGCTAGATTTGGAGAGGCTACTAGTACCTATGCCTAATTGGGTTTTGCAAGGCCCTGGGAGAAGGATATTTTGATTGACAAACATACTCAGGCGCTGTTAGCCTTGTTCACAACTGGTGCTTTTATGCTATGTCTTGTTTTATTTACATTCACTAGTTAACAGCAAGGTTCCTGCCCAGGCCAATACCTTACTTAGTAGAAGTCCTTGCAAGACATGGCTTAGTTAACTGCAGGGTTATACTGAATTAGTCATAGGGAAGGGACAGGCGTATGACAGCTAATCAATTGAGAATAATGTCATGTCATGCTTAACAATTACATGTTAGGATGTGGGCTCAGAGGCTGCAACCCACTCTGAGATCCTCAGGTCATAGAATGATGTGGGCTTTGACCACTCACTGATGACCACTCACTGAGTCAACCACAACCATGGTCAACATTAAAGCCTGGAGGCACTCCACCCCCTGCCTGAATGTTGCCCAGGCATAATCCCGAGAAGCCCTACTAAATGGCATTGAAATTTAAATGCAGGCAATTTAAATTGTCTCTCGTGAAGAGAAAGGGCTTTCATTTAATGACTATAGCTACAAAAGGTTCAAAAGGCATTGTCAATTTAGGCCTACTTTGCAATGCGTGTCATTACCCCCAGTTTATCTGGTGACTCAATGTTTAATCAGAAGCAGTAGCAGCCTCATCAAGTGTGACAATGCTTAACAAACAACAATAGGTGGGTGCAGTTTACTATCACTATTTCTTACATGCAATGTGTCAGTTTCTTGGACATAAGTAACATTTTGAGGTTTGTATTGCCTCGTGTTGGATTTGAATGATATTACGATCCTAGACAGATAAATAACAGAGGCCATAGACAGAATGCATATTGTCATAAATAAAGGGAGGATCTCTGACTTTTTGAACCCAATTAAGCCATATAGGTCTCTCACATCATATGCAAGCTGTAGCACAGAAGGATATGAGTGGCAAGCAAACAAACGGTTGTCTGTAAACAAGCAGCAAATGGACCAGACACCATCAGATAGTCTGAGCAAACAGAGGCATTTATTTGTGTTATTGTGTGCTATGAGACCTGTGCGCTGGATAAGGCTGCCCACCCAATAGCACGAAAGCACTGCACTGCACTGCAGACAGTACTAACAGGACAGACCCGGTAGGCAGGCCAATCAATATCAGTAATAACAGTGATGACAACAAAGACAGCAGAGGGAGGGGGGTCACATCTGCCAAGCCCCCGAGTGGCCAAATCTGTATAATTGTTATGCAAATGTATGGAGTCAAACCTTTTGCTTGGGTTTATTTGATGTGGTGTAAAATAACTTTATTTTTGGTTGTTATAGAGTTCATTCACAAGTATTTTTGAATCAAAAGACCATGTATTACAGTGTCCTAAATCTTGTTAGTCTTGCAGGCTATTTCTGCTATGTATTTCATTTATTATTATCATTCTATTTATTTATTTTTGCTATAATCTTTCAACTTTATTCCGGATATGTTTTGTTAGAGAAAAACCACTCTGTCATCCCCGACCCTGTCATTAACATGGATAATGCATCTGTTGACCAGGCACCTTGGCTTACTGCCAATGTTCTAATATCACCCCCTCACGTTGGGCAGAAGGGAAGGGGGGCCTTTCAGTCATTGGAAACAAGCCTAAACAGACACACACAGCACACTGGTATCAACTTAGAGCCACTGCAAAGACAGCTCAATGAGAGGGTGGGAGGAGGGAGGTAATAAAGAGAGAGAGAGAGTAGGAGGGGATGTGTGTGTGCGAGAGAGAGAGCGAGAGAGAGAGGGGGGAGGGAAGGAGCTCTCTGAATGGCTATGATATTCTCTCATCCTGGATGGTGCTTTTCCTCTGGTTTTGTCACTGGCCACCATGTGTCCCCAGGAGCAGGCAGCGGTGTAACGGCGCACGGACCAGTTGTTAGCCACAGAGGGAGCTGGGGATGAATCATCCCTGACAAAGAGCTTTTGAGATGGCAGTGTGTGTGTCTGCCTGGAGGGAGGAATGCATCAGGCTTTCTCAAACAAGCAGCAGCCTGCAGTATGCGCCTGCTTGAGAGCCAGCCCTCCTCGACGCTGTGTGTGTGTGTGTGTGTGTATGTGCAAGTGTGTGGGGGTGCGTGTGAGGGAGTGTGTATAACGAGTGTGTGTGTGTGTATATGTGTGTGTGTGCTCACTCTTGCTCGCAAGCCTCTTCCCTTCCTGGAGGAGAGGCTCTCCTCTTCAGCGATCGGCAAGGTAAGGAGACTGACGTTTTTTTATAGCACTAATTAATCCCTACACACACCCTGTGTATTCCCTCTGGGTAGTGGGGATGGGGGCATGGGGGCATGGGGCAGATACAAGGAAAAGAGCCTTAGCTCCATTGATAATGAGCGGGGTAGTGTGTGTGTGTGTATGTTTGTGTGTGTGCGGTGTCGGCAGGCAACAGCGGTGGTGGAGGAGATGGAGAGAGATGGAGAGAGAGAGCGAGAGCGAGAGAGAGAGAGAGCAGGATGCAGTAAGCCCAGGTGGTAATAAAGGAGAGAAGAAAAGACTGACTGAAAGGCTGCTTTCACCTGCTCGTCCACCGCACTCTCTCTCTCTCTCTCTCTCTCTCTGTCCTCAGCTTCTGTTGAAAGGATCTAACCCCAGAGTGGCTGGTGAGCAAGCAGACACTTCTGTGTTTTGACTGATAATGAATCATGTTAAGATAATACAGACAAAGCTATAGCATTTCATGCTCATTGCATGCATGCACTGAGAATAAAGGTACTTATTGTTGTCACTATGCATCTGTCCTTATCTGGGACTGTGAACTGACTGCTCAGGTCAGCTCTATAGCTTTATATCAGTAGAACACTGAGTTGAATTAGTGCCAGAGGAATCCAGCTGCTGTATGTATAGTTATGCTTACGTGGATTCCGAGGGAGGGGAACAAACTGACGAGGGTGGGATTTGTTAGATAAACATTAGCTTTCTTCTTCTGCTCTGTGACAGCATGAACAAAATGTGTTCTTTTAGTGAGCCAGGATGGTTGTAATGTACTGCTACATGTTTTTACTCTGTGGAAGTGAGGATATAGAGAATAATTGTTCTGGGAATGGCAAAGACCAAGTGGCAGACTTCATCACTCATGCCATTTTACAAGGTTTTATACTGTAGATTACATTACTGTAATAGTCTACACCATACTAGTCTTTTTCTAAGTATTTACATCAAGGAGAGAATATAATGGGATATAGTTTTCATGGGATTGCTGGTACGATCAATAACTTGATGGATTTCTCTTTCCCTTGAACAGTGGTAAGGTCTATCTCTGCTCTGGTTTATAACTGCCGCAGGCTGAAACTCTAACTACATGTCCTGGAGTGACACTGCCAATTATGCCTTAATCATACATGTCTGACTGCAGTAGTATATAATAAATAATAATATGCCATTTAGCTGACGCTTTTATCCAAAGCGACTTACAGTCATGCGTGCATACATTTTTGTATATGGGTGGTCCCGGGGATCGAACCCACTACCTTGGCGTTACAAGCGCCGTGCTCTACCAGCTAGTATGACATGCAGCACTTACCTCTCACACCAGTAAATTAGTTGTGAGTAGTTGACCCCGTTTGACTCAGCTGAAAGGCCCCTTTGCACCTGCTGCACTGCACAGGGATGCCTTTGTTAACTAGCAGACTAATGACCAGTTAGAACCATCAGACAGGAAAGCTCTGCTCTAGGACATCCTGATCTATAGAGCTCAGCTTCCCCAGACATGGTATGGTTAAGAGCGGCAGAGGCTCCACTCATAGGTGCTGGAGGATTAATTCAGGTTAATCAATAATCAGCACTCAGATAACTTGATCGGTCATTAGTTAACCCTGTTCTATGTTTTGTAAGTGTGTTTAATTAGTTGGTGGGGGGGGGGGGAATCTACAGCGTCTAGTAAAGACTACGCTTTGGACACTCTTTATACCACAGCCAGCGGAAACGGACACACCATGTGTTTGTTTCTCAGGTTTCTCATTGATATTCAAGAAGGCCAGGTATGGAGGGAGAGAAAGAGTATGTGAGAGGAGAGTTTTATGGAACGAACAGAGCCAGGTGGACATAAGCTAGCTGAGGGTGAGTGATGTGTCATGCACACTTGTGGGTCCTCTTCTCACGTCATTACTGTTTTTGGAGCCCTTTTTTTCTGTCCCCCATTTTTCTAAATGTTCACGGTCTAGCACTACCTTACATTGCTGTCAGGGTGATGACAAACGAGCTGGCCTGTCTCAGGTACAGCTGGGATGGTGACAGACGGACCCCATGGAGAAGCACACAGGTGCTGCCGAGACAGAGTTCCCATACTGTACCCTTACCATACAACCCAGCACTGTGCACATGTGGGCCTGCTGGAGGCCAGAGGATTGCTCAACTTAAATTCGTGTCTGCCAAGAGAGGAGAGGAGAGGAGAGGAGAGGAGAGGAGAGGAGAGGAGAGGAGAGGAGAGGAGAGGAGAGGAGAGGAGAGGAGAGGAGAGGAGAGGAGAGGAGAGGAGAGGAGAGGAGAGGAGAGGAGAGGAGAGTGGTCATTAAGAGTTTACTGTGGCCACTGGCCATGTCAAATGCGACCAAGTAAAATTAGGACAGTATGCCCAGCACACTGTGTGATGAGACAGCGCCCATACTGGGTGACGGAAGAGGAACTGAGCTGCTGCAAATTGATAACATAAAAAAAAATATATATATATATATATATAGTAATTTTGTCCCTGGGAGAGACACGCTGAGGATGGAGCGGGGAAAGATGAATCATGGCTTTCATAGGAAGAAGGGTATACAGTAAAGATCTAGGGCAGCATTCTACATCAATAAATTACACCCCTGAGAGGCCATTTGGCCTGTCTCATTGGACTAACCAGATGATGCGTCTTTATCTGCTAAGAGTCAGATTGTTTAAAGGACTGGTGGAAGCCAGTAGCATCTTTAATTAAACAGAGTGCGGGTCAGTACTGTACTTCACTTCCCTACTGCCTATAGGCCTGTGGTACAGTTAGAAGTACTCTATATGGCTGGGCGGTTTGGAGGCTAGGACTTTTTAGAGCACTCATTTGGTACAGGCATGTGTCAGCAGCATCACTGGAGTTATGCAGGGGGAAAAGCACATCAGGGCTTACGACTTGAGATGTGCTGTATTTACAGTGTCATTATGTCAAGGTGCTTGGGGTAGATAAGAGCTAGCTTTTACTGTACATTACTCTGTTAGTGTTCCATCGACTCTGGCCTAGTGGAGAACTAAGCCATTTTCTCTCACACTTACTGGGCCTGGAGAATCTGTGGCAATCTAATTCAGGCAGAATGATGTATGTTCTCTGTCAAGCTCCCTGTCCTCTTCTCAAATCCCTCTTATTACGGCTTGTTTACAGCCAGCGAAGCAAGTCAAGGTTGACGTGTAAAAGACATTGAGTCTCTTGGTGTTGAGGAGGGATGACAACATGCGGCGAGATTACAACACAAAGCGAGATAAAGTGAGACATCAAAACAAGTGAAATGTTGTCAGTGGCAGGCGACAATACTGACAGCCCTCGCTAAATAACCCCATGATGGAAAAGCTTTCAGTTTTCTTTAAAACCATAATTTCAGTGATTGATGCAGTTCTGTCTTGCTTACTTAACAGGAGTTTGGAGCTTGCAAGGACAGATGACGTAGTTCAGTGAGTTTTGCATACTCACTTTTCCAGAATATTTGTCTGTTTTAGAGATTTATTTAATAAACTACAGTGTCTAATGAATCTGGTTCGTGAGATAGGCCGATCTAGCCCCAGGGTATACTGTACATAGCTTGCTGCTCCCAAGTGGGATCTTTATTTAACTTCTGCTCTTTTTTTCTCAACACTTTTTTGTTGTTGTTTTATTCTTACTTTTTTGTTTAAAATAAATGCACTGTTGGTTAAGGGCTGTAAGTAAGCATTTCACTGTAATGTCTGCACCTGTTGTATTCGGCGCATGTGACCAATAAAATTTGATTTGATTTGATTTGATTTGATTTATTTGAGCTAGCGATACAACAATTGGTTTCCAAATGCTGTTGTTGTACCACTAGCTCAAATAAAGACCACACTTGGGAGGAGCAAGCATTAAGCACAAATGTACTTTCTTTCTTTTCATTGCTATGTTATCGTCTAGATCCTAAACCACATGTGGATGTGTATAATTGATCTCCTTTTATATGATGTACTGTACCCTCTCCTGTAATAGCTCATGTTATACTGAGTAATGGTAACAAGATGATTGAGGTTATCAGCAAAGAAAACCCATTTCCCTCTATGAGGAAGGTCTGCTCCCAGTGACTCTACTGTCTAGCGTGCTGTAGCATGGCTGGTGGGAGCAAGCTATAGTCACACAGTCACACTCTGGCAACGAGTAACTTAGTGCAGGTTCTATAGCGTGTCTCCCCTTTCATTTGCTTGCACACGACTTGCATGATATACCAGACCACTTACTAATGAAATATACATGGTGGGAGTATGTCTTTATGTGTCATAAGAATCAAGTTTCATTACATCTTTTAAACATTTAAATTAACACAATAATCATCACCCTATTGCATGTTGACTCATCTCTGTTATTGCCACTAGAAGTGACTCTTTAGATAAGCACGGCTACTGAATGAAAGGTCAACATCAACCACAATCATAAACACTGCAATTGTGCCATCCAGTCACGTCCAGTTCTTGTGTACCTTTCTCCTGCACTCAGAGTGTGTGTGTGTGTGTGTGTCAGAGTGTGTGTGTGTGTGTGTGTGTGTGTGCGTGTGTGTGTCTGTGTACTGAAAACACATACCCCTCCACCTCCACCCCCACCCCCTTGAGAGGCAACGCAGTCTCATTACACACAAAGGGCAAAACGGGCATCATAACGAAGCTGACAGAAGAGAAATCTCTGAGCCCACACCACCGCACTGCAGAGTCCAAAACAGCAGTTAAGACCTTGATGGTATCTATGCCACGGCACATATCTAGCTGTGTAATTCAGCCCTGGATTATTTGTGCATTGACAAACACAAAAAGAGGATAGCCTTCTGTCTCATCTCCCACCCACACCTCACAATTTGACACAAATTTTGTGAACAACAAACATGCGTCAGCACACAGAAACTGTGTCCTAAAATTGGATCACAGGATGGCTGAACACGCTAATGATCCTACGAGCATAGTAACCTTCATCCTTCCTACATCAGTGCAAGCCTGCCAAAAAATATAGAACGTGAACCAGGGCAAAATAGGGAAAACATTAACTTGAGCTTAGAGGACTCACATCCACCTCTCTTATCTTTCTGTATCTCTCTATCCCCTTCTAAGAATACAGTAGGGGATGCATACGCCCTCCATCACCAGTTCTGTCCTCCATGGGTCTGGATTGATGGGGTAACTGAGAGGCTTGTCTGCCTGTTAAAGCTGCTCACATGGTGGTATTGCTGTTTTTAGATCTGGAGATGAGCATAGTGTGTGAAGGCATGTTTGGACTCTGAGGTATGTTGTTTACAGGGGCACTGACACATACTGGAATAATAGGCTGTCTGTTTGAAAAACTAGGGTTGCAATTCATACAAATTAGAGGAGTGACTATTGATCAGACTGTACTACTAGAGTAAGTACGCTTTCTAACATTAAGTAGGCCAATATGACTGGTAAAGATTTTAGCATGTGTCCCTTTGAAAAGTGATTATATATATTTTTTCTTTTACCCCCTTTTTGATCTTGTCTCATTGCTGCAACTCCCCAACGGGTTCGGGTGGCGAAGGTCGAGTCATGTGTCCTCCGAAACGTGACCGCCAAACCGTGCTTCTTTTTTCTTTTCTTTTTTGGGGGTAGATCAGCTTTAATATTGCAGATAGATTGTAACTTCCATCAATGTAATTGTCTGCATCACTTCCAATCCCCCATATGTCTTAAAACCCACCCGCACCAATGTGTCAGAGGAAACACCGTTCAACTGACGACCGAGGTTAGCCAGCAGGCGCCCGGCCTGCCACAAGGAGTCGCTAGAGCGCAATGAGCTAAGTAAAGCCCCCCCCCCGGACAAACCCTCCCCTAACCCGGACAACGTTGGCCAATTGTGTGCCGCCCGATCACGGCCGGTTGTGATACAGCCCGGGATCGAACCCAGGTCTGTAGTGACACCTCTAGCACTGCGATGCAGTGCCTTAGACCGCTGCGCCACTCGGGAGGCCCTGAAAAGTGATTTTAAACAATTTATGGTTATGAACCATCAATATTTTAAAATAAATTGTCAAAGGGACACCTGCTTGGTTCTGTGTTCATGGCAGATATTTGGACCTATGCTATGTTTGCATGTGTGTTCATGGAGTTAGAAAGAAATCAACAATTGCAGCGCAATTTAGAATGACCTCATCCTCTTTGGCTTTTGATATCCTTGACAGCATGTGCCCAAGTTTTGCTTCAGCACTTTGATAGATTCAAGGCAAGCTGCTGAGGCATGGGGTCAAGTCCCTGTAGTTCAGACGTATGTGACCAGAAACCATTATTATAGCAAGTGCAAGTTCCGCTCTGCATGCATGTATACAGTATTTTCCTATGGGCTGAAATTAAAGATATTGTTATCTGAACAGTCATAAGCTTAGTGGATTCCGAGAGGTCGATATAAGGGCAGATAAATGAGATCACAACTTGTAAATCATCTATTTTAAAAATTCATTTTGTTGAGCATGAATCAAGATACTGTGTTTTTATTTGGGTCCAATTACTTGGTTCTTTACTTTGTAACTCCCATTTATTCTGAATGGAACCGCATAGAAGAGATATAGTGATGTATAATGTTGTGTTTGTTATCTGCAGTTCTGCAAAGAGATGATGCCTGATAGTGTAGCAGCACACAGCACAGAGTACTGAGAGGAGCCATTCTGTTTGGGATGGTATCATCCCATTATCACTGGCACCGGATGACTGTAGTAGCTGGCAGTTCACTCATGAATAAATATTGATTGATCTGACTGTACAGGAAACACAAGAGCCATGTGTAAATATTTGGCTCAGTAGTGCCAACATCTGCACATGCACAGTGATGAACAGACACAGAACCAGAGAACCAGGCGTATGGAGTGAAAAAACAGTAGTGTACTTTCTGGCTATTTCGAACCTTTCGTTAATCAAACTCAAAAGACAAACAGTCCTTAAAAGCCTTTTTATGTTTTAGAGTGAAAAACAAGGTCCCCGTCCGAAACCACAGTCAGGCCTACCATGCTCTGTGGTCCCCGCTCCATCCTCTCTCCCACCCACCCCCCCCTCCCGACAGCCTCCCTCACGCTATAGTGTCCCTGTCAGAATTAAATTCCTTCCCAGCTCCACATTATGTACATAGGGAGAGCACAGAATTATACACTTATGCAACACTTAGCATATTAGCCTTCTGATTGAATTATCCTTGGAGGGGTGGCTGGCAGTGTGATTGCCTGCTGAGTTAGAGAATGCCGTAGTAGTGATTTCTTCAACTCCCACTGTACACAATGCATCATGGGAGATGTGGCATATTCAACTGAAGGCACATTGTGATAACGTCATTAGCGTGTCATGCCAGCTTGTTACAGTGGGCCACCGGCCATGTTCCAATTTGATGTCCTTACAAACATCCATCAGCTCTCAACAAAACATGTTCTCCAACAGCACTTTATCAAAGAGAAGCTCATATGCACTATTATATTTTCAAGAAAATACGCACACTTAAATGTGGGTGAATTATATCCTAGTACAGCTAAGGATATTAGATGTAATGTAATTGATTACTGTATTTGTGGTAGATACATATGAGCGACATAAAAGCAGTGTCCTTAGCTTACACTATACCACTCCACTGTCAGTGCAGAGGGCTTTATATCTAAAGCTTGAGTGGTCACTTTCCCTAGAAGCCAGAGAAATTCATGCTCCTTCATTAGCATAGGAATGGGGATGGGGTTATAGTGGGTAGACTGTAGCATAGTGGGTAGACTCTTAGTGTGTTTTCCTCCCTCTAATGCTCTGAAAGCCTGTGGGCTCTGCCGAGGCTCGTCAGTAAAAGGGCACAGAGAATGAATAAGCCTTAATTGACCAGATATCCTTCATTACACACAGGCTTACAAACCCAATGCACTCTGTCCCCAAAAGACAAGTTCTAAGGCACAAAGGCCAGTGACAGACAGAAAGCCAGTCTGGAAGAAGGACATATCACATAGAGAATGTGTTTTTAGACAGATAGATTTGAGTTTATTCAGTTGTATTTTGATATCTGATGGAAAAGTACTGTATCTGATGATGACTTAGTCACTTCGGCGTACACATTGATGGATAATAAACTGTTCATAGATTAAAGGAGCTGTAAGTGACTTTATCAATGTTATTAACAGTACAGTAGATGTTAAGTGTACTGCTGATTTTGAAAAATGGTATATATATCTCTTGTCTATCCAGGGCCATCTTGAATTTGGCAAGCTGTCACTCTTCTGGACCTGACGATGTTTCGTAAGAAGAAAAAGAAGAGGCCAGAGATCTCAGCACCAAAGAACTTTGAGCACCGGGTGCACACCTCTTTTGACGTGAAGCGGGGCTGCTTCGTGGGCCTGCCGACCCAATGGCACAGTTTGATAGAGAACCTCCGCAGGCCCAAGCCTATGGTGGACCCCTCCCGGATCACCCCAGTGGAGCTCAATCCAAAGAAGGTACTGGGCCTTATTCTCAGCCCAACTGGATGTGTGCACTGGGGGTCTTTTTCTCTGGATGTATTTTCCAACAGATTAAAAGAGTTGAGAATTGATAGGATTTTATTTCTGAGAATATTCCAGTTTTAGTGAGCCTCAAAGCCCTCCATCAAAAGTGTTTTTTAGCAGAGGATTTCTTACCACAGTACAGAGTCCTTTAGAGCTGCAGCACAGCAGTGTTCTGCCTGTCATATTGCTTTCTTATCTATCACGAGGCTCAGCTAATGACCCTGTTGTGTACACTGACTGTACAATGTGAATCCTTGGAGGGCTCCAAGATTTATTACTCAATGCAGGCAATTGATAACGATCCATGGTGCCTTCCCACAGATGTCAGGCTGAGGGATAGAGAGTCCAGGTACAGCAGTGGAAATGCCAGTGAGCGATAAAGCCTGCAAATCTAAGGATTTCTGCACTAGGCTGAATGCTCATGCCGATATGCCCCTTGGAAAAACATAACACATTTTCATTACCACCAGTGGATAAGTTTGAGCTTTGCGTTTCAGAATCTCCTTGTCAGCTTCTGAAGCAGAGTCATGGTTTTAATGGGATCATCAGGATTGGATTGGTAGTACAGAGGAGACTTGTGTTCTGTAAATAGCCTGTATGGCAGAGGCAAAGGTTGGAGAGGTTACATGAAACATGATTACATTTGATACATTTGAACAATAATGATGCATTCTGTCCTTTGTAAAGGGTATGCAGTGGGATGTGAATTAGTCTTCACGTACATAGATCTACGCGCATGAGTGCGCTGGGTGGAGTCAGATATTTTAGAGCAATGTGCACCTTTTGGTAACATGATACCTCACCCATCCCAAATAGCAACATTCACCAAGGGGCGACAGAGGTTTTCTTGTTGTCTTCTCATTTCTTGTGAAAGCAAAAGAAGTGTCTGTCTTGTCTTGTCTTCCCTTGCTAGCAAGTTGGTTAAACACTGCAAGCAACTAGCCATTAGTTTCCCACATCTCCATGTGAAATAACCTGATTTATAATTAAATAATATGCCCTGGCAAATATTCTTATACTTGCCAGTGTAACCTACAACATTATTCCAATTTGATATGCTGCTTCAACATATTCACTCCCATATCATCTAAAAAATAAAATGTCATACTTGTGCTGCTTTTACATTTCCAAATAGCCTAGAATAACATTTTCACTTCTAAACTAAATACATTTTTTGGGGATTCTAATAAGGCTACAATGTTGTTTGGTTTATTGTTTGAACAGTCACTGAGATGATATTTGGTTATCAATGCATTGCAAAATAGGCTGCTTACTTAATGCCAAGCTAAACCGAGACAGCAATCTTTAAGTTTAAGTGATTTTGAAGTTGATTAGCTTCCCAAATCGCCATGTGAAATAATCTGATTTCTAATGAAATAATATGCCCTGCCAAATATTCTTATTCTTGCCAGTGTAACCTACAACATTATCCCAATTTGATATGCTACTTCAATGTATTCACTCCCATATCAGCTAAAAATATAACGTCATCATGTTTTGGTCAATGCAAAATAGGTTACTTTGATACATAGCCTATAGATCAGATCAAGGAACCAAGCGAGCTTCAACACTGCCCCCATGGCTACGCAAGGAATGATATAGTGCTTTACAATTTTCATGTGGTGTGGCAGGAGAGTACGTAGAATGTCGGAGCGCACTACAAGGAGCTGCCCCTTTTGTGACTAAAATACGACATTGCAACACTGGGCTACGCTCCGTAGGGTCCGTCTCCGTAGGGTATAAATAGCCCTTAAGCCACCTGTGCAGCTGTGAGAGCAGACTAGAGCACCATACCAAAGACAGAAGCATGGAAGACTCTCGTGACAGTGAACATGACTTTACTTTACCCAGAGATTGAGTAATCAGCCAATGGGCCTATTCTCTGATATGTTAAACTGGAAGGGCCTCCTGCCAACGCATTTTTAAGTCTGTGTCATCTTGTTCTGTCAGGGCAAGTTAATGCTCTTTCTCTACGCTACTGTGATGGGTGCTGCTTGAGATTTTACTTATCAGAAAGAGTCTGTTCGTTTTTACAGTTTTTATACAACCCACATTACGAAAAATAAGTGCCTGCATACAGGCCAAAATACAAAATTACCATCTATGCTACAAAATAAATATGCAATATGTAGATACAGTGGGGAAAAAAAGTATTTAGTCAGCCACCAATTGTGCAAGTTCTCCCACTTAAAAAGATGAGAGAGGCCTGTAATTTTCATCATAGGTACACGTCAACTATGACAGACAAAATGAGAAGAAAAAAAATCCAGAAAATCACATTGTAGGATTTTTTATGAATTTATTTGCAAATTATGGTGGAAAATAAGTATTTGGTCAATAACAAAAGTTTCTCAATACTTTGTTATATACCCTTTGTTGGCAATGACACAGGTCAAATGTTTTCTGTAAGTCTTCACAAGGTTTTCACACACTGTTGCTGGTATTTTGGCCCATTCCTCCATGCAGATCTCCTCTAGAGCAGTGATGTTTTGGGGCTGTCGCTGGGCAACACGGACTTTCAACTCCCTCCAAAGATTTTCTATGGGGTTGAGATCTGGAGACTGGCTAGGCCACTCCAGGACCTTGAAATGCTTCTTACGAAGCCACTCCTTCGTTGCGGTGTGTTTGGGATCATTGTCATGCTGAAAGACCCAGCCACGTTTCATCTTCAATGCCCTTGCTGATGGAAGGAGGTTTTCACTCAAAATCTCACGATACATGGCCCCATTCATTCTTTCCTTTACACGGATCAGTCGTCCTGGTCCCTTTGCAGAAAAACAGCCCCAAAGCATGATGTTTCCACCCCCATGCTTCACAGTAGGTATGATGTTCTTTGGATGCAACTCAGCATTCTTTGTCCTCCAAACACGACGAGTTGAGTTTTTACCAAAAAGTTATATTTTGGTTTCATCTGACCATATGACATTCTCCCAATCCTCTTCTGGATCATCCAAATGCACTCTAGCAAACTTCAGACGGGCCTGGACATGTACTGGCTTAAGCAGGGGGACACGTCTGGCACTGCAGGATTTGAGTCCCTGGCGGCGTAGTGTGTTACTGATGGTAGGCTTTGTTACTTTGGTCCCAGCTCTTGCAGGTCATTCACTAGGTCCCCCGTGTGGTTCTGGGATTTTTGCTCACCGTTCTTGTGATCATTTTGACCCCACGGGGTGAGATCTTGCGTGGAGCCCCAGATCGAGGGAGATTATCAGTGGTCTTGTATATCTTCCATTTCCTAATAATTGCTCCCACAGTTGATTTCTTCAAACCAAGCTGCTTACCTATTGCAGATTCAGTCTTCCCAGCCTGGTGCAGGTTTACAATTTTGTTTCTGGTGTCCTTTGACAGCTCTTTGGTCTTGGCCATAGTGGAGTTTGGAGTGTGACTGTTTGAGGTTGTGGACAGGTGTCTTTTATACTGATAACAAGTTCAAACAGGTGCCATTAATACAGGTAACGAGTGGAGGACAGAGGAGCCTCTTAAAGAAGAAGTTACAGGTCTGTGAGAGCCAGAAATCTTGCTTGTTTGCAGGTGACCAAATACTTATTTTCCACCATAATTTGCAAATAAATTCATTAAAAATCCTACAATGTGAGTTTCTGGAAAACATTTTCTCAATTTGTCTGTCATAGTTGACGTGTACCTATGATGAAAATTACAGGCCTCTCTCATCTTTTTAAGTGGGAGAACTTGCACAATTGGTGGCTGACTAAATCCTTTTTTCCCCCACTGTATGTCCTTCCAACATATTGACAGCAAAACCAACTGGGAAAACGAGTCAAGTCTGGATTTTTGAAGAATGCCAAAACTTCCCTTTCAGACTCAGAGTTCTAAAAATAACTTATCTTCAAGTGACGGTTGTGTCACCCTCTTTATTCCACGCCCAAATGCACAGGCCTCTCAGTATGTTATGATCATTCCAGTCAATGTGGTTGGTTGATCATAACTGCTCTCCTTTCAGACCATCGTGCGTGGGAGTATGATCGGCCATGGAGACTACATCTCAGCCATGATCTCTGACATGAGCAGGCTGTCCGTGACCAGCTCCAACTCCCTAAGGAAGAGCAGCCCTTCAGCCAGGAAGAGGGCCCAGTCCCTTGGCAGGCTGGGGGAGGTGAAGGAGGGGGACACCTACCAGTATGAAGACCTGGGAGAGGATGACCTGGAGCAGCAGCAGTGGAGGGACAGGGCTCATAACATCCACAGTGAGAGTGCGATGCCCCACATGGGCATGAAGAAGAGCATCACCCTGCAGCCCAACGGGGATCTTCCCAGGGCCAAGTCCACCTACGAGGTGAGTGTCAGCTCTCTGGAGGGACCGCCGGCTCCGTCCCAGCCCATGCAGGTGCCTATTAAGGGGGCTTATATCAGCTGTGAGGTGGGCAGTCCCACAGAGAGACTGATGGTGAGGAGAGACTTCCAGGTGCCGAGGGTTATGCCACACAACCAGAGGCCCATCTCATGCTTCTACAACCCAGCCATGGCTGTCCAGCAGCCCCATCCTGACCATGGGCGTCACCCCCCTCCGGAGTACTGCACCAACCTCTACATCCACTCCCACAACTGCCCTGGCAGACCATACTCCTCCTACGACCTGAAGGTAAGCATGTCACTACATCATTATCTCTCATCTATATTGACATTGTCATAGGTCAGCTGATGTAATCAACTATGATACATTATTCACAGACATACGTCAACCAATTTCACATTGGCCAGTTGTTAACTGTGGTACACAGGAGGTTGGTGGCACCTTAATTGGGGAGAACGGGCTCGTGGTAATGGCTGGAGCGGAACTGTGGAACTGTATCAAATACATCAAACACATGGTTTCCATATGTTTGATGCCATTCCATTTGCTCCGTTCCGGCCATTATTATGAGCTGTTCTCCCCTCAGCAGCCTCCTGTGTTGTGGTATATACAGTAATTAACACCTTTACTCTTTGAAAACCCTGTTCATAATTTGGACAGTGAGCTACTTCATAGACAGTTTTTTAGGTAAAACATTTCTAGAAAACATTTCTAGAAATGTTTAAGTAAAACACTTATAGAGCCCATAACTCCTCTCCATCTTACAGCAGACTGCATCCCTGCATTCTACAGTCGATTGCTCAATTAAGTGCTAAAATGTGATTTGTGACTTTATTGCTTGAATGTGCTTGTAAACGTTGAGAGATGCTATGTTTAGCAAGATCTCAAGGGTACATTGAGGTACCTACAGGTGTAGGATCTTAAGTTGACCTATATTATCACAGCGAAATAATCCTGCAGCAACAGGATTTGAACGTTAAGTCCATAATGTTGCTTGATCGGTGGTTAGGCTATTAGCTGGCCAAAGGTAGGCTTCATAAAAAGAGCACACATTCTCAGCAACAAAAGAGTGATCAAGTTAAGATCCTATATCTGTATGGCAAACGTTTTAGCAGGGGGCGTACCAGGTGAAGTGAATGCATAGTGTGAGAGTAAAGCACTGTGATTTACATCCAGTAATAAAGCAGGCCAGGGACCTTGGGAAGACAGCCAACTCTCTCTCTCTCTCATCATCCAGGCAGAGTCGGCTCTGAGGCACCACCAGTCAGGCTTCCTACCCAGTACCCCCAGCAGTCCCTTCATGAGTGGCATCAGACCCCACAGGACGGTGCGCTCCTCAGCCAGCTACACCCTGGGACTGTCTCCCAACATGGGCCTGAGACTTAATGGCCCTGACCCCTTTTTGAGACACTCAGGCTGCCCTAATGCTCCCTTCCCCAGGCAGGACAGCCCCTCCCAGCCCCGGCCCTCCCCCACCGGCTCCCTGGACACCAGCCCCCCAGGCACATGCTCCCCTGCTTTCAGACCCCCTCAGCACCCCCAGAGGCCGCCACCAGACCCCCCCAAGGTGACCCATGAACAGTTTAAGGGTGCCCTGCAGATGGTGGTAGACAAGGGGGACCCTCGGTCGTACCTGGAGAACTTCGTGAAGATTGGAGAAGGTTCGACGGGGGTGGTGTGTATCGCTCGGGAGAAACACAGCGGCAGGCAGGTGGCTGTGAAGATGATGGACCTGCGGAGACAACAGCGAAGAGAGCTGCTTTTCAACGAGGTATGACAACCTCCAGCCAACACCATCCTCAATGACCCCCATAACCCTCACAACAAAACCCAAAATCAGCAATCAATCACGTTGGGATACATCATATACATATATCCTATCTTAATTCGATCACTCTGTTGTCGCAGAGAATTTTCCTGTGCAGCAGGAAATGCACATTGTAGTTTATTCAAGGCTTTAAAACGTTTCTAAAGTTTCTAATTTACACTTTAAAATGTCAGACTTGATTTATCCTTACAAAAATGTATAACCCCTACAAAAATGTCCATTAATTATAATCCACATAATAATTGCTGCAGGATAATTTTCCTGCTGTGAGAAACTGGTAAAATTAAGATACTATATCTGTAACAGAGCCCATGTGTTATCAATTGAAACTGCGGGGGCACATGCCCCCTTAGATCCAGCTAGTCCTTATTTTGCCCATCAGTTACTTATTGTCCCTGACAATAATACCCAAAGACCCTATTTTGCCCATCAGTGCCCTCTCAAAATCATCAGGTACATTACATGACTGTTATCAACTGTATGTGTTTGTCCAGGTGGTGATCATGAGGGACTACCAGCACAGGAACGTGGTGGAGATGTTTAAGAGTGCCCTGGTGGAGGAGGAGCTCTGGGTCATCATGGAGTACATAGAGGGTGGAGCACTAACCAACATCGTGTCTGAGACCAGGTATGGAGACACAGCACAGACCTGACCTACTCACTGCTGCTGGAGCAAAACACTGTGTCCTCCTATGGGAAACTATAATCTGATAACATAATTAGATTTGTGCATGTTGAAATGACGTGGTGAATTTAATTTGGTCCAAAAACACGATTCAATCTATGCTCCCATGCTGTTAAATATATCAGAAACTGTATGCATAAACAAATTGTCAGTGCATATTAACTCTACCTGTCAATGTATTTTAAATTCCAAACTGAAAGTTGTCTCATTCACACTACAAAACCAGGTATCTAGAGACAGGGACAGAGTGCATTTCTGACTAGCCAGCTGACATGTTGAAATGGTCCAGATGGAGTTTGTAATTTTCATTGGTTGTCAGAACCCAAGGTTAGTATTTGTATTGATTGAACTGTCTGGAATAAGACCCCTTTGCTAAAATATACCTCCTTCATACTACAATCCAATCTAAAATAAGTTTTGAAAACAATGAATATCTTTTTATTTTTTTACTATCAGCCTTAAAGGGACAATCTGCGATTGCTACTTCAATTTTCTGACTTTTAAATGGATTATATATACGCATTGATTCTTTAAGAATATTACTTAGAAAGGCATAATGAGCCTGGTTCAACTGTCGTACCCCATCAGAACCCAAAATATAAGTATGTTTTACTCCATTGTTTGTAAAAAATATATATTTCTAAACAAACATTGTATAGCCTCAAAACATAGTTAAAACCATAATTGTATATATCATGGATGGTCAGTCCTTGCATGCATAGCTCTGTCTGTTAATTTGAGAGCTCCAGCCCCATCCCACAGCTATTTACCAAAACAATGGTGGGGAGCCTGCTTTGTTATTTGAATTGCAGGTGTGTTTCAGTTCTTCAGTGTTCAAAATCTACTAGGCTATATTTTCAAAATGCATACACGTGATACTGTGAATGCATGAAGCCATCTGAACCTCACCTATACCACCATTAATGTATAGCATCACCTGGGTGATGCAACAACAGCCATTTTGCAGTGCAGTTTTGAGTGTTGTGTGTATCTGTGTCACTCCCCCATGTAGGCTGAGCGAGGAGCAGATAGCCACAGTGTGTGAGGCTGTGCTGCAAGCCCTAGCCTACCTTCACTCCCAGGGAGTCATCCACAGGGACATCAAGAGTGACTCCATACTGCTAACACTGGATGGGAGGGTAAGTCTCTCTCGCATAAGTATTTTTAATTCAGTTGAGAGAGAACACACCTGTTTATGTATTCATAACTGTTGATAATTGAATTGTAACGTTTCTGTCCTGTACAGATCAAGCTGTCAGACTTTGGGTTCTGTGCCCAGATCAGTAAGGACATTCCCAAGAGGAAGTCTTTAGTAGGAACACCATACTGGATGGCTCCGGAGGTAATCTCTAAATCTCCATACAGCACTGAGGTGAGATTTTCAAAACTACTCTGTATCCTTACTAACTGCACTGGTATATTATGGCATACTAATTGTATCCAAACAAATACTCATGATGTCCAGTATTCATGTGCATGTCAACACTGTCTGATAGTGATGTTGATATACAGTATACTGGTTTGTTGTGGTCCTCTGTAGCTCAACTGGTAGAGCACGGCGCTTGTAACGCCAAGGTAGTGGGTTCGATCCCCAGGACCACCCATACACAAAAATGTATGCACGCATGACTGTAAGTCGCTTTGGATAAGAGCGTCTGCTAAATGGCATATTATTATATTATTATTGTGTCTGCCAGGTGGATGTGTGGTCTCTGGGCATCATGGTAGTTGAGATGGTGGATGGAGAGCCCCCCTACTTCAGTGAGACCCCCGTTGCAGCCATGAGAAGACTGAGGGATGAGCCAGCTCCCACCGTACGGAACGCAACCCAGGTCAGAGAACAAACAGAACACATACCGTACATAGAGAGATACTCTCTTACACACGCACAGAAACACAGAGAAACACATTCACACCTTTTCTCTATTTCAACATGTCTGATGAATTAGCTTGGACTTTACACTTTGTGTAGGTATCCCCGGTGTTGAAAGACTTCCTGAACCGTATGTTGACCCGGGACCCAGTGGAGCGGACCAGCGCAACAGACCTGCTAGAACACCCCTTCCTCCTGCAGAGCGGCTCCCCGCAGTGCCTGGTGCCCCTGGTGGAGCAGTACCGCAAGCGCATGTCCCGCTGCTGATCCCATGGTGGACCCTGATTCCTGATTACTACTGTACCCACCCTGAGTGTGATCTGCCCAGGCCCAACCCACCCAGCACCCAGCTCAGTGGGGGAGCAGATCCAGACCCAGAGAGCCTGGTGCTGCTACAGAGCTCATGGCAGCAGGCCTGTAGGCTTGGTAGACAGTGGCTCAGCACGGGCGTAGAAACCTACTGTAAGAAGCACTTTAGCAGTGAGTTGGCGCAGTGAAACGGCAGCATGCAAACAAACAGTACTCCTCACTCATCTCAACAACGTCTGGGTATACCTGTGATAGACAACATCCAATGGGATTCCTCCCGACACAACACCAATCTAGCATTGGTGCATTATATACACACTTGAACTCCAAGGGAACTGTAAACTGCATTGTGAACTTTTACTGTAATCGAGCAGCTTCCCATCGTAGTGTTTGGATACTGGTGAATTTTCAGCTTGTGCTATAGACTCAAGTTATGGTAGCTCATGACTTGGAGAGAAGCGTGATGTTACATACCTCTACAACCATATGGGGCACTGACTGAAGTAAAGCACCTTGTCAGTAAACAATTTGCATGGCCAAATGAAGGCAGACTTGGCCTGATCGGAATGTTTAAAACATGCTACTAAGAGATGACATGAGAGACCTGCCTCTAGCATCATCATGACAAATGTGTAGATGAGGGGATGGCTGTTTGTTTTTATTGTGCTCAAGGAATCATGTTCCTTTTAATATTTATTATATTTTGCTTTTTCTGAAAAGTGTTGTGAACGGTTTGTAATGTGAACTTGCAAATAAGTTTTCATTTTAGATGATCAACTTGAAATGTAGCAGATGAACAAATAATGTAAATACATCCTGTATATTAGGACTTACTTGCAGAGCCACTGTACTTATATGGTATGAATTTAACTTCATTTTGAAAGTGTGTGTGTTTACGCCTGGATACTGTTTTAGTGTTTGCCTCAACCATCCCTTCCACTGTGTTGTGAGCGACCTTTTAAACTACAGGATGTGTGTGTTGCTACAGAAAATGTATGTGTGACAGTATTTGCATTGGTTTGCATAGATAAAGCACACAGGCTTGGCATGTGATGCTGAAGAACGTCCACCAGCTGAGAACACCTTGCACATTGTCTTTGTATTCTTACCAGTGATACAACATATTTAATGTATTTGTATTTCTATGTAGGACATTTGTGACATTTTGTAAAAAAAATAAAATAATAATGCATATTGACTCTTGATCTTGATCAACTAATAACTGCTATTTATCAACTAATCACTGCTAATTTGTTCCAATTCAGTTTGCTGTTTAATGTCCCCTTTCACACAGGTGCATCTTTTTCTTTCTATGTCTCTCTCTCTCTCTCTCTCTCTCTCTCTCTCTACTCTCTCTCTCTCTCTCTCTCACATACAAACATTATATCAAATGCAGAAATTAGAATTCTGTCACATTTGGAACTATTTGTATAAATGTATTACAATTCATTTAGCATAGCCTGTGCATATTAACAACATGATTCATTATAAATAATTATACATTATAAATAGAATACACACTACATATTTCAATAATAGTGTAATATATTATTATTTTGTCAAATAAAAGTGACACTGCCATTATTACGATTTGTGCATATAGCAGATGATTTGAATCTACAGACAAAGCATTGGGATACATTCATTAGTTACCATACTGCTTGAACATGTAGAATCTAAAGTGCTTTATCAAATCGACTCCCTCTAATTTTCCAAATTGAGAACAGTCGGTTTTCCTTTAACTCGAGGGAGACACCATGGTAACTGCTCTCAAATTCACACTTCACCCTGCTGATGCTGTCCCCGCTTGGCTGACTGTTAACTTTCTGGTGTTTTGAGAAAAGGGGAACGTTTTATCCCAGGACATCCTCCCTCTACCGTGTGAGGAACGGGAAGAACAGTTAATTACAGTCTCATGAACTTAGGGGCGGTGAATCAGTGCAGTAATCTGGTCCCCAGCCTGGTGAATCCTGGGGGATGGACAGGACTCTTCTCTGGCTCTATCTCTGCTCTGTGGAAGAGGAGTTTGTTTAGTCGCCCATTCGGCGGGAGGCTGCCATGCTTCTGACTCCCTCTCCTGCTTGATTGTGCGAAGTCATTATTTCCATCTTTTGGCGCCCTGGTGGAATCCTTGGGCGCTCTCTGAGATTGACCTTTGCCATTTAAAAGTGCTTATGGCGTGGAGACAGTTTCTTCAGCGCCGTTGTCATCTCACATGTGCTCTCTTGTCATTGGCTATTAGTGCTCTTTCGTCCTGCAGCAAGGCTCTCTTTAATGTCCTGGCTGATAGGCACATCACCATGATAGGACTGCTTTCTGCTGCTCAGGAGGTCCAGGTTAAATGACTTTGCTTTGCCCCAGACTGGAATACTATCTGGCACCTCCTGTTTCATTCCTCTCTTTCTGCTGACTTGGCTCTGGGTGATGGCTCAGTGTTTTACCCCCCTCATGCCCCTTAGCTTACAGTTATTTATCTGTTTGGCTGTGAAGATGTCATCCTGTTCTTCTTCAGACTGGGTCCACTCTAGGTGCCTTTTCTCTCTGGGGACTGATTCTGGCATTTGATGGGTGCCCACAGCCCGATGCTGTCCCTGACCCTCAACTGTCTCTGGAATTCCCAAGGCAGAGGGTTTAGAGAGCTTGTTGGGCTGTCGCCGCTCTGACCCTGCCTCCTTCCCGACCTCCCCTATTGGGTCATCTGACACCACCCCCCTCTTCCCAGAGTTCAGGGTCTGGACACTTGTCGTGCCCAAAGAAGTTGGCCACCTGGATGGAAGAGTGCCCAGCCTGGTTGGTGCAGTCCAGCCTCAGACCCATTCTTTTGAAAGCCCTTAACAGGAAATCCAGCTCCTGGCTGTGGCCGGTGTACATCAGGGCGCTGTTCCCCCAGGCGTCAGACACATTGCATTAGTTTTTCCATGCCAAACCCACCAAGACCTATCGCCTTTGTTAGCAGAGCGCTCAAACCCACTGAGAGGAACATGGAGAACTACATCTCCATGAAGGTTGAGTTCCTGGCCCATAAGTGGGCTGTTACAGAAAAGTTCAGAGAGTACTTGCTATGGGCCCTCTTCAAAGTATTTACTGACGCGCTGTCCCGCTAGTATGTGAAGCCAGGTGAACTAGAGGAGGTGGTGACGAGTGGAGAGGATGAGCCAGTGAGAAAGTTGTCAGGTGTTGACCCAATAATCCAAGCAGCTCTCTGACTGTCTTGGTAAGGATTCATAGAAGTATCCTAATGGAATTGTGGATGAGATTGCCTCTCCAAAGTGCTGCCTCAGGATATTGTATATGGCTTCAGGGTCTCTGCTTATGTTAACGAGGGGGTTTTCACTGAGCCCAATTCTGACTATGTCTTTAGCCCGCCCCATCAGTCTGTCCTGTATCTCTTGCCCCTGTTCTGATATACTGCATCCCTTCTTTTTCAAGTAAGCTTGAATCATTTCTTGCCATTCAGTCACTGTGCTATCACCGCTGAAGTGGGGTGGTTCTCTGGCGTCTGACTTCAGAATTAGGTTGACCTTTGACCAATCAGGTATTTGTGCTATGGGTTGGGGACTGTTTGGAGCAGCCCCTGCTAGACTAGCGGCAACTTGATTTCCTATTTCACTGCCCAGTTGTTTGACTAACTCTGCTAGGGCTTGCAACTGGATTCGGTTTTCATTTTCACCCCTTATGGATTCTGAGACTCTTCACTTTTATCATTGCCTGGTTGGCTACTGTTATCATGTTCTGGTTGGCTACTGCTAACACTTGGCCCTCTAGTATCGACTACTGGGTATCTAACAGGTCTATCTAGCACTATGTTCCACCATACTGGCCAACTGAGCCCCCCGCCCCATCCCAGTGGTAATACCTTGTGCACCTCTCATAGTAACACCAACCAGAATAACATGTACATTGTTATCACCAACACCTGATACGTCTTCTCTCTCCTGTTCTGTAATCTCATACAACTGAGGTGTACGCAACATATTGTACAAAGTTCACCTTGGGATGCTTTATTAACTTAACATTGTGGACTTCTACCCCGGAGTAATCTGCGACACATACCTTTCTCTCTCAGTGTTTTCTTGTACTGAGGAGAACGGGAGCTATGGGTAGTACCAGGGTGTTAGTAGGTGACGTAAGCACCCAGATGAAACAAAATACATTTAATGAAATAAAAACCGAATATGTTAATATCATCCAGCTACTGTGGCTGCCTCCTTAACATCAACAGGCAGTACTAGTAGCGCAACAAATAAAAATATAAACCAAAAGTAATGTTCCTGGCGATCATAGTGATCTGATTCCCCCTTCTGTCTGAATTTTGAAAATTTTTGTTTGCTGGTTTGGGCCACTGGATGTTCTGTTTTGCATTGTGTACTATTCTGGCAATAGATTGTCGGCGAGGCAGTTTGGTGAGCCGCGCTTGGGTTCATCTTAATTTGAGTCCATTCCTATGCAACCAATACTAAACACCCACTGAATGGCAACTCAAAATCAGGAAGGTGTTCTTAATGTTTTGTACCCTCAGTTTGCTGTGAACAGCACAACTGCAATCGGCCTGTGTAGACCAGTGGACAGGAGTGTTCACGGCCGGCGGGGCAAGACCATGAAAGACGCGCCGGTGTTGTATGGCATTCCAACATTCTAATAGAATGAATAGAGAGGAGACAGCGAAAGTGAGAGGAGAGGAAACACCACCTGACATTAAGAGGAAAGAGTAGGCCCGTGGGCTACACAGCTTAAACCAAACATAAAGCCTAGACTGCAAATGTGCACTAGATCAATGGTAAACTCTTAGAAAAAAAGGTGCTATATAGAACCTAAAATGGTTATTCGGCTGTCCCCATAGATAAACCCTTTGAATAACTATTTTTGGTCCCAGATAGAACCCTTTTGGTTCCAAGATTTACACCCATTGGTTTAGAGAGATGAAGGTGATAATTGCAAGATTGAGCCCATAGGTTGAACAGCAAGCATGAGGAATGTGCATTATTGTGTGATGCTTATAGGCTATAAGGTAAAGAGGTGAATGACGTTCCGCACGTGGCTAATAGGAAACAAGAGAAGAAGTAAAACGCTATGCTGATGATGATATGTTTGTATTCATTCCCACTATGCCCGTATAACAGGAAACAAAGTGAATTATGTTACCAGCCTTCCTGATCGAACTTAAGTAAACTACATTTGTGTGTCATGTTTTAAGTATCACGTGACCCTATTGTCAATATTCATATCCATTTATTTATTTATTTCCTTTATCATTTCAGCATAATGTGCCATAATGTGCCTAGGAAGCCTGCTCGGGTAAACAGGATACACACTGAGTTTACAAAACATTAGGAACTCCTCTTTCCATAGACTGACCATGTGAATCCAGGTGAAAGCTATGATCCCCTTCAATCAGTGTAGATGAAAGGGAGGAGACAGGTTAAAGAATGATTTTTAAGCCTTGAGACAATTGAGACATGGTTCTCAGAGGGTGAATGGGCAAGACATAAGATTTAAGTGCCTTTGAACGGGGTATGGTAATGGGTGCCAGGCGCACCGGTTTGAGTGTGTCAACAACTGAAACGCTGATGGGTTTTTCATGGTCAACAGTTTCCCGTGTGTATTAAGAATGGTCCCAAAGGACCCAATGGACATCCAGCCAACATGACACAACTGTGGGAAGTATTGGAGTTGACATTGGCCAGCATCCCTGAGGAACGTTTCGACACCTTGTAGTCCATGCCCCGGCGAATTGAGGCTTTTCTAAGGGCAAAATGGGGTGCAACTCATTAGGAAGGAGTTCCTAATGTTTTGTACACTCAGTGTTTAGTACACTAATAAACCAACCTTATTAGAAATACTTTTCTATATGTTATGATTATGCTACCATAATCATTCAATTAACTCAGGTGATCTTAAATTCACTGATGTGAAAGATAATAACACTTTTGGAGACTATAGTGTTTTTTTAGAAGAAAATGTATCTGGCTGCGGTCGGATTCGAACTGGGGACCTTCGGGTCCACTCTTCCCCTTCCTCAAACACAGGAAAAAATATAGTAATTATTTTTCAGCTTATCATAATAAATAATGAATAATAAACGTATATACTGTAAAAAGTAATTACTTCTGCTAACTACATTTTTCTGTGGAAACCCGCTGCCTAGAACCATTCCAGTCACCCAACTCAAAGTATGTCAGTGTTTAATACTTAAAGTAATAACAACACCACCCATATGTTTTTTTTTTTTTTGTTCAAATACTTCACTGTTTTGTTTTTTATGAACTTTTTGACACTAAATTGCATTATGTATTCTGAACTAAAAAGATTGAAGTCGCTTGAAGATTAACATTTGTTGTAATGAACATATAAACATTTGGTGTCCCTTCTACTTAACTTATTAACCTTCATTACTAATTTTTGTCAAGTGTAAGTAGTTCTGATTAGTAATTTTCAATGGCTGTGTCTAAATGTTTAACATTGTTTTATGTATTTGCCGATGTTTTATTTGAACCCAACTTAGCGGGCATTGTTGAGCACAGTGCTCATTTCAGTAAGAATTACAGGATGATGCATTAACCTGTCATTAAGACTGGTGCACATGACTTTGTTGTTGGTTGGAATGGCTTGTCTCATTATTGAATGTCAATTTGCTTGACGGTTTTGATATCCGTTCATCATGATCAATTACACCTCATAGCACAGCAAACTGCTTAATACTATTTTAGAAATATACTTTCTTCAAACATGCATACAACATTGTGTAAAAGTATCATGAAGTCTAAACATTTGGAATTACCCACAATACTCTAAAAACTGAGCCACGTGGCACTATTAACTTGCAAAAACATAATAATTCTATATCAGCACAACACAGATAAATCAAGTGTTTTTTACTTAGATATCAATGTGTCTGACTACTACTTTATTATTTAAAGTCAAGATGTAAAACAATAGAATCAAGTAAAAACAACTTATTTAATAAATGTTAGATTGACTTGAAAATATAAAATAATCATAACTTGTAAAAACTCAATAACTTTAGATCAGCAGAACACAGATAAATAAAGTTATATTTACTCGATAACCTAATACGTTTTGTTAACAGTACTCAAAAACAAGTGTTAAGAACATCTGATTGACATCTGAGTGAGTACCTTGATTTGAGTTCTACAGGCAGTTGGAGATGTTTGAGTAACCACTACTCAATTGCTTTAATGAGTTAGGCACAAGTACTTTTTACAGTGTATTATATTATGAAGAAGAACCCTACATTTTCCCCTTTTCCTAATGTTCTCTCTTTTTCATCATTTTCCCCTCCCTTTTCTTCTCCCCCCTTACCATTCTTTCTTCCGTCTCCCCCTTCCTTAACATACTATTTTTCCCCAGCTTTGGCGCAAGTCAAGCACTGTTAACAGCCAACAGCTTGAAAATGAAGAGCTACTTCTTTCTTCAGCCTTGCTAACAAACACACTGCTATTGCCTACTAATCATATTGCATAGGCGTATACACCTAAATGTAGGCCTACTTATATGCATTTTTATAATAATCTGCTTTGTCACATATGCGCGTTATTTGACTCGAAAACGATGAGCATTACAACGTGTCCAGTAGGTCGTTTAAACTCTCGTTATCATCCTACAGATGGCAGTATTGCAGTTCTTTTAAAGACGTCTGCAGGACTTGAAATCGACAGTCTTATGTAGGCTACATTTATATGCAGGCTAGCCGCTATGCATTATTATATTCATCCACTTCGTTATGCGTTTTGAATCGAGCATAAGGACCGGCAGTGAACAGTTTTCTCCTCAATAAAAAAGCTTGTTACAATCTATGGTTAAAGTGCACTATCAATTGCGAGTCAACAACTGCTTTATGCAGTGTGTGCCACAGAGAACTGATGATGACAATGATAGCCTACATGACTGCTATTTGACAAATGCAGAAGGCTCTTCGTTAAAAAAAAAAAAAAATTGATAAACCTACATGTTTAAGGACCTGATTTATATTTTTAAAATTAAAGCATAACTGTGGGAAGTATGGGGTGCAGAGGGTGCTGCAGCGCCCCCTGAAAAATGTGGACTGATATAGCCGTCTGCAGTGCAGGCAAAACTTTTTTCCATAAACGTTGTCATCAAAGTCTGGCATTCTCTGGATTTATGGTGCTTTCAAGACAAAAAAGACAAAAAAGAAAGTCAAATCAGGACGTCAGTGATCTTCAGGTCGGAGCTCTAGAAAGAGGCCCGAGTTCCCGACTTGGAATTCCGACTTGGATGATGTTCAAAACGTATTTACCTAGTCGGAGCTCGTTTTTTCCCGAGTTCCCAGTTGTCTTGAACTCACTGAAGTCTGAGATTTCCCAGTTCCGAGTTTCCAGTTGTTCTGGATTGACAGCATGGCCAATGTATTCAACCTTTTCTGGCCCATGGTGTTGCGTGTGAATGTTTATCCTCGTTTTTTTCAGAGTTCCCAGTTGTCTTGAAAGCACCACTAGTCAAGGATGCATCAGTGCAATATTGGCACACAGCATTCTGTTACAGACCAATGGAACAAGTACATCTTGAATTTGTAGATTTAAAATATCCCTCTAGTGGCCAGGGTTGACCTATTTTAAGAAATGCCATTGGTTGGTGGGTTTAAAGTATAAGTTATTTCACAGGCTGATGGAGAAGTTGTGCCAAGATATATTCCATAGGCTACCACCTTTTGAGGTTAGCATAGGGCTAACGTGTGCCATGTTATCTGATGGGACCTCAATTCGCTTGAACGTTTGCTACGTTCCGGAACAATTTGTACTGAACGACACGTTTCCGCAAAACGTTTTTGAACGGAGTTTGAGGTACATTTGCTCCCGTTTGGTGGCCTGAAGCAATGAGTGACGTATTTAAATGGCCGTGGCCATGTTTACAGCGTTCCCTGACCCATAATCCATGGCCACATTTACAGTGTTCCCCAACCCCATAATCCAACCCCTCCCCGTTTGTTTCCGTTCAATTTAACGTTCCAGAATGTAAAAACGTACTGAATGCAGCCAAACTACAATTTAGCGTTCTGCCACATGCAATTAAATCGACGCTTTTCATTGGCTGATTTTATTTGTATTTTATATTTAAATGGTTGCCAGGGGTTCCATCTCACGTCACCCCGCTCCTCCGCACACTCCACTGGCTTCCAGTTGAAGCTCACATCTGCTACAAGACCATGGTGCTTGCCTACGGAGATGTGAGGGGAACGGCACCTCCGTACATTCAGGCTCTGATTAGTCCCTACACCCAAACGAGGGCATTGCGTTCATCCACCTCTGGCCTGCTGGCTCCCCTACCTCTGCGGAAGCATAGTTCCCGCTCAGCCCAGTCAAAACTGTTCGCTGCTCTGGCACCCCAATGGTGGAACAATCTCCCTCACAACGCCAGGACAGCGGAGTCACTCACCACCTTCTGGAGACATTTGAAACCCCACCTCTTTAAGGAATACCTGGGATAGGATAAAGTAATCGTTCTACCCCCCTTACCCCAACCCAAACCCCAACCCAAAAACAAACAAAAAAAAAAAAAAAAAACATTGTGAAGTGGTGATCCCACTGGCTATAAGGTGAATGCACCTATTTGTAAGTCGCTCTGGATAAGAGCGTCTGCTAAATGACGTAAATGTAAATGTAAATGTAAATGTTGAAAAAGTACCCAATTGTCATACTTGAGTAAAAGTATAGATACTTTCATAGAAACTTACTCAATTAAAAGTGAAAGTCAGCCAGTAAAATACTACTTGAGTAAAAGTCTAAAAGTATTTGGTTTTAAATATACTTAAGTATCAAAAGTAAATGTAACTGCTAAAATATACTTAAGTATCAAAAGTAAAAGTATAAATCATTTAAAATTCCTTATATTAAGCATAGCATAGGGCACCTTTTTCATGTTTTTTATGTATTTACGGATAGCCAGGGGCACACTCCAACACTTGCACACTATTTATAAAAGATGCATTTGTGTTTAGTGAGTCCGCCAGCCCAGAGGCAGTAGGGATGACCAAGTGTTCTCTTGATAAGTGCGTGAATTTGACCATTTTCCTGTCCTGCTAAGCATTCCAAATGTAACGAGTACTTTTGGTTGTCAGGTAATGTCACGCCCTGGCTCTGGGGACACTTGTTTGTTGAGCCAGGGTGTGAGTTTCCTTTGTCGATTCTAGTTGTTGTGTTTCTAGGTTGGCCAAAGTGGTTCTCAATCAGAGGCAACTAGTGTCAGCTGTTGCTGGTTGTCTCTGATTGGGAACCATATTTATTCAGTCTGTTTGCCACAGTGGGGTGTGGGATCTTGTTCCGTGGTGGTGTGTTTATTGTAACCAAGGACGTCACGTTATCGTTTTGTTCGTGTATCATTAAATAAATAAATAAATAAATAAATAAATAAATAAATATGTTCACCTTCCACGCTGCGCCTTGGTCCTCCTCTCTTCCCGATGATCGTGACAGGTAAAATGTATGGAGTAAAAAGTACAATATTTTCTTTAGGAATGAAGTGAAGTAAAAGTAAAGTACAGATAACCCCCAAAACTACTTAAGTAGTACTTTAAAGTATTTTTACTTAAGTACTTTACACCACTGATGGTTTCTTATGTTCGCATGTACGGGCCTCAGGTCTCTTAGTTATGCCCAACGTTATTAATGAACAATACATGTTTTTCTTGACCAAATGCGACACATCTAATTTCCTTACAGTCAAAAAACCACACTAATCGCTTTGTCTGCATAGCGTCAACTTTCACCCAGGACAAAGTGCAGAGTTTTATCTCTCGCTTCACATACCCCACTCTGGCTGTAATCCTACACTAATTTCCCAGAAATGATTGCTGGGCGGAGGATCTCGTTCTTGAAGCTGGAAAGTGAAAGTAGAAAAATCATTATAGAACGCTGCTTGTAGTTTGAAGGTAAACATTATCATAGGTTTGTAAACCGTGTAAAGTTTATTATCGTCATTATAACCAATGTGGGCTATACCTCGACCAATCGGATTACGTCCATGTAGGGTGGTCGGCAGGAAAATGTTGAGTACAGATTATTATTATTATAACTGTTATTGAGTAAATGTATTTATTGGTTTCTTTCCATTTTGATAACAGATGAAAATGTAATGAATTGAAGGTGAGGGCATCAATCATCGCTGCATATTTTTTATTGGTTGTCAGGGTATTTAAGATACACAGTCCTTCATTGCCAAGGTAATGGCGTAACAGAACTCTCTTCTCTTCGTCTGGCAAGCCTCTTTCTCTGCCCTGTGTAATGTACAATTCAAAATAGTTTATCCAATTCAAAATAGTTTATCCAGTCATTCCAAGGATCCTGCGGCTGACCGGGTACCAGCAGAAATATTTGTTGAAGTAAAAATCGAAATGTATAGATTTTAAGGTTGTGTTTAGGGGTGGGGTGGGGTCACGCCAATTTTTTATTTTTATGGGGTTGTCAGAAATTCTGGTGGAAAAAATGTGGTACTGCAGCTGAAAACGTTTGAATACCACTGACTTAAAGTAATGTATGTGTGTGCAAGAAGACCGATCAGTTGTAGCTTACTTGTGCTTACTTTGTGTTTTCAATATTAAAGTTAGTCATTTGTAATTTAGGGGTGTGCTTTCATTATTCAACTAGGTCATTTGTTATAGATGTGTTGTTTCCAGATTCAATGTGGTCATTAGTTATTCGATGCGTGGTGATTTGCTTTTACAGTGGACGAGTTATGTTTCAAGGTTCTTTATGACCATTTGTTATTAGATGTGTTCCGCATTCAAGATTTGTTGTGGTCATTTTATATTTTAATTGTGGCACAAATAATGTTACTTATACAGTACCTTCCTTTAACTCTATAGAGTTCTAACTTGTGCACTTTGCCCAGCCTTTTGAAATGTGTGTGTCATGAGAGAGAGTCAAATGTTGTAACTTTTCTCCCAATGTTTGCAGTTTGCATCAAAGTTCCATACGAAGTTGCACCTACCCTGACTGAGAATTTGAAGCCCAACGTGGTTAATCACAAGGCAAACGAAGATGGCGCCAGAATTAGACTTGTCCCCACCAACCATGTTTCTGCTGGTACCCGGTGAGCCGCAGGAGCCTTGGAATGACTGGATAAACTATTTTGAATTGTACATTACACAGGGCAGAGAAAGAGGCTTGCCAGACGAAGAGAAGAGAGTTCTGTTACGCCATTACCTTGGCAATGAGGGACTGTGCATCTTAAACACCCTGACAACCAATGAAACATATGCAGCGATGATTGATGCCCTCACTGTTTACTTCAGTAATGCTCAGAACCGTCAGGAGCCTCAGGACCGTCAGGAGCCTCAGGAGCCTCAGGACCGTCAGAAGCCTCAGGAGCCTCAGGCGCCTCAGGACCGTCAGGAGCCTCAGGACTGTCAGGAGCCTCAGGACCCGGATGATTCACAAAGAATCAAACAGAACAGTGAGTCAAACAGAACTTCCCAAAACGTTCACAATTCTGACCATCAAAATGGGAGCACAATATTCAACATTTGTACTAATAGCAACAATCACCCATCATGTTTTAAGGTCATAAATACTTCAGAAAAAAGTAATAGTTGGCCAGGGATTGGTAAGTACACGACACTTTGGGAATTGACCAAAACAAACATCGATTTAATAACAGAACATAATGTGTTGAATCCAGGTCACAGCACCATGTCTGTATCCATCCAAGTATTAGCCCACTGAGCTAAAGCCCACCAAACTCACAAAGCCAACTCCATGACACTCATAGGTGGGATTCAGTATGACCAGCAATCCTGGAAAATATCCATGATGATGTGTTTTGTGTCATGGATATTTTCCAGCTAGTAGATGTAGGGTTTCTATTAGGATAGCTGTGAGGCTCTAGTGTGCAATGTAATGATATGTTGGGATTATATGAAGGGTGGATTGATGGGCTACTCTTGTGGATTAGGTGAATTACTAGTTGACTTGCTCGCTAACACATACATTAACTTTGTCAACAAGCAGGTTATCATAAAATAGTAATATTTTATTTTCTATTTAGGAAAAAGGATGTTTGTTACAGGAGCAGCAGCAACAGTGGGAGCAGGTAAGATCATGTATTTAGTCAGCATGAATATTCTATTTGATCCAATAACTCCACTAATCTGATTTGTCTGTATTATCTTTGTTGATGTTTGCTAAAAAAAACAAAAAACACTTTGTGGTCAAAATCCATTGTAAACATACTTTTGATAAGTTCAAACAAAGTAAATGGAACAATAATTGCCAGAATAAGAAACACAATATAAATGGAACAATAATTGTCAGTATAAGAAAAGCAATCTCTAGTCTTTGCTCTGAACATTATTTGTTAAGCCCTTTCTAGGTGTTACCTTCAAATAATTTCACAGATGTGTTAGGCCTAAATGACAAAAGAAAGTACTAAGTCATTCAAATTATAGTGATACCATTGTCAAACCCCCTATAACAGGGAGCCATTTATGTTTTTGGTTGCTTGCTCGTTGCATGTTCTTGTCTGCTGGGCCTTCACAGCTGCGGCAGTGGTGGGGGCACCAGTTGCCCTGGGAGTGGCAGGATTGACTACTGTTGGGGTTGCTGCTGGAGCAACTGCAGGGGGCGCCGCAGTAGGTAAAATCAAAGAAAGCTTTAATGGCATGATGGAGTAAACAAAGCCAATGGTAGTGTTTGTGATTATAGTGTTTAGATCATATGACTTATTGAGTAGAATTGATCATTGATGATTGACTTAGTCGTTTTTTTTCTTTGCTCTGATAATGTAAGGATGTGTATTTTGTGTGTATCCATTTTGGGTCACCCATGTTCCTCAACTATTAGCCCACTGAGCTAAAGCCCACTAAAGTCACAAAGCCACCTCCATGACAATAGGTTTCAAGTGGTATTCAGCATAACCAGAAGTCCTGGAAAATATCTATGATGATGCGTTTTGTGTCAAAAAGCATAATCATAGATTTTTTCCAGGAAGTAAATATAGGCTTTCTATTAAGATAGCTATGAGGCTTTTGTATGCAATGTATATCATTATATTTTGGGACTATATGAAGGGTGGACTGACGGGCTAGAACATTTTTCTTGAGTAAAAGCCCTTTTAACCTTTCGAATCCAAAATGGTGAGTACCTAGTTTACAATCAACAACCAAGGTTACTCTGATGGATTGGGTGAATTACAAGTTGAGTTGCCATAAAAGGAGGTTATCATAAAATAGCAATATTTTCTTTACCATTTAGGAAGTGGTACAATTGCTGCAGCAGCAGCAGCAACAGTGGGAGCAGGTAAGATCATTTATTTAGTTAGCATGAATTTAAATGATCAATTACCAGCTTCAAATAATTTTACAGATGTATTACTACTTTGTTTTGTCGTTTATGCCTAACAGTCACATGACAGTGATGCTATTGTCAACCTCCTATAACAGGGGGCTAGGTATGTTTTTGGTTGGTTGCTCAAGTGTTTCTGCTGGGCTTTCATAGTTGCGACAGTGGCAATGGCACCAGTTGTCTTAGGAGCGATAGGATTCACTGCTGGTGGGATTGCTGCTGGATCATATGCAGCAAGCATGATGTCTGCAGCGGCCGCGGTAAATGGAGGTGGGGTAGCAGCAGGGGGTCTTGTTGCTGCTCTACAGTCAGCAGGTAAATACGAAGAATGCTACAATCCTTCGATGAAATAAATAAAGACAATGGTGGAGTTTGTGATATCATAACTTACTAAATCATATGACTTGATATCATTTATCATTGATGTTTGGATTTGCTTTGTTTTTTATGTGGGACAGTGACAGATGTGTATGTGGTGAACCTAGGTGCTGCAGGCCTTTCAGGAGTGGCTACAGCGGCGGCGGGAGGTGTTGGAGCGGCAGTTAGTGGAGCCGTGGGATGGCTGGCCGCAGGAGCAGGGTTCTCAGGAGCGGCAGCGGCTACTACAGCAACTGCGGCAGGTATGTGAGTGGCAGTGCAATGTAAGGAAGTTCGTATCTCATGTGTGGGATAGTGACGTGTGTGGTCTTCTCTTGGTGCAGCAGGGCTCTCTGCAACAGCTACAGCAGCTGTGGGAGGTGTTGGAGCAGCAGTTGGGGGAACAGCGGGATGGCTGGCCTCAAGGACTAGGACACCTGAAAAGGAGGAAGGAGAAGAGACAGGAGCAGCTACAGCAGCTGCTGCAGGAGGTTTGTCAGATTTATTTATCATTGATAAATTGGTCATGTAAGTCAAATTAATGTTTGGCCTCTAGAGCCAAGGACTGTATAGGATAAGGCTGGTTCATGTAGGTAAGCTACCACTATGGGGCAGTAGTCAAAGTGCAAGCAGTAGTTGTCACTTAATTGCATACACGAAAAGACAAGGTACTTTGGTAGGTAAGGTAAAGGCTTGATCAGGTGTGGTGAGTTGCAGGGAGGGGGCGTGGCCAGAAGGTAATTGGGATAAGAGCCATGACCCTTCACAACAGTAAGGATGTTTGTATCTCGTATGTGGGACAGCAATGTGTGTGTTCTTCCTCTAGGTGCTGCAGGGCTTTCAGGAGAGGCTACAGAGGCTGTGGGAGGTGTTAGCGCAGCAGTTGGTGGAGCGTCTGAAGAGGAGGGAGGAGTCAAGGAGAGAGAGCTTTCAGGAGCGGCTACAGCGGCTGTGGGAGGTGTGTGAGCGGCAGCTGAGACAGAGTAATTTATCATTTTAATTGGTAATGTAAGGATATTTGTATCTCGTATGTGGGACAGCGATGTGTGTGTTCTTCCTCTAGGTGCTGCAAGGCTTTCAGGAGTGGCTACAGCGGCTATGGGAGGTGTTAGAGCAGCAGTTGGTGGATCGGCGGGATGGCTGTTCTCAAGAATCAGGACGTCTAAAAAGGAGGGAGGAGAGTAGAGAGAGAAGAGAGAAGAGGGAGGATGAGAAGAGATCCCGGAAGAGGGCCCTTTATATAAGAAAACTATGAATGTTACTGCAACATTCATTAAGGGTTTATTAATGATTTCATGATGGTGTTATGAGTGCATATGTATACCCCCTTTGGTGTTGCCAAAACACACATACTGGTATACAGCTCTGGAAAGAAATTAAGAGACCACTGCAAAATATAAGTTTCTCTGGTTTTACTATTTATAGGTATGTGTTTGGGTGAAATTAACATTTTTGTTTTATTCTATAAACTACTGACAACATTTCTCCCAAATTCCCCCCCAAAATATTGTCATTTAGAGCATTTATTTGCAGAAAATGAAAACTGGTCAAAATAACAAAAAAGATGCAGTGTTGTTAGAACTCAAATAATGCAAAGAAAATAAGTTCATGTTCATTTTTAAACAACACAATACTAATGTTTTAACTTAGGAAGAGTTCAGAAATCAATATTTGGTGGAATAACCCTGATTTTCAATCACAGCTTTCATGCGTCTTGGCATGCTCTCTACCAGTCTTTCACATTGATGTTAGGTGACTTTATGCCACTCCTGGCGCAAATATTCAAGCAGCTCTGCTTTGTTTGATGGCTTGTGACCATCCATCTTCCTCTTGATCACATTCCAGAAGTTTTCAATTGGGTTCAGGTCTGGAGATTGGGCTGGCCATGACAGGGTCTTGATCTGCTGGTCCTCCATCCACACCTTGATTGACCAGGCTGTGTGGCATGGCGCATTGTCCTGCTGGAAAATCTGCCCGATTCCAGCCTTGCTGAAGCACCACCAGATCATCACCGCTCCTCCAGCAAATTTCACAGTGGGTGCGAGACACTGTGGCTTGTAGGCCTCTCCAGGTCTCCGTCTAACCATTAGACGACCAGGTGTTGGGCAAAGCTGAAAATTGGACTCATCAGAGAAGATGACCTTACTCCAGTCCTCTACGGTCCAATCCTTATGGTCTTTTGCAAACCTCAGCCTGGCTCTTCTTTGCTTCTCATTGATGAAGGGCTTTTTTCTAGCTTTGCACGACTTCAGCCCTGCCCCTAGGAGCCTGTTTCAAACCGTCCTCGCCGTGCACTTCACCCCAGCTGCCGTTTGCCATTATTTTTGTAGGTGACTTGATGTCATCCTACGGTTGTTGAGTGACATTCGAATGAGTTGGCGGTCATCCCGGTCAGTAGAGAGTCGTTTTCGCCCTCTGCCGGTCTGTAGCTTTGTTGTCCCCAATGTCTGCTGCTTGACCTTGTTCTTATGAACCGCCGTCTTTGAAATTTTAAGGATGAAAGCAACCTGACGCTCACTGTATCCCTTTTTGGCATGGTCAATAGTTATTTTTTGATTAATATTAATTTTGAGGTACTATTAGCACTGTTTTTGCCATCCAGCTGGTCCTATTGCAAGAGGATAGTGATGACCACAGCAGTGGTTTTTATACTTTTCCTCGTTAAATAAGATTTGGTTCAGGTGATCACCTAATCAGTACCTAATTCAGTAGAATGAGGTGTGCCTGTGTTGGAATTCAACAGACACTGGAATGGAATGGCTGTCATACATGTAGAGATGCTGATTTAAGAAAAATTTGCAGTGGTCTCTTAATTTTTTCCAGAGCTGTATATCCACTCAACATGTATTACAAACATATGTATACACACACACTCAGACACACTCAGTCAGTGTAGATGAAAGGGAGGAGACAGGTTAAAGAATGATTTTTAAGCCTTGAGACAATTGAGACATGGTTCTCAGAGGGTGAATGGGCAAGACATAAGATTTAAGTGCCTTTGAACGGGGTATGGTAATGGGTGCCAGGCGCACCGGTTTGAGTGTGTCAACAACTGAAACGCTGATGGGTTTTTCATGGTCAACAGTTTCCCGTGTGTATTAAGAATGGTCCCACAGGACCCAATGGACATCCAGCCAACATGACACAACTGTGGGAAGTATTGGAGTTGACATTGGCCAGCATCCCTGAGGAACGTTTCGACACCTTGTAGTCCATGCCCCGGCGAATTGAGGCTTTTCTAAGGGCAAAATGGGGTGCAACTCATTAGGAAGGAGTTCCTAATGTTTTGTACACTCAGTGTTTAGTACACTAATAAACCAACCTTATTAGAAATACTTTTCTATATGTTATGATTATGCTACCATAATCATTCAATTAACTCAGGTGATCTTAAATTCACTGATGTGAAAGATAATAACACTTTTGGAGACTATAGTGTTTTTTTAGAAGAAAATGTATCTGGCTGCGGTCGGATTCGAACTGGGGACCTTCGGGTCCACTCTTCCCCTTCCTCAAACACAGGAAAAAATATAGTAATTATTTTTCAGCTTATCATAATAAATAATGAATAATAAACGTGTATATACTGTAAAAAGTAATTACTTCTGCTAACTACATTTTTCTGTGGAAACCCGCTGCCTAGAACCATTCCAGTCACCCAACTCAAAGTATGTCAGTGTTTAATACTTAAAGTAATAACAACACCACCCATATGTTTTTTTTTTTTTAGTTCAAATACTTCACTGTTTTGTTTTTTATGAACTTTTTGACACTAAATTGCATTATGTATTCTGAACTAAAAAGATTGAAGTCGCTTGAAGATTAACATTTGTTGTAATGAACATATAAACATTTGGTGTCCCTTCTACTTAACTTATTAACCTTCATTACTAATTTTTGTCAAGTGTAAGTAGTTCTGATTAGTAATTTTCAATGGCTGTGTCTAAATGTTTAACATTGTTTTATGTATTTGCCGATGTTTTATTTGAACCCAACTTAGCGGGCATTGTTGAGCACAGTGCTCATTTCAGTAAGAATTACAGGATGATGCATTAACCTGTCATTAAGACTGGTGCACATGACTTTGTTGTTGGTTGGAATGGCTTGTCTCATTATTGAATGTCAATTTGCTTGACGGTTTTGATATCCGTTCATCATGATCAATTACACCTCATAGCACAGCAAACTGCTTAATACTATTTTAGAAATATACTTTCTTCAAACATGCATACAACATTGTGTAAAAGTATCATGAAGTCTAAACATTTGGAATTACCCACAATACTCTAAAAACTGAGCCACGTGGCACTATTAACTTGCAAAAACATAATAATTCTATATCAGCACAACACAGATAAATCAAGTGTTTTTTACTTAGATATCAATGTGTCTGACTACTACTTTATTATTTAAAGTCAAGATGTAAAACAATAGAATCAAGTAAAAACAACTTATTTAATAAATGTTAGATTGACTTGAAAATATAAAATAATCATAACTTGTAAAAACTCAATAACTTTAGATCAGCAGAACACAGATAAATAAAGTTATATTTACTCGATAACCTAATATGTTTTGTTAACAGTACTCAAAAACAAGTGTTAAGAACATCTGATTGACATCTGAGTGAGTACCTTGATTTGAGTTCTACAGGCAGTTGGAGATGTTTGAGTAACCACTACTCAATTGCTTTAATGAGTTAGGCACAAGTACTTTTTACAGTGTATTATATTATGAAGAAGAACCCTACATTTTCCCCTTTTCCTAATGTTCTCTCTTTTTCATCATTTTCCCCTCCCTTTTCTTCTCCCCCTTACCATTCTTTCTTCCGTCTCCCCCTTCCTTAACATACTATTTTTCCCCAGCTTTGGCGCAAGTCAAGCACTGTTAACAGCCAACAGCTTGAAAATGAAGAGCTACTTCTTTCTTCAGCCTTGCTAACAAACACACTGCTATTGCCTACTAATCATATTGCATAGGCGTATACACCTAAATGTAGGCCTACTTATATGCATTTTTATAATAATCTGCTTTGTCACATATGCGCGTTATTTGACTCGAAAACGATGAGCATTACAACGTGTCCAGTAGGTCGTTTGCACTCTCGTTATCATCCTACAGATGGCAGTATTGCAGTTCTTTTAAAGACGTCTGCAGGACTTCAAATCGACAGTCTTATGTAGGCTACATTTACATGCAGGCTAGCCGCTATGCATTATTATATTCATCCACTTCGTTATGCGTTTTGAATCGAGCATAAGGACCGGCAGTGAACAGTTTTCTCCTCAATAAAAAAGCTTGTTACAATCTATGGTTAAAGTGCACTATCAATTGCGAGTCAACAACTGCTTTATGCAGTGTGTGCCACAGAGAACTGATGATGACAATGATAGCCTACATGACTGCTATTTGACAAATGCAGAAGGCTCTTCGTTAAAAAATAATAATAATTGATAAACCTACATGTTTAAGGACCTGATTTATATTTTTACAATTAAAGCATAACTGTGGGAAGTATGGGGTGCAGAGGGTGCTGCAGCGCCCCCTGAAAAATGTGGACTGATATAGCCGTCTGCAGTGCAGGCAAAACTTTTTTCCATAAACGTTGTCATCAAAGTCTGGCATTCTCTGGATTTATGGTGCTTTCAAGACAAAAAAGAAAGTCAAATCATGACGTCAGTGATCTTCAGGTCGGAGCTCTAGAAAGAGGCCCGAGTTCCCGACTTGGAATTCCGACTTGGATGATGTTCAAAACGTATTTACCTAGTCGGAGCTCGTTTTTTCCCGAGTTCCCAGTTGTCTTGAACTCACTGAAGTCTGAGATTTCCCAGTTCCGAGTTTCCAGTTGTTCTGGATTGACAGCATGGCCAATGTATTCAACCTTTTCTGGCCCATGGTGTTGCGTGTGAATGTTTATCCTCGTTTTTTTCAGAGTTCCCAGTTGTCTTGAAAGCACCACTAGTCAAGGATGCATCAGTGCAATATTGGCACACAGCATTCTGTTACAGACCAATGGAACAAGTACATCTTGAATTTGTAGATTTAAAATATCCCTCTAGTGGCCAGGGTTGACCTATTTTAAGAAATGCCATTGGTTGGTGGGTTTAAAGTATAAGTTATTTCACAGGCTGATGGAGAAGTTGTGCCAAGATATATTCCATAGGCTACCACCTTTTGAGGTTAGCATAGGGCTAACGTGTGCCATGTTATCTGATGGGACCTCAATTCGCTTGAACGTTTGCTACGTTCCGGAACAACTCCAACACTTGCACACTATTTATAAAAGATGCATTTGTGTTTAGTGAGTCCGCCAGCCCAGAGGCAGTAGGGATGACCAAGTGTTCTCTTGATAAGTGCGTGAATTTGACCATTTTCCTGTCCTGCTAAGCATTCCAAATGTAACGAGTACTTTTGGTTGTCAGGTAATGTCACGCCCTGGCTCTGGGGACACTTGTTTGTTGAGCCAGGGTGTGAGTTTCCTTTGTCGATTCTAGTTGTTGTGTTTCTAGGTTGGCCAAAGTGGTTCTCAATCAGAGGCAACTAGTGTCAGCTGTTGCTGGTTGTCTCTGATTGGGAACCATATTTATTCAGTCTGTTTGCCACAGTGGGGTGTGGGATCTTGTTCCGTGGTGGTGTGTTTATTGTAACCAAGGACGTCACGTTATCGTTTTGTTCGTGTATCATTAAATAAATAAATAAATATGTTCACCTTCCACGCTGCGCCTTGGTCCTCCTCTCTTCCCGATGATCGTGACAGGTAAAATGTATGGAGTAAAAAGTACAATATTTTCTTTAGGAATGAAGTGAAGTAAAAGTAAAGTACAGATAACCCCCAAAACTACTTAAGTAGTACTTTAAAGTATTTTTACTTAAGTACTTTACACCACTGATGGTTTCTTATGTTCGCATGTACGGGCCTCAGGTCTCTTAGTTATGCCCAACGTTATTAATGAACAATACATGTTTTTCTTGACCAAATGCGACACATCTAATTTCCTTACAGTCAAAAAAACCACACTAATCGCTTTGTCTGCATAGCGTCAACTTTCACCCAGGACAAAGTGCAGAGTTTGATCTCTCGCTTCACATACCCCACTCTGGCTGTAATCCTACACTAATTTCCCAGAAATGATTGCTGGGCGGAGGATCTCGTTCTTGAAGCTGGAAAGTGAAAGTAGAAAAATCATTATAGAAGGCTGCTTGTAGTTTGAAGGTAAACATTATCATAGGTTTGTAAACCGTGTAAAGTTTATTATCGTCATTATAACCAATGTGGGCTATACCTCGACCAATCGGATTACGTCCATGTAGGGTGGTCGGCAGAAAAATGTTGAGTACAGATTATTATTATTATAACTGTTATTGAGTAAATGTATTTATTGGTGTAATATTCATATGTGTCACCATACTGAATTGTAATTGGATGCATCATACTGTGCAATGATTGGTTAAGACCACCCAGGTGGTGAGGTCATTCTAAGATGATCATGGCCAGAGACACATGGACATGCACGATATAGCTAGTTAATAAAGAGCTACGTTTATAAATATCCTGTCGTCCTGCATTTTATTATTTTGTACAAAGCGTACAAAACAAGACATGGTGTCAGAGTAAAAGGACTAAAAGATGGATTTTGCTGGAGTTCCTTCACCTCGAATGGATTGGGGGTCTACAAATCTACCCGATGCATGGCGTAAGTTCAAACAGCATGTGGAGCTGATGTTCACGGGTCCTCTGAAGGAAAGAGGAGAAGAGGAAAAGTGCAGCTACCTGCTCCTCTGGATCGGTGAAAAAGGGAGAGACATTTACAACACATGGACACTTACCGAGGCTGAATCAAAGGTACTGAAAACATACTACGATCGTTTTGAAGCATATGTTTTGCCAAAGACCAATACAATTTTCGCTAGGTACAAATTCCACGAGAAAGTACAAGGCGCTAGTGAATCGTTTGAACAGTTTGTCACTGAGCTGCGTCTGCTTGTGAAAGACTGTGATTATGCAAACAAGGATGAGATGGTCAGGGACCGTATTGTATTTGGAATACAATCACCGCGAGTGAGAGAGAAACTTTTGAATGTTGGATCAGAGTTAACGCTGGACAAAGCTATCGACATAGCCAGATCTCACGAGCTAACACAGGTTCAGATGAAAACCATTTCAGGCGGCAGCATGAGCGCATCACGTGAACAAGCAGTGCACGCAGTCAGGCAGACATCAAAGCACACCTCCAGTGCCCAGAGAGCATGTTTCAGAACGGAGACAGACAGAACTCCAAAACAGAGCGACACAGACTCCAAACGCCCCAAAACATGTGGATATTGTGGATACAAAGTGCATGGCGAACAGGGGAATTGCCCAGCTAAAGGCAAACAGTGTACTAAATGTGGAAAATGGAATCACTTTGCAAAAGTGTGCAGAGTTTACCGTGGAAAAACAGTACATACAGTGAGTGAAGATGAAATGTCAATCAAAGAGTCAAATGCTGATGAACTGTTTATTGATTCAGTGACACAGAAAAGTCAGATATCAGAGACAGAGCAAGCCTTTGCTGACATTGAGATAGGAAGACAAGGCACAGAGCTAAAATTCAAACTAGACACTGGTGCACAAGTAAACATTATTCCTCTGAGTAAGTACAGAAGCTTGACATCTGAGTGTGAGCTACAGCCCACCACGCGCAGACTGACTGGTTATGGTGGTGAACAGCTCCCAGTAAAAGGCACATGCACTCTCAAATGCAAATACAAGGAAAGGGACATGATGTTGGACTTTTACGTTGTTGACACTCGAGCACCTGCAGTGCTAGGTCTTAAAGCATGTTTAGACATGGACCTTATCAAGCTAGTTTTATCAGTGACAGCACCAGTAGAGATAGAGAATGTCATGGAGGAGTTTGCTGATGTTTTTACAGGAATAGGACTATTCCCAGGAGAATGTACCATTCACCTTAACCCAGACGCAACCCCCTGTGATCTACCCACCGAGAAAGATTCCACTTGCTCTCCGCGCCCGTCTGAAGAAAGAGTTGGAGAGCATGGAGCAATCTGACATCGTCACCAAGGTTACAGAACCGACGGATTGGGTCAACGCGTTAGTGGTGGTGGAGAAACCACGGACAGGCAAGCTCAGAGTATGTCTCGACCCAAGAGACTTGAACAAGGCTATCAAACGCCCCCATTACCCCTTACCGACGCTAGATGGCATCACACACAAGCTAGCGGGCGCACGCTACTTCAGTGTCATGGACGCCAGATCAGGCTACTGGGCTATCAAGCTCACAGAAGAGTCATCTAAGCTCACAACGTTCAACACACCGTTTGGACGCTACAGGTTCCGTCGCCTGCCTTTTGGGATTATCTCAGCCCAAGACGAGTTTCAGCGAAAGATCGACGAGGTGTACGAAGGCCTTGACGGAGTCGTGGCAATTGTGGACGACATCCTTGTCTATGGTCGAACCAAAGAGGAACACGACAGAAACCTCAGCGCGATGCTGCAAAGGTCCCGCGAGAGAGGAGTCCGGCTCAACCCCGAGAAGAGCACAGTCGGCGCTACAGAGGTCAGCTACTTCGGGCATCTTCTCACAGCGAATGGAATCAAGCCAGATCCGCAGAAGATCTCAGCCATAAAGGAAATGGAGCCACCAAAGAACCGCGCAGAGCTGGAAACAGTGCTTGGCATGGTCAACTACTTAGCCAAGTTCGCACCCAGCCTCTCCAATGCTAATGCACCCCTGCGTCAGCTGCTAAAGCAGTCCAGTGAGTTCCTCTGGGACAACCAACACGACATCGCTTTCCAGAAAGTGAAAGACTTGATCACGAGAGAACCAGGACCAATCCTTGCCTACTACGACCCCAACAAAGAGCTCAGACTCCAGGTGGACGCGTCAAAGTATGGACTAGGGGCAGTGCTACTGCAAGAAGGAAAACCCATCGGCTACGCTTCCAAATCTCTCACAGACTGTGAAATCAACTACGCTCAAATCGAAAAGGAGCTGTACGCCATTCTGTTCGGATGTAAGCGTTTCCATCAGTATGTCTATGGACGACAAGTCATTGTGGAATCAGACCACAAGCCCCTCGAGTCAATCATGAGGAAACCGTTAGCCGCAGCCCCGCCAAGGCTACAGAGAATGATCCTTCAACTACAAAAATACGACTTCACAATCACTCACCGTCCAGGCAAAGACATCCCTGTCGCAGACACACTCTCCAGGAAGTTTCTTACCTACAAGGACAGCAGCCTCAGTGAAGGCATGGACATGCAGGTGCACACTGTGTAGAGCAACTTACCAGTTAGTGACACAAAACTGAAGGAGATCCGAGCAGAAACAGAAAAAGACACACAACTCACACAGCTGAGGAAAGTCATACAGTCAGGATGGCCTGAGGAGAGGAGAAAATGCCCTCAGAGCGTCTCAGAGTTCTGGAACCATCGTGACGAACTATCACAGATCAACGGAATCATTTTCAAAGGAGAGAAAATCATCATTCCTACCAGTCTCAGAGAAGAGATTTTGACAAAGATCCATGCTGGACACATGGGCATGGAAAAGTGCAAACAGAGAGCACGGGACATTTTGTTTTGGCCCGGAATGTGCAAACAAATAGAGGACATGGTTGGTAAATGCCCCACCTGTCTTGAACGACGCCCCTCGAACACCAAAGAGCCAATGTTACCTCACCGTATCCCAGACCGACCCTGGCAGGTCGCGGCAACCGATCTGTTCACGTGGAACAACGAGGACTACATTATAACAGTGGACTACTACAGCAGATACTTCGAACTCGACAAGCTTCACAGCACCACATCTGCAGCTGTGATACACAAGCTGAAAGCAGCCTTTGCCAGGCATGGCATTGTAGAGACTTTAATATCTGACAATGGGCCCTGTTACAAATCAAATGAGTTTGAATCCTTCACAAAAGCATGGGAGTTCACACACGTCACCACAAGCCCACATTACCCTCAAAGTAATGGCCTTGCTGAAAAATCTGTGCAGATCGCTAAATCACTCATGGACAAAGCAAAAGCAGACAAGAGAGACCCCTACCTCAGTCTCCTTGAATACCGCAACACTCCAGTTGACAACTTCAAATCACCAGCCCAGCTGTTGATGAGCCGCAGACTTCGCTCAATCCTCCCCAGCACCAACCAGCAGCTGCAACCTGAGGTCGTCAGCTACAAGGAAGTGCATGCAAAACGTGCACAGAGACAGCAACAGCAAAAGCGATACTACGACAGGTCAGCCAGACCACTGCCACCACTGAACGACGGAGAGTCAGTTAGAATCCAGGAGCATGGCTACTGGAAGCCAGCAGTCGTCATCCAACCAGCTGACACTGAACGTTCATATCACGTTCGCACCGCAGAAGGAGCGGTGTACCGCAATCGTCGTCACCTACTGAACACAAAAGAACAACACACTGACGAGATGAACTGTTCCCCCTGAAAGAGAACGGGATGGACTAAACACAGACACAACACAACATACACCATACTTACCTGCAACACCACAAGAACTGTTGACTGACACAGAAGCATGCTCAGCTTCATATCACACAAGGTCAGGAAGAGAGGTCAAGCCTAGAGCTGTCCTAGACCTGTGAAATGTCAAAGGGGTGTAGGCGGATCGCTGCCCTAAAAGAGTTTCCAGACTGTAAACTTGTTATTGAAAGTTAACTTGAAATGCTTTGGTATTGTATTTGTTTGATATGTTGAGATGTCATTGCTACAGTGAAAAGCTGAGTTGCTGAGAAATATTTGTTCTAAAAATAACAATATGCTGAATCATTGTTTGTCTGTTATGTTGATGCAGTTGGTGCAGTTTAAATGGTTACTTACCTCGAGTTCAAACTACAGAGCATATATTCAAAAGAAACGCTTTATTGTTCCACATATTTTTTCTTTTTTAAAAGAAGGGGGGATGTAATATTCATATGTGTCACCATACTGAATTGTAATTGGATGCATCATACTGTGCAATGATTGGTTAAGACCACCCAGGTGGTGAGGTCATTCTAAGATGATCATGGCCAGAGACACATGGACATGCACGATATAGCTAGTTAATAAAGAGCTACGTTTATAAATATCCTGTCGTCCTGCATTTTATTATTTTGTACAAAGCGTACAAAACAAGACAATTGGTTTCTTTCCATTTTGATAACAGATGAAAATGTAATGAATTGAAGGTGAGGGCATCAATCATCGCTGCATATTTTTTATTGGTTGTCAGGGTATTTAAGATACACAGTCCTTCATTGCCAAGGTAATGGCGTAACAGAACTATCTTCTCTTCGTCTGGCAAGCCTCTTTCTCTGCCCTGTGTAATGTACAATTCAAAATAGTTTATCCAGTCATTCCAAGGATCCTGCGGCTGACCGGGTACCAGCAGAAATATTTGTTGAAGTAAAAATCGAAATGTATAGATTTTAAGGTTGTGTTTAGGGGTGGGGTGGGGTCACGCCAATTTTTTTTTTTTATGGGGTTGTCAGAAATTCTGGTGGAAAAAATGTGGTACTGCAGCTGAAAACGTTTGAATACCACTGACTTAAAGTAATGTATGTGTGTGCAAGAAGACCGATCAGTTGTAGCTTACTTGTGCTTACTTTGTGTTTTCAATATTAAAGTTAGTCATTTGTAATTTAGGGGTGTGCTTTCATTATTCAACTAGGTCATTTGTTATAGATGTGTTGTTTCCAGATTCAATGTGGTCATTAGTTATTCGATGCGTGGTGATTTGCTTTTACAGTGGACGAGTTATGTTTCAAGGTTCTTTATGACCATTTGTTATTAGATGTGTTCCGCATTCAAGATTTGTTGTGGTCATTTTATATTTTAATATTGGCACAAATAATGTTACTTATACAGTACCTTCCTTTAACTCTATAGAGTTCTAACTTGTGCACTTTGCCCAGCCTTTTGAAATGTGTGTGTCATGAGAGAGAGTCAAATGCTGTAACTTTTCTCCCAATGTTTGCAGTTTGCATCAAAGTTCCATACGAAGTTGCACCTACCCTGACTGAGAATTTGAAGCCCAACGTGGTTAATCACAAGGCAAACGAAGATGGCGCCAGAATTAGACTTGTCCCCACCAACCATGTTTCTGCTGGTACCCGGTGAGCCGCAGGAGCCTTGGAATGACTGGATAAACTATTTTGAATTGTACATTATACAGGGCAGACAAAGAGGCTTGCCAGACGAAGAGAAGAGAGTTCTGTTACGCCATTACCTTGGCAATGAGGGACTGCGCATCTTAAACACCCTGACAACCAATGAAACATATGCAGCGATGATTGATGCCCTCACTGTTTACTTCAGTAATGCGCAGAACTGTCAGGAGCCTCAGGACTGTCAGGAGCCTCAGGACTGTCAGGAGCCTCAGGACTGTCAGGACCGTCAGGAGCCTCAGGACTGTCAGGACCGTCAGGAGCCTCAGGACCGTCAGGAGCCTAAGGACTGTCAGGACCGTCAGGAGCCTCAGGACTGTCAGGAGCCTCAGGACCCGGATGATTCACAAAGAATCAAACAGAACAGTGAGTCAAACAGAACTTCCCAAAACGTTCACAATTCTGACCATCAAAATGGGAGCACAATATTCAACATTTGTACTAATAGCAACAATCACCCATAATGTTTTAAGGTCATAAATACTTCAGAAAAAAGTAATAGTTGGCCAGGGATTGGTAAGTACACGACACTTTGGGAATTGAACAAAACAAACATCGATTTAATAACAGAACATAATGTGTTGAATCCAGGTCACAGCACCATGTCTGTATCCATCCAAGTATTAGCCCACTGAGCTAAAGCCCACCAAACTCACAAAGCCAACTCCATGACACTCATAGGTGGGATTCAGTATGACCAGCAATCCTGGAAAATATCCATGATGATGTGTTTTGTGTCATGGATATTTTCCAGCTAGTAGATGTAGGGTTTCTATTAGGATAGCTGTGAGGCTCTAGTGTGCAATGTAATGATATGTTGGGATTATATGAAGGGTGGATTGACGGGCTACTCTTGTGGATTAGGTGAATTACTAGTTGACTTGCTCGCTAACACATACATTAGCTTTGTCAACAAGCAGGTTATCATAAAATAGTAATATTTTATTTTCTATTTAGGAAAAAGGATGTTTGTTACAGGAGCAGCAGCAACAGTGGGAGCAGGTAAGATCATGTATTTAGTCAGCATGAATATTCTATTTGATCCAATAACTCCACTAATCTGATTTGTCTGTATTATCTTTGTTGATGTTTGCTAAAAAAAAAAAAAAAAACACTTTGTGGTCAAAATCCATTGTAAACATACTTTTGATAAGTTCAAACAAAGTAAATGGAACAATAATTGCCAGAATAAGAAACACAATATAAATGGAACAATAATTGTCAGTATAAGAAAAGCAATCTCTAGTCTTTGCTTATTATTGGTTAAGCCCTTTCTAGCTGTTACCTTCAAATAATTTCACAGATGTGTTAGTACTTTCTTTTGTCATTTAGACCTAAGTCATTCAAATTATAGTGATACCATTGTCAAACCCCCTATAACAGGGAGCCATTTGTGTTTTTGGTTGCTTGCTCATTGCATGCTCTTGTCTGCTGGGCCTTCACAGCTGCGGCAGTGGTGGGGGCACCAGTTGCCCTGGGAGTGGCAGGATTGACTACTGTTGGGGTTGCTGCTGGAGCAACTGCAGGGGGCGCCGCAATAGGTAAAATCAAAGCAAGCTTTAATGGCATGATGGAGTAAACAAAGCCAATGGTAGTGTTTGTGATTATAGTGTTTAGATCATATGACTTATTGAGTAGAATTTATCATTGATGATTGACTTAGTCTTTTTTTTTCTTTGCTCTGATAATGTAAGGATGTGTATTTTGTGTGTATCCATTTTGGGTCACCCATGTTCCTCAACTATTAGCCCACTGAGCTAAAGCCCGCTAAAGTCACAAAGCCACCTCCATGACAATAGGTTTCAAGTGGTATTCAGCATAACCAGAAGTCCTGGAAAATATCTATGATGATGCGTTTTGTGTCAAAAAGCATAATCATAGATTTTTTCCAGGAAGTAAATATAGGCTTTCTATTAGGATAGCTATGAGGCTTTTGTATGCAATGTATATCATTATATTTTGGGACTATATGAAGGGTGGACTGACGGGCTAAAACATTTTTCTTGAGTAAAAGCCCTTTTAACCTTTCGAATCCAAAATGGTGAGTACCTAGTTTACAATCAACAACCAAGGTTACTCTGATGGATTGGGTGAATTACAAGTTGAGTTGCCATAAAAGGAGGTTATCATAAAATAGCAATATTTTCTTTACCATTTAGGAAGTGGTACAATTGCTGCAGCAGCAGCAGCAACAGTGGGAGCAGGTAAGATCATTTATTTAGTTAGCATGAATTTAAATGATCAATTACCAGCTTCAAATAATTTACAGATGTATTACTACTTTGTTTTGTCGTTTATGCCTAACAGTCACATGACAGTGATGCTATTGTCAACCTCCTATAACAGGGGGCTAGGTATGTTTTTGGTTGGTTGCTCAAGTGTTTCTGCTGGGCTTTCATAGTTGCGACAGTGGCAATGGCACCAGTTGTCTTAGGAGCGATAGGATTCACTGCTGGTGGGATTGCTGCTGGATCATATGCAGCAAGCATGATGTCTGCAGCGGCCGCGGTAAATGGAGGTGGGGTAGCAGCAGGGGGTCTTGTTGCTGCTCTACAGTCAGCAGGTAAATACGAAGAATGCTACAATCCTTCGATGAAATAAATAAAGACAATGGTGGAGTTTGTGATATCATAACTTACTAAATCATATGACTTGATATCATTTATCATTGATGTTTGGATTTGCTTTGTTTTTTATGTGGGACAGTGACAGATGTGTATGTGGTGAACCTAGGTGCTGCAGGCCTTTCAGGAGTGGCTACAGCGGCGGCGGGGAGGTGTTGGAGCGGCAGTTAGTGGAGCCGTGGGATGGCTGGCCGCAGGAGCAGGGTTCTCAGGAGCGGCAGCGGCTACTACAGCAACTGCGGCAGGTATGTGAGTGGCAGTGCAATGGGAAGTTCGTATCTCATGTGTGGGATAGTGACGTGTGTGGTCTTCTCTTGGTGCAGCAGGGCTCTCTGCAACAGCTACAGCAGCTGTGGGAGTTGTTGGAGCAGCAGTTGGGGGAACAGCGGGATGGCTGGCCTCAAGGACTAGGACACCTGAAAAGGAGGAAGGAGAAGAGACAGGAGCAGCTACAGCAGCTGCTGCAGGAGGTTTGTCAGATTCATTTATCATTGATAAATTGGTCATGTAAGTCAAATTAATGTTTGGCCTCTAGAGCCAAGGACTGTATAGGCTAAGGCTGGTTCATGTAGGTAAGCTACCACTATGGGGCAGTAGTCAAAGTGCAAGCAGTAGTTGTCACTTAATTGCATACACGAAAAGACAAGGTACTTTGGTAGGTAAGGTAAAGGCTTGATCAGGTGTGGGTTGCAGGGAGGGGGCGTGGCCAGAAGGTAATTGGGATAAGAGCCATGACCCTTCACAACAGTAAGGATGTTTGTATCTCGTATGTGGGACAGCAATGTGTGTGTTCTTCCTCTAGGTGCTGCAGGGCTTTCAGGAGTGGCTACAGCGGCTATGGGAGGTGTTAGAGCAGCAGTTGGTGGGATGGCTGTTCTCAAGAATCAGGACGTCTAAAAAGGAGGGAGGAGAGTAGAGAGGGAAGAGAGAAGAGGGAGGATGAGAAGAGATCCCGGAAGAGGGCCCTTTATATAAGAAAACTATGAATGATACTGCAACATTCATTAAGGGTTTATTAATGATTTCATGATGGTGTTATGAGTGCATATGTATACCCCCTTTGGTGTTGCCAAAACACACATACTGGTATACAGCTCTGGAAAGAAATTAAGAGACCACTGCAAAATATAAGTTTCTCTGGTTTTACTATTTATAGGTATGTGTTTGGGTGAAATTAACATTTTTGTTTTATTCTATAAACTACTGACAACATTTCTCCCAAATTCCCCCCCAAAATATTGTCATTTAGAGCATTTATTTGCAGAAAATGAAAACTGGTAATAATAACAAAAAAGATGCAGTGTTGTTAGAACTCAAATAATGCAAAGAAAATAAGTTCATGTTCATTTTTAAACAACACAATACTAATGTTTTAACTTAGGAAGAGTTCAGAAATCAATATTTGGTGGAATAACCCTGATTTTCAATCACAGCTTTCATGCGTCTTGGCATGCTCTCTACCAGTCTTTCACATTGATGTTGGGTGACTTTATGCCACTCCTGGCGCAAATATTCAAGCAGCTCTGCTTTGTTTGATGGCTTGTGACCATCCATCTTCCTCTTGATCACATTCCAGAAGTTTTCAATTGGGTTCAGGTCTGGAGATTGGGCTGGCCATGACAGGGTCTTGATCTGCTGGTCCTCCATCCACACCTTGATTGACCAGGCTGTGTGGCATGGCGCATTGTCCTGCTGGAAAATCTGCCCGATTCCAGCCTTGCTGAAGCACCACCAGATCATCACCGCTCCTCCAGCAAATTTCACAGTGGGTGCGAGACACTGTGGCTTGTAGGCCTCTCCAGGTCTCCGTCTAACCATTAGACGACCAGGTGTTGGGCAAAGCTGAAAATTGGACTCATCAGAGAAGATGACCTTACTCCAGTCCTCTACAGTCCAATCCTTATGGTCTTTTGCAAACCTCAGCCTGGCTCTTCTTTGCTTCTCATTGATGAAGGGCTTTTTTCTAGCTTTGCACGACTTCAGCCCTGCCCCTAGGAGCCTGTTTCAAACCGTCCTCGCCGTGCACTTCACCCCAGCTGCCGTTTGCCATTATTTTTGTAGGTGACTTGATGTCATCCTACGGTTGTTGAGTGACATTCGAATGAGTTGGCGGTCATCCCGGTCAGTAGAGAGTCGTTTTCACCCTCTGCCGGTCTGTAGCTTTGTTGTCCCCAATGTCTGCTGCTTGACCTTGTTCTTATGAACCGCCGTCTTTGAAATTTTAAGGATGAAAGCAACCTGACGCTCACTGTATCCCTTTTTGGCATGGTCAATAGTTATTTTTTGATTAATATTACTTTTGAGGTACTATTAGCACTGTTTTTGCCATCCAGCTGGTCCTATTGCAAGAGGATAGTGATGACCACAGCAGTGGTTTTTATACTTTTCCTCGTTAAATAAGATTTGGTTCAGGTGATCACCTAATCAGTACCTAATTCAGTAGAATGAGGTGTGCCTGTGTTGGAATTCAACAGACACTGGAATGGAATGGCTGTCATACATGTAGAGATGCTGATTTAAGAAAAATTTGCAGTGGTCTCTTAATTTTTTCCAGAGCTGTATATCCACTCAACATGTATTACAAACATATGTATACACACACACAGAGGAACACATAGGCATGTGTCAAAATAACACACGTGTGTTCAAAATAAAAGTCAATTGTATAATGGAAACATGTTTTTTTTGTTGTCACCGTACCCAACCCTATGACACACCAAACACAGAACATGTGTGTAACACGCTTTGCAGGTGTGGTTCCCTTGCGCATGCTAATAAATGTAATTCAACCACTGAAAACCCTCCCACGTCCTGGCCAACAGATTTTCCGGTGGGGTTTTCATTCAATAGTGTTTTCAGTACACTTATCTAAAGCCATCGCTTTCAATTTGGAGTACCTTCAATTTGAATTTTCTCAACAGACTCACTAGAATATATGGAGAGAATGTTCCAAATATGCACGCATATTTGTCTCCTTGGAGCACCAATTGAAAAATACTCTGATCTTGTATATTATTTAGGGTTCGGAAAGAATTTATGAATAAAAAAAACAGGTTTGGAGAGCCTTTACGCACAGAATATATTGGTGAATCAAAAATACGGTGGTTTGATTCATCCTGAAAGTTGACATATTCAATTGTTCAAGCCATGAAATATTGGAAGGTGAGAAAAGTGTACAATAGGGGTTGAACAGTAGTCTATAAATCTACCCTAATAATCGTCACTAATCATGGATGACAACGGTCCAGTAGTCGTGAACCGTGCGCCAGGCTCCAGGTTTAAACTGCTAGGTATGGTCTGCGTTCCATAATGATTCAAATATGCTACATGCCCTTAATTATTGCACATGTAATACGTTAGCCTAATATGATCCACTATTGCTAGCAATCCTCAGGAATAACCACACGAACGTGACAGAGGAAAGAAATAACGATGTAATGGAATGATGAGTGGCGTCATTAGGCCTAGGTTTCCGGGGCTTCAGCCCAATATGTTTTTGTTCCAGAATGAGAGAATGTTTTTCTGACTGAACCACACATCTTTTGACAGTAACGCAGTGCCCCGCTTTGGACTGAAGCTGAACTTTACAACATTATATTTAACCCTGTTTTAAATTAGCAATGTTGAGGTGGTAGAACTGACCAAATGAAATTAATCATAGACTTATTATAACCTATTCCATTCTACAGGTAAACATGCTTGGCTCATGTCTGTTTTTTCCATATAGGCTATGTAACTATTTGTAGCTACTTAGACTTTTTCTATCATTGTTGCGCTGTCAAGAGGATAACCTGCAAGTTAGCATTTCATTGCACTATGTACTCCATGTGTATATGACATAAACACACTTGAACTTTCTTCCCACCTTACTAGCTCTGACTTTGCTGATAGCTACTTTGTGGAAAGTGTACTTACTATTACATTTTACATTTTAGTCATTTAGCAGACGCTCTTATCCAGAGCGACTTACAGTTAGTGAATACATATATATATATATTTTTTTAATACTGCCCCCCCCCCGTGGGAATCAAACCCACAATCCTGGCGTTGCAAACGCCATGCTCTATCAACTGAGCTACATCCCTGCCGGCCATTCCCTCCCCTACCCTGGACGACGCTATGACTTTGATATGTGGTTGTCCCACCCTGCCATCTTAAGATGAATGCACTAACTGTAAGCCGCTCTGGATAAGAGCGTCTGCTAAATGACTAAAATGTAAAATGTAATAGTAAGTACGCTTTCCACAAAGTAGCTATCAGCAAAGTCAGAGCTAGTAAGGTGGGAAGAAAGTTCAAGTGTGTTTATGTCATATACACATGGAGTACATAGTGTAATGAAATGCTAACTTGCAGGTTATCCTCTTGACAGCGCAACAATGATAGAAAAAGTCTAGGGCAGCCAGAAGAAAGGTGAAAGATGGCCAGCTTTGTGGTTAGATTGTAGGTGAAGAAAACATAAAAAATACATAGGCCCTTAAGTTGTGTCCTCAAATATTATTGAATCTAAACATCTCACATTAGCTGGTAGAACTGACGAGGTCTTATAACTTATTCCATTCTACATGTATTTTTATTTTTAGCTCATGTCTCTTTATAAGGTTAAACGGTTTGGTCTGGGTATAGCTATAATTAAAACATTGGAGAGAAATTTGGCGTGACTCATTGCGCACTGCTTTGCATCGTCATCACATGCTCACATGTACCTATGTGGCTTGCGTCTCCAAGTTTCATCCTTTCAAGTTAAAAGGCCATACAATTTAAATTCTGCGTAATGGCACAACATTTCATAAATGTCACTGTGGGAAAGTTGGTATGTTGATATGCTTCAGTTTATTGCCAAATGGCTGGTTTCACATTTGTCTCCAGCGATCATAAAGTAAAATACATCTAAAACAATTGTCCCTTATATTTACAATCCCCTTATCCAAATGGCTTACTCATTTACCTAGCCTTTATCAATAGCTTTTATCAATTTGTAAATTACAGTTAATTGAGAATGGGGTTTTTTCTATCGGGAAAAATAAAGTAGATTATGTTCCTCTTGGAACAGACAGGTTGCTCGACCTTATTCATTGTTTCATTGCATGTAAAGGTGGTGGAATTCTGAGGGAATTAAGTTAAGGTTAGAATATGGCATATCTGTAGACAGACCTCTGCCACACATCAATTTCTGTGATCTCCACCCCAAAAGAATAGCTGGCTGAAACATGCGTTACCTCATGCCTAAGTTGAAGGTCAGAATACACGTAGAGAGAAAAGTGCATAAAAAGGGAATTAAGTTCCATTTACGCTCACATAACTCTGGTCTGACTCGGCCCCAAAGTGTCTTACTCATGGCCACCAAGGCAGTAGGGGATTGCAGCTGAAAAGTAATGTAGGCCTAAATAAACTTGTCTGAGACCAAAAGATTTGTGTAAGCTCCCTGAGCTAATGCTTACTGTAGCAGGTTAACACAGTCTTGTGGCCTGCAGGAGACCTAGGTTAGACACCAGTTTGTCCCAACGGTGGTACAAGGTCAGGGCCTGGATGGGTATCTGTGAGGAGGTGAAATGGGTGGTGGAGTGTAACGAAGGTGGTTCTGTAAACCATGCTTGTGTGTTTAGAAACCTTTTCTGATACCTAAAGAGGTTAAAGTGAGAGGCCAGTTACTGAAAGGTTGCCGGTATGAATCCCAGGGAAGAAAGGAAAAACTATCTTCTCAAATGGGAAACAGTGTATGGGAAACAGTGTCCGGTCCCGTGTCAGTGTCATGATCCGGTCCTGTGTCAGTGTCATGATCCGGTCCACTGTCTGCTTGAACACAGCCTTTCATTCTCAGCCTCATGAATAGCTTGGACATATTGGTTGACTGATCCGTCAAGAATCAGGAAATGATCACCATGTCCCTCTGAAATGTGGCCAATAATCAAAACAGGCAAGCTGTCACATAAACCAGTAGACGGTGTAATGGTAGAGGTTGCGTCAATCCCTAGAGGCGACACAACAAGGAACTGCACATTATACATTTGTGAGGCTCTCTGAAGAGTTATATGGTCTCCATAGGTCCCATGTTGTGCCATGTCCCTCCCACAAACCAAGACAGTGGCGTCCCATCTATTGTGTATTGGTGACATGTTAAATCTGCAATAATATTATCTTCTAAGTGATGTCATAGACCTGAATATTCCAATAGTCGTCAGCCATGGCAGCCAACTGAAAACTGCCATCTGGCACTGGGTCAAGATGAATCCGCAGCTCTGAATATTCAACTGACTCCAGTCTCTCCTCGTGTGTAGGGAATGAAATAATTGGTTTGTGGACCTTTTCTTTTTTTTGATAGAAGACTTGGGAAGCTGTTCTTGCTTTCTTGTGACACTGGTCACATCTGATTTTTGTGTCACTGTGGGACTGTTGGACGTCTGGAATTCAACCTTGTATTTTGAAAGCTGGACGTTTTTCTTCACAACTTTACAAGGCAATACAATATGTTGTTTTGAAACTCTGTGTGTGCTGCTCTTCACCCTGACCAGAACTTTACCATTCACCATGTAAACCGAGGGTGGATTGCCTCCAGATGCACAACAAATCATCCGTTTCATGCAATGCTTTGTGGTTTTTAATGCCCTTTTTCTGATTTTACAACGCTTCTCCTCAAACTGGAGGCTTTGCTTCTGGGATGGCAGGGGATCTTTGCCTCGTGCAGGGGGTTCTTCATTAACCTCATCTGGAAACAGGTTAACTGATTGGTGATCCTGTCACTCTTCCTTCCATAATACACCTGGAAAGGAGGAATCCATCTCAGAACCTCCTTTGGATCGCCATTCATCATCCTTGAGGAAACGGGCAAATGCTTGGCCCAGTTGAATCCTCCCCCTGAAAGTTTAAGGTCAAACATGATCTTCTTCCTCAACACCCAGTGGCTCCTCTCCACTTTACCCTGACTCTGTGGGTGGTATGGAGAACTCTGGATGATTTTGACCAGGAGCGATTCCATCAGCTGCACCTTTGAATAATTTTCCTTGGGCATGCTGCAAAACCATGCTCACAATAGATATCAGCAAGATGTTTGGCAATCTCTGTGCTCTGTTTCCCTTGTAATGGACTCAGCCATACATTCTGGCTAAACACATCAACTATGGTCCGGATGTACCTGTATATGACTCTGCCATGCTTAACCAGCCATTTTTCCATGTGAAGAAGGTCAATTTGATGGCGTCCTTGAACCACTTTGGGCTTTGGAATGGGCTTGTTTGCAAATCTTGCCTTATGGAGTTGGTAGAGCCTTGAGTTATCCAATGTTTTTTGCACACCATTTTCACTGATGCCAGAGTAATGTTCCTTCAGTTGTATCTTTAACTTTCTTGCACCAGACCCTTTCGTATAATGAAGACTCTTTTTCACAATTGCTGTGAATGCAGACTTCTTAGCCATCCTCACTGAGATAATAGAGGTCCCTATTCCTCCACAGTCGAACAAGAGCATTGCGTTGGGTTCTTGATCTCTCTCCTCTCCTACAGGGACATTGAATTCCCCCTTCAGTGCCTTCCTACGGGGCACAGATGTCAATTCAACGTCTATTCCACGTTGGTTCAATGTGATTTCATTAAAATTATGTGAAAACAATGTTGATTCAACCAGTGTTTGCCCAGTGGGTTGAGTATGGCATCATAGGTGTCCTCAGTCATTGCTTGATGTCCATGTCCCATACCAAGGCCCCAAAGGGTACAGGACAGGAGAATGATTATCTGCATCATTCTCATTGCTCCAGCTCTGTGAGACACTTTAAATGGTTTTAATTAGTAATGTTTCTTAGCATAATCCCTTGAATGCTTGATTGGTTTTTTGAGTAGTAAAACAAATATCAGTTGGAAGGTAGTACCCAGTCCTGGTCCTGGAGAGCCAGAGGGTGCAGGCTTTCCCCCAGACCAATAGGCCTTTTATGTGATTTGTATGATTTTAAAAACCATCTTTAAGCTTTTTGTGTGGTAGTGATAGAAGAAGCATGAGAGTGTGTAAAAATGAGAACATAGATAAGATCTAGCCTACACAAGTTAGAGTTGTTCTGATATCCCCAGCGGAAGATGTAAAAAGTGTTTACCCTGGGGCCATATGTATCAACCGTCTGAGAGTAGGAGTGCTGATTTAGGATCAATTTTGATTTTAGATCACAATAAATTAGATCATATGGACAGGGGGAACCTGACTCTGAGATGCTTGAAACATGCTGCCCCAGGTGTCCTGGCTAAAATATCAACCTGGAAGAAGTGGAGGGTGCTCAACCAAAGTGAGTCGAGGTGCAATTAAAACATTTAATGACCATTGAAAAGTAAAAGGCACAACGCTCGCTCACCATTTAAAAGTTCAATGTTTTATTTAAGCAAAGTGAAAAAGGTTGATGTTTCGGTCATCAATGGCCTTCATCAGAACACTGACAAAAAGGCAGAGAGGAAGAGGCTAAGCGAGAGTGTTTACTCTGCCCAATATCTTTCTATGAAAATATGACCACGAAGTGAGGAGTTTTTGTATGGAGGTCAATGAGTAAAAAAAATGCCAATTTGCTACGTGATGCTTATTTGATAGAATAGAACATAATGGTTAGGTTGTTATGAATGCACTGATATAAGTGGACGCACGTGGCATTTCGGCAACCTTGAACAAAATGACTTTATATCGGAGTTGTGCCTGTTGTTCACACACGTATCTGCCCTCTCATTGTCTAGAATGGTTCCACCTGATCACACCTCCTCCCACCTGCCTTCCATCTTTGAGGACATGTATTTCCATTGTTAGAGCGGTCACTCAATTATCTTGTTAATATAATAGATCATCTTTGATATAGGTCATGGGGAAGACAATAACTATTCAGCTGGTGGTGCTAATAAGAGAGGGTGTGGTAAACAATACAAGTTGGTCCTCAGGGTGAGAGATACTGTGGTCTATGGCTCCATCTACTGATCAAATACAGAATAGTTAACAATAATACAATGGAAAAGTTAGGGCACGTATATAACTGCAGCAGATAGAGTTGATGCAAAACAAATACTGGAACTAGTAGAATATATGTGACCCACCACCTGGATTCGGGTCCTATGGAGCAAAATTTGAAATTGTGTTTTTTACATTGGATAAAAGTAGAGACTCAGAGCTAGAAAATGGTATATCATACACTGCAGTTGAGGAACAATGGGAAAGTAATTCTGCTTTGAATGTTGATAAACTTGTAACCCCACCTTTGAGAAAATGGGCCTTGAATGTTTAGGTACACCTACTGGAGAGCTCTTCTTTGTCTACACCCATTCAGCATCGTTCACACCCTCTTATGCCTTAGCCCCACCCATCCCTGCTAAATTCAGGGAATCAACCTTGTTGAGAAAAGTAGCAAGACTTTTGTAGTTCTTGATGGCTAACGTTATATCTTTCAAAAAAGTTGCAGTAGAAAGCATCATCAACACATACTGAGCAGCTCACATTATAGACAGCAGCATGCTACATGGCAGACCAATCTGAACTCATCTCCCAGTATGTCCAGCCCATCCATTATATCAGCTAATCACGGCTAGCGGGAATGTTCCTGTCTTTTTCCGTGGCTAAACCAACTAGGCTCGTAATTTAACAATTGTATTAGTATTTACAGATGGCATACCATTTTGTTATTAAAGGCACGTGAAAGTTCACATGTTCCAGAAGGCATTTCTGCCAAAATACGCATTTTGATAAAAAAAAACAAAAAAAAGTTCAAATGCCTCTCCTGTGAAGAAGTGACATGTGACATATGCCTAGCTTCCTGAAACGAGTCACATACACTACATGACCAAAAGTATGTGGACACCTGCTCTTTGAACATCTCATTCCAAAACCATGCGCATTAAGATGGAGTTGGTCCCCCCTTTGCTGCTATAACAGCCTCCACTCTTCTGGGAAGGCTTTCCACTAGATGTTGGAACATTGCTGCAGGGACTTGCTTCCATTCAGCCACAAGAGCATTAGCGAGGTCAGGCACTGATGTTGGGCGATTAGGCCTGGTTCGCAGTCGGCGTTCCAATTCATCCCAAAGGTGTTCGACGGGGTTAAGGTCATGGCTCTGTGCAGGCCAGTTCTTCCACACCGATCTCGACAAACCTTTTCTGTATGGACCTTGTTTTGTGCACGGGGGCATTGTCATGCTGAAACAGGATTCTGGAAGCACAGAATCGTCTAGAATGTCATCGTATGCTGTAGCGTTAAGATTTCCGTTCACTGTAACTAAGGGGCCTAGCCCGAACCATGAAAAACAGCCCCAGACCATTATTCCTCCTCCACCAATCTTTATAGTTGGCACTATGCATTGGGGCAGGTAGCGTTCTCCTGTCATCCGCCAAACCCAGATTCATCTGTCGGACTGCTAGATGGTGACGCTCGAGAGAGCGTGTTTCCACTGCTCCAGAGTCCAATGGCGGCGAGATTTACACACCTCCAGCCGATGCTTGGCATTGCGCATGGTAATCTTAGGCTTGTGTGCGGCTGCTCGGCAATGGAAACCCATTGTTTGAAGAGAGTGCACAACAACAAAAAAGTATCACGGCAACTGGTTTGATACATTCACCTTTGAAGGTAAATAATGTACTTACATTCAGTAATCTTGCTCTGATTTGTCATCGTGAGGGTCCCAGAGATAAAATGTAGCATAGTTTTGTTTGATAAAATCTATTTTTATATTCAAATGTAGGAACTGTGTGTCTACGGTTTGAACCCTTGCTGTCTCTTGCTCCACACCCACCCCACCCGGCCATCTAGATGTGTGAAAGTTAGTGTATAAGCTAATGATCCATCATGTATGACATTCCTGGGAGTGTGTAAACTTACATTTTGTATTACCATATCATTTTTGTGTGTTCTCTATAGTTATGTACTTGAAAATGTATCAATTGACCAATTCGGCACATTTGGGCACACTTGATACAAAATAGTCCAGTATTGCTATGCTTCACTGGATAAATCTTAAACTTTGCACACACACTGATGCCATCTAGTGGCCAAAATCTAAATTGCGCCTAAACTGCAATATTATATTGTGGCCTTTCTCTTGCATTTCAAAGATGATGGAACAAAAAAAATACTAGAAAACGCATGTTTTTTGGTTTGTATTATCTTTTAACAGATCTAATGTGTTATATTCTCCTACATTGTTTTCACATTTCCACAAACTGCAAAGTGTTTCCTTTCAAATGTTATAAAGAATATGCATATCCTTGCTTCAGGTCCTGAGCTACAGGCAGTTAGATTTGGGTATGTCATTTTAGGCGGAAATTGAAAAAAAGGGTCAGATCCTTAAGAGGTTAATCCTGACCTGATTAGTTCCAAACCTCCAAAGAACTACAACATGCTTATAACAATATCAGAAACATTAATAACCACACTAATAATAAACAATACCACTTCAAATCAAATCACATTTTATTGGTCACATACACTTATTTAGCAGATGTTATTGCGGGTGTAGCGAAATGCTTGTGTTCCTAGCTCCAACAGTGCAGTAGTATCTAACAATTCACAACAATACACAAATCTAAAAGTAAAAGAAATAGTAAAAATAAAGAAAAACCCTTGAATGAGTAGGTTTGTCCAAAATGTTGACTGATACTTCATATAAACATTTTCCTTAATGTATACATTTTAGAGATTATTTTTAAACCTGTGGATTGTTTTAAATTGCAGTTGGAAGGGCCCACAATTTGGGTAGCGCGTGCGGCAAATACCACAGATTATTGTTGAGTTGCGACTGTCAGTGAAAAGTAGAGAGGCCTAGCCCGGCATATAGCAATATTTCAAAATACAGTCGCGGGAAACATAGTTTGGAAAGCAAATAGCTATTGCTTTAAAGAGAAGATCTGTCACGCCCTGACTCTGGGGACTCTTATTTGTTGAGTCAGGGTGTGATTTTCTATGTTGTATTTTCTATGTGGGTTCTAGTATGTGTATTTCTATGTTGGCCGGTGTGGTTCCCAATCAGAGGCAGCTGTCGCTCGTTGTCTCTGATTGGGGACCATACTTAGGCAGCCTATTGGCACTGTGTAGTTGTGGGATCTTGTTCCGTGAAAGGTATGTTGTTTGTGTCTACCTTGGACTTCACGTTTCGTTTCTTGTTTTGTCGAGTGTTATTTAAGTTTAAATAAACATGTATGCATATCACGCTGTGCCTTGGTCCGTCCCGTTTATGAACGAACGTGACAGAAGATCCCACCAAACGAGGACCAAGCAGCGTGCCCAGGCGGAGAGAGTAGCCATGTCACAGGTGGGCAATTGGTGGTCATGGGAGCAGATATTTTTGGGAAAAGGACCCTGGGCGAAGAAGGAAGCCCAGGCAGGAGAGGAGCAACGGCAACACGGAAGCCGGCCCGAGAAGCAGCCCCAATATTTTTTTTTGGGGGGGCTAAAGGGGTGGTCGGGGAGCGAGAGAGAAGAGCCCCGACCACTGCACCCGGTTGGTTTTCAGATTGGGTCCCTACGACCATGGGAAGAGGAGTGGGAACAGTATTATACTGAGGAGTCGGAGGATGACGACGACGACGACGACGACGAGTTTCTGTTCCCTAACTCGTGGGGGCTCCCGGAGGAGTCCTCACGGAAGAGGAGTGCCGACGACGGAGACCCGAGAGGCAACCCCAAGAAAATTTCGGGGGGGGTGGGCACACGGGGTGGATGACGAGGCAGCAGGAGGCCGTGGAAGGGCGAATCTGCAGGTTAGGAGAGGAGGGCACCATGTTACGGGGGCTATTGGTTCAGAGGGAGCAGGAGTTATTCGGTCAGAGGGAGGCGCTACAGGAGGCTAAAAGGGAGAAGGAAAGTGTAGAGGCACGGCGAGAGGAGCTGGTTAGGCAGCAGAAGCAGGTCTGGTCCGGCCCGTTCCTGCTCCCCGCACTAAGCCAGTGGTGCGTGTTCCCAGTACGGCCCGACCCGTTCCTGCTCCCCACACCAGGCCAGTGGTGCGCGTCGCCAGCCCGGTCCGGCCTGTTCCTGCCCCTCGCACCAAGCCAGTGGTGCGCGTCGCCAGCCCGGCCTGTTCCTGCCCCTCACACCAAGCCAGTGTTGCGCTTCTCCAGCCCGGTCCGGCCTGTTCCTGTCCCTCGCACCAAGCCAGTGGTGCGCGTCGCCAGCCCGGCCTGTTCCTGCCCCTCGCACCAAGCCAGTGGTGTGCGTCGCCAGCCCGGCCCGGCCTGTTCCTGCTCCTCGCACCAAGCCAGTGGTGCGCGTCGCCAGCCCGGCCCGGCCTGTTCCTGCCCCTCGCACCAAGCCAGTGGTGCGAGTCACCAGCCCGGCCCGGCCTGTTCCTGTCCCTCGCACCAAGCCAGTGTTGCGCGTCGCCAGCCCGGTCCTTCCTGTTCCTGTCCCTCGCACCAAGGCAGTGGTGCGCGTCGCCATCCTGGCCCGGCCTGTTCCTGCCCCTCGCACCAAGCCAGTGGTGCGCGGCGCCAGCCCGGCCCGGCCTGTTCCTTCCCTCGCACCAAGCCAGTGGTGCGCGTCGCCAGCCCGGTCCAGCCTGTTCCTGCCCCTCGCACCAAGCCAGTGTTGCGCGTCTCCAGCCCGGTCCGGCCTGTTCCTGTCCCTCGCACCAAGCCAGTGGTGCGCGTCGCCAGCCCGGCCTGTTCCTGCCCCTCGCACCAAGCCAGTGGTGTGCGTCGCCAGCCCGGCCCGGCCTGTTCCTGCTCCTCGCACCAAGCCAGTGGTGCGCGTCGCCAGCCCGGCCCGGCCTGTTCCTGCCCCTCGCACCAAGCCAGTGGTGCGAGTCACCAGCCCGGTCCAGCCTGTTCCTGCCCCTCGCACCAAGCCAGTGTTGCGCGTCTCCAGCCCGGTCCGGCCTGTTCCTGTCCCTCGCACCAAGCCAGTGGTGCGCGTCGCCAGCCCGGCCCGGCCTGTTCCTGCCCCTCGCACCAAGCCAGTGGTGCGCGTCGCCAGCCCGGCCCGGCCTGTTCCTGCCCCTCGCACCAAGCCAGTGGTGCCTGTCGCCAGCCCGGCCCGGCCTGTTCCTGCTCCTCGCACCAAGCCAGTGGTGCGCGTCGCCAGCCCGGCCCGGCCTGTTCCTGCCCCTCGCACCAAGCCAGTGGTGCGAGTCACCAGCCCGGCCCGGCCTGTTCCTGTCCCTCGCACCAAGCCAGTGTTGCGCGTCGCCAGCCCGGTCCTTCCTGTCCCTCGCACCAAGCCAGTGGTGCGCGTCGCCATCCTGGCCCGGCCTGTTCCTGCCCCTCGCACCAAGCCAGTGGTGCGCGGCGCCAGCCCGGCCCGGCCTGTTCCTTCCCTCGCACCAAGCCAGTGGTGCGCGTCGCCAGCCCGGTCCAGCCTGTTCCTGCCCCTCGCACCAAGCCAGTGTTGCGCGTCTCCAGCCCGGTCCGGCCTGTTCCTGTCCCTCGCACCAAGCCAGTGGTGCGCGTCGCCAGCCCGGCCCGGCCTGTTCCTGCCCCTCGCACCAAGCCAGTGGTGCGCGTCGCCAGCCCGGCCCGGCCTGTTCCTGCCCCTCGCACCAAGCCAGTGGTGCCTGTCGCCAGCCCGGCCCGGCCTGTTCCTGCCCCTCGCACCAAGCCAGGGGTGCGCGTCACCAGCCCGGCCCGGCCTGTTCCTGCCCCTCGCACCAAGCCAGTGGTGCCCGTCGCCAGCCTGGTCCGGCCTGTTCCTGTCCCTCGCACCAAGCCAGTGGTGCGTGTCGCCAGCTGGCCCGGCCTGTTCCTGTCCCTCGCACCAAGCCAGTGGTGCGCGTCGCCAGTCCGGTACGGCCCGTTCCTGCTCCCCGCACCAAGCCAGTGGTACGCGTCGCCAGCCCGGTCCGGCCTGTTCCTGCTCCTCGCACCAAGCCAGTGGTGCGTGTGTCCAGTCCGGCACGGCCCGTGCCTGTTCCACCGGTGCCTGGTCCGGCACCGGTCAGCTGCTCTACTCCGGAGCCAGAGCAGTCCGCTCCACCGGTGCCCAGTTCAGCTCCGGTCAGCTGCTCCACTCCGGAGCCAGAGCAATCCGCTTCACCGGGGTCCAGTCCAGCTCCGGTCAGCGGCTCCACTCCGGAGCCAGAGCAGTCCGCTCCACAGGTGCCTGATCCAGCTCCGGTCAGCGGTTCTAGTCCAGACCCAGACGTCAGCCCCTCTCCAGGTTCGGGGTCTCCCACACCAGGGTCCAGACAGGGCTTGGAGTATAGTGGGAGGAAGGAGAGGGGAAGCAACGCGCCGAGGTCTAGACCAGACCAGGGGCGCAACAGGGAGGCGAAGAGTGAGAGGTCGTCACGCCATGAGCCGGATCCGCCTCCGAGGCGGAATGCCCACCCGGCCCCTACCCTGTTATGTTTATGTTGTGCGGTCGGAGTCCGCACCTTTGGGGGGGGGTACTGTCACGCCCTGACTCTGGGGACTCTTATTTGTTGAGTCAGGGTGTGATTTTCTATGTTGTATTTTCTATGTGGGTTCTAGTATGTGTATTTCTATGTTGGCCAGTGTGGTTCCCAATCAGAGGCAGCTGTCGCTCGTTGTCTCTGATTGGGGACCATACTTAGGCAGCCTATTGGCACTGTGTAGTTGTGGGATCTTGTTCCGTGAAAGGTATGTTGTTTGTGTCTACCTTGGACTTCACGTTTCGTTTCGTTTCTTGTTTTGTCGAGTGTTATTTAAGTTTAAATAAACATGTATGCATATCACGCTGCGCCTTGGTCTGTCCCGTTTATGAACGAACGTGACAAGATCATGAAAATACTCTAATCTGGTCTTTTAGTTATCAAATGTCTCAACTTAATTGAGCGAACAGTATAGCCTATCTTTTTGGCACCAGCGGAGAGCATCAGCCATAATATCCCCAATGAGTGCTCAAATTCACTCTTTATCATTGTTGTTGTGCCACTTGAACATTTTTAGACAATAATTTCCTCCACCAGGTTAGATGGATGTCATATTGTATTTGTGTCTCTTCTATTTGTATTTGTGTCCCTTCTCGTAGGCCAATTACAGTGGGGGAAAAAAGTATTTAGTCAGCCACCAATTGTGCAAATTCTCCCACTTAAAAAGACGAGAGAGGCCTGTAATTTGCATCATAGGTACACGTCAACTATGACAGACAAATTGAGAATTTTGTTTCCAGAAAATCACATTGTAGGATTTTTTATGAATTTTTTTGCAAATTATGGTGGAAAATAAGTATTTGGTCACCTACAAACAAGCAAGATTTCTGGCTCTCACAGACCTGTAACTTCTTCTTTAAGAGGCTCCTCTGTCCTCCACTCGTTACCTGTATTAATGGCACCTGTTTGAACTTGTTATCAGTATAAAAGACACCTGTCCACAACCTCAAACAGTCACACTCCAAACTCCACTATGGCCAAGACCAAAGAGCTGTCAAAGGACACCAGAAACAAAATGGTAGACCTGCACCAGGCTGGGAAGACTGAATCTGCAATAGGTAAGCAGCTTGGTTTGAAGAAATCAACTATGGGAGCAATTATTAGGAAATGGAAGACATACAAGACCACTGATAATCTCCCTCGATCTGGGGGCTCCACGCAAGATCTCACCCCGTGGGGTCAAAATGATCACAAGAACGGTGAGCAAAAATCCCAGAACCACACGGGGGGACCTAGTGAATGACCTGCAGAGAGCTGGGACCAAAGTAACAAAGCCTACCATCAGTAACACACTACGCCGCCAGGGACTCAAATCCTGCAGTGCCAGACGTGTCCCCCTGCTTAAGCCAGTACATGTCCAGGCCCGTCTGAAGTTTGCTAGAGTGCATTTGGATGATCCAGAAGAGGATTGGGAGAATGTCATATGGTCAGATGAAACCAAAATATAACTTTTTGGTAAAAACTCAACTCGTCGTGTTTGGAGGACAAAGAATGCCGAGTTGCATCCAAAGAACACCATACCTACTGTGAAGCATGGGGATGGAAACATCATGCTTTGGGACTGTTTTTCTGCAAAGGGACCAGGACGACTGATCCGTGTAAAGGAAAGAATGAATGGGGCCATGTATCGTGAGATTTTGAGTGAAAACCTCCTTCCATCAGCAAGGGCATTGAAGATGAAACGTGGCTGGGTCTTTCAGCATGACAATGATCCCAAACACACCGCCCGGGCAACGAAGGAGTGGCTTCGTAAGAAGCATTTCAAGGTCCTGGAGTGGCCTAGCCAGTCTCCAGATCTCAACCCCATAGAAAATCTTTGGAGGGAGTTGAAAGTCCGTGTTGCCCAGCGACAGCCCCAAAACATCACTGCTCTAGAGGAGATCTGCATGGAGGAATGGGCCAAAATATCAGCAACAGTGTGTGAAAACCTTGTGAAGACTTACATAAAACGTTTGACCTGTGTCATTGCCAACAAAGGGTATATAACAAAGTATTGAGAAACTTTTGTTATTGACCAAATACTTATTTTCCACCATAATTTGCAAATAAATTCATTAAAAATCCTACAATGTGATTTTCTGGAATTTTTTTTCCTCATTTTGTCTGTCATAGTTGACGTGTACCTATGTTGAAAATTACAGGCCTCTCTCATCTTTTTAAGTGGGAGAACTTGCACAATTGGTGGCTGACTAAATACTTTTTTCCCCCACTGTATATGGATCAGACAATGCTGTATTTATTAATCTGTTTGTTAGTGTCAGCAGAGTAGTGTAGGCTCAGCCTTAATTTATGTGCTCTCTGACACCTGGAGTTGCATGGCTAATGGTCCAGGAACACAAGGTAAGCACAAAGGACAATGCCCAAGAACTAGTCAGCCCTTCCCCCTCTGAAGGGCCAAAATGTACCTCTCTGTTACAGTATCCAGAGGACTAAGTAATGTGGTAGAATAATGCTATAGTATCCATGTTTGGTATCTATCTGAAACTTTTTCACTGAGGATAACTCTGATGCTACCTGTACGGATGTATTATCTCTGTGGTTACTTGTATCTGTTCAGGGTGAACTCTGAATTACTCTATTATGCAAAGGGTTTATTGTCTTCTCAGGAAATCTGTCTTATTTACATTGGTCTTATCCCCAACACAAGCCTTTAAATGCTGTGACAGTCTCCAGATCTCAACCCCATAGAAAATCTTTGGAGGGAGTTGAAAGTCCGTGTTGCCCAGCGACAGCCCCAAAACATCACTGCTCTAGAGGAGAACTGCATGGAGGAATGGGCCAAAATACCAGCAACAGTGTGTGAAAACCTTGTGAAGACTTACATAAAACGTTTGACCTGTGTCATTGCCAACAAAGGGTATATCTATTTTCCACCATAATTTGCAAATAAATTCATTAAAAATCCTACAATGTGATTTTCTGGAATTTTTTTCCTCATTTTGTCTGTCATAGTTGACGTGTACCTATGTTGAAAATTACAGGCCTCTCTCATCTTTTTAAGTGGGAGAACTTGCACAATTGGTGGCTGACTAAATACTTTTTTCCCCCACTGTATATGGATCAGACAATGCTGTATTTATTAATCTGTTTGTTAGTGTCAGCAGAGTAGTGTAGGCTCAGCCTTAATTTATGTGCTCTCTGACACCTGGAGTTGCATGGCAAATGGTCCAGGAACACAAGGAAAGCACAAAGGACAATGCCCAAGAACTAGTCAGCCCTTCCCCCTCTGAAGGGCCAAAATGTACCTCTCTGTTACAGTATCCAGAGGACTAAGTAATGTGGTAGAATAATGCTATAGTATCCATGTTTGGTATCTATCTGAAACTTTTTCACTGAGGATAACTCTGATGCTACCTGTACGGATGTATTATCTCTGTGGTTACTTGTATCTGTTCAGGGTGAACTCTGAATTACTCTATTATGCAAAGGGTTTATTGTCTTCTCAGGAAATCTGTCTTATTTACATTGGTCTTATCCCCAACACAAGCCTTTAAATGCTGTGACACCCTGTGGAGATTGGGCCTGAGAGTGTTTAGGTTACTGTAAACTTGTTATTGTTTGATTGGTCAATGGTGGTTGGTTTTGGGTTGAAAGGTTACACCTTCAGATGTTATAAATGGAATTAACATTTTAATGCAGTGGGCTAAATCAGGGTCACACAGAGTGTTTCTTGGTAGTCTTAAACAAATCTACTTTGAAACCAAAGTATACACCTGGCCTTAAAAATGTCAGATTTAGAGTTGAAATATACTCCATTTTGAGTTTGCATCCCAATATTATACTTTATATACATCACAGAAGACTGAAATATAACATAACCGTTTGACATAGAAACACCAGATGTCTAATGTTGATTAATTATGAAATATATTAATAACATTCCACCCATGAGGCCACTCGTCATTTGACTGTAGGAAAGTGCTACACACCGTTGTTCTCGCTCTTATCCTGTATCTAGTCCATGGAGGAAGGTTGTATGATCAATTATCATTTCCTAGGCTTCAAGGCCTCTGGCCTAGTAGGCATCTCTTTGTTCATGCTTTCATCTAAGTTAACCTTAGGATCTATATGCCTAGAATTATGCTATGTAATGCTTGTTAATGCTTTGTAATTTAAGCTTTATGCCTTGTATGTGAATCCATTAATTGTACGATGTTAATAAAAAATCTGCCTTTGATATAGACAATTCTCAGACCAATTCTTGCTAGTCAACGTCAACTCATTGCCTAATGCTTGCTTGTATATTTTAATTATCTTTATGGAGTCAGATAAACATTTTAATAGGCTAATTGCTTAGTCTTATGTGAAGTGCATATATAATATACTGTATATACACATATAAATTCTGACTTATTACAGTTAAATGTTCTTCTCCTTTCTTCTGAATAGAATTCTGTTTTCTTCTTCCTCTCTGACTGGGAGTGTGTTTCTTCTAGAATCTACCCATAGTCCCCCAGAGAAAGACTATCTCCTCCTCCCCTCTCTCCTCCTCCCCTCTCTCCTCCTCCTCTCTCTCTCCTCCGCTCTCTCTCCTCCACCCTCTCTCTCTCTCCTCCCTCCCTCTCTCATAAAGTGTAATAGAATTGCATCAAATGTGTTTATAAAAGCAAATGTATTACTTATGATTCAGTAATATACAAATTGGTTTAATTATCTATTTACTAGCTAATTAAATGGGAACACAGAATAAACATACACACTCTGCACCGGTTATTGACTGGAGAAAACAGGTCCCTAGCGGAATGACAACAACATGGCTGCTTGTTAACAAGAAGAGATGGAAAGGGAGAGAGAGAGGGACAGAGATAATACTTTGACACATTCAGAAACTACGCTCACCTACAGTACCCATATACTTTGCACACAAACCGCCACCCTCTTTGAGTAAGAAATCATGAACGTATTTACGTGAAATGTCTGGTTCACCATGTATCTCTCGGTGGACAAGACCGCCCTGGAAAGGGAGTTGGATCTTCTCGCGGCACGCTTGTAAGGCTCTCATTGTCCAAAAAGTTCCAACAAATCTTCTACTGATGTTCTCCTCTGTAGTTGTCTGGTATCCAGTGACTTGTCATGTAATCCTGAACAGAACTACAGAATGGATTTTCCTTTCATTCGCTCTTGAAGTTGCTTCTTTGAAGATAGGCTCGCCAGCCGTATCGATGGTCCCCAGTGGGGTGATGAGAGTAGCATAACACGATGGCTTGTGCAGAGTAACAGAGGATGGTCCTACTTACTTAGGACAGCTAATCAGCTGTACCAATGATTGTCCGGAAGTTGAGTTTTCCTTCTCCACCTCGTGTTGCAATTCAGAGTTCAAACCACTTCAAACGCACAGCTGCAGCCTTACTTTTTTCTGGTCTGGAATGTTAATTTCTTTACCCATCTTTTATACACTCTGGTCGAAAGGGGCGGTTCCGTCAGGCTGACACGCTCTCTGACCTCACTTTGGGCGGTGACTACTTACTGTGCAAAGTTTATGGAAAACAATTATCTCTTATAGCTTCTTAAACCACATCCCTATCTTAACAAAAAAACGTCAATCATTTTTCATATTACATGCACAACGCATCGTATGGAAACTTCACATATGTAGTGGGTATACAGTGGCTTGCGAAAGTATCACCCCCCTTGGCATTTTTCCTATTTTGTTGCCTTACAACCTGGAATTAAAATAGATTTTTGGGGGGTTTGTATCATTTGATTTACACAACATGCCTACCACTTTGAAGATGCAAAATAATTTTTTGGGTGAAACAAACAAGAATTAAGACAAAAACAGAAAACATGAGCGTGCATAACTATTCACCCCCCCAAAGTCAATACTTTGTAGAGCCACCTTTTTGAAGCAATTACAGCTGCAAGTCTCTTGGGGTATCTCTCTATAAGCTTGGCCACTGGGATTTTTGCCCATTCATCAAGACAAAACTGCTCCAGCTCCTTCAAGTTGGATGGGTTCCGCTGGTGTACAGCAATCTTTAAGTCATACCACAGATTCTCAATTGGATTGAGGTCTGGGCTTTGACTAGGCCATTCCAAGTCATTTAAATGTTTCCCCTTAAACCACTCGAGTGTTGCTTTAGCAGTATGCTTAGGGTCATTGTCCTGCTGGAAGGTGAACCTCCGTCCCAGTCTCAAATCTCTGGAAGACTGAAATAGGTTTCCCTTAAGAATTTCCCTGTATTTAGCGCCATCCATCATTCCTTCAGTTCTGACCAGTTTCCCAGTCCCTGCCAATGAAAAACATCCCCACAGCATGATGCTGCCACCACCATGCTTCACTGTGGGGATGGTGTTCTCTGGGTGATGAGAGGTGTTGAGTTTGCGCCAGACATAGCATTTTCCTTGATGGCCAAAAAGCTCAATTTTAGTCTCATCTGACTAGAGAACCTTCTTCCATATGTTTGGGGAGTCTCCCAAACGTGTTTGCTTATTTTCTTCTTTAAGCAATGGCTTTTTTCTGGCCACTCTTCCGTAAAGCCCAGCTCTGTGGAGTGTACGGCTTAAAGTGGTCCTATGGACAGATACTCCAATCTCCACTGTGGAGCTTTGCAGCTCCTTCAGGGTTATTTTTGGTCTCTTTTTTGCCTCTGATTAATGCCCTCCTTGCCTTGTCCGTGAGTTTTGGTGGGTGGCCCTCTCTTGGCAGGTTTGTTGTGGTGCCATATTCTTTAAATTTTTTAAGAATGGATTTAATGGTGCTCAAAGTTTTGGATTTTTTGTTATAACCCAACCCTGATCTGTACTTCTCCACAACTTTGACCCTGACCTGTTTGGAGAGCTCCTTGGTCTTCATGGTGCGGCTTGCTTGGTGGTGCCCCTTGCTTAGTGGTGTTGCAGACTCTGGGGCCTTTCAGAACAGGTGTGTATATATACTGAGATCATGTGACAGATCATGTGACACTTAGATTGCACACAGGTGGACTTTATTTAACTAATTGTGTGACTTCTGAAGGTAATTGGTTGCACCAGATCTTATTTAGGGGCTTCATAGCAAAGGGGATGAATACATATGCACGCACCACTTTTCTGTTATTTATTTTTCAGAATATTTTGAAACAAGTTTTTTTTTTTTTTTCACTTCACCTATTTTGTGTATGTCCATTACATGAAATCTAAATAAAAATCCATTTAAATTAGGAACGCCAAGGGAGATGAATACTTTTGCAAGGCACTGTAATTTCCAAGTTACAGTATTTCCTTCATAACATTTTTAATGACATCACAAAACAACAACCAATATGACATTAGTGTTCTATAGATCGCCTCCGACCTTTCCCCACGTTCTATGTTAGAAATATTGTTCCAGTATTCGCTTTTGAATGTTAAAGTTTCAGCGGGAAAAGGTCTCTTGAGACAAAGCACATTCCTTTGGTGAATTTGGAGAGAGAGAGCCTGGGCCTTCTCCCTTTGATTTACGACCGTGCGTGAGTTGTTAACCCCCACTAGTCCTTCCCCCCCCCTCTGCAGGTGAGAGGGGGTCTGATTGAAGTTACTCATTGCAAACCTGATCTGACCTATTTGGATTCTCGTGGACAGTCATGACAGTCCCCCTCTGGTGGGTTCAATCTTGGAAGGATTTCTGCAAGCTGCAGACCACCACAAGAATGGCCATGGGATGTCCTGGTTGCGGATCGTCATTCCGGACCCGTCATCCGGTTGTCCAGGCTGGTGGATGTAGGCAGTAACTTAGGCAGACGTTAACAACGTACAACACTCAGGCAATACATCATTACATTTCTTCCCCAAATAAGCGGCGTTGTGGAACTAACTGGTGGTTGTATGGGGAACTTGTTTGTTGCAGTATCACTTCTTAAGTGTCAAAGAAAATGAAATAAAAATTCAAATAATAAAAACACAAACAAAAGATATACAAAATATAGTTACCACACCTTAATCATCTAATTGGACTATTCTATATACGTCCACAGTCTTGGCTAAATGACTCCATCATGGCATTTTGTCTAATGTCATCTCAAGGGCGATCCTACTTAGTGGTTTGTTGCTTAGGGCACTATCCTAAATTGATAACTACATGATAAGGCTACAGCTGTAAGGCACTAGCTTCGGACAGTCTACAGGGATGACCTATGGACCTCTGTGGAGAAACTGGTGACAAAATTAAACGGGCCTATTTATAAAATGAATATGAATTCGGAGGACAGAAATTATTAAATATTAAAGCATTACACCTATCACTAAAAGCTTCAGTCATACAAAAGTTATACTTAAATCCGAACTGGTTCTCTAGCAAATTAGTAAGATTGCCTCACCCAATGTTCAAGAATGGTCTTTTTCCCTTTATTCAGATTACAACCTCACACTTTCAGTTATTTGAAAAGGAAATCATCTCCCAAATACAGTGGGGGAAAAAAGTATTTAGTCAGCCACCAATTGTGCAAGTTCTCCCACTTAAAAAGATGAGAGAGGCCTGTAATTTTCATCATAGGTACACGTCAACTATGACAGACAAAATTTAGATTTTTTTCTTCCAGAAAATCACATTGTAGGATTTTTTATGAATTTATTTGCAAATTATGGTGGAAAGTAAGTATTTGGTCAATAACAAAAGTTTCTCAATACTTTGTTATATACACTTTGTTGGCAATGACACAGGTCAAACGTTTTCTGTAAGTCTCCACAAGGTTTTCAGACACTGTTGCTGGTATTTTGGCCCATTCCTCCATGCAGATCTCCTCTAGAGCAGTGATGTTTCGGGGCTGTCGCTGGGCAACACAGACTTTCAACTCCCTCCAAAGATTTTCTATGGGGTTGAGATCTGGAGACTGGCTAGGCCACTCCAGGACCTTGAAATGCTTCTTACGAAGCCACTCCTTCGTTGCCCGGGCGGTGTGTTTGGGATCATTGTCATGCTGAAAGACCCAGCCACATTTCATCTTCAATGCCCTTGCTGATGGAAGGAGGTTTTCACTCAAAATCTCACGATACATGGCCCCATTCATTCTTTCCTTTACACGGATCAGTCGTCCTGGTCCCTTTGCAGAAAAACAGCCCCAAAGCATGATGTTTCCACCCCCATGCTTCACAGTAGGTATGGTGTTCTTTGGATGCAACTCAGCATTCTTTGTCCTCCAAACACGACGAGTTGAGTTTTTACCAAAAAGTTATATTTTGGTTTCATCTGACCATATGACATTCTCCCAATCCTCTTCTGGATCATCCAAATGCACTCTAGCAAACTTCAGACGGGCCTGGACATGTACTGGCTTAAGCAGGGGGACACGTCTGGCACTGCAGGATTTGAGTCCCTGGCGGCGTAGTGTGTTACTGATGGTAGGCTTTGTTACTTTGGTCCCAGCTTTCTGCAGGTCATTCACTAGGTCCCCCCGTGTGGTTCTGGGATTTTTGCTCACCGTTCTTGTGATCATTTTGACCCCACGGGGTGAGATCTTGCGTGGAGCCCCAGATCGAGGGAGATTATCAGTGGTCTTGTATGTCTTCCATTTCCTAATAATTGCTCCCACAGTTGATTTCTTCAAACCAAGCTGCTTACCTATTGCAGATTCAGTCTTCCCAGCCTGGTGCAGGTCTACAATTTTGTTTCTGGTGTCCTTTGACAGCTCTTTGGTCTTGGCCATAGTGGAGTTTGGAGTGTGACTGTTTGAGGTTGTGGACAGGTGTCTTTTATACTGATAACAAGTTCAAACAGGTGCCATTAATACAGGTAACGAGTGGAGGACAGAGGAGCCTCTTAAAGAAGAAGTTACAGGTCTGTGAGAGCCAGAAATCTTGCTTGTTTGTAGGTGACCAAATACTTATTTTCCACCATAATTTGCAAATAAATTCATGAAAAATCCTACAATGTGATTTTCTGGAGAAAAAATTTCTCAATTTGTCTGTCATAGTTGACGTGTACCTATGATGAAAATTACAGGCCTCTCTCATCTTTTTAAGTGGGAGAACTTGCACAATTGGTGGCTGACTAAATACTTTTTTCCCCCACTGTATCACTATTTCTAAAACAAGCCATAGAAAGTTGGTTGCAATTTCAATTTAATCCTCCAGAAACTACAGAACAAATAATGCAACAAATATTGTGGTTAAACTCAAATATACTAATTGATATAAAAAAGATATATATTTTTGACAAAATGTTTAAAAAAGGTATATTCTTCGTAAATTATATTATAAGTAGGACTGTTGGAGTTATGTTGCATATGCAGCTAACAAAAACATATGGAAATGTCTGCTCTACCCAAAATTACAACCAAATAATTGCATCATTACCGCAAAAATGGAAGAAGAAAGTGGAAGGGGGAAAAAGTAAGGAACTTGTCTGTCGGCCCTGCATTAAAGAACATAATTGGTCAAAGAAAATTGTGATAAATAAAAAAGTATACCAGTTTCATTTAACAACCAAAGGATTGACAGCCGTCCCATATAGATTGCAAAATAGTTGGGAAGAGATATTTGACGTACCGTTTCCATGGCATAGTGTTTATGAACTGATACGCAAAACGACCCCAGATTCAAAACTTAGAATTGTTCAATTTAAATTGCTACCAATATAATGTTATTTATATGGGGGATGCAATCTTCCCAGCTCTGCAGATTTTGCTGCGAAGAGACATAATCATTAGATCATTTGTTTTGGTACTGTCCATTTGTAGCTTGTTTTTGGACAAAGGTCCAGGAATGGCTAAAGGATTGCAATATTTACCTGGAGCTAACCCTGCAGATAGCACTACTGGGTGATCTGAAAAGTCATAGTCAATCGATCAATAATATAATAATACTTTTAGCAAAAATGTTTATTTTCAATGTACAATCTGTAGAAACAATGAGAATAGAAAGGTTCAGAACTTTTGTAAAACATCACAGTACAGTTGAGAAATATATGGCAAATAGAAATACAATATGGATGGTGTTAAGAGATAGATGGATGGTGTTGAATGAAGTTGAGGGATGGGACTAATAACAACTAACAACAACTAATAACAACAAGATAACTAATGTAAAGCATACTGTGTCCATAATAAGTACATAGGTTACAGGTTGAGAGCTTTTGTGAACGAGCACAGTTAGAAAGATATGGCATATAGAAGCAAACCCGATGGACATCATGAAAATGATCGGAGCGGTTGAGGGTAGAGGAAGTTCAGGAGTAAAAACAAACAAAATAGAATTATTGTAAAATTGACTGTGTCCATAAAATGTATATAGTATGTATAAGCTGGAAGTAGAGGCCTAAGCATTGTTGTTCACTAGTTTACTCCAATTAGGGAATGGGTGGTGGGGTTGGAAAGTAATAAAGGGAAATATATTTTTTTAAAGGGTAGGTAGGTAGGTAGGTAGGTATGTATGTATGTATGTATGTATGTATGTATGTATGTATGTATGTATGTATGTATGTATGTATGTATGTATGTATGTATGTATGTATGTATGTATGTATGTATGTATGTATGTATGTATGCATGCATGCATACATACAGTGGGGAGAACAAGTATTTGATACACTGCCGATTTTGCTGGTTTTCCTACTTACAAAGCATGTAGAGGTCTGTAATTTTTATCATAGGTACACTTCAACTGTGAGAGACGGAATCTAAAACAAAAATCCAGAAAATCACATTGTATGATTTTTAAGTAATTCATTTGCATTTTATTGCATGACATAAGTATTTGATACATCAGAAAAGCAGAACTTAATATTTGGTACAGAAACCTTTGTTTGCAATTATAGAGATCATACGTTTCCTGTAGGTCTTGACCAGGTTTGCACACACTGCAGCAGGGATTTTGGCCCTCTCCTCCATACAGACCTTCTCCAGATCCTTCAGGTTTCGGGGCTGTCGCTGGGCATTATGGACTTTCAGCTCCCTCCAAAGATTTTCTATTGGGTTCAGGTCTGGAGACTGGCTAGGCCACTCCAGGACCTTGAGATGCTTCTTACGGAGCCACTCCTTAGTTGCCCTGGCTGTGTGTTTTGGGTCGTTGTCATGCTGGAAGACCCAGCCACGACCCATCTTCAATGCTCTTACTGAGGGAAGGAGGTTGTTGGCCAAGATCTCGCGATACATGGCCCCATCCATCCTCCCCTCAATACGGTGCAGTCGTCCTGTCCACTTTGCGGAAAAGCATCCCCAAAGAATGATGTTTCCACCTCCATGCTTCACGGTTGGGATGGTGTTCTTGGGGTTGTACTCATTCTTCTTCTTCCTCCAAACACGGCGAGTGGAGTTTAGACCAAAAAGCTATATTTTTGTCTCATCAGACCACATGACCTTCTCCCATTCCTCCTCTGGATCATCCAGATGGTCATTGGCAAACTTCAGACGGGCCTGGAAATGCGCTGGCTTGAGCAGGGGGACCTTGCGTGTGCTGCAGGATTTTAATCCATGACGGCGTAGTGTGTTACTAATGGTTTTCTTTGAGACTGTGGTCCCAGCTCTCTTCAGGTCAATGACCAGGTCCTGCCGTGTAGTTCTGGGTTGATCCCTCACCTTCCTCATGATCATTGATGCCCCACGAGGTGAGATCTTGCATGGAGCCCCAGACCGAGGGTGATTGACCATCATCTTGAACTTCTTCCATTTTCTAATAATTGCGCCAACAGTTGTTGCCTTCTCACCAAGCTGCTTGCCTATTGTCCTGTAGCCCATCCCAGCCTTGTGCAGGTCTACAATTGTATCCCTGATGTCCTTACACAGCTCTCTGGTCTTGGCCATTGTGGAGAGGTTGGAGTCTGTTTGATTGAGTGTGTGGACAGGTGTCTTTTATACAGGTAATGAGTTCAAACAGGTGCAGTTAATACAGGTAATGAGTGGAGAACAGGAGGGCTTCTTAAAGAAAAACTAACAGGTCTGTGAGAGCCGGAATTCTTACTGGTTGGTAGGTGATCAAATACTTATGTCATGCAATAAAATGCAAATTAATTACTTTAAAATCATACAATGTGATGTTCTGGATTTTTGTTTTAGATTCCGTCTCTCACAGTTGAAGTGTACCTATGATAAAAATTACAGACCTCTACATGCTTTGTAAGTAGGAAAACCTGCAAAATCGGCAGTGTATCAAATACTTGTTCTCCCCACTGTATATATATATATATATATATATATATATATATTTACATTTTAGTCATTTAGCAGACGCTCTTATCCAGAGCGACTTACAGTTAGTGAGTGCATACATTTGTTTAACACTTTGTTGGTTACTACATGTTTACACATGTGCCACTGCATAGTTGATGTCCTCACTATTACTCCACAATGTAGAAAATAGTAAAAATAAAGAAAAACCCTTGAATGAGTTGGTGTCCAAACATTTGACTGGTACTGTATGTGAACAAATTTGACTATTACTAAAGACATTGTGTTATCATAGGTAGATTATGTGATATGGAGTTACTATACATAGTAGGGGTACATTGTTTGCATCTGTTGTCAAGCATCGATCACTGAAGGGAATGAATCCCCCTCCTATTCATTCATAGGTTTAACTCTTTTACGTTTAGGACATCTAGGCAGGTGATTGGAGAGGTTGCTCTTGCGAGCAAAGTAAAAAAAGCAGTGAGGGCAGGAATACGGTTTCCCCTTGTGGATTTTCATGTGGACTTTAACGTGACTCCGTTCATAAAATCTCTTCCCACACTCTTGGCAGGAGTATGGCTTTACATCATGGTGAGTGTGGGTCCTCATGTGCAGTGTCAGAGAACCTGAACAGATAAACCGTCTGTGGCATTCAGAACATTCAAATGGCCTTTCCCCAGTGTGGAAGCCCTTGTGTTTGGCCAGATCTCTAGACTGAGTGAAGCTTTTACAGCACTTGGTGCAGGTGTATGGTTTCTCACCTGTGTGAGTGAGATTATGGTTCTTCAGGTGTGAGAGTCAAACTTCTTGTTGCACACTGTGCAGTGGTAGGGCCTCTCCCCGGTGTGTGAGCGCATGTGTAACTTCAACAACCCAAGCCTTATGAACTTCCGCCCACAAACCCCACAATGGTAGTTTTTCTGGTTGTTGTGTATATTCAGGTGCGTTTTCAGATAACATTTGTCAGCAAAGTCTTTACCACACACCGTACATTTGAAAGGTCTCTCCCCTGAGTGTACGCGCAGGTGAAGCTCCAGACTACCCCTGTATGCATACCGCTTGTCACATTGGGAGCAAGATAACTTTCTCTCACCAGAGTGAACAGTCATGTGATTCCTGAGAAGGTTTGCCTGGGCGAAAGCCTTCCCACAATCCTGGCATTTGAATTATTTGACCCCCTTGTGTATCAGCAGGTGTTTGCCTAAACTGCTGCCGTTCGAGAATCTTTTGCCGCACTCTTTGCATTCGTAAGGCTTCTCTCCGGTGTGGATGCGCATGTGAGTGTTCAGACTCGTAGGAGTAGTGAGGATCTTGCCACATTCGGAGCAATGGAAGCCGACTTCCAGACAGATCACAGGCTTAATGTCCTTAGGTTTAGTGCCCTCTGGTTCGTGACACTGGTGAGGCCCCAGTCCCCAGCAATTCTCAAAGCGTCCATCGATGCGAACAACGGCCATTTTGTGCAAATTCTTGCAGTGCTTCAGCAAGGTGCCCAGGTACGGGAATCTGCGGGCACACTGCGGGCAGGGGTGGAGTTTCCCCGGAACCCTGTGGGGATGGGCAGGTTTCCGGGGAAGGGCAGAGGGGTGGGCCTCGCAGGTGTGGATGTCTAGCTGTCGTGGTGTATGGAACATGTCGCTACAGTGGGGACAGCTGTGTGTGGGGCCGTACACTGTTTTACTCTTTGAGACTTGGCTTTTCAACATGGCCAGGTACTGCTTCTGGTGTTTGTTCTTGATGTGACTCTCCAGGAAGAAATAGTCAGTAAAGGAGATGGTGCAGTGTGGACAAGGGAAGAACTGAGGAGACAAAACTGAGGGAGGACAGAGAAGGGTGGGTGGATGGAAGAGAAAGAAGAAAGAAGGGTATGATGAGAGAAAGGGAACAGACAATAATGAGAAATGTCATTTTCCTCATTAAAAAATAAGGAAGAAATCCTTGCTGACATTTAATTCACCTTCAGTAATTCAGCACCCATTTAACCCGGTGAGAGCCAAGGATTTTTACATCACTTACAAAAATACCTCTAGGGGACTAATAACATATATATATATATATATATATATATATATATATATATATATATTTTGAGAGAAAAAAAACATATGGGGGGATTGGAAGAGATGCAGACAATTACATTGATGGAAGTTACAATCTATCTGCAATATTAAAGCTGATCTACCCCCTAAAAAAATATATATATACAGTGGGGAGAACAAGTATTTGATAACCTGCCGATTTTGCAGGTTTTCCTACTTACAAAGCATGTAGAGGTCTGTAATTTTTATCATAGGTACACTTCAACTGTGAGAGACGGAATCTAAAACAAAAATCCAGAAAATCACATTGTATGATTTTTAAGTAATTAATTTGCACTTTATTGCATGACATAAGTATTTGATACATCAGAAAAGCAGAACTTAACATTTGGTACAGAAACCTTTGTTTGCAATTACAGAGATCATACGTTTCCTGTAGGTCTTGACCAGGTTTGCACACACTGCAGCAGGGATTTTGGCCCACTCCTCCATACAGACCTTCTCCAGATCCTTCAGGTTTCGGGGCTGTTGCTGGGCAATACGGACTTTCAGCTCCCTCCCAAGATGTTCTATTGGGTTCAGGTCTGGAGACTGGCTAGGCCACTCCAGGACCTTAAGATGCTTCTTACTCCTTAGTTGCCCTGGCTGTGTGTTTCGGGTCGTTGTCATGCTGGAAGACCCAGCCACAACCCATCTTCAATGCTCTTACTGAGGGAAGGAGGTTGTTGGCCAAGATCTCGCGATACATGGCCCCATCCATCCTCCCCTCAATACGGTGCAGTCGTCCTGTCCCCTTTGCAGAAAAGCATCCCCAAAGAATGATGTTTCCACCTCCATGCTTCACGGTTGGGATGGTGTTCTTGGGGTTGTACTCATCCTTCTTCTTCCTCCAAACACGGCGAGTGGAGTTTAGACCAAAAAGCTATATTTTTGTCTCATCAGACCACATGACCTTCTCCCATTCCTCCTCTGGATCATCCAGATGGTCATTGGCAAACTTCAGATGGACCTGGACATGCGCTGGCTTGAGCAGGGGGACCTTGCGTGCGCTGCAGGATTTTAATCCATGATGGCGTAGTGTGTTACTAATGGTTTTCTTTGAGACTGTGGTCCCAGCTCTCTTCAGGTCATTGACCAGGTCCTGCCGTGTAGTTCTGGGCTGATCCCTCACCTTCCTCATGATCATTGATGCCCCACGAGGTGAGATCTTGCATGGAGCCCCAGACCGAGGGTGATTGACCGTCATCTTGAACTTCTTCCATTTTCTAATAATTGCGCCAACAGTTGTTGCCTTCTCACCAAGCTGCTTGCCTATTGTCCTGTAGCCCATCCCAGCCTTGTGCAGGTCTACAATTTTATCCCTGATGTCCTTACACAGCTCTCTGGTCTTGGCCATTGTGGAGAGGTTGGAGTCTTTTTTATTGAGTGTGTGGACAGGTGTCTTTTATACAGGTAACGAGTTCAAACAGGTGCAGTTAATACAGGTAATGAGTGGAGAACAGGAGGGCTTCTTAAAGAAAAACTAACAGGTCTGTGAGAGCCGGAATTCTTACTGGTTGGTAGGTGATCAAATACTTATGTCATGCAATAAAATGCAAATTAATCACTTAAAAATCGTACAATGTGATTTTCTGGATTTTTGTTTTAGATTCCGTCTCTCACAGTTGAAGTGTACCTATGATAAAAATTACAGACCTCTACATGCTTTGTAAGTAGGAAAACCTGCTAAATCGGCAGTGTATCAAATACTTGTTCTACCCACTGTATAAATAAAAATAACAACATATGAACCGGCTGAAAATGAATATCAGAGGCGTTGAAGATGTTTTTGTAAAATACCACTTCTACATGCAACTGGTCTACAACAACCAATCGAAGATATCAAGGGATTTTCTCATGTTATTATCTCAAAGGAGTGGGAAAGGAGTCCACCATTGAGTGAGAATGGAGAAATATATGTTCAGATACAACATTTTATGTTGTGGGAATAATGGTTGGCTAATGGATAAGACGAGGGGTTGTAGAAAAGGTGGTGACTCGGATGAGACATTGCAGTTGTGACATTGTCAGAGGCAATTCATTTTGAACTATGAAGCTGTCTGAAGAACATAATGAAGAGACACCAGAAGATTTAAGTGCCGGGAGAAATAAAGGGGTTACTTAGCTGTGTTGATAATAAAATTGGATTTATCTAAATTTGCTAATTTGGGTAGTAGGTATATACAATGATAAATTAATAGTATTAAGAATGCATTGAGATAATGATCTGTATTTATTATCAGGATGAGGAAAGTCATAATTGAATTATGGATGTTTATACTGTATGTTAATATAAGTGTACATTAGGACAGTTGTAATGGGTGATAAAGTTGAGGGTTTTAATTTTCATTGATAAGGATCAAGTGAATCAATAAGGATTGTCATTTTAAATTTGGTTGAGTTAAGTAATTTGGTTGGTTATAAGTTATAAGATGGATGAGTGATTTAAGTGAATCATTAGTATGTATTAGTATAGACTGTCTTATATAGATATTATGGGTTAAAACAGTGATACATTATGGTAATGTCTTAGGATACACTTATATGATTTATTTTGAGTAGACATTGTTGAATCATACTGTTTCAAACATGGAAGTTGAGGTGAAGATTGTGAATGAAGTCGTGAATATGTTGATTAATTGGGTTAACGTATTAGCATATTGGTCATTATATACATTTGAGGTATTGGGTGATATTGATATGGTTGTTTAGAGTGGTACATATCTATGTTGATAGGCAAGTATTTAATTGATTCCTATCATGGGGTTATGATATTTTCATATGATCTGAATTTGGTTGAATTATTAAAGCATGAATAGTTTAGGGATGTAATGATTTAACGGGGAGTGAGAATAGAGTGTTATAATGTGTATGTCATATCAGGAATAATAGGAGGACAAAGTCGGAGTTGAACATTGTATATTTTAACAATCATGGGTTTGTAAGCAATTGGGTCTGAGATGTTACTCATTAGACTATGTAAGTGATAATCACATGGCATTGGATGCTATTATAGTAGATAAAGAGGGAATGTATGTGATTATATGGGAAATATTAGAGACATATAGGAAGGTATTAGGAGTTATTTTTATATTCATATGTTCAGATTGTAATATCCATGTAACTTAGTAATGGGCAGGGATCTTTGTATTTGTGGGAATGATGTCATGATGGTCACCATTTATTTATATGTATGTTTTCTTGGTAGCATGTCTCAGAAAAAGGGGTCATTTTAAAATGGGGGATGTCTATGTGGGTTTTGAATACATATATTATTAGCATGAATATATAGTAGTTAATTATGTGTTTATCTTTTATTCAGACTGAGGTTATAGAGGTTTGAGAGGTTTGATATCGCATAAGATAGATGACTGAGAATTTATACCTTTGTTGATTAAATATATTGAGAATCAGGTTTGGATTCAGGTATACAAGGTAGAAGGGGGTGAATTCTCAGTTTTCTAGCATAGTTTAGGCTCTAGTCATATATACTACTGATTGGAGAATATTGTATTTTACATGAAGTTATGTGAATCCTTGGGGGTTAAGTTATAACACTTACCGCAAAAAAAAGAAAAAAAGAAAAGTGGATTGTAATGATGTCATAGCATTGTGTGGACCAGGGAAGAGTTACTAGATAATTGGATTGGAGCCATGGAGTCTACATTCCGTTATGTCAAAGGAGATTACTGAGGTTGATATTAGAATAATTGATGGGACAGGATATATGACTTGAACATCAAAGACAGGGAGTGCCCATGGAGATTTAACAGATGTATGCCAAGAAGATGATAACCAAGTGTATATATAGAGAGAGTGTCTCCTTTGTTCAAATCAGTTCGTAACACCAAGGGCAAAGCTCTGGTCATTGTTGTAACGAACCCGGTACCTATCATTAAACATTGGCATTAACTTTCTACAAAGTGTCTAAGTATATCCTTGCATCCTTGATTCTTTGATACCCAAGAAACTCATCATAACAGCCACTGTACTTATATGGTTTGAATTTAACATTTTAAAAGTGTGTGTGTTTAAGCCTGGATGTTGTTTTAATGTTTGCCTCAACCATCCTTTCCACTGTGTTGCGACCGACTTTTTAAACTAAAAGATGTGTGTGTTGCTACAGAAAATGTGTGCACCAGCTGAGAACACATTGCACATTGTCTTTGTAATCTTACCAGTGATATAGCATATTTCAGATGTTTGTATTTCTATGTAGGATATTAATGAAAAATATATTTTTTTTGGTAAAAATCAATAAATAATGCATATTGACTCTTGATCTTTATAAACTAACCACTGCTATTTTGTTCCAATTCAGTTTAATGTTTAATGTCCCCTTTCACACAGGTCCATCTCTCTCTTTCCTTCTCTCGTCCCCCCTCTCTCACACATACACTGTATCAAATGCAGAAATTAGAATTCTGTCACATTTGAAAATATTTTAATAAATATATTACAATTCATATAGCATAGCCTGTGCATGATTCATTATAAATAATTATACATGATCAATAGAATATACGCTACATATTTAATTAATAGTGTAATATAGCATTTTGTCAAATAATCTACAGACAAAGCAATGTGCTCGTTAAACTCAAGAAACACGAGCTTACCTTAGCTATATGATCATTCATTAACAATCTAAGAATAAAGGAATCTAAAATGCTTTATCAAATCGACTGCCACTAATTCTCCAAATTGAACAGTTGATTTCCCTTTTACTCGAGGGAGACACCGCAGGAATTGCTTTCAAATTCACATTTCACCCCGCTAATGCTGTCCACGCTTGGCTGACTGTTAACTCTCTGGTGTGCGTGAGAAAAGGGGAAAGTCTCAGACCGGGACATCCTCCCTCTGCCCTGTGAGGAACCGGAGGAACAGTTAATTACCAGTCTCATGAACTCAGGGGCGGTGAATCGCCGCAGTAATCTGGTCCCCAGCCCGGTGAACCCCGGTGGACGGACAGGAATCTTCTCCGGCTCTATCTCTTCTCTGTAGAAGAGGAGTTTGTTGAGTCTCCCGTTCGGAGGGAGGCTGCCGCGCTTCTCACTCCCTCTCCTGCTTGATTGAGCAATGGCATTATTTTCATCTTTTGGCGCCCTGGTGGAATCCTCGGGCGCTCTCGGAGATTGACTTTTGACGTTCAAAAGTGGTTTTGGCGCGGTGACAGTTTTGTCAGCATTGTTTGTCACCTCACAGGTGCTCTCTTGACATTCAATCTTGGCTATCAGGGATCTCTCGTCCTGCAGCGAGGCTCTCTTTAATTTCCTGGCTGATAGGCTCATGTCACACACATCACCATGATAGGACTGCTTTCTGCTGCTCAGGAGGTCCAGGTTAAATGACTTTGCTTTGCCCCAGACTGGAATACTATCTGGCACCTCCTGTTTCATTCCTCTGTTTCTGCTGACATCTTTCTGGCTTGGCTCTGGGCGATGGCTCATTGTTTTAACCCCCCTCATGTGCCTTAGCTTACAGTTCTGTGACTGTATCTGTTTGGCTGTGAATATGTCATCCTGTTCTTCTTCCGACTGGGCCCTCTCTAGGGGATTGCCATTTCTCTCTAGGGACTGATTCTGGCATTTGATGCGCGCCCACAGCTCATTGCTGTCCCCGACCCTCAGCTGTCTCTGGAACACCTTAGGCAGCTGGTCTTCATCCGTGCTATGGAACTGTTTAGAGAACCTCTCCAGAACTTGCCTGGTGAGCTTGTTTGGTTGCGTCCGCTCTGTCCCGGCCTCCTTCCCGATCCCGACCTCCCCTAGTTGGTCATCTGACACCACCCCCCTCCTCCCAGAGTTCAGGGCCTGGACACACTGGTCGTGCCCAAAGAAGTTGGCCACCTGGATGGCAGAGTGGCCAGCCTGGTTGGTGCGGTCCAGCCTCATGCCCATTCTTTTGAAAGCCCTGACCAGGAACTCCAGCACTTGGCTGTGGCCGGTGTAGGCTGCGTACATCAGGGCGCTGTTCCCCCAGGTGTCAGACACATCAGGGTTGGCATTGAACTGCACCAGAAGTTTGACTATGTCCAGGTGGCCCAGCTCACAGGCCAGGCTCAAGGACGTGCGCCCGTACTCGTCCTGGCAGTTCACATCAGCATCTTTCTCCAGCAGCAGACGGGTAAACTTGGCCCTGGCCACGGGGTCCTGCAGGCAAACTGCGAACATCAGAGGGGTGCGGCCGTTCTCTGTCTTGGAGTTGATGATGCGGTTGTCCAGCGCGTCCAGAACAAAGCGTGCCAGGTGCACTTTGCCACTGTGCATGGCATCCAGGAAGGTCTTGGTGCCAGAGCCCTGGCGCAGATCCTTAGGTCTCATCATACTTAACAGTAAGTTCTGGAGGTGAGCCTCAAACTGTGTTCTGAGATAGGAAGAGAGAGTGAATCAGGGCCCTGTCTGTGTTGACAGTGAGTGTATTTACCTCAGAGTGAGCCTCAGCGAGGAGCTGCCGGTGTTTTTATACCTCTCTCTTGACACGTGTTGCCAAGGAAACAGCCATCTGAGGATCATTATGCTGCTGCAGCCTCCATTCAGAATGACCTGCCTCCGCCAGAAGAAAATATAATCTATTTCAACTGAATAATTACTCAAGGAGAAAAACATGACCAGTGTTTGTCATGTGTGCCAGGTAAAAGTGGCTGCAAAATAGGTGCTTAAATCAGTCTATTTTTTCCCCAGGTTACCATTCTTTCACACACTGCTCTAATTAACTTTACTAGACTCTCTCACATGGATCAAAATAGAAAGCTTGGATTCTCCATTTATGTCAGCCAATCCTGCATGTTATAAAAGTTATAAATACAGTGGGGGAAAAAAGTATTTAGTCAGCCACCAATTGTGCAAGTTCTCCCACTTAAAAAGATGAGAGAGGCCTGTAATTTTCATCATAGGTACACGTCAACTATGACAGACAAAATGAGCATTTTTTTCCCAGAAAATCACATTGTAGGATTTTTAATGAATTTATTTGCAAATTATGGTGGAAAATAAGTATTTGGTCAATAACAAAAGTTTCTCAATACTTTGTTATATACCCTTTGTTGGCAATGACACAGGTCAAACGTTTTCTGTAAGTCTTCACAAGGTTTTCACACACTGTTGCTGGTATTTTGGCCCATTCCTCCATGCAGTTCTCCTCTAGAGCAGTGATGTTTTGGGGCTGTCGCTGGGCAACACAGACTTTCAACTCCCTCCAAAGATTTTCTATGGGGTTGAGATCTGGAGACTGGCTAGGCCACTCCAGGACCTTGAAATGCTTCTTACGAAGCCACTCCTTCGTTGCCCGGGTGGTGTGTTTGGGATCATTGTCATGCTGAAAGACCCAGCCACGTTTCATCTTCAATGCCCTTGCTGATGGAAGGAGGTTTTCACTCAAAATCTCACGATACATGGCCCCATTCATTCTTTCCTTTACACGGATCAGTCGTCCTGGTCCCTTTGCAGAAAAACAGCCCCAAAGCATGATGTTTCCACCCCCATGCTTTACAGTAGGTATGGTGTTCTTTGGATGCAACTCAGCATTCTTTGTCCTCCAAACACGACGAGTTGAGTTTTTACCAAAAAAGTTCTATTTTGGTTTCATCTGACCATATGACATTCTCCCAATCCTCTTCTGGATCATCCAAATGCACTCTAGCAAATTTCAGACGGGCCTGGACATGTACTGGCTTAAGCAGGGGGACACGTCTGGCACTGCAGGATTTGAGTCCCTGGCAGCGTAGTGTATTACTGATGTTAGGCTTTGTTACTTTGGTCCCAGCTCTCTGCAGGTCATTCACTAGGTCCCCCCGTGTGGTTCTGGGATTTTTGCTCACCGTTCTTGTGATCATTTTGACCCCACGGGGTGAGATCTCGCGTGGAGCCCCAGATCGAGGGAGATTATCAGTGGTCTTGTATGTCTTCCATTTCCTAATAATTGCTCCCACAGTTGATTTCTTCAAACCAAGCTGCTTACCTATTGCAGATTCAGTCTTCCCAGCCTGGTGCAGGTCTACAATTTTGTTTCTGGTGTCCTTTGACAGCTCTTTGGTCTTGGCCATAGTGGAGTTTGGAGTGTGACTGTTTGAGGTTGTGGACAGGTGTCTTTTATACTGATAACAAGTTCAAACAGGTGCCATTAATACAGGTAACGAGTGGAGGACAGAGGAGCCTCTTAAAGAAGAAGTTACAGGTCTGTGAGAGCCAGAAATCTTGCTTGTTTGTAGGTGACCAAATACTTATTTTCCACCATAATTTGCAAATAAATTCATTAAAAATCCTACAATGTGATTTTCTGGATTTTTTTTCCTCAATTTGTCTGTTATAGTTGACGTGTACCTATGATGAAAATTACAGGCCTCTCTCATCTTTTTAAGTGGGAGAACTTGCACAATTGGTGGCTGACTAAATACTTTTCCCCCCCACTGTAGTGTATCATATTATGACCCATACATATGCATCTTCTCTTACCAAAGGTTTCAGAAGAGAATATACTATAGTCTGGTTAGAAGCACTGCTTTATTAATAGACTTAACATTTGCTTTTTAAGACTGAATGGGAACACCGCCCTACCACTAAAACACTGCCCTACCACTAAAACACTGCCCTATCACTATAATACAGTGCCAATAAATTGAGGTACTATTTACATACTGTAGCGACTCCCCTCTGCTCCCCCGTGCCAGGAAACCTGGCCCTCTCACTGCCTTTGATCACTTTGATCTTTGTAATCAGTGACAAGAACTCTGTTTGTAGGACAACATCTATTCTTTTTCCACTTAACCTGTTCCATGCTGTGATACTAATAATATCCATGTCCTGTCCATGTGTCAGGAGAGAGGTTTCTGAATATAGCAACCTTGATAAATAGTATTGAGGATAATGTTTTTTTCATGCTTTCGTTGTCCTTTTGAAGTGTTTTGCAACCAACTGTTTTGTATATCACTGTTATTTTCTCTTTTTCATATACGTAGTTCATTCATTTGATGGTGTTGTTCCAAAAACATTCTTCATGTTCCCCTCAGCAATCCCTTTTAAGTTGATTGTTTCAGGTTCAACAGCATTGACCTGTAGGAACGCAGCAGCCAGGCTCCTGGAAGAGGAGATTTGGAGGAGAGGATGGATCAGCCATAAGTAAACTGTCATTAACCTGTGACCATCCCAAAAATGTGCCCACTGATTTAGCTAACCACCAGCAGCATAACATGTACCTAACACATTAACATAACTTATCTTGAATTATAGAACGCAGCCATCCCCTCCATGCCCTCTGATCATTTTAATGATGTTGTAATTACTAATATAAAAAACAGCAGGAGCAACGCCAGACCCAGATAGTGTAGGTGAGAGAAGCAGCACTTCCTTACTGTCCTCATGTCTCTTCACCAAAACCCACAGCACGTCTCTGATGAGCCAGATCCCTTATCTCACTATTACACGTACAATTCCCATTCAGATAGATTTGATCAGAGGCAATGTGACACAAATCGGACTGAAACTTACCCATGCAGTGACTGATGAACTTTTCTGACAGTAAGAGTTAGTTATATATTATATCATTGTAGTACAGGTATGTAATAATGTGGTCTTAGCAAAAACCTCAATAAATGTTTTAATAATGCCATGAGATATTGGTTCTACATTCAACCCTCTTGATTTCAAGGATACATTTCCCCCCTGTCTACCCACAATAACCGATCCCAAGCTGCAGTGTGTGGGTAAAATCACTGAGGAAGCCAAGCCAAGCCACTAAAAAAGCCATATTACAACCTATGTTGTGATATTTGAGTTGTTTGCTCTATAACCCATTCATTCATATGCCACCGTGATATACAATAAGGCCGTTACAACAAAAAGACAACAGTCACACAGTGGCAGAATAAATTCAACTACACATACGTAGTTTGTTTCATTACAAAACCGAAGAGCAACATCTGTCCGGTGAAGTCCACAAAGCAAATATTGCATGTAACAAACAGTTATATCACGTGCAGCATGGTCAAGCAGGTTAATGTTTTTGACAGTTTACTAAACAACAACTGATTTAGAACCACTGAGTTACCGCAAGTCACAGGAGCACTGCCTCCGCTATTCCAGCATCATTTCAACTTAAACATTTAAACATCATCAAATCAACAAGGCTATATATGCTTAGTTTAATACACTGAAAACAAACTTTAAGATACCAAAAACAATTTAGTCCAATAAATGTTGCTAAATATCAAGTGGCTGTCCATGGTACTGATTTCTGTCTGTATGTGTGACTGTATTATTCTTTTTTGACTCAGCCTACTTGTAGACTAGTTGAAAGCCAATGCCATCCTCTTCTCTTTCATGTTGGCAAAAACGGTCTATGGCTCTGTCATACAGTACACTTTTAGTTTTTGTTGTCATAGGCTACCTAGCTAAAATGCTTGCAAGCCTAACTTCCTCGCATTGGCAACAATGAACCACAGAACCAGCTAGGTTAGCTAGCTAGCTAGTTAACGTGAGCCTCTAGGCTACATCTAGGCTACATATTGAATTTGAATCGTCTCAGGCCAGTGGCACAACATATTCATTTATGGTTAGATCAGAATCGCAGTCATAATCACTGGCCTGTACAGAGAAATAAGTCAAAACCACAAGTCCAAATCCCCATCTCCATCCATGGTTTAGGAAAGGGCCACTTTAGCAATGTAGCTAGCTACTGCAGAACATCAACACAAGCAGACCAAGAAACAGACACCTCTTTCTGAAAATGATGTTTTGCTAAGGAAGTTATTTCATTGGTCTGAAGCCAAATCCAAACTGGCCTCCTTTGGAGGGCGTTTCGCTGCACCAGGACAACCCATAGTTGAGCTCAGCTCAACGCTGATTGGCTAATTATCTTGTAAAAAAAAAAAATCAAGGGAGGCCAAATGCTTGCTGGCATTAACCAATAAAATGCTACGGCGGCCACATGTCACACTCTTTTGGTCCAGACAGCATCAGATACATGAGCTACACATACTGAGACAGAGGAGTGTTATTTCCGGTGAGATTCAGCCACTTGCGAATTCACTGAAAATTATGAAAACAGAGAGAACAATTTACAACAATTTATTGGTCAAATATTTGGGGAAGCCTGACTTGGCATCCATGAATAGGCCTACACGCCACTGAACTCAACTCCAGAGGATCTGTGTCTATTTTCCAAAGCTCAGACTGAGTGGTGTGTCCTTAGGGACATCTGATATATCACCTTAGCTACAGGACAGCCAGTGTTTCCGCTTCACTCCACCATCCTACTTTAATTACTGCTAACGCACGCTCTCCATAGCAATGTGCCAGTGTGTTTATGATGCAGCCTCTGTCTCCTCCAATGCTGATACGATCAATGTGATTCAGCAGATTCTGTTAACTACGCAAACATAATAACCTAATCCCAGGATGCCGAATTAGGTCAGATCAATTTCTCTCAACCGCAGCATGGTAATATAATAATCACGACATCTCAGACCACATTACATTTACATTTTAGTCATTTAGCAGATGACTAAGGGGAAAGTTGCACAGTGCTTGATCAAAATTGTGCTCTCCTTATCTGGTATTCCAGTGGAGTGCTTGCAGCCGTTGGCGGCTATTTCAGAGCTGGGTTCCTCCAGAAATTGACTTGAGCTCTCAGACTAAACTTAATCCTAGCAGCGAGTCTGCAGGCTGTGCTTGAGTTATTGTGTTGGCTACCACATTTCTCTCCAACTCCAGATAATCTGTGCTTGTTAATATTTCCAGCTGTGCCTTTTTGGGGAGTATAATATTATACATCTATTTTAGGATTTATGATCTAATACAGAAATAGCTCAGGATATGTGGGTGGCATGTCATACTATATGTACATACTTTTCATGTCTCATTTTCATGCATTTTCCTAGGTTTTGACAAAAAGTGCAGAATAAGAATAGTAATTCCAGACTGTCATTGAATACGTTCAGAGGTGACAAAAATGCACAGGGATTGCATTTGTCGTTAAATACACTATATCTTCCATTCAGATAATAGAATGAAAGGGATTGTTTAAATATGCAGAGTCAGAATGAGCAGGAACCATGAAGCTGACTAATTGAACAGATGAATGCGGAGAAAGCAGAGATGCCAGGATAAATACTATATCTCCCATTCCCTACTCACTCTCACCCAGATGCAGCCCCCTAGAATGGCTGATCAGATATTAAGGCTCACGTAAAGCCGTTGTGTTATCAGTCATAATGACTGAATTAGCCTCTAGGGAGAGGACACTTCTCGGATACTGAATCAACAAGTCTCTCAAGGCACAGCAGATAAATGTTTTTAGCTACTTGTGGATGGCAAATAATCCAAACACAATTCATATGATAAAAAAATATAATTATAAATCATGAACAGGAATTAGTCTGGGACCTGATTTAGCGAGACCCATTTATTTTACCTGTAAATGCCTCCTAACTGTTGTCAAAAGGCACACAGCCCATTTAATCTTGTTTCATCTTGTCCGTCCTAATTGGAGCACACCTGAGGATGCCTGCCTGGGTCTGGGATTACCCAGAACACACTGAGGAAAACAGGATGCATCTCCTTCACTATCATTAATCTGCTTCTCCCTCGACGACTTCCCAACAAAAACAAAACAAAAAACGAAGGCCCCTCCATATTAATTAGCCAAGCTTTTATATTCAGATATGGTACTGAATTACCTCCCTGAGATGCTAATGTTGCACCATTATTTAACACATTCCCTCAGTCTTATCTCCACCAAGCTCAGATGTTGTCAATGTGTCAGTCAACAACATCATATTATACACTATTTTATACATCAGTGTGGACAGCACAGAACACCAGTCCATACACTGTATGTGCACAGATCCCTGTGTCTCCCCGTTTTTCCACTGTTACTTAGTGTGTGTTCATAAATTAACTCTGAAGTGCCAGAGTGCGCTCAGAGTGCGCTCAGAGTGCGCTCAGAGTGCGCTCAGAGTGCGCTCAGAGTGCGCTCAGAGTGCGCTCAGAGTGCGCTCAGAGTGCGCTCAGAGTGCGCTCAGAGTGCGCTCAGAGTGCGCTCTGGGCATTTTAAAATTCAGAGTGTTGTCAGATTGTCAGTTCTTAAATTCAGAGCGTTTCGCTCTCTGAGCATTCAGAGTGCACACTGGATGATCTGGCCAACCAGTAGGGTTGATTCGGCGTTCTGACCTCACAACGGCAGTGAAGCACCCAAGCTAACTGGCTAACGCTTGCTAGCTACTTCCAGACACAAATGAGAGAACACCTCACTCTGACCATGTTACTCACCCTAGCAGAGCTGGTTAGGCTGTTTTCATGTTATCCAGAGCGTTGCTGACTGTAACTGTGCTGCTGGCAACAATTTAATTACGCTTTTTTTGCCTACGTTTACTGACATATTCAACGGGTGTTAAGCGTTTGTAAATTAATCAGTTATTCTGCACTCTGGCACATTCAAACAGAGTGCTCTCAAATCGGAGTAGATAGCCAGAGTGAATTTACGAACGCACCCATAATCAGCTGAACACTACCTCTCTGGTTGGGCGGTGGGAGATAACTGACTGGGGCTCACTAGATTGCTCTCTCTGTATGCAGCAGAGAGGTGTCTGCTCGAATGTCTTGCTTTCCTCATCTCCTTCTTATCGCACTAATGCCCTTTGATTTGGTACAAGGACACGACAGTTTGGTTTCAGGGGAAGTTTTCACACACAGGAAGGAAGCAGCTGGCCTCCTGTCATAGGGCCGCTCAATGTGCCTCTCTATGAGGAGTCTCAGCGGAGGTCAGTGCTACCATTGGCGGCGCACAATAGAGAGAATGTCCTTTTCAATTGCACAGCCTCTCTTGCTGATATGTTTTTCAAACTTTAAAAGGGACAATCAGCAGTTGCTACATACATTTTTGGACTTATACAGGTAAAAGTCAGTAAATTAGAATATTTTGAAAAACTTGATTTATTTCAGTAATTGCATTCAAAAGGTGTAACTTGTACATTATATTTATTCATTGCACACAGACTGATGCATTCAAATGTTTATTTCATTTAATTTTGATGATTTGAAGTGGCAACAAATGAAAATCCAAAATTCCGTGTGTCACAAAATTAGAATATTGTGTAAGGGTTACATTTTGAAGACACCTGGTGCCACAAACTAATCAGCTGATTAACTCAAAACACCTGCAAAGGGCTTTAAATGGTCTCTCAGTCCAGTTCTGAAGCCTACACAAACATGGGGGAAGACTTCAGATTTGACAGCTGTCCAAAAGGCGACCATCGACACATTGCACAAGGAGGGAAAGACACAAAAGGTTATTGCAGAAGAGGCTGGCTGTTCTCAGAGCTCTGTGTCCAAACACATTAATAGAGAGGCAAAGGGAAGGAAAAACTGTGGTCAGAAAAAGTGTACAAGCGATAGGGATCACCGCGCCCTAGTCAAGATTGTGAAAAAAAACCCATTCAAAAATGTGGGGGAGATTCACAAGGAGTGGACAGCTGCTGGAGTCAGGGCTTCAAGATCCACCACCAAGAGACGCTTGAAAGACATGGGTTTCAACTGCCGCATACCTCGTGTCAAGCCACTGTTGACCAAGAAACAGCGCGAAAAGCGTCTCACCTGGGCTAAGGAAAAAAGAGCTGGACTGCTGCTGAGTGGTCTAAAGTCATGTTTTCTGACGAAAGCAAATTTTGCATTTCCTTTGGAAATCGAGGTCCCAGAGTCTGGAGGAAGACAGGAGAGGCACAGGATCCACGTTGCCTGAAGTCTAGTGTAAAGTTTCCACCATCAGTGATGGTTTGGGGTGCCATGTCATCTGCTGGTGTCGGTCCACTCTGTTTCCTGAGATCCAGGGTCAACGCAGCCGTCTACCAGCAAGTTTTAGAGCACTTCATGCTTCCTGCTGCTGACCTGCTCTATGGAGATGGAGATTTCAGGTTCCAACAGGACTTGGCGCCTGCACACAGCGCAAAATCTACCCGTGCCTGGTTTACGGACCATGGTATTTCTGTTCTAAATTGGCCAGCCAACTCCCCTGACCTTAGCCCCATAGAAAATCTGTGGGGTATTGTGAAAAGGAAGATGCAGAATGCCAGACCCAACAACGCAGAAGAGTTGAAGGCCACTATCAGAGCAACCTGGGCTCTCATAACACCTGAGCAGTGCCAGAAACTCATCGACTCCATGCCACGCCGCATTAATGCAGTAATTGAGGCAAAAGGAGCTCCAACCAAGTATTGAGTATTGTACATGCTCATATTTTTCATTTTCATACTTTTCAGTTGGCCAACATTTCTAAAAAATCCCTTTTTTGTATTAGCCTTAAGTAATATTCTAATTTTGTGACACACGGAATTTTGGATTTTCATTTGTTGCCACTTCAAATCATCAAAATTAAATGAAATAAACATTTGAATGCATCAGTCTGTGTGCAATGAATAAATATAATGTACAAGTTACACCTTTTGAATGCAATTACTGAAATAAATCAAGTTTTTCAAAATATTCTAATTTACTGACTTTTACCTGTAAATGAATGATATGTACCCATTGATTCTTGAAGAATATAACTTGTAAATGCCTCATGAGTTAGTTTCACTGTCGTACCCCATCAGAACCCAAAATATAAGCATGTTTTACTCGAATGTAATGTAAACAAACACTGTATAGCCTCAAAACATGGTTATAACTATAATTTTTATATCCTGGATGGTCAGTCCTTGCATCCATACCTCTGTCTATGAATTTGAGAGTGATTACATTTCTCCAGCCCCATCCCTCAGCTTTTTTTTCCAAAACAGTTGTGGGGAATTCACTTTGCTATTGTTTCAACTGCTGATTGGCCCTTTAAAAAATAAGTTTAATCTCTAGCATTCAGTGTTCACTTCACAAGAATAAAGAATAAAAGATTGAGACATTCACAGTGCGTTGTTGTTGTTGTTGTTGAGGGTTATATTTCAGTGAAGGAACCAAGGCCAGCACAGCACTGACTAAGAGGACTATTACAGTGAGAGTTACAAGCTTTCAGCTGAGGAGTCTGGCAGCATGCTGGGACCGCTCAATCACAGGGGCCTCAGCATGTTATTGACCATGAAGTTGGCCCCTTCAGAGTCACCACTCCCTCTGCCCTCCCATCTATTATCGCCTCCCTCCTCCCTACCATGGCCAGAAGGTAATTACAAGGCTGTGTCATCACCCTTTGGATTTAAGGAAGCTAATATCAGCTCTCCCTCTGAGGTGCTTTGGACAACCAGGAATTAGATATCCAAATGCAATTTGTGCTCTGACTTTTCCCTGCATTCAGCAAGCGAAAGATAATACATTGATTAAAAGTACATTCAGAACACCATTCCAGACAGTATTTTGGTTTTGCTTGGATCACACTCAATGGTGTCTGGCTTGATCAACAACATGTCTAGACATTCTCTTCCCTTTGTGTGGCTCTTTTCAAGCGTGGTTTTATTAACGTCCCTAACCATTATTCAAATAACTAATTGATTGCCATAAAGGCGGGATTCTCAATGGAACATATTTTGTGGACGATCAATTTGACACACCCACATTGTTCTAACAAGTCAGATCGATACAGTCTGCATTTCTGTAGAACAAAAACACCTGAATTTGTTACGATAATAATATCATTAACAACAGAGACACTAGGCTCTGTGCACCAGGAGCCACCTGTACCACATCCTTGATCTATCATGTCTGGCTCTGATTGAAATTCCCTGCCTGTCTTTGGATGCGCTCTGAGAAGGAGACAGAGGCCCGCAGAGAGGCCCTATTTGTGGCCTTCCATCCTCGCTTGCTGGTGACAGCTCAATAAATTGGACAATTGGATAACAAATGTATTTCTGTGATGGCCACATCGTTGGGATATTGGCCATGCTCGACCGCACCTAGAGTAATGGCCTGCCAGGTAATCCCATTCACACAGGAAGCTTCTGCGACAGCGGCCCACAGTCTCTGGCTGGGACAGAAAAAGAAGAGAAAACATTACACACCGTCTGGGACATTAAAACACCACCACGTGTAGCTTACATGTTTCTGGGACTAATACCAGTAGACAGAGTAACCTCCCCATACATTGTGTGCTGTGTATATACCCCTGTCTGTTGATGTTAAGCATGCTAAAAGGTTGAAAGCAAATCACAGAGGATATCACTCAAGGTAGTTCATTTTGATAAATCAATTGACATAAAAATAGATGGAATGTTACTTTGAATTGTCAAATGCAATGCTCATGGCAACATGGCAACATAGCAACAGTTCTCAATTTTAATTCATGACAACAATTGATTTTGATATACACATAATGCAAAAACAATAATAAAAAATAAACATTGCTTGGCATTATTTCAGATTCGAGGAAAGTGTCTGACTTAGTAAATATCTGGAATTCAGGATGGTTCAATACATCTCCCTCCCAGCCTGTGAGATGGAAGCACTGTCATTGTATTTGCTGAAAAGGAATAACACATTTCTAGAAGTAAGGTTCTTCCGGTCTTTTCAATAACATTACTGAATAGAAATGTCAATGGGCACCACAAGCATTGTACAGTATACTGGCAAAGTCATTTCTTCAAGGTAAATTCTGTAAGTGCAGTGCAATTAAACTCTGTTGATGATGGAAAGGTTGTTCAGTCTGCAACAGCACAAAGCTTAGTTAATGTCTGGAATACATCTCTTTGAGCACTCTCTCTAGACCAGGGTTGGGCAAACCTTTTGGCTCAAGGGCCACATTGAGTTTTTGAAACCAAGTGAAGGGCCACATACTATATGCGTGACAAAACATGTGAAGCCTTTATTCATTTTCACATTGACACGCAACTACTAGTGTACTGTAGGTGTACATATGCCTGCAGAACAATTCTACCCTTGTACCATCTCTACCCTTGTTTTTTGTGAACAAATTTTCCACACATTTCTCACAAAATTAATATAATTTATAACATCACAGACACAGTCAAACACACACACAGATCCTGCATCTCTACCCTTGTAAAGTACAATCAAACTTACAGTCACAATATGCAAACTTAAAAATAGATATATATTATATGAATGGAGACATGCAAAATGTAACAGCAGAAAAACAGCACGCTCTGTATTTGGGCCTACAGTGAGATTCAGAATGCGCTCAGTCATCATAGCCACTTCATTGCTTGACGACTTTTGACGTGAAAAATTTGTGCTGCGAAAATGAGAAAAGTGGACTCTGAATGTCGTGTGTTTAAAGAAGAATGGACAGCAAAATACTTTTCTACTAATATTGGACATAAGGCGGTATGTCTGATATGCCAAGAAAGTGTTGCCGTTTTTAAGGAATATAATCTCAATCGTCATTTTTCAAGCAAGCATGCTAACTACTTGTTCAAATGTGCACTGGCTAAGCCTGGGAAAAGTATTTTGTCATGTGTGGGAACTGAGAGGGGAGACAGGTATGTTCCTTGATACGGTTGGTAAAGCTAACGACTTCTCCGAGTTGAAAGACAGACTGGCTGGGCGACTTTGCTTTCGGTGTGAACATATTGGGGCATCTGAATGATCTAAATGTGAAACTGCATGGAAATTGTTTTTTTGTGCATGAACTGTATTCCAACGTGAAAGCATTCAAGGCTAAACTTATGTTGTTCTCCAGACAAATGAGCAGCCGGTCTCTCGCTCCTTTTCCGACACTGGCCGCACTGAACGCGCCCACATCGCAGTGCCGCACTGAGACATACAGTAGCACTTTGATCGACCTGCATGCTGAGTTTTCCCGCCGCTTCTCAGACTTCACCAAGATTGAGACTGAGCTGGAGCTTGTATCATGCCCCCTGTCTTTCGACAGTGAGAAAGCACCACCAGACACACAATTGGAGCTCATCGACATCCAATGTGACAGTGCTTTGAAGGAGAAGTAAAAAACAGCAACAACAGACCAGTTCTATGGCTCACTGAATGTAACAAAGTTTCCAAACATTAAAAAACATGCCCAAAGGATGCTTGTTTTATTCGGGTCCACATATGTATGTGAACAAATGTTCTCAGTCATGAATTACAACAAATCCCGTCACAGGTCAAATTTAAAAAATGACCACTTGTCAGCTGTTCTGAGAATCTCTACATCAAAGATGACACCAGACTTTGATGCCCTTGCCAAGAGAGGTGACCAGACCCATTTTCCACATTAAGACTAGAATAACTGTGACTGGGGTAGGCAAGGATTATGCTTTTTCATGGTGATGGTTATGCAGTGAGAATTATCCAGCAATGCACTTGGATACAGGTAATAACTAATCAGTCAGATTTGGGCTGAGGTGATTGGATAACTGTAAATATGGCTCACAATGGAGATGAGAATTGTTCCTTAATATGCTTACAGAAACAGACCATTCCAAATTAAACGGATGCTCTTACCATATGTTTCACTCAAATTATAGAATAGTTTTTTTTTTACACATCTGCTGTTACATTTTGCATGTCTCCAGTCATATAATATATTTCTATTTTTAAGTTTGCATATTGTGACTGTAAGTTTGATTGTACTTTACAAGGGTAGAGATGCAGGATCTGTGTGTGTTTGACAGTGTCTGTGATGTTATAAATTATATCAATTTTGTGAAAAATTTGTGAATGATTTGTTCAGAAGAAACAAGGGTAGAGATGGTACAAGGGTAGAATTGTTCTGCAGGCATATGTACACCTACAGTACACTAGTAGTTGCGTGTCAATGTGAAAATGAATAAAGGCTTCACATGTTTTGTCACGCATATAGTATGTGGCCCTTCACTTGTTTTCAAAAACTCAATGTGGCCCTTGAGCCATAAGGTTTGCCCACCCCTGCTCTAGACTATTTAGTATTTTATTAGGATTCCCATTAGCTGTTGCCAAGGCAGCAGCTACTCATCCTGGGGTCCAAACAAGAAGGATGCAAACTAGAGGAACGTACATTCTTTTCAGATTAGCTAGTGCCCTTAGGCCCAAGGTTATCCATTTCCCCTTCACATGAAAGGACAAAGTAATTGAACAGCTCAGCATTCGACCCTGTGCCTTTGAAAGGAATCACATGGTATTTTTATATGTAAGGTTCACTCTCCGCACATAATCAGCCTCTCACATTTTTTACTTTCTGTCTTCAAACTGCATCCTTCGCCTGCCTGATGTTCAAATCTGTTTTTAGGCTCAAGTTGAATGCAGAGGAACGGGAAGAGTGTAATGTGTTGTGCTGTTTTATTACCGTAGGATGACGCTACAATGTAAATTCTCTCTTAGATGTGCATTCCCCTGTTTTGGGGACCTGCATGGTTCTGGTACCGGTCCCGGACAACATTTTCGCGTATAAATCGATCTGTGGACACCATAAATCATAATGGTTTGCATTGAGCGGTAGCCCTGATTCTCACGGACACAGGAGTATCGAAGATTTGTATAGCTAAACCAAGATAGACCACAGCCCGTCGTTTCAAATGGGAACAATAGTGATAGTGGGCAGAACAAGCAAGGAGCTGGGCATTGCCAAGCACAAGCTTGTGAGATCCTATTGGCGCGTTGTAGCATATATTTGCATATTTCCTCTAGGGAACGCCTACTCTGTGAAGTGCGCGTGTGCAATAACTCAATTCAACTTTGCACAATTTTGTAAAACTTTAGCAAAGGGTAAAGTCTACAAAACTTAGTCCACTCTGTTCATAACAGATTCTAGTTTTGGGAACAGAAAACTGTATTGAGATCAAATGTTTCATCGATGAGAACATTTGCAGAATGTCGGCCAAAATCCATCTCGTTCCAGCTTCTCCCAATGACGGACACATGGCCTCATCTCGCTACCATATTTGGTAGTGAGTGGAAACGCCAAGCGGATGCTTCACATTTATACATCCGGTTAAATATCTGTCTAATTGTTCTATCTGTGGGAGTATGTCTCTTTAGCCTGTGTGAAGCAGGAGGTCAAATCTGACACCACTTGAAGCTGGGATGTCCCTCCTACCATTTCATTCGCTCTTCCTACTGTCCATCAACTCCTGGCTGAACCCTACATTGGAGCCACTAACATATGCCTGGAATCCTTACATCGTAGCTCAGCAGGATAGAGTGGTTTCGTTGCTGTAGCACATTCAGGGATCGATTTATAGCCAGTAATCTAAAATAATTAATAGATGTTAAACAAAAAACACTTTCTGTCAGGAAGCCAAGGTAGACCTCTGTGATTGGTTCACAGCGACTGGGCCGACGTTTTGATCAAGAGAGACCTTTAGAAAATATGCACATTTTCACTAAAACTAAACATACAAAATGTATTTTACCGTTATAAGGAAGGTGAAATGTTATAGTTAGTCATTTTATAATTCGATTATACTATATTTAGAAATCATATAAGCATTTCAAGCCTTATTCACACCGTTTTGTTGAATAGGAAATATATAATATAAAATATTTCATATTTTTATCATATTTGTACTGTATACTCAGCCTGGTCACATAGACTAGACGTAACATAGTAAATGTAAATCCGAGACACTCAAATTAAGTTTGGTATGGTTCCATAAGACAGATGGTTACTTAAGGCAAAAATGAAAGTAATGTGGTTGGTCGGGGTCTAGCAACCCAAAAGTTGCGAGTTCGAATCTCATTATGGACAACTTTTGCATTTGAGCTAATTAGCAACTTTTCAACTACTTACTACTTTTGAGCTACTTTGCAACTACTTAGCATGTTAGCTAACCCTTCCCCTAACCCTAACCTTAACCCTTTAACCTACAGTTGAAGTCAGAAGTTTACATACACTTAGGTTGGAGTCATTAAAACTCATTTTTCAACCACTCCACAAATTTCTTGTTAACAAACTATAGTTTTGGCAAGTCAGTTAGGACATCTACTTTGTGCATGACACAAGTAATTTTTCCAACAATTGTTTACAGACAGATTATTTCACTTATAATTCACTGTATCACAATTCCAGTGGGTCAGAAGTTTACATACACTTAGTTGACTGTGCCTTTAAACAGTTGGAAAATTCCAGAAAATGATGTCATGGCTTTAGAAGCTTCTGATAGGCTAATTGACATCATTTGAGTCAATTGGAGGTGTACTTGTGGATGTTTTTCAAGGCCTACCTCAGTGCTCTACAAACTCAGTGCCTCTTTGCTTGACATCATGGGAAAATCAAAAGGAATCAGCCAAGACCTCAGAAAAGAAATTGTAGACCTCCACAAGTCTGGTTCATCCTTGGGAGCAATTTCCAAATGCCTGAAGGTACCACGTTCATCTGTACAAACAATAGTACGCAAGCATAAACACCATGGGACCACGCAGCTGTCATACCGCTCAGGAAGGAGACGCGTTCTGTCTCCTAGAGATGAATGTACGTTGCTGCGAAAAGTGCAAATCAATCCCAGAACAACAGCAAAGGACCTTGTGAAGATGCTGGAGGAAACAGGTACAAAAGTATCTATATCCACAGTAAAACGAGTCATATATCGACATAACCTGAAAGGCCGCTCAGCAAGGAAGAAGCCACTGCTCCAAAACCGCCATAAAAAATCCAGACTACGGTTTGCAACTGCACATGGGGACAAAGATTGTACTTTTTGGAGAAATGTTCTCTGGTCTGATGAAATGAAAATAGAACTGTTTGGCCATAATGACCATCGTTATGTTTGGAGAAAAAAGGGGGATGCTTGCAAGCCGAATAACACCATCCCAACCGTGAAGCACGGGGGTGGCAGCATCATGCTGTGGGGGTGCTTTGCTGCAGGAGGGACTGGTGCACTTCACAAAATAGATGGCATCATGAGGAAGGAAAATTATGTGGATACATTGAAGCAACATCTCAAGACATCAGTCAGGAAGTTAAAGCTTGGTCGCAAATGGGTCTTCCAAATGGACAATGACCCCAAGCATACTTCCAAAGTTGTGGCAAAATGGCTTAAGGACAACAAAGTCAAGGTATTGGAGTGGCCATCACAAAGCCCTGACCTCAATCCTATAGAAAATGTGTGCGTAGAACTGAAAAAGCTTGTCCGAGCAAGGAGGCCTACAAACCTGACTCAGTTACATCAGCTCTGTCAGGAAGAATGGGCCAAAATTCACCGAACTTATTGTGGGAAGCTTGTGGAAGGCTACCCGAAACGTTTGACCCAAGTTAAACAATTTAAAGGCAATGCTACCAAATACTAATTGAGTGTATGTAAACTTCTGACCCACTGGGAATGTGATGAAAGAAATAAAAGCTGAAATAAATCATTCTCTCTACTATTATTCTGACATCTGACATTCTTAAAATAAAGTGGTGATCCTAACTGACCTAAGACAGGGAATTTTTCCTAGGATTAAATGTCAGGAATTTTAAAAAACTGAGTTTAAATGTATTTGGCTAAGGAGTATGTAAACTTCCGACTTCAACTGTAACTCCTAAACTTCACACCTAACCTTAACCCCACGTACAGAATCATATGAAATGTTCTGAGACCAGGTTGGTGTACTTTAGCTTGTGTCCTCAAAAGTGACTACACCTCAGCACCAGAAAGGTGAGATTTTCTTGGAGTATGCAGCATTTCTAGTTGATGCTTACGGGCCTCTCATGATAAATAATTACTTTTGGGGATTACATAGATTACATTTTTGATTACATTTAGTTACATTTAACTGGTTTTAAGCAGGCGATGCACCTTGTGATGAAAACTTAGCGCCACCGGCAGAGAACCTCGAAAACCTGACAAACAATGTCAGCCTACAGAAAACATTTGAAAGTAAGGTAAAAACTAGATGGTATTTTATATTATGTTGCTCTTACCTGTCTAGTAACACTGTAATTACTCTTGTAACAACATAGTCATTTAATAATTGCTTTGTTCTGGCATAGCAATAGAGTTCAGCATGTTGTGTTATTAGATGAAAAACTGATATTCTCGTGTACAAAGCGATTTGTACAAACATTTATCTGCTTTTCGGACAGCTTGGAATCATACTGTGGCCACTTACAAAAAAATAGTTTTCAAGTGCTTTTAAAATAGATGCTTATTTTATTTAAGCGCGACTTCACACAGAGACTGAAGGCTTCTAGTTGTTACAAAGACTCAAAGCTTGCTTGACAAATGGCGCTGACATTTCTTACCTCTCTTTTTAAGCGTCAACAGAATATTACTTTATGAGTATGCTATTAATAAGCTACTATATAAAAACTGGAGTTTTTTTTTTGTTCATTGTATGGATGTTTTTGAGTTCCACTTCCACGTCCGTCCATTTCCACGTCAGTCCATTTCCGTTTGATCTCACCTGAGATCTGCACCTGCCAATCTTATACTAATTCGTTTCAAACCAGGGGTTGGAACCGGTTCATGGAACAGAACTGAAAACCAGAAAATAACAAAAAATATTTGAGGAACAGCATCAGAACTGGGAATGAAAGTGATCTATACTGTTCCGGAACAGAACTGTTCTTTTGAAAGCATGGGAACTGGTTAATAACGTTATTTTACGTTCTGGGCATTTTTTTCCAGTCCCACAAAAAACGCAACAAAGCGTATATGCAAAGCCCTCACTCTGTCACTCAGAAACGTATTCCAGTGGCTGCCCGCCAGCTGAAAATCTTTGCCAGTGTGTGTGGGTACAAGCATTACAAGCGTGATTCAGAAATTAGGGAGAGAGATTTTTATTTAGAGAAGAATGGATTAACTTTTTCAATGCTAGTTAAGGATACTATAGTTATCATGTTTGAAATTGGATTTATTAACTACAAAAAGGTAAGATGTGATTTTATTTTAAATCTGGTGCCGCTCTGCACACACAAGCTTCAAGCCAAGCCTCCATCCGCTCTCACTTTCTCCCCCACCCGCAAAATGTAAGTCGCACCTCACGCCCTACACTTGTCTGTCCAATGCATGTAAACAACTACAGCTTGCCTGCTCCATATAGCAAGCTCCTCAATCTGCACTGATTGGTGAAGTGATTTAATGTCGAGCTAAATGTAAAAAATAAAAATAAAAAAAGATTTCAAAGGTTTAAAAAGGAACAGAAAGGAAAAATATGAAGCAGTGTTGTAGTACTCGAGACCGGTCTCGGTCTCAAGAGACTACATATTGAGTGTCTCGGTCTTGTCTTGGTGTCAGATACATTTTACTCCTAATTTCTTTGTGCCAATTTCCTTGACTCGCTGGTAGGGAAGAGTAGGGGAAATGTTGGAAAGTTGCGCGCTCACTATTAGTAAAGGTGAGACGGAGAAAATGTAACAGTCTTTATATGTATTATAGACATGTTTGCACAGTGGCGAACCTATTGGACCTAGGCCTCCAGTGTGTGACAGGCTTGTGATCCTGAAAGGACAGCAACCGTAACACCAGCGCACTCAACCTTAAAAGGTCCTAAATGATGTCACCATTGCCCTTGATTCTAAGCAATGTTTTGCTGCTATTTTTATTGACTTGGCCAAAGCTTTTGATACGGTAGACCATTCCATTCTTGTGGGCCGGCTAAGGAGTATTGGTGTCTCTGAGGGGTCTTTGGCCTGGTTTGCTAACTACCTCTCTCAAAGAGTGCAGTGTATCAAGTCAGAACATCTACTGTCTCAGCCACTGCCTGTCACCAAGGGAGTACCCCAAGGCTCGATCCTAGGCCCCACGCTCAACATAGCTCAGGCAGTAGGAAGCTCTCTCATCCATTTATATGCAGATGATACAGTCTTATACTCAGCTGGCCCCTCCTCGGATTTTGTTTTAAACGCTCTACAACAAAGCTTTCTTAGTGTCCAACAAGCTTTCTCTGCCCTTAACCTTGTTCTGAACACCTCCAAAACAAAGGTCATGTGGTTTGGCAAGAAGAATGCCCCTCTCCCCACCTGTGTGATTAATACATCTGAGGGTTTAGAGCTTGAGGTAGTCACCTCATACAAGTACTTGGGAGTATGGCTAGACGGTACACTGTCCTTCTCTCAGCACATATCAAAGCTGCAGGCTAAGGTTAAATCTAGACTTGGTTTCCTCTATCGTAATCGCTCCTCTTTCACCCCAGCTGCCAAACTAACCCTGATACCATGTTGTTGTCATGTTGTGTTGCTACCATGCTGTGTTGTCATGTGATGCTGCCATGCTATGTGGTTGTCTTAGGTCTATCTTTATGTAGTGTTGTCTCTCTTGTCGTGATGTGTGTTTTGTCCTATATTTTACTTTTTTTATTTATATTTTATGTATTTATTTATTTTTAATCCCAGCCCCCGTCACCATAGGAGGCCTTTTGCCTTTTGGTAGGCCGTCATTGTAAACAAGAATTTGTTCTTAACTGATGTTGTCACACCCTGGCTCTGGGACTCTATATGTTGAGCCAGGGTGTGTTCATTCTATGTGTTAGATTTCTATGTTGGTAGTTCTAGTTGTGTTTATTTCTATGTTGGCTAGAGTGACTCCCAATCAGAGGCAACGAGTGTCAGCTGTCGTTGGTTGTCTCTGATTGGGAGCCATATTTAAACTGTCTGTTTTCCCTTTGTGTTTGTGGGTTCTTGTTCCGTGTTGGTCATTGTTACCGTGGACTTCACGAGTCGTTTCTTGTTTTGTTTATTGTTGTCTATTATCACTAAAGATAATAAAGTTTAAACATGTTCGTTCATCACGCTGCGCCTTGGTCTATTCCCTACGACGATCGTGACAGATGTCACGGTTTCGGCCGAGGCGGCCCCTTCTCCTTGTTCGGGCAGGCTTCGGCGGTCGTCGTCTCCGGAGTACTAGCTGCCACCGTTCGATGTTTCATGTTTGATTGGTTTTGTCTGTTTGTCACACCTGTTTAGTGTTTAGTTTCATTAGGCACCCTATTTAGTTCCCTTGTGTTAGGTCAGGTGTTGTGTGTAATTGTTCTACTGTCGTGTGGTTGTTTGGTCCTCTGTATTTTTGTTCTCTCTTATTTCGTGTTGTAATAGAGAGTCCTGCACGTTGTGCACACTTACTTTGGACAGTTTAGTGTGCGTTTGTTTTCGCCTGTGGCCTGTTGCCGTGTTTGGCGTGTACTACGGACTTCACTAAAAGACCTTTGGATTTATATCTCTGTGTCCTGCGTGTGATTCCACATCCCACTACACTCCACCCCTGACAGAATTACACACCATCTCATGGAATCAGCAGGAGCACCCGCACCCACCGAGATCATGGAGGAGCGCCTTCGTGGTCAAGAAGATCGGATCAACCAAATCGGGCACGCCCTGGACCGGGTGATGAACACCCTCCATCGATGGGAGACCAGCGGGATTCGGCTCTCGCTCCCGAGGGCGTACGACGGCACCGCTGCCGGGTGTCAGGGGTTCCTGTTACAAGTGGAACTCTACCTTGCCACCGTACACCCGGCGCCCTCGGGACACGAGAGCGTTTCCGCCCTCATCTCCTGTCTCACCGGCAAGGCGTTGGAGTGGGCCAACGCCGAATGGAGGAGAATAGACGCCGCCACTATCACCTATGCGGAGTTCTCCCGCCGCTTCCGTGCGGTCTTCGACCATCCACCAGAGGGGAAGGCGGCGGGGGAGCCTCTATTCTACCACCGGCAGGGGATGAGGAGCGCTCAAGAGTTTGCGCTGGAGTTCCGGACTCTAGCGGCAGATGCAGGGTGGAATGAGCGGGCCCTCATAGACCACTTTCGTTGCAGCCTCCGGGAGGACGTCCGCAGAGAGTTGGCGTGCAGGGATACTACACTCTCATTTGACCAGTTGGTGGACATGGCCATTCGGCTGGACACCCTGCTCGCTACCCGCGGACGTCCCAGGTGGGGGGTCGCCCATTCCACCCTCCAGCGCCTCCGAGCCGAGCCCGATGGAGCTCGGAGGTGCTGGCGCTAGAGGAGGGAGAAGAAGGAGCCCGAGGGGGGGCCGCCCCTGCACCAACTGTGGCCGTGGAGGGCACACCGCGGCTAGGTGCTGGGGAGGGTCCCCTGGTGGAGGAGACGGCAGACCACACATTGGGGAGTCCTCCCAGGTGAGTAGGCGCCCCACTTACCCAGAGCTTTCTGTCGTACACATAACTATACCTGTTTGTTTTCCACAGGTTGCACCTCGTTCCCAGCATAAGGCGCTAGTAGATTCAGGCGCAGCTGGGAATTTTGTAGATCGTAAATTCTGTGTTGAGTTAGGGATTCCTCTCCTTCCGGTTGATAATCCTTTCCCTGTACATGCCCTAGATAGTCGTCCGTTAGGATCTCGGTTGATTAGGGAGGTCACAGCGCCACTTAGGATGAAGACGCAGGGGGGTCATGAGGAGACGATTCAACTCTATCTGATCGACTCTCCTGCGTATCCGGTGGTACTGGGGCTTCCCTGGTTGATTACCCATGATCCTACGATTTCGTGGCGAGAGAAGGCTCTTAAAGGGTGGTCTGCTCAGTGTGAGGGGCTATGTCTGGGTGTTTCCGTAGGGGCGACCTCGGTGGAGAGTCCGAACCAGATGCCCGCACTGCACATTCCACCTGAGTATGAGGATTTGGCACTCGTGTTTAGCAAGACAAGAGCGGCACGGTTGCCGCCTCATAGACAGGGGGATTGTGCGATAGACCTCCAGGCAGGAGCTGCGCTCCCGCGAGCCATGTGTATCCTTTGTCACAGGAGGAGAAGAGGGCAATGGAGACATACATTGCCGAGTCTCTGAGACAGGGATACATACGGCCCTCCACTTCTCCCGCTTCCTCGAGCTTCTTTTTTGTGAAGAAAAAGGATGGAGGTTTGCGTCCGTGTATTGATTACCGCGGTCTCAATCAGGTGACTGTGAAATATAGTTATCCACTCCCGCTGATTGCGACCATGACGGAGTCCTTACACGGGGCACGGTTCTTCACAAAATTGGACCTCAGGAGCGCATATAACTTGGTGCGCATTAGAGAGGGCGATGAGTGGAAGACAGCATTTAATACTACCTCCGGTCATTACGAGTATCTCGTCATGCCATACGGGTTAATGAATGCTCCATCAGTCTTCCAATCTTTTGTAGATGAGATTTTCCGGGACATGCAGGCGCAGGGAGTAGTGGTGTACATAGACGATATTCTGGTGTACAGTTCTACTCGGGCCGAGCATGTAGCCCTGGTGCGCAGGGTATTGAGGAGATTGTTGGAGCATGACCTGTATGTCAAAGCCGAGAAATGTCTGTTCTTTCAGGAGTCGGTCTCCCTTTTTGGGTTATCAGTTGTCTGCGTCAGGGGTGAGGATGGAGGTTGACCGTGTGTCTGCCGTGCGTAATTGGCAAACCCCAACCCACGGTTAAAGAGGTGCAGCAGTTCTTGGGTTTTGCGAATTACTACCGGAGGTTTATCCGGGGTTTTGGACAGGTGGCAGCTCCCATAACGTCCCTTCTGAAGGGGGTCCTGTGCGCTTGCGGTGGTCAGCTGAGGCGGACAGGGCTTTTGGGAGACTGAAGGACCTGTTTACCTCGGCTCCAGTGCTGGCGCACCCGGATCCCACCTTACCATTCTAAGTGGAGGTGGACGCGTCTGAAGCCGGTATCGGGGCTGTTCTTTCACAACGGTCCGGCACACCACCTAAACTCCGCCCCTGTGCTTTTTATTCTAAGAAGCTCAGTCCGGCGGAGCGGAATTATGACGTAGGGGACAGGGAACTGTTAGCTGTAGTACAGGCCCTAAAGGTGTGGAGGCATTGGCTTGAGGGGGCTCAACACCCTTTTCTCATTCTGACTGACCACCGTAACCTGGAATACATTCGGGCAGCTAGGAGACTGAATCCTCGCCAGGCTCGATGGACTATGTTTCTCGCCCGGTTTGTGTTTAAGATCACTTACATCCCTGGGTCCCAGAACGGGAAGGCAGATGCCCTGTCTCGGCGGTATGACACAGAGGAGAGGTGCGTGGAGCCCACTCCCATACTACCTGAGTCTTGTCTGGTTGCACCGGTGGTATGGGAGGTCGATGCGGAGATCGAGCGGGTATTACGCACCGACCCTAGCCCTCCACAGTGTCCGGTGGGTCGGACGTATGTCCTGCTCGAGGTCCGGGATCGGCTTATTTATTGGGCTCACACGTCACCCTCCTCTGGACATCCAGGTATTGGCCGGACAGTGCACTGCCTTAGTACAAAGTACTGGTGGCCAACGTTAGCCAGGGATGTGAGGATTTATGTCTCCTCCTGCTCAGTGTGTGCCCAGTGTAAGGCGCCCAGACACTTGCCCAGGGGTAAATTACAACCCCTGCCCGTTCCACAACGACCCTGGTCTCACCTCTCGGTGGATTTTGTTACCGACCTTCCCTCCTCACAGGGGAATACCACCATCCTGGTCGTTGTGGATCGGTTCTCGAAGGCCTGTCGTCTCCTTCCCATGCCGGGTCTTCCTACTGCCCTACAGACCGCTGAGGCTCTATTTACTCACGTCTTCCGGCATTACGGGTACCCGAGGATATAGTGTCTGATCGAGGCCCCCAGTTTACCTCCAGAGTCTGGAGAGCGTTTATGGAACGGTTGGGGGTTTCGGTGAGCTTTACCTCGGGTTACCACCCGGAGAGTAATGGGCAGGTCGAACGTGTCAACCAGGATGTGGGTAGGTTTCTGAGGTCATATTGTCAGGGCCGGCCGGGGGAGTGGGCGAGATATGTGCCCTGGGCCGAGATGGCACAGAACTCTCTCCGCCACTCCTCCACTAAACTAACCCCTTTCCAGTGTGTGTTAGGGTACCAGCCGGTTCTGGCACCTTGGCATGAGAGCCAGATCGAGGCCCCTGCTGTGGATGAGTGGGTGCGGCGCTCGGAGGAGACGTGGAACGCTGCACACGTCCATCTGCAGCGAGCCATCCGTCGACAGAAGACGAGCGCCGACCTCCACCGCAGTGAGGGGCCAGTGTACGCACCTGGAGATCGAGTCTGGCTCTCAACCAGAAACCTGCCCCTCCGCCTGCCCTGCCGGAAGCTGGGTCGGCGGTTTGTGGGGCCTTTTAAAGTCCTGAGGGAGATTGAACGAGGTGTGTTACAGGTTACAACTGCCCATTGATTACAAAAATATTAACCCCTCGTTCCATGTGTCTCTCCTCAGGCCGGTGGTAGCTGGTCCACTCCAGGACTTTGAGATAGAAGAGACTCCTCCGCCCCGTTGGACATCGAGGGGCTCCGGCGCACACTGTTCGGGCCATCCTAGATTCGAGACGCCGGATGGGGGGTCTCCAATATCTCGTGGAGTGGGAGGGGTACGGCCCGGAGGAGCGGTGCTGGGTGCCGAGGAGGGACATCCTGGACCCGTCCCTTCTGACCGAATTCCATCGTGGTCATCCTACGCGCCCTGCTCCGCGTCCTCCTGGTCGTCCCCGAGGCCGGGGGCGGCGCACGGCTGGAGCCGCGCGTCAAGGGGGGGGTACTGTCACGGTTTCGGCCGAGGCGGCCCCTTCTCCTTGTTCGGGCAGGCTTCGGCGGTCGTCGTCTCCGGAGTACTAGCTGCCACCGTTCGATGTTTCATGTTTGATTGGTTTTGTCTGTTTGTCACACCTGTTTAGTGTTTAGTTTCATTAGGCACCCTATTTAGTTCCCTTGTGTTAGGTCAGGTGTTGTGTGTAATTGTTCTACTGTCGTGTGGTTGTTTGGTCCTCTGTATTTTTGTTCTCTCTTATTTCGTGTTGTAATAGAGAGTCCTGCACGTTGTGCACACTTACTTTGGACAGTTTAGTGTGCGTTTGTTTTCGCCTGTGGCCTGTTGCCGTGTTTGGCGTGTACTACGGACTTCACTAAAAGACCTTTGGATTTATATCTCTGTGTCCTGCGTGTGATTCCACATCCCACTACACTCCACCCCTGACAACTGACTTGCCTAATTAAATAAAGGTAAAAACATATACACTACCAGTCAAAAGTATGGACACACCTACTCAATTTTACATTGTAGAATAATAGTGAAGACATCAAAACTATGAAATAACACATATGGAATCATGTAGTAACCAAAAAAGTGTTAAACAAATCAAAATATATTTTATATTTGAGATTCTTCAAATAGCCACCCTTTGCCTTGATGACAGCTTTGCACACTCTTGGCATTCTCTCAACCAGCTTCATGAGGTAATCACCTGGAATGCATTTCAATTAACAGGTGTGCCTTCTTAAAAGTTAATTTGTGGAATTTCTTTCCTTCTTAAAGCATTTGAGCCAATAAGTTGTGTTGTGACAAGGTAGGAGGGGTATACAGAAGATAGCCCTATTTGGTAAAAGACCAAGTCCATATTATGGCAAGAACAGCTCAAATAAGCAAAGAGAAACGACAGGAGGTGTGATGGTGTGGGGGTGCTTTGCTGGTGACACTGTCAGTGATTTACTTAGAATTCAAGGCACACTTAACTAGCATGGCTACCACTGCATTCTGCAGCGATATGCCATCCCATCTGGTTTGGGCTTAGTGGGACTATCATTTGTTTTTCAACAAGACAATGACCCATACACCTCCAGGCTGTGCAAGGGCTATTTTACCAAGGAGGAGAGTTATGGAGTGCTGCATCAGATGACCTGGCCTCCATAATCACCCAACCTCAACCCAATTGAGATGGTTTGGGAAGAGTCGGACGGCAGAGTGAAGGAAAAGCAGCCAACAAGTGCTCAGCATATGTGGGAACTCCTTCAAGACTGTTGGAAAAGCATTCCAGGTGAAGCTGGTTGAGAGAATGCCAAGAGTGTGCAAAGCTGTCAACAAGGCAAAGGGTGGCTATTTGAAGAATCTCAAATATATAATGTACAGTATATTGATTTGTTTAACACTTTTTTGGTTACTACATGATTCCATATGTGTTATTTCATAGTTTTGATGTCTTCACTATTATTCTACAATGTAGAAAATAGTAAAAATAAAGAAAACCCCTTGAATGAGTAGGTGTGTCCAAACTTTTGACTGGTACTGTATATGTAGGAGAGTGCACTTTTTGTAAAACACAAAGGGCCAATGGTGTAGTGGAGGCTATACGCATTTATACGCCCTTTTTTATTCAGTGGACATCGCCTATACTCACTTCTTAACCCTCCCGTTGTCCTAGGGTCAAAATGACCCGCCACTGTGTTGAACCAACTTTCTTTAATTTTTATATTTTTGGGATCATTTGTGAGAAGGAGGCATTTGTGAGAAGGAGGCAGTGAGACCTAGTCTCACTGCCTCCTTCTCACAAATGATCCCAAAAATATAAAAATTTAAGAAAGTTGGTTCAACACAGTGGCGGGTCATTTTGACCCTAGGACAACGGGAGGGTTAATCCCATCTGTTGCGTATCAAAGTAGTGTAGTGGAGGTATACGATTTATTAATGATGTAGTACAATAGAGAAATCATGCACAAAGTAGCCTACACAATCGCAAAGCACGTAAAATATATTCACGTGTGCAGCACACATAGCCTAGTTTCAGCGGAATATCATCCGCAAACAGCAAGAGCGCTCAGCTCTCAACTGCTTGTCGCATGGAGCAGCTCAGAACAATGACATCGGTAGCCGGTAAGTAGGAAAGACGTTTCAATTTATGATATCTACCAGTACATACTAACGAAGGCAACAATTAGTATGCAAACCAGGTATTGAAAAAGTTTGGTCCTTAGTCTTGGTTAGTTGGCTATTTGCAATGTGCAATCCAGTCATCATGCGCTGTTTGCATGAACATATCTAAAGGCTTTCCCAAAACACCTTCAGATTGAATGTTGACTGCAATGTAGGCCGACCTAACATAATTATACAATGCTGATTTGTATCAATGGGGAGGGCATTTGTTTTGCTAAAATTAATTAAAGGGCAACTACATCTTCCCAAAAAATATTGTTTTCCCAGACCTAAAAAATGGTCTCCTGATGTGGTTTAAGGATTGTTGTGGAATTAGAACAACACATTTTTGTATATATATATTTTTTGTGTGTGTGATTTTGAGTGAAAATCTGAAAAATCTCTAGGAAAACATTGTGTTTTTTCACACAGGGCGCACGACTACACCACTGCATAGGGCTGATGGAAAGACAGCAGTCCATTCACATAATAAACCAGTAGGTCCCAATCAGAAGAATACAACAACACAACTATTAGGCTAAGCATTTCCCAAACTAAATGTACAACTATTACTTCCCATTGCAAAAAAAACATTTCACGTTTAGCACACAAAGTAACCAGTGATCTAAAGTTTAAATGCAACAATGTTTCACACCCAAGTTATTTTCAAAGAGATGGCTAACAACAGCATGCAAGCTGCAATAAAAAATGCAGTTCCACTCACCAGATGATGATCATTTGAAACGTAACTTCTTGTTGAAAGTTAGTCTTGAAAAGGGAGAAGCTAACAAATTAGCAACAACATCCTCTACAATAACACCTGCTGCAGCTGCTGCAAACTAGCCTACAACAAAAGCTAGCTAGCTAGCTAGACCGTGGGAAAACCACTGCTCGCTAGTGCACAGTGACCTGTTGGCCTTCGACCTGTTGGCCATTACAAGTCAATGTGATTGGTTGATTCCACTGTCACTCCAAAATTCTGCCCTAATGCAGTTGAATGGCAGATGCCTTCTATCAGCCATGGCCTAGCCAATGGCTGACTTAGCTAGCTAGATGTATCTCCCCAGAGACCACCAAAGAAAGATCCTGATTGGATATTTTTTTCTCTTCAGTGTTAACCTTTTCCATTCTAACAAAAACTGAAGAGATTAAATCAGAACATCATTGAAAATAATAATATAATTATTAATATTTACATTATTTTATAAATCCTTAGCCTTTCTCTGAAAGTGTAGAAGGCCCTCATTGTTCCTCACTCTGTTTGGGTTAGTAAAAATGTGTGGCTCTATTTGCCCTAAGCATGCATTTTTTCACCATTCTGAATGTCTAAAGAATCCATATGTTCTTCTGAAATGTGAACACAGAAATACTGGACATTTTGAACTCTTATTATGGTGACGATTTGACAAAATTACAGTCATGGTCTTGAATTGGACTCGCATTTTTCTGGTCTTGGTCTTGACTCTGCCTCTGACCTCTCGTCCCCCTCCCGGTCTAGGTCTTGACTCTGTCTCTGACCTCTCGTCCCCCTCCCGGTCTAGGTCTTGACTCTGTCTCTGACCTCTCGTCCCCCCTCCCGGTCTAGGTCTTGACTCTGTCTCTGACCTCTCGTCCCCCTCCCGGTCTAGGTCTTGACTCTGTCTCTGACCTCTCGTCCCCCTCCCGGTCTAGGTCTTGACTCTGTCTCTGACCTCTCGTCCCCCTCCCGGTCTAGGTCTTGACTCTGTCTCTGACCTCTCGTCCCCCCTCCCGGTCTAGGTCTTGACTCTGTGTCTGACCTCTCGCCCCCCTCCCGGTCTAGGTCTTGACTCTGTCTCTGACCTCTCGTCCCCCTCCCGGTCTAGGTCTTGACTCTGTCTCTGACCTCTCGTCCCCCTCCCGGTCTAGGTCTTGACTCTGTCTCTGTGTAACTGTTGTTGTTTTGCCATGCTCTTGCTCTCTCTAAACTCATGCAGCGATAGTTACTCAGCTCACTATGAGTCATGGGCCCATTTAAAAAAGGAGCTTGGAGCCATTATGGTGGTATCACTAGGCAACAGTGTTTTTTCAGATGGTGCAGCGAGGCAGAGCAGAATTAATCACCTGGGCAGGTCTGAAGGGAAATATTACAGGGGAAGGAGCTGCCTGGCAAACAGGAGGGAGGGCATTAGGGTTCAAGCCAGAGGTTGGACCAAGTCACTCTTTTTCGAGTCACAAGTAAAGTCTCGAGTCATAAGGTCTGAGACTTTCCAAAAACAGAATAGATCATTTCAAAACAAGTCTTTCAAGTCATCAGTGTCAATTCAAAGCAGAGTCTTGAGGCTCCATGTCCAAGTCAAGTATCAAGTTATTTTCTTTTTAATCAAGTAAAGTTTTTTTCTTCTTAAGGGTGTTTTAAAGAAGGAAAGTATAAACATGTATTTTCGAGAAAGACCTGGCAAATTATTGATAGGACAAAAGCATAGACTATTATAGTATTGCACAAAACAATAATAAGGACAATACAATATACAGACGTAGGATCTTAATTTGATCACTATTTTGTTGCTGCAATTGTCCTGCACAGCAGGAAATGCAAATTGTAGTGGATTCAAGGTTTAAAAAGGCTTCTAAAGTTTGTATTTTCTACTTTAAAATGTGAGACTTGATTTGCCCTACCGAAAAATTTATCAAGCCCTACAAAAAATGTCCATTAATTAAAATCCACATAATAATTCACATTTTATGTTGTTGCAGGATTATTTTCCTGCTGTAGCAAACTGGCTCAAATTAAGATCCTACATCTGTACAACAAAGTAGTCTCAAGTCATAAAATGTGTGACTTGAGTCGGACTTGAGTCCTAGTCATGTGACTCGTGTCCACACCTCTGATTCAAGGAGCTTCCCTGAAGGAGCCTGGGTAAGGAGGGGATAGAGGAGGAGGAGGAGGAGGAGGAGGAGGAGGAGGAGGAGGAGGAGAAAGATTGAGGGAAACTGGCTTTGTCAAACCACACGTGTTAGTGGAAGGTTTGGGGAGATAACGTATGAGTCAGTCCGCCCCTCACTGTCCACCAACATAGACCCTCTTAGGGACCCTTAGCATGAATGTGTTATAACTAGAGGAGTTGGACCTGTTGAATCCACTTTTTCAATATGGCTTGGGTTGTAAATTTGATGGACTCTTGAAAACCCCTGGTATCCTTGGGCTGTGAATGTCTACCCTTTTGTGTAGGATGGTTTAGGATGCTCATATCCCTCTCCAGCACACACATAGTGTTATTCATAACCCACCCCTTCTCAGCCCACACAGGCTAGCACAATATCTTCCCTTAGGAAGCAGAGGGAGAGAGGAGCCTTCCACCTTCTGTCTTGTCCTTTACTCTTTCCATCTCTCTTTAGAGCTTTCTTTCTATCTCTCTCTCTCATTCACTCCTTTCCTATCTGCTGTATTTCTCTGTCATACTACCCATGTACTCTTTATCATTTCAGTCAACTAAAATGACCATGTCATAGCCTACTCTTTCTTTCATTCTCCTTTTCTCTGCCTACTTTTCCTCTCCTCACTCGCTTTTCTCGTTCTCTCCTGGTCAATTTCACACTCTCTCATCACCTACAGAGCAATAAAATCGAATAAAAATCCCAAACACCACAGATAATTTGATTCTGATTGATTCTCAAAAGGGAGGTGCATTTCCAGCAAAGGAATGTATTTGTCCCACAGTTGTTGATCACCAAAGGGATTGATTGTTACACCTGTGGTTTTTCTAATCTAAGCTAAGTGCTTTGTTCCCTGGACTTTGAGCTGTCCACAGTGATGACCGAAGAAGATGCTCCCTGCATGGGGCCTTCCCTTTCCAGCTGGTGGGTGAGAAGCTGCTGGCCCTTATGTAACATTATGATAGCAGCGACTCAAGACTAAGTGGTATAACACATTCAGCAGTGTGTAAGGCGACAGTAATCTCAGGCACAAATTGTCTTGAGCAAATGGCCTGTGGACACTGATATCCTCATTTTTTAAATGTCAAAGCATTAGAAGATGGGAGCAATCCAACTGGAGAATGGAACTTCCAACCTTTGGAACCTGAAGTAAGCACATTAGCTACAGTCCCTTGGAAGTGCTCATAGAGGAAGATTCCGACTTAAGAAATGTATGCCTTTCCTATACGCACTTCTCATTAGTTGGAATTCAGACTTACATTAAGCAGGTGCGTAACAGGCTTTGTAGGCATGGTTCCCTTGCGCACGCTGAATACATTTAATTCAACCGCTGAAAACCCTCCCACTTGCTGGCCAACATATTTTCTTGTGGATTTTTCATTCAATAGGGTTTTCAGTACATTTATCTTAAGCCATCTCTTTAAATACGGTGTACCTTTAATTAGAATTCTGCCAACAGAATACATTGAGAGAACAGGTTCAGAATGTAGGGATCAATGAAAAAAAGTAATGTAAGTATATGCATATTCGTCTCCGTTTCAGCACCAACTGGTAGAAAGAAATACTCTGATCTTGTAGTTTATTTAGGCAAATTTTAGGGTTAGGAAAGTATGTATGAATCATAAAATAAAACAGGTTTGAAGAGCCTTTATGCACAAAATATATTGATGAATAAAAAAAAACTGTGGTTTGAGTCATCCTGAAAGTTTTAATATTCAAGTTCAAACCATGAAATATCGGAAGGAGGAAAAAAGTGTACAATAAGGGTTGAACAATAGTCCTATAAATCTACAATAATCCTCACTAACCCTGGAACTGTATGACAACGGTCCAGTCGTCGTGAACCATGCGCCAGGCTCCAGGTTTAACCTGCTACGTGTGGTCTGAGTTTCATAATGATTCAAATAGGCTACATGTACAAATGATTTGTTGCACAACGTTAGCCTAATATGATCCACTGATGCTAGTGACTCTCAGGAACAACTACAGAGATGGTCAACGGAATTGAATGGAATTATGCAAAATGGAAGCTACAAATTTAAGAAAAATAACACTAAAGTTACAGTTATAAATGTATGTGGGTATTACTGATGGTGGCTCCCGGTAGTGGCTAATATTTAACATGATACAAATTTGAAAATTAAGAAAAGCCTGGGCATATAATTAAAACATTCTAAAGCGCATACATCAACTCGGCTGGTTCATCCCTACAGAAGCCTATAACTTGAGTCTCCAAATTTCATCCACGCAAATTATGAGGGCACACAATTAAAATTCTGAATAATGGCACATTTATTTATAACCCGACTTCACTGTGGAAAAACGGGCCGAAATACAGTGGGGAAAAAAAGTATTTAGTCAGCCACCAATTGTGCAAGTTCTCCCACTTAAAAAGATGAGAGAGGCCTGTAATTTTCATCATAGGTACACGTCAACTATGTGTCAAGAGTTGCTGTAGGTAGGTGTGGTGTGGAATCAGGCGCAGGACGCAGAAGTAAAGTCCAACAAAATACTTTAGTAGATCACACAAAATAATCCAACAAACCAGCCCGAAGGCGAGAAAAGCGCGCACAGGCGTACACAAACGGGCACACTAAACAAGTGCGTAATCTTCTCCTAAAATACAAACAAGGAGGTAAGCTACAAAATAGCGCACCAAAATACAGGTAGCGCAGCAACACGACAAGGAACAATTACACACAACACCTAACTAACAACAAGGAACTAAATAGGGTGCTTAATGAGACATAACACAAAACAGGTGTGACAAACAGACAAAACCAATCAAACAAGAAACATAGAACGGTGGCAGCTAGTACTCCGGAGACGACGACCGCCGAAACCTGCCCGAACAAGGAGGAGGGGCCGCCTCGGCCGAAACCGTGACACTATGACAGACAAAATGAGAAAAGAAAATCCAGAAAATCACATTGTAGGATTTTTTATGAATTTATTTGCAAATTATGGTGGAAAATAAGTATTTGGTCAATAACAAAAGTTTCTCAATAGTTTGTTATATACCCTTTGTTGGCAATGACACAGGTCAAACGTTTTCAGTAAGTCTTCACAAGGTTTTCACACACTGTTTCTGGTATTTTGGCCCATTCCTCCATGCAGATCTCCTCTAGAGCAGTGATGTTTTGGGGCTGTCGCTGGGCAACACGGACTTTCAACTCCCTCCAAAGATGTTCTATGGGGTTGAGATCTGGAGACTGGCTAGGCCACTCCAGGACCTTGAAATGCTTCTTACGAAGTCACTCCTTCGTTGCCCGGGCGGTGTGTTTGGGATCATTGTCATGCTGAAAGACCCAGCCACGTTTCATCTTCATTGCCCTTGCTGATGGAAGGAGGTTTCACTAAAAATCTCACGATACATGGCCCCATTCATTCTTTCCTTTACACGGATCAGTTGTCCTGGTCCCTTTGCAGAAAAACAGCCCCAAAGCATGATGTTTCCACCCCCATGCTTCACAGTAGGTATGGTGTTATTTGGATGCAACTCAGCATTCTTTGTCCTCCAAACACGACGAGTTGAGTTTTTACCAAAAAGTTATATTTTGGTTTCATCTGACCATATGACATTCTCCCAATCCTCTTCTGGATCATCCAAATGCACTCTAGCAAACTTCAGACGGGCCTGGACATGTACTGGCTTAAGCAGGGGGACACGTCTGGCACTGCAGGTTTTGAGTCCCTGGCGGCGTAGTGTGTTACTGATGGTAGGCTTTGTTACTTTGGTCCCAGCTCTCTGCAGGTCATTCCCTAGGTCCCCCGTGTGGTTCTGGGATTTTTGCTCACCGTTCTTGTGATCATTTTGACCCCACGGGGTGAGATCTTGCGTGGAGCCCCAGATCGAGGGAGATTATCAGTGGTCTTGTATGTCTTCCATTTCCTAATAATTGCTCCCACAGTTGATTTCTTCAAACCAAGCTGCTTACCTATTGCAGATTCAGTCTTCCCAGCCTGGTGCAGGTCTACAATTTTGTTTCTGGTGTCCTTTGACAGCTCTTTGGTCTTGGCCATAGTGTTTGGAGTGTGACTGTTTGAGGTTGTGGACAGGTGTCTTTTATACTGATAACAAGTTCAAACAGGTGCCATTAATACAGGTAACGAGTGGAGGACAGAGGAGCCTCTTAAAGAAGAAGTTACAGGTCTGTGAGAGCCAGAAATCTTGCTTGTTTGAAGGTGACCAAATACTTATTTTCCACCATAATTTGCAAATAAATTCATAAAAAATCCTACAATGTGATTTTCTGGATTTCTTTTCCTCAATTTGTCTGTCATAGTTGACATGTACCTATGATGAAAATTACAGGCCTCTCTCATCTTTTTAAGTGGGAGAACTTGCACAATTGGTGGCTGACTAAATACTTTTTTTCCCCACTGTACATGTCATGTTGATAAGATTTTCAGTTTGCCTCCATATGACTGGTTTCACATTCGTCTCCAGGGATCATAAGGAAAAATCATCTAAAACAATTGCTATGTGAATTTACAATCCCCTTCTCCAAACAAATTACTAATTTACCTAGCTCTTATCAATAGCTCTTATAAATGTATAAATGACAGTGCATGAAAAATTATGTTATTTCTATCGGAAAAATAAAGTAGATGTTTTTTCCACTTGGTTCGCTCAACCTTATTCATGGTTTCCTCGCGGGTAAAGGTGGTGGAATTATGAGGGAATTAAGTCAAGGTCAGAATATGGCATATCTGTAGACACACCTCAGCCACACCTTCATTTATTCGATCTCCACCCCAAACAAATAGCTGGTGTTCAAGGTCAGAATACGCATAGAGAGAAAAGTGCATAAAAACGGAATAATATTCCATTTACGCACACTTACTGTAATTCGGGTCTGAATCGGCCCCCATAATGTGCATGCCAAAGCTAGGGCTTTTACAATACATGACTTTCTGTAATTATGTAGAATAGCATTAGGCCACAGACTCTATGTGAAGGTCTGATAAACGAGTCCCCATGCATTTAAATAAACATTTTAGTCATTAAGCAGATGCTCTTATCCAGAGTGGCTTACAGTTAGTGCATTCATCTTAAGGAAGCTTTTTGATGGAACATTGTCTTAAAGCTCTCTCCCTCATCTAACTACCACTGTGGATGAATGTCTCAACTCCACAGCTCCTGACAACGTATTCCCAAATCTGGTGTGACACTCATACTTTCCACAGGCCTCTCTCATCGCCTCGCTTTTGTGCTAATGAATCAGCCTTTTAGGGTTTTGAAATCATAACAGACAGATACAAAGAGCATTGCAATTGTGTGTAATTATGAATGAGTAAGCCCTTTGTCTGCCAGATTGATGGCCATCACAGAGAGCTACAGCAAAAGATCTGCCAGCGCCCGAATGTCGGGTTTCCTTACATTGAAAGTAGAGAGAAACGGAGGCGCTCTGGTAATAGGAACCAGGCTTCACATGTGTCATGGGCCTTCACTCATGTGCCCAACATCATCAAACAGCATTGGATCTGTTTCAAAACAAAAGAGCCTGTGAGCTCAAACAGCATAGTTTGTTATAAATAGCCTAGCGCCTCTGCATGCTTTACTAAATTGCTTCTCCCTTTTCTTCACTGTGTCTATCATTCAGATGCACACAGTTCACTCAATGGACATGCTGCTGATGATTCACCCTGTATATGCTTGTCATTAGGGCATAAACATATGCCTGTATGCAAACAAGCACACTCACACAGATCTACAAGCTCATACACACTCACACGCGGACACACACATACACAAACACACACAATACACGCAATGAAACAAACAAGCAGTGTGACTGAAAGTTTATTATCAGAAGGTATCTGTATAACCATAAACTCTGAAAACAACTATCTTATAATAATCAACATACAGTATACAGTACCAGTCAAAAGTTTGGACACACCTAATCATTCAAGGGTTTTTCTTTATTTTTTATTATTTTATATTATATTTGATATTTGATATTCTTCAAAGTAGTCACCCTTCGCCTTGATGACAGCTTTGCACACTCTTGGCATTTTCTCAACCAGCTTCATGAGGTAGTCACCTGGAATGCATTTCAATTAACAGGTGTGCCTTGTTAAAAGTTAATTTGTGGAACGTCTTTCCTTCTTAATGCGTTTGAGCCAATCAGTTGTGTTGTGACAAGGTAGGGGTGGTATACAGAAGATGGTATTTTACCAAATAGGGTTAAGTCCATATTATGGCAAGAACAGCTCAAATAAGCAAAGGGAAACAACAGTCCATCATTACTTTAAGACATGAAGGTCAGTCAATCCGGAAAATGTTAAGAACTTTGAAAGTTTCTTCCAGTGCAGTCGCAAAAACCATCAAGCGCTATGATGAAACTGGCTCTCATGAGGACTGCCACAGGATAGGAAGACCCAGAGTTACCTCTGCTGCAGAGGATAAGTTCATTAGAGTTAGCTGCACCTCCGATTGCATCCCAAATAAATGCTTCACAGAGTTCAAGTAACAGACACATCTCAAAATCAACTGTTCAGAGGAGACTGCATGAATCAGGCCTTCATGGTCGAATTGCTGCAAAGAAACCATTACTAAAGGACACCAATAAGAAGAAGAGACTTGCTTGGGCCAAGAAACACAAGCAATGGACATTAGACCAGTAGAAATCTGTCCTTTGGTCTGATGATTCCAAATTGGAGATTTTTGGTTCCAACCGCCATGTCTTTGTGAGACACAGAGTAGGTGAACGAATGATCTCCGCATGTGTGGTTCCCACCGTGAAGCATGGAGGAGGAGGTGTGATGGTGTGGGGGTGCTTTTCTGGTGACACTGTCTGTGACGTATTTAGAATTCAAGTCACACTTAACCAGCATGGCTACCACAGCATTCTGCAGCGATACACCATCCCATCTGGTTTGGGCTTAGTGGGACTAGCATTTGATTTTCAACAGGATAATGACCCAAAACACACCATCATCATCTATGTAGAAAATAGTAAAAATAAAGAAAAACCCTTGAATGAGTAGGTGTGTTCCAACTTTTGACTGGTACTGTATATAATCCATTATGCAGATAAAGTTCCTTTAGTGACATATTTAAGTACGAAATTGTAATTTAACAAACACATAAATAGAGAAATATATAACATCACTGCTACTAACTACACAGACGCTGGTAAAGATAGTCTCCCATAGTGAGAGTGTCTACCTAAGTTCACATCAGTTAATCCTTTTAGGATAAAAACAGAATAGAATTGACACAAAGCCAGCATCATTGCCTGCTCCTCTGTTCTAATTACATTTTGAATTTCTACTGTTCCTTTATCTAAAGTTTCTCAGCAAATTACAAGAAACTGTAGTCTAAATCTCAAAATGGATTTTGTGCTCTCATGTACATAAAGCCATTCTATGAAATGTGTGTGGGAGTATCAAATTAATAAAACCCAGTTCAATTGAACTGTGACAGATTCAAGTAGACTGAGAGAAAGCCACTTCTCACCACATTATCCCCTTTTCGTCAACCTAATAGTCCCTTTCCAGCAGACAAATAACCAAATCACCCTCTAGTGGCCTCATGGGTGGAATGTTATTCATATTTTTCATAATTTCTTAATTAATAAGCATACAAATAATTTAAACGCAGAAAAAAACTGTGTTTCTATGTCAAACGGTGTTGTTATATTTCAAGTCTTCTGTGATGTATATAAAGTGTAATGTTGGGATGCAAACTGAAATGTAATACATTTCAACTCTATATCTGACATGGTACAGGTGTCTTCTTGTTTTTTAAGCCCATAACCGTGTGTGAAGTGGTTTATACTTTTGTTTCAAAGTAGATTTGTTTAAGACTACCAATAAACACTGTGTGACCCTGATTTAACCCACTGCAGTAAAAGGTTAAGAACCACTAGAGGCTGTGACAATATGACTTAAGTAAGAGTTAGAGGCATGTGTTCCTAATATCCCATATGTGTACTGATCTCTATATTGACTAATTGATAACTCATTATCATTACAACTCATTGAAAACTTTCGGTTATAGGCCTATCCAATTTGTATATCATACTGTAGCATCAACACCTCTAACATGTCACACCTAGTAGTCTCAGATATTAACCACATACAGAGGAAGGAAAGGAGAAAGGTCCTGGAGCATGTCTATCCCAGGAAGACATTTCCATAGAAGCCCACTCCGTCCTGCTGCTTCTCCCCAGCCTGGTCTACCTGCTCAGGGAAGTGGGCCCCCACACACAGGTTCACAGCCTCCCGCAGATCAACAGGAAGTGACCTAATCTTCCTCTCGTACTCCGCCAGGGCCTCCTGATTGAGCTGCAGTTAGGTGGAGGTGAGAGGTCAGAGAGAGTGGGTGAGAGGAAGAGGTGAGAGTTGAAAAGGCCTCTATTTGCACTGTATAATTATCCTTTATAGATTTATATGTTATCCAAAGGGCAAGGTGGATGACCACTGCATCCATTTCTTTCATTTTGGAGGCATGGACAACTGGAATATCTACTGTGTAATCTATACATTCATCAAAGAAAAGATTCCATACAATGTTCACACATCAATATCTGAACTATACTGAATCTAACACAAGTTAGATTTAACCAAATGTGTCATTAGTCTACCAGTAGGCTTATAGGACCTGTTCTGTGCATGCTGAAGATAAAACTGTATACATCATGCGTCATTACATGTTAGCTCATATACGTATTGGATGGTGATTGGCCTGGATGGCCATTCTCTTGAAATAACATTTATGACAATCTCCACTTTATTTCCATGCATACCTACGGATATGTGCGGACAGGTGTGTGTATGTGCGAGTGCGTTTGCGTGTGTGTGTGTCAGACCTGGGTTCAAATGCATGTATATTTGATTATTTGTTATTTAAATACTTACTTTCTGTATATTTTAGACTTTTCTAATAATGTGGCCCACATCAACTACTTCTATTGGAAGTATTTTAAAGTATTTTCAAATAATTTCCTATAAATAGCCTACTATTTGAAAATATTTTCAAATACTTACTTAATACATTATTTCAAATACTCCTAGGACCTGGGTTCAAATGCATGGGACTATTTGTTTGTATTAGAAAATACTCTGTGTAATTGAGTATTTTCAGAAAGATGACAATGCTTTCCAAGTGTATTTCCAAATACATTCCAATATTCAACTGCTTATATTTTCAACCCCAAAAATATGAATACTTACTTCGAAATATATGTGAAAGTCATTACATTAATTGAAATAGTATTTGAACCCAGGTCTGGTGTGTGTGTGTGTGTGTGTTAGTTAGTTTGTTTACAGTACCTGATTGGCCAGGCCTTTGATCTCGTCCAGTGTGGTCGTTTGTCTCTTCACCAGAGCATCCTGCTGAGGACTGCTGTCTGTGGACTAGAAGAATACAGTACCAACACATAAGAGCAGAGGCTTTGTATGGCTGTGTGTGTTCGCCAAGCAAGCGTAAATGCTTGAAGGACATGAAGAGTATGAGAGAGAGAGACAGAGAGAGAGATGAGGAGAGAGCGACAGTGTGAGGTGTCTGGTACAGTAAACCCAGGAGGTGCAACCTGAGAGGAGATCAATACTGTCGGGTCACAACATATTGGACTTGACCAATTCCATCAAGTGCTCCTTACACTGTGAAACATTAGCTACAAGCTGGGTTGACCAAAGATGTTATCACATCATAACCCCTCTCAGAGATTCATGAAAGAGCCAAAATACTTCATAAAATATGCTTTTAAACCCTCCTTTATTGAGGTGTTCAGATCAACCTGGTTGAACTGGTGTGTAAGGAGCAGAGTATAAGTGATGTGCTTGTGATGCAGTTGGGATGACTCCTGATGAGCCAACATGGTAAACAGCTGAGGAGAACAACACCACCTCTCTCTCTCAGTGAGTCATCTCTCCACTCCACATGTGCCCCTGTCCTCACTCTGAGGTGAGTGAGTGCTCTGCTCCTCACTCAACTCAATGTGTGTGTGTGTGTGTGTGTGTGTGTGTGTGTGTGTGTGTATGTGTGTGTGATTTCTTTTTTTGTGTGAGAGAGAGAGAGCATTTGCACGTGTGAGTGGGAGTGTGTGTAAACAGAAAGGGTGGTCATGTTAATGAATCAGACACTTTTGTGTACGGTACACTTCTGTAAAAGCTCTTTGCTCAGTGTAACCATAGTTACTCTCCCAGTCTACCACAGTAGATGGACAAATGAGAATGAAAATCATGTGAATTTCTCTATATGCATGTGGAAAGTACTGCAATAATTACAGAGACACGTGTACATCCATGTGTTGCCATTAAAGTAATAGACCTGAGACATCTATAATTGCCGGTTCTATTTGAACTCAAAAGGAATATACTTGCCACTGTATCAGTCTGGACAGCCTCCTCAGCCAGGTCCACGCTCATTGCCCTTTTCAGCCTAAGTATAGAGAAATATATATACATTATGTTACCATTAAACTATGTAGTCTATGTCTATGACAAAGTTGTTCCAACTCAGAACACAGCAGCACTCTTCCACGTGGAAGCAATTTTGCTTTCCAACCTGCATTTAAAGCTCTGTATATGAAAAGGTTTGGCATGGGCCCTCAAATCCTCCAAAAGTTCTACAGCTGCACCATTGAGATCATCTTGACTGGCTGCATCACTGCTTGGTATGGCGACAGCACCGGCCTCGATTGCATGGCGCTACAGAGGGTGGTGCGGACAGCCCAGTACATCACTGGGGCCGAGCTCCCTGCCATTCAGAACCTCTATACAAGGTGGTGTGAAAGGAAGGCCCGTAAAATTGTTAAAGACTCCAGCCACCCAAGCCATAGACTGTTCTCTCTGCTTCCGCATGGCAAGCGGTACCGGTGCATCAAGTCTGACACCAACAGGCTCCTGAACAACTTCTATCCCAAAGCCATAAGACTGCTAAAAAGCTAACAGAATCGCTACACGGGTTATCTGAGTTGACGCATGTATTTTATAAAAAAAATTGCACTGTCTCTATGCAGACTCACAGGACTCTACACACTCACCCACACTGACACTCCAACACACACATAACATGCACACACATTTATACTGACTCTACACCACAGGGGGATGCTGAGGAGAGGAAGGCTCATAATAATGTCCGGAACAGGGCAAATGGAATGGCATCTACCACATGGAAACCATGTGTTTGATGTATTTGATACCATTCCACTGATTACATTTACATTTACATTTAAGTCATTTAGCAGACGCTCTTATCCAGAGCGACTTACAAATTGGTGCATTCAACTTAGGATAGCCAGTGGGACTACCAGTCCCTTTTATTTTTATTTTTATTTTATTTATGTGGGGGAGAGGGGGGGTAGAAGGATTACTGTTATACTATTTCAGGTATTCCTTAAAGAGGTAGGGTTTCAAATGTCTCCGGAAGGTGGTCAGTGAATCCGCTGTCCTGGCGTCGTGGGGGAGCTTGTTCCACCATTGGGGTGCCAGAGCAGCGAATAGCTTTGACTGGGCTGAGCGGGAACTGTGCTTCCGTAGAGGTAGGGGAGCTAGCAGGCCAGAGGTGGATGAACGTGATTCCGCTCCAGCCATTACCACAAGCCTGTCCTCCCCAATTAAGGTGCCACCAACCTCCTGTGCTCTACACACATGCACACACACTCACATACAATCATAATTTACGCTGCTACTACTCTGTTTTTCATATATCCTGATGCCTAGTCACCTTACCCCTATACATATCTAACCCTACCACCACCTATCCCTGCACATTGTATATACAGTGAGGGAAAAAAGGATTTGATCCCCTGCTGAATTTGTACGTTTGCCCACTGACAAAGAAATGATCTGTCACGTTCGTTGAGTAAAGGATTGGACCAAGGTGCAGCGTGGTATGCGTACATAGTCGTTTATTATATTAAACACCGACAAAACAACAAAAGCAACGTAACATGAAGTTCAAAAGGCTAAACATAAACAAGCCAAACCAGAAACAAGATCCCACAACATAGGTAGGCAAAATGGCTGCCTAAGTATGATCCCCAATCAGAAACAACGATCGACAGCTGCCTCTGATTGGGAGCCACACCCGGCCAACATAGATCTACACATACTAGATCTACACATAGATATGCACACCCTGACCAAACCAACTAGAGATCTCTATGTCAGGGCGTGGAATAATCAGTCTATAATTGTAATGGTAGGTTTATTTGAACAGTGAGAGACAGAATAACAACAAAAACATGTTAGTAATTGATTTGCATTTTAAATGAGGGAAATAAGTATTTGACCCCCTCTCAATCAGAAAGATTTCTGGCTCCCAGGTGTCTTTTATACAGGTAACGAGCTGAGATTAGGAGCACACTCTTAAAGGGAGTGCTCCTAATCTCAGCTTGTTATCTGTATAAAAGACACCTGTCCACAGAAGCAATCAATCAATCAATCAGATTCCAAACTCTCCACCATGGCCAAGACCAAAGAGCTCTCCAAGGATGTCAGGGACAAGATTGTAGACCTACACAAGGCTGTAATGGGCTACAAGACCATCGCCAAGCAGCTTGGTGAGAAGGTGACAACAGTTGGTGCGATTATTCGCAAATGGAAGAAACACAAAATAACTGTCAATCTCCCTCGGCCTGGGGCTCCATGCAAGATCTCACCTCGTGGAGTTGCAATGATCATGAGAACGGTGAGGAATCAGCCCAGAACTACACGGGAGGATCTTGTCAATAATGTCAAGGCAGCTGGGACCATAGTCACCAAGAAAACAATTGGTAACACACTACGCCGTGAAGGACTGAAATTCTGCAGCGCCCGCAAGGTCCCCCTGCTCAAGAAAGCCCATATACAGGGCCGTCTGAAGTTTGCCAATGAACATCTGAATGATTCAGAGAAGAACTGGGTGAAAGTGTTGTGGTCAGATGAGACCAAAATGGAGCTCTTTGGCATCAACTCAACTCGCCGTGTTTGGAGGAGGAGGAATGCTGCCTATGACCCCAAGAACACCATCCCCACCGTCAAACATGGAGGTGGAAACATTATGCTTTGGGGGTGTTTTTCTGCTAAGGGGACAGGACAACTTCGCCACATCAAAGGGACGATGGACAGGGCCATGTACCGTCAAATCTTGGGTGAGAACCTCCTTCCCTCAGCCAGGGCATTGAAAATGGGTCGTGGATGGGTATTCCAGCATGACATTGACCCAAAACACACGGCCAAGGCAACAAAGGAGTGGCTCAAGAAGAAGCACATTAAGGTCCTGGAGTGGCCTAGCCAGTCTCCAGACCTTAATCCCATACAAAATCTGTGGAGGGAGCTGAAGGTTCGAGTTGCCAAACGTCAGCCTTGAAACCTTAATGACTTGGAGAAGATCTGCAAAGAGGAGTGGGACAAAATCCCTCCTGAGATGTGTGCAAACCTGGTGGCCAACTACAAGAAACGTCTGACCTCTGTGATTGCCAACAAGGGTTTTGCCACCAAGTACTAAGTCATGTTTTGCAGAGGGGTCAAATACTTATTTCCCTCATTAAAATGCAAATCAATTTATAACATTTTTGACATGCGTTTTTCTGGATTTTTTTGTTGTTATTCTGTCTCTCACTGTTCAAATAAACCTACCATTAAAATTATAGACTGATAATTTATTTGTCAGTGGGCAAACATACAAAATCAGCAGGGGATCAAATACTTTTTTCCCTCACTGTATGGTACTGGAACTGACCCTGTAAATAGCGTCTTCATTTCTTGTGTTCTTCTTATGTTATCTTATTATTTTTATTTATTGTGTGTTTTTGTTCTACCTTATGTTATTTGTAATGCTACATGGATTCCTGCATTGTTGGGTATGGAGCTTGCAAGAAAGGCATTTCACTATACTTGTGCACGTGACAGTAAAACATTAACCTTGAACCTTGAACCCTGTACTGTTTGTACTGTACCAGTACATCGAACAATGAGAGAATCAATGAGTAAAAAGAGCGGCCTTTTATGTGATTCCATAAGCACACATTCAGCTCACCTTGCCTTGTCTGAACCTGAGCGCTTTGACTGCCCTTTCTTCTTTGTCTCCTTGGATTCACTTGGGGAGGAAACAGAGAACGCATGTCACTGGGGGGGATTTTGAGGCCATTCAAGTGAAAGCCTCACTCAACCCATTACATGAAAACTCCCATTCAAAAAAATGACTCATGCTACATGACCTTGTTCCAGTTCATATTTTGTAAGTGAAAAGGGGTAAATAAAGTAGTCCAGTGTCTGATGAGTTAAAACAGAGGCTTTAAAAAAATGGAAAAATGTATGAAAAATGTATGCACTCACTAACTGTAAGTCGCTCTGGATAAGAGCGTCTGCTAAATGACTAAAATGTAAATGTAAAAATGCTTTCTTATCCCTCATACTGCTGTTTGATCACCTTGTGGCTACTGGCAGGCCTTAGATAACCATCTGCCTGCTGGGAACACTGGATAACACTCACACACAGTTGCTTTCTCATACACACACACACACACACACACACACACTCTCTCTTTACATTTACATTTGAGTCATTTAGCAGACGCTCTTATCCAGAGCGACTTACAGTTAGTGAGTGCATACATTTTCATACTGGCCCCCCGTGGGAAACGAACCCACAACCCTGGCGTTACAAGCGGCATGCTCTACCAACTGAGCTACACAGGGCCTCTTTCTCATACACACACACACACTCACACACACACACTCTCTTTCTCATACAAATACACACACTCACTCACACTCGCTCTCTCGCATACACACATATACGCATGCACGCACACACACACACACAGATATAGACACAGTCTTTCTCTCTCTCTCTCATACACACACACTCAAACACCCACACACTTCAGACCACCATAAGCCGCCCGAGGACACTGAATAACCTGCAAGGATGGGTGACTCATTTATTACTTCAGTTATTGTCTTTGCAAAAGGTCAAATACGTTCCCTGTCTAACACACACATGCACACACATGCTTTACACAGACTCACAGGCGCACATACAAGTAACTGCCAAAATAAAGGAAACACCAACACGAAGTGTCTTAATAAGGCGTTGGGCCACCACGAGCCCCCAGAACAGTTTCAATTCGTCTTGGCATAGATTCTACAAGTGTCTGGAACTCTATTTCTTCCACGAGAAATACCATCATTTGGTGTTTTGTTGATGGTGGTGGAAAACACTGTCTCATGGGAGATTCTGGAGCGGCACCTAAGTGTTCAATTGGGTTGAGATCTGGTGACTGACACACACACATACACATACACATTCTCTCTCACACACACACACACACACACACACACACACACACACACCCTTTAAACCCGCTATGCTCCTTTGAGACCCCTCTTTCAAAGTCACTGAGATCTCTTCTAGCCATGGTAGCCAAAATAATAGGCAACTGGGCATTTTTATACATGACCCTAAGCATGATGGGATGTTAATTGCTTAATTAACTCAGGAACCACACCTGTGTGGAAGCACCTGCTTTCAATATACTTTGTATCCATCATTTACTCAAGTGTTTCCTTTATTTTGGCAGTTAGGAAGGCAGAAGTCTACTGTGATGTGTGTGTTGGCCCACCTTTCCAGAGTGTTGAGTTCACTGATGTGTCTCTCTGTGGCCATCTCCAACAGTTTGGCTAATCGCTGTCAGTCACACAGGAAACAGGAAACAGGATGTGTCAGTGACAAAGTGGCAGCTCAAGTGCAAAACAGACCTAGTGGAAGTCTCCCCTGAAATGTGTTAGAGAGCTGATAAACATCATGCGGTATATGCTGTTAAACTCAGATATAAAAAAAAAAACTTTTGCCATGAATTTGCATGCACTCTGAATGAATGTGATTCTGAATGTGACTCTGAATGTGATTCTGAATGTGGCTCTGGCTGAATGTGATTCTGACTGTGACTCTGAATGAATGTGATTCTGAATGTGACTCTGGCTGATTGTGATTCTGACTGTGACTGACTGAATGTGATTCTGACTGTGACTCTGGCTGATTGTGATTCTGACTGTGACTGACTGAATGTGATTCTGAATGTGACTCTGAATGAATGTGACTGGCTGATTGTGATTCTGACTGTGACTGAATGAATGTGATTCTAAATGTGACTCTGGCTGATTGTGATTCTGACTGTGACTCTGGCTGAATGTGATTCTGACTGTGACACTGGCTGAGACCTGACTACGAGATTCTACTGTCACATGCTCAATTGGCCTTCCAGTCCAGGGGAGTCTATTCCCTGAGTGGTGAGGTCACAACCCAGAGAAAATTACCTGATTGACCTCTATCTGATGCAGATCCAGAGCTTATGCTAAGAGCACCTGGCTGTGATGGATAATCAATACTGTGCTACAGGCCTAGCTCCCAGCCATCAACTGAAGGCAGGAGGTGAGATTCACTCTGAGGTTAGGTGCATGGTGGTGGAGATTAAACAGAATCTTACCTCAACTGCTTATCCAGTACATAGATGAAATGTAAAAAGAAAGACATCCTTGAATAATCAATCAATCAATCAAATGTATTTATTAAGCCCTTTTTACATCAGCAGATGTCCCAAAGTGCTATACAGATAAGAGTAAGAGTAATAAGAGTATACAGTATGTTTATGCAAAGAACTATCAATAATATCCTTAATATCAAACCGACTCTGGCAGGTAGAGTTGGTCTGTACTTTACTGTACCTCAGTGGCATGCTGCTCCTTCCTCTTCTTCAGCTGATCACACTGCTCCACCCACAGAGCTCTGAGCTCCACCTGCAGCCTCTCCTTCTGCTCCATTACCCTCTCCATCCTGGGGCCGGGCTCTGCCGTTTCACCCCCTCCCCTGGGGGACACAGTCACAACGTCAGAGACCAGGCACTAGACATGACATGACATACCAGGGGCTCTACCAGGGGCTCTACCAGGGGCTCTACCAGGGACTCTACCAAGGGCTCTACCAGGGGCTCTACCAAGGGCTCTACCAGGGACTCTACCAGGGACTCTACCAGGGGCTCTACCAGGGGCTCTACCAGGGGCTCTACCAGGGGCTCTACCAAGGGCTCTACCAGGGACTCTACCAGGGGCTCTACCAGGGACTCTACCAAGGGCTCAAGGGGCTTAATGGGATCTCCCAGGCCCTCTGCACATCACTGCCTCACATGGAGGTCTGTTACTTCATCCCAGCAGCAGTATGGCTAATCGCTGTTTTTCATTATCATGTTTTGTAATTTAGTATTTTATTGTGTTTTGTATTGATGTTTGTGTTTGTATTGTGCAGGGATCATTCGAAAAAGAGACTTGGTCTCAATATGACACCCTGTTAAAATAAAGGTTCATAATAAAATAATAAATAAAGTAGTTATTTTTTTCCTGATAATGTGACCTGACCAGGGCCCCAAGTTTAACTGGTCAGGATACGAGCACAGGAAAAACTGCTGTCACAGATATCAATAATGTGGTTGGCACTTTGACAGTGCATAATCATGGCTTTTCCAAGAAAGATCACTGGGTAAGTCTTTGCTAGTTAAAAGCATCTCTTCATAGAGGATATAATTATTGCTCCATTAATTGCTCTACCAAAAAAATAACATTAACGAAGGAATATTCAAAATCTCCCTGAAACTAATTATTATCGGTCTAAATATAATTATTGTTAATTAAACTGGCCAACAGAAAAACAAGTTCATTACAATTGGTGTGTCTGCCACCACCACCTAGTGGATGAGATGGGAATAAGATGAACTTGTTGAGGAGTCCGAAAACTAACACAAGGCTAAAAGAAAATATAAAAAGACTGTATTCCATTACTCTTTTTTCTTCATGGAGTTCTTCTTCTTGAGGGCTTTGAAGGTGTCGCTGTATTTCTGGATCAGCTCCTCTCCTTTCTTCTGGAACTTCTTCTCCAGCTCCTTCATGTCTTTCTCCTGTCTCTTAGTAACCTTCAGGAAGCTCTTGTGCTGTAGCAGCTCCTCACAGGGAACTGTGGATGGCTCTAAAAGAGGAGAAGAGAAAACGGGACAATTTGGTTGGAGGTTGTCAGATTTTACACTGCTCCTATTTTTGCTGATATATGTATTTCATTTTTTAAAGTATATTCTGGACACAGAAGAGTCACTGGTGTTACCTTCATTGGCCTCTGGAGGAGTGGAGTCCTCAGGTGCAGGATCGGATGAGCTGGGCTCAGATGTAGGAACAGGAGCCACAGCAGGGTCAGCAACAGGAGTGGACTCAACATCTGGATCAGGGGTAGGGACGACATCGGAGTTAACATCTAGAGTGGAGTCAACATTTGGGGTGGGGTCGACGTTACTGTTGGGGTCTGTACAGGTAGTGGAGTCAACCTTAGGGTCAGGGGTCAACTCTGTGGCTAGGACAGCCTCTGGGTCATCAGGGAAGTCCTCAGGCTCTGGAACGTGCTCTACACTCTGGATGGGGCCAACAACAGATGGCTGAATGATTGGAGCAGGTTCAGCCTCCACACAGACAGTGTTTGGGGGTGACGGTGAATCCATGTTGGGTTCAGGCTCTGGAGGGGCCTCTTCAGGAGTAGGTGGAGTATCCTGGGTACCAGTAGTAGTATCAGCTTCCTCCACTGGAGAGGAAGCTTTAGTCTCAGGCTCTAGTTAATCAGCATAGGCAAAGAGCTCAGTGAATTACAAAACAACATTATTTTTCACACACTTTGCACTCAAACTCTAGTGAATAGATAACTTGGCCCTACCCAACGCGAAACAGCCTCCATTACCTGTTTCTGGATATGTAGCCTTCTCTCCCACAGTCGGTATTACGTTAACAAGGGGCATCTCGTATGGGGAGATGTAGTCTGCTGATGACTGCAGGAACAGAGCACAAGACCATCAATCCCCTAAAAAAGACATTATAAAACCACAAATCCCTTTTCAGTACTGAAGCCATTTTCAGTAAGCATCTCACTATGGACATGTTTTGTTGTAAAAGGATAAGGACCTTGGGAGTGAAACATGTCATTTTCACGTGGATCAATGAGCTCTGTCTTGGAATTGATTTACCTCTGTTGTCTTTGTTGTCTTCTCAGAATTCTTTGTTGGGTTGAATAAGGCATCTGTGAAATCTGGGAGAGAACAAGACAATACAGAAGAAATTACACCACGTTATAGTCCTGTTTCATAATCAGTCACTCAGCGCCAAACAAATCAATGACTCTTAAAACACCATCTATAGGCTTAAATCCTACCTGGCCAAATTAGGCATAATCATGCTAATTAAAATGATTTGGTGCGTTTTCTGGAAATAGGAACTGAAAGTAACTGTACTGTACCTGCAAAAGCAGCAGGGATGTAGTCCTTCACCTCAATGTACACAAAGAGAGCTGGCAGAGTGAGCGGCATGTTGCTCTCACTGCGCAGACAGATGTGCTGGAAGCCTGCAGGGCACAAACCCCATGAAACAATCAGACAGAGCCAGAAGCCTTCTGGCGCAAGGTCTACTTCAATCAGCCTCATGCTCTGGAATTCTGGGCAGAAGTGCAGTTTTAAAGCCAGGTAGAAATAGGTAACACTTTACATGACGTTGCTCTTATATCTGTGTAGTAAAGCTGTAATCACTTAACACTGTCACAACACCATGTTAATGCTGTGGTTTTACTAGAGTAATAACAGTGTTATTACACATAGGAGAAAGGTTATGTTATCAAACGGACCTGACTGAAGGGCCTCGATGGGGATGATCCTGTGGCCCAGAAACTTCCCACCTTCCTCGTGAACCACGACCCTGAGTGAGGCCATGTCAGGCAGCAGGATCTGTCCACATAACAACACGCTTGACCCTTCTGACATGCATTCAACAAGGCAAATTTGTTAGCTTATAAAAATGATAGTTGAACAAATTGAATGAATATACCTTCTCAAAAACAAAGGGTTCTTCATTCCACACTGGGTTAATGGCGTTTGGTGTGGGAGACCACTTGGTCCGGTACTTCTTCTTGGGGTCTCCTGGCAACCCGATGATCTCTACCTCTACGCCTGTCTTCACACTCTTGTCTGACAGGAACTGGCCTGAGTAGATCTGAAGGGAATTATGATCATGGATGTACAGTGTACTGTATACTATAACCTTTAGAAACACATGTAGGCCTACAGTAAATAAGGAAGAAAATACAGCTGACAGCAGGCCTGTATACATATCACAAAACAGACAGGCATATTCAGCCAAGACAAACACACAGAGAGAGAGAGAGAGAGAGAGAGAGAGAGAGAGAGAGAGAGAGAGAGAGAGAGAGAGAGAGAGAGAGAGAGAGGAGAGAGAAGAGAGAGAGAGAGAGAGAGAGAGAGAGACCAAGGGCATGTTACTCTCAAAACAAGTGGGAGGAAAGTAGCCCCCAGCTACAAACAACCAGCTGAAGCAGCTCTCCCAAAGTTACACCATGAACCAGAATGCAGTTTGGTAATACCATAACAGTCCTATAATTACATTAGAACTCACACATTTTAGTCCTATCATTTTTTTTATGAACTGTTTAAATGCCTGCAACCAAAACCTGAAGCAAGAATACTGAATAGTGCTGAGGTCTGCTGCTCTCTCTGTGAGGTTGGAGTAAACGTGCCTTGATGGTCAGTGTGTTGGCCACGATGGTGTCGATCCTTTCACAGTAGGGGTCAAACTTCTTGTCACTACGACGGAGGAGGTCATGCTTGAGGAGGTAGCCTGTCCTCCCGTTGAATTCAAATAGAGACATGTTGTGCTGCATTGGGAAATCTGGGGGGGGGGGGAATACATTTTCAGAACATTTCAAAATGTCAAAACATGTTCTTCACTACTGCATATAGCACAAATGTGAGATGGATCTGTCTTTTTATGGCATGTGCAGTAGAGCATTGTGCAACTCAAAACAGTGCAACACTGACCTGCAGTGGTGAATATAAGAAACGCTACTCACTCCCCGACTCAGAGTACAATTTCAATAACCAAACTCTACAATTGTGCCTTATCATGACTAACAACAATAATGGGAACAATCAGAAGTTATCACACCAGTTTGTCAGCCATAAGCTAATACCAATCCCAGACAGCTGTTATAGCTTTACCCATAGTTTGGTAGTTGAGCGCCACCATCTGGCAGCCAGCGTTCCAAAAGGGCTGAGGGCTGTAGTTGGAAGAGTCCATTCTGGTTCCTTTAGGGTAAATCCTACTCATCTGCCTCTTGTTGTATCTGGATTGTCATGCTAAGGAAGTTTACATTCACAAAGTGTGACAGAAAATTATGATGATTTATTAGTATTACAATTTGAGAGTAATTCAATCAGGGCTAATGAAGGATACTCCACAAACTCCACTGCAGTCTTGGAGATCATACTCTCCCCTTTGGTCTCCACAAAAGATGAGATGAGGTAGCTCTTGTTTTTCTCTGTCCACAGGAGAATGAGAGCGTGATCATGCAGAATATTAGTTTCCATCAGCAATAACAACTAGATAAACAGTAATATAACATTTACTTTGTGTAAAGTTTTATATCATATAAGGTTATTATTTTAAAACTGCATCTCTCATTCTTATTTCTGTAGCGGGACAAGTTACCCTCATCTAACCCCTTCCCCAACTTAACATCAACAAATCACAACAAACTTTGGGAGTTATCAAAAGAGATGAATTTGGTGGGTTGGATGTAGTTGACAATGGCAGACATCTCCTCATACGCTGTCACTTCCTGTCCCGCTGTACCCTATAGGAGGATAGACAGGAAGTTAGCTCCTGTCTGAAACATCTACTGACATAGAAAGAGGCTTAAAAACACCATCTTGCCATACCTCGTCCGAGTTCTTCATCTTCTCCTCATCCTGGTCTTCATCCTCCTGCTGTTCTTCATGGTCATCGATCATGGTCACCTCCTCCCCAGTCATGGTCACCTCCTCCCCGGTCATGGTCACCTCCCCTTCTAGACACAAGACACATACAGCTTCAATACTTACTACAAAAATGTGGCTGCAACATAATCTGGAGGATTAATACAGTACAACCACAATACAATGTCATTTGGTTTGGTTTGTGTCCTGTTTTACACACCAGTCACACACTGGCCCTCAGGGTTAGAAGGGCCTGTCTGGTTGGGCTCCTGGCCAGCGCTAGCTGTGACTATAGGCTGCTCTGATCCTTCTGTCTTCTTGGGGCTGGTCTGGCTGGGCTTCCCATGGCTGCCCTTCTTGTTCTTGATCAGGATCTTCCCCATGAGCTCTGCTGGGCTGGGGATCTGCAGGCCTGGCTTCAGCTGCTCAGTCACACACACAGGGGAGAAAACACACTTCAGGGAAGGAGGCCAGGCACGCAGGCACATGCATGCATGCACACGCACACACGCACACACACTCAGGAGGTAACACACACACTTGTGCTCTGTTCTGGGAAGGTAAATATAGGTTAGCTTAACACATAAATCAGTTTAGAAGGCCACAGAGGCCCATAAGATTACAATTACAGCTGCAAGTCTCTTGGGGTATCTCTCTATAAGCTTAGCACATCTAGCCACTGGGTATTTTGTCCATTCTTCAAGGCAAAACTGCTCCAGCTCCTTCAAGTTGGATGGGTTCCGCTGGTGTACAGCAATCTTTAAGTCATACCACAGATTCTCAATTGGTTGAGGTCTGGGCTTTGACTAGGCCATTCCAAGACATTTAAATGTTTCCCCTTAAGCCACTTGAGTGTTGCTTTAGCAGTATGCTTAGGGTCATTGTCCTGATGGAAGGTGAACCTCCATCCCAGTCTCAAATCTCTGAAAGACTGAAACAGGTTTCCCTCAAGAATTTCCCTGTATTTAGTGCCATCCATCATTCCTTCAGTTCTGACCAGTTTCCCAGTCCCTGCCGATGAAAAACATCCCCACAGCATGATGCTGCCACCACCATGCTTCACTGTGGGGATGGTGTTCTCTGGGTGATGAGAGGTGTTGGGTTTGCGCCAGACATAGCATTTTCCTTGATGGCCAAAAAGCTAAATTTTAGTCTCATCTGACTAGAGTACCTTCTTCCATATGTTTGGGGAGTCTCCCAAATGTGTTTGCTTATTTTTTTCTTTAAGCAATGGCTTTTTTCTGCCATCTCTTCCGTAAAGACCAGCTCTGTGGAGTGTACGGCTTAAAGTGGTTCTATGGACAGATACTTCAATCTTCGCTGTGGGGCTTTGCAGCTCCTTCAGTGTTATCTTTGGTCTCTTTGTTGCCTCTCTGATTAATGCCCTTGCCTGGTCCGTGAGTTTTGGTGGGCGGCCCTCTCTTGGCAGGTTTGTTGTGGTGCCATATTCTTTCAATTTTTTTATAATGGATTTAACGGTGCTCCGTGGGATGTTCAATGTTTTGGATATTTTTTTATAACCCAACCCTGATCTGTACTTCTCCACATCTTTGTCCCTGACCTGTTTGGAGAGCTCCTTGGTCTTCATGGTGCAGCTTGCTTGGTGGTGCCCATTGCTTAGTGGTATTGCAGACTCTGGGGCCTTTCAGAACAGGTGTATATATATACTGAGATCATGTGACATATCATGCAACACTTAGATTGCACACAGGTGGACTTTAACTAATTATGTGACTTCTGAAGGTAATTGGTTGCACCAGATCTTATTTAGGGGCTTCATAGCAAAGGGGGTGAATACATATGCACGCACCACTTTTCCGTTATTTATTTTATATCAGTTATTTTTTTCATTTCACTTCACCAATTTGGACTATTTTGCGTATGTCCATTACATGACATCCTAATAGAAATCCATTGAAATTACAGGTTGTAATGCAACAAAATAGGAAAAACGCCAAGGGGGATGAATACTTTTGCAAGGCACTGTAGCAATGTGAAACAGGAAAAGGTGGTGAGGGTGAAGGTTCTGTCTTTAAATTCATGTACCTCAAATCTGAGGACATAGACCATGTGAACTTATTATTATTATTTATTTTAATTTTTAGCTTATGGCACCTAGTATTCCCAGGCGGTACTAACCAGGCCCGACCCTGAACAGGTGTGTTCAGGGTGGTATGGCCACAAGGGTATTTTTACCCCGTTTTCTCCTCGCATTAGGTCCCTTGGCTCATCTCTGGAACTCTTCAAAGGGCTCGGGAGAGGCAAAGATCAAGTTATGCGTCCTCCGAAACATGGCCCCCCTGGCCGCCTACTTCTTATCACACTGCTCGCTTAACCCGGATGTCAGCAGCACCAATGTGTCAGAGGGAACACCGCTCGACTGACGACTGGAGTCAGCTTGCAGGCGCCCGGCCCTGTCAAAAGGAGTCGCTAGAGCACGATGAGCCAAGGAAAGGCTCACCGTCCAAACCCTCCCCTACCCCGTCCTACAGTGCTCCCGGATCGAACCTCAGGCTGTAGTGGTGCCTCAGCACACCATGTGAACTTCTTAGGGACACTATGTTCAACAGATGAAAAGTAATGTGGCTTGTCTATGAATAATTATGACTGAGACAAAAGGACCTGTCAGTTCCTAACAGACAGTCCCACTCACAGGGTACTTGTCCAGAGGATCCGTTAACAGCATATCTCCAAACATGGTCTTACAGTAGTTAGCCATTTTCTCCTGCTGCTTCACCCTGGAAAAACATATTACAGCTTCAATGATAATCACTTATTGTCTACATGCAGGTTACAGGCTCAATCATATTATACAAATAGTCACATGATATTATGAAGAGCATCCAAATAAGTGTTTGTGATAGTAGGGGCATTGCTTTTTTGGTATGGTGAACGCCAAACCTGCATGTTTTTAATTTGAAAAGATGAGTGAAATGTATTGTCTTACGAGTCCACATGGTTCTCAAAGGAGAGGATGACAGGGTACTGGGAGGTCTTGAAGGCGCTTTCCGCGATGGCCTCAATCACATCCTGTCACACAGACAAACAGACCAATCTGGACTCTGGGACATACTAAGTAGACACACAGCATGACTGGTAGTATCAACACAACTCTATCAGACCCAGCTAAAGAGCCAAACATCATCAAGGCTGGAGGAAATCCGTGTTTGACAGTAAACTATGCTGAGGCATTTGGTTTGGTCTGTGTGCCAGTTAGAGTGGAGCTCTGGGTGCCCTTAAATGGCAGTGTTGAGTGAGGGGCCCAGGGGATGTGTGGTGTGGTGTGCAGAGGCTGCTGTGCTGCACGCGTGCTCCAGTGCCCAGGCCCAACATGACACTGCACTGTGTCTCTATTGACACCTGCTTGCAGAGCCACAAAGGAAGCTGTCACTGTGAGACATAAAGCAGGGGCCACTTCCTGGGGCACTGTTACTGTAGGTGCTTGGGTCTGGACTACCGTTGTGTAACAGTAACAGTCAGGGCCCGCCATTAGTGACACTATCTCTGTTGTCTGTGAGTCTTAATGAATCAGGGCTGTGTTAATGGGGACTGCAACAGTGGTCACAATGGGTCAATGGTGTACATTTAGTTAGATGCTTTGTATTTGGTTGGCACACATCATACTGGATCAGTAGGACTATTCTCTAGCATTGAGGCTAAGGCTAGAATCCCCACAAAAATAGGTTGCATATTCCTTTGAACATTTATGAATATTTGGTTTACAGCACTATTGCACTGTCTAGCACTGAGAGATGAGGGCTGACTGACACCTGACCTTGAACAGAATCTCAGTTGTCATGGTGAAGCCGTGGGTGATGATAGGCTCCTCATCTGGTGGTTTTCCCTTCCAGCAATCCAGCTCCAGGCAGCGGCAGCCGGCCAGCAGACACTGGCGATACATCTCTGGAGACGACACACCGGAAAACTGACCAGCTGTGGAGGGATCACAACATTTTTGGGGGTCATTTTGGACTCTAGAGACACTCAAAGACATATTAAAACCACAGTCTATAAGAAAGGATTGTCAATAATCATTCAGCCATTGTCTTTCTATTGCTTCTACTACTAGCTCTGGGCTCACATTTGCTGAAGAAAAATAGGCATTTCAATTTGTATAGCTCTGAGTAGCCTTTGATAAAACCTGGTTTACCATAGCTGTGTTGAAATGTGTGATAGTTTAAAGACTGTTCTCATCTCACCTGTCAGGTATGTGTTATGGGAGGACTTGATAAGGTAGTGGGGCAACGGTTGGCTCATGTCCTGACACTTGGCCAGCTTGTCCAGTATGACCACAGATGTCTCAGGTCCCAACAAGTAGAACAGCAGACCTTCTGGAGAAATCTGACCTGTAGAATAAGATACCTGTACATTATAACAGTGCTACACATCTCTCTTCTATAAAACACTGGATTTAGAATACAGTAACAATTGGGAATACAGTGTAGTCAATGATGAAGATCGGCTCATACAGTAGTAATGTGATGATTTAGGCTTCTATGTTTGTTCTCCTGTCCTTTAGTAATCAGACTGTATCTATGTGTTTCTTACCTCTGTTGGCGTTGGAGGAGCAGGGCTCATACTTCTCGATAAGGGCCTTGACCTGGTCAGGTCTGAAGCGGGGGAATAGCTCCTCGTTGAGGCGGGAGTCACGCTGCTTTTCGTTGACGAACTTGGCCAGGCTCTCCTTGGTCATATAGGGCTTAGCCTTGGCAGAGCTGGAGGGACAATCAGCCGTGACAATCACATCAACAGCATCTTACATCAGCCAGGGCCCAGACAAACCCTGAGCCTGGGAACCAATGCATGAGCTGGACACTCCAACTGACCAACCGTTGAGGAGAACATGATGACAATTACACCTGGTATCACCTCATGCCTGTATTCTCCAATTGGCAAGTATCACACCACTCTTTTCATTTCTAATTTAGAATGTTTTAGAATGTTACTTACTAGGATGTGAAGATCTCATAGATCTCAGGCCGGGGACAAAGACTCATCAGGAAGAGCTTGAAAGCAGCTTCAGTGAAGACGTCCGGCTTCATAGTGTCACCCTGAGAGAACACACAACAGCCTCTCACATTATGACACTTTACTGGAAATATTTCATGACACACCTTTAAAAAGGACTATGATAAGTACTAGGACTACATGGGTGCAGACCCCAGAATTGTGACTGTTGAAAAACACAGGGGTTTCTCTCTGACCTTTCCTTTGGGGAGGTGTGCTGAAGACAGAGCTCCCTCCACCCTCTTTTTGTCAGCTGGAAACATCTTGTAAATACTGAGGATGGTAATAAAGACAACTAATGAGAGGCTTGAATATAGTTTACATTTACTGAATCTGTTCAACTGTTGTGCTACACTCTTAGATAAAAGGGTTACAAAGGGGTTCTTCAGCTGTTCCCATAGGAGAACCCTTTTTGGTTCCAGGTAGAACCATTTTAGGTTCCAGGTAGAACCCTTTTGGGTTCCATGTAGAACCCTCTGTGGAAAGGGTTCTACCTGGAACCCAAAAGGGTTCAACCTGGAACCAAAAGGGTTCTACCTAGTACCAAAAAGTGTTCTACAAAGGGTTCTCCTATGGGGCCAGCCGAAGAACCCTTTTAGGTTCTAGATAGGTGTAGGTGTTAAACCAATTCTACATGACATTGTCTGTGACTCACTTTTTGACAGGGATCTTGCCATCCTTATTGGTCTGAAGAGAGATGCGAACATACCTAGGATGGAGAGGTTTATAAAAAAAAAAGTATTATAATTTACTGGCAAACAACATAGAGAGAGAACGGACCATGTCCACTCACATTTTCTCCATGAAGACTTGTCTGCATGCGTTGTTCCTCGACGGGTTGTAAGCAATGGACAGGATGTCAGCAGCCCAGTTCTATAACATCAGACCATAGCTGCATGAAATTGCTGTCTGGAGTTACTACTTGTCCTGATAATACTGTTTTATTTGTGACCACTAGAGGGCATGGAACTGATCAGTGCTTCAGGAAGAGAGAGTCACGCATGTCGACTATCTATCAATTGTTATTTTCATTAGAGTTTATTAAAACCGGATATTGTAGTCATAAACTCAAAAAGAGGGTAAGGACAGAGGCTGCTTTGTGGTGGAAATTAAATATTATATATTAGTGGTTGACCTGGGGCAAGGTTAGAGCTGCAGAGCCAGTATGGAATCAGGCAACTAATATCACTTAAACAAATGTTGGTGGTAAGGTGATGCTGATAGGCACATTTACTCTACATATTTACATACCTATCTCATTATGTTTGATTTATATTTATGACATGTGAAGTTATGTTACAGAGTATGTGCAGTATGAGCTCTGGTTATGTCATGTTGCTGTGATGAGTCCATGTAAAGAGGATTTAATGATGTAAGGATTATAATGTGTATTACCTGTGTCACTTTCTCCTTGTAAGCAAAGAAGTTGTGGTAAGTCAAATTCACCATGTCAGGGCCTGTGACAACAGTCAAGGTTTTGAGTAGATGGTCGCTGTTCGGAAAATCCAGGTTGAACACATTCCTGACTTTAGGGTGCTGTTGATGAGAACGGACAAACATTTGAAAAAACCTACATTCCAGTGACCACAAGTAATTGTTCCTATGTTCCTATGTTATCACAATGTCTGTTTGGAGAGAGGGAAATGAGGCCTGCTGCACCCTGGTGTCTGTTTTCCATACACAGGACGCCTGGGAGCTCAAACCTGAGTAGGCAAATCAATGCATGCAAACTCCAGACCAGAGCTGAGAAACATGAAAGCAGCAGCTCAGCAGAGGAACTGGGGAGTTACTATGTCCTCAACTACTACAGTACAAACAGATCAATGATGCTACAGCATTTGTTTTGATACAGTATCCATGGCTTATAGAAGAGCAACTGGTCTCCTTGTAGGCAGAACATAAGACAGACTGTATAGATAGATGGCACACCAGCTATGGGGATGATGTAGTTTATTCCCCAGGGAATAGCTGTGACCTCTCCCAGTAGTAGGGAGTAATGGCTGCATACTGAAACTCTCTATGGAGACAGATCAGTGTGGGAGAAAGCAGTGGGAGAAATTAAAACCGTCAAACTCAATCTCTCTACAGCTGGATCTGCTGCATAGAAATCACACAGCTGGGCTCTCGCTTTGGCTGCAATCACATCACTAACACTGTGTGTGTCTCGGTGTGTGCACTGGCATTGTGTTTATTGCTGATTTTGCTGACTCACTTTAGGAAGTTTTGCATATTTTCCTGATCTGGTATCTCTGATGTTCGCAACATCCAGGAACTCTGTCTCCTAGGAATGGGGAATTATACAATTACAACAAATGTACACTGAGTGTAAAAAACATTAAGGACACCTTCCTAATATTGAGTTGCACTCCCCCCCTCCCCCCTTTTGCATTCAGAACAGCCTCAATTCATCGGGGCATGGACTCTGCAATGTGTCAAAAGCATTCCACAGAGATGCTGGCCCATGTTGACTGCAATGATTCCCACAGTTGTGTCAAGTTGGTTGGATGTCCTTTGGGTGGTGGACCATTCTTGACACACACAGGAAACTGTTGAGCGTGAAAAACTCAGCAGCATTGCAGTTCTTGACATAAACAAGTTCGCCTGGCACCTACTACCATACCCCGTTCAAAGGCACTTAAATCTTTTGTCTTGCCCATTCACCCTCTGAATGGAACACATACACAATCCATGTCTCAATTCTCTCAAAGCTTAAAAATCCTTCCCTTCATCTACACTGATGGAAGTGGATTTAACAAGTGATATCAATAAGGGATCATCGCTTTCACCTGGATTCACCTGGTCAGTCTGTCATTGAAAGAGCAGGTTTCCTTAATGTTTTGTACACTCAGTGTATAGTAGAACCCATTGCATACTGAGAAAAAAAAAGATGTCTTTCTGACTATTATAAAACAATAATTATTTTATGATTGCATCAAGAGATAGGCTGCACCCATATGAAACTGTAATATGCTTTTCTATTACTTGCATGAATACTCTGTATGGAATCATGCACGCTAGTAGTGCTTGAGCTCCCACACTGTAAGCACACGTGTGTATTTAAGCCTCAGTGGGTATCAGAGTGTACTGCAGACCAGAAGTTGCCGAGAGAGAAGAGAGGAGAGAGAGAGAGAGAGAGAGAGAGAGAGAGAGAGAGAGAGAGAGAGAGAGAGAGAGAGAGAGAGAGAGAGAGAGAGAGAGAGAGAGAGAGAGAGAGAGAGAGAGAGAGAGAGAGAAAGAAAGAAAGAAAGAAAGAAAGAAAGAAAGAAAGAAAGAAAGGAAAAGAGAGAGAGTGCTACTGTAAAGAGAGTGAGAAGCAGCTATCAGCCCAGTGAACATTGTTCTGAGTTCATCTTTGCAGCGCACCAGGCTGGTAAAACCCACATCAGCTTCAATCAATACAATCCACGAGGCAGCTGGGACTGTGAGGTGCAATGCAATGCTCTAAACTATTCATCAGTTAAATCTAATTCACTCTTAACATACAGTACATTGTGGTTAAAGCGGTTGAGGCTTTAGGTCATCCCACAGCCTGACGGACCCTATTCCAGAGCTGTGGAGTCTGAGGCAGCTAGAACACATTTCACATGGTCTGGATTCAACACATAAGGATCTAAACTGCTCAACTAAGCAACCAGGCAGATTATATAAAGTGGCAGTATTTACTCACTGTAACCCAATTATTTGGCAGTTATTATTTAATTGTGCAACGTCACTTCTGTTATCTTACCTTGCTTTGGTTAGTCCAATAGAGGTAGTAGCCCTTCGGGTCCATCTTCATGGTGACAGGCACAGTCTTGGTTGAGTCCTGATTGAGGAGAAGGACATTTTGAGATATTGCAAACTTCTACACAGAATTTATACTTGGCCCAACTGATTTTGTGACAGAGCTATAGCACATGGTCTTGAGGACAGACAACTTGTATTATTTATAGAGGCAACACTGTAAATTGTAATGGATGTTTTACATCAATGGAGTCTTGTAAATGTAATGTATTTCAGAGAGATCTTTCTATGATTCTCATTCAAAGTGAACTAATTAACTTGTTTTCAATAGAAGATTTTCTCCAGGAATTTACTGCACTTTCAAGAGTAGCCAACTCACCTCTGACCATTTGGTAAACCTGTCTCCTTTGACCAAGTACAGTTTGACCTCAGGTGGCTCCAGATTATACCGTCTCTTGTCCATTGTGTTGGTCCCTCTATTGTCTCCTCTCCTGTTGTGTGACTGGTGGAGGTGACCCCTCTACACCATGGCACGGACCAGTGACTGATCAACCCTACCTGTACTCTCACTGTGCTCTTGGAGAGATGTACTGTAGCTATAGTCAGTCACCGGTAGGGATGGCAAGGGAGGAGGCACCCCAACAAATATGCATTGCAAATGAGTCCAACAATAAAAATGACATTATTTGACTTAGTGAAAGGGCGGTCAGGAAAGCTCACTTAAATAGTGTGACACTGAATGTACAAAATGTTTGATGATGATATGATTTAATGTTCCGTTTACAAATCTAATTTATTTTGATCACTCCTTGTCACAGGCAAATAATGACTGAACTTCCATGGACCTGAGCTTTAATTTAGTCTGTTAATGTTTTTCCTCTTCTCCAGACACATATTTTACAACACAATCACAGCATGCTGCTGGACATTAAAGGCATACCTCACATAACAACCAGTACCCAAATATAGACTGCCATACTGTACAATATTGAGAGATGCTTGTTCAATCTGTGATGGATTACTGATCTACTGGTATATTGGTTTTAATTTGCTTTTAGTAATGTGGTGTAGAGAAATGAAATGTACTGTATCATGTTAGATGGCCAGAGAAGGCACTGATAAATGCTGATTCATGGCTTCTGCTTCTGACTGCTCCCTGTAATTTGTGTAATATGCAAATATCCATTTGAGAGCAAGCACTACTTTAGGAAAATTGTATAGGGATAGGAGGACCCAAGTTACATAAGGACAAGAGTGTTTGTGGTAGGCCTAATATTAATGTCTTACTTACATTAGATTAAATAGAACATTATATTAGATCAAATACAACATCATTCACACTTTTCAAGAGGAAACTTGATGTAGGACAACATTTCCAAGGCAGCAATAAAAGCATACAGTATGTACAACATACAGTATCCAGCATTTACACTGTAGAGTTTAAAGTCAAAGTACCTGTATGTGATTCATGTAATGTAGCCTACCAATGGATGGGACAGGATCAAATGAAAAACTGTGTTTTTATCACTCATATCTCTCACTCCCCATCTCAATATAGCAGGCAAATAAGTCAGTCAAGCCCCCAGTCACCTGAGAACGTGTGTAATGTGTCACCTGACCATGTGCTGGGCACAGAAGAACTAGAGAGCCTAGAGCAGTGGTATTCAAAGTCAGGTTCGCAAACCATAGTGGGGTCGCAGGGGAACTGCAGTGGGGTCGCCCCCAAAAAATTGCAATACCAGTACAGATTATTGTATGGGACAATATACAAACGTTTTTGATACAGATCATTTGACAAATAAAATTGTATTGAGTAAATGTATATATTGCTTTCTTTTCATTTTGGTTATTTGTTCATGTAAAAATCGAAAATTAACGATTTTAAGGTTGTGACATTAGATTTGGGGTGGGGTGGGGTCAGCAAGAAATTCCTGGAGAAAAAAATGGGGTCCCCGTTGAAAAAGTTTGAATACCACTGGCTATCCCATATGAACACGAGCACGCAAACAAGCACTCACTCACGAGCAGACTCTGAATGATTTTATGGGCTCCCAGAGAGAGGTATGAGATGAACCTACATTCTTACTCTTAGACAGTTATTTAGAAATGGCACTCTCTGAAGATATGTGAACCTGTTTGCTAATCTAAGAACATATTGAGTATGTATGAGTCAAATAATCAGATGATCCCATGAGCTGCCATGATTCGAAGACGCTAACATATTTGTTTAAACGGCTGACCTTTCAAGCTATTGAATCAATCCGTAAATCAAATATGTTTTATTAAAAGGTTTGTATTTGATTCACTTATGCTATATGAAATGTTTTTCAAGCAATGTCCTCTTCTCTGCCAATTTAGGACCAGTTGTTCTCATATGCACCTGTAGGCCTATCGCCAATGTGTTGACATCATAAGGGGCTGAAATCATGCACGCCACGGCAACAAGCGTTGGGACTGCTAAAGGTGACGTTTAATTTGAGCCTTCAGTAGTGGTCTCTAGATCATCACAAACCATTAATTCCTAGTCACCAGTTCCACTTTGATGTCAAGATGTAAACATAGGCTACTGGCTCTGGACAGTTTACACCATACTCATAAATATATTTATTTATTTACTCTAGTGGTGTTGGGGTGAGCTGTGCGTTTGGTGATGTTTCATTAGTTAATGCAACCCGCTGCATACAGTGCATTCGGAAAGTATTCAGACCCTTTGACTTTTTCCACATTTGTTACGTTACATCCGTATTCTAAAATTGATGAAAATGTTTTTTTTCTCTCTCTCATGAATCTACACACAATACCCCATAATGACAAAGCAAAAACAGTTTTTTTTTTTTTTGCCAATTTATAAAAAAAAACTGAAATATCACATTTACATAAGTATTTAGACCCTTTACTCAGTACTTTGTTGAAGCACCTTTGGCAGCAATTACAGCCTTGAGTCTTATTGGGTATGACTCTACAGGCTTGCCACACCTGTATTTGGGGAGTTTCTCCCATTCCTCTCTGCAGATCCTCCCAAACTCTGTCAGGTTGTCTCTTGGCTGTGTGTTTAGGGTCGTTGTCCTGTTTGAAGGTGAACGGTCGCCCCAGTCTGAGGTCCTGAGTGCTCTGGAGCAGGTTTTCATCAAGGATCTCTCTGTACTTTGTTCATCTTTGCCTCGATCCTGACTAGTCTTTGCCTCGATCCTGACTAGACATTTTTAAATTAAATTTAGTCTTCCAGTCCCTGCCACTGAAAACCATCCCCACAGCATGATGCTGCCACCACCATGCTTCAACGTAAAGATGGTGCCAGGTTTCCTCCAGACGTGACCAAAGAGTTCAGGCCAAAGTTCCATCTTGGTTTCATCAGACCAGAGAATCTTGTTTCTCATTGTCTGAGAGTCTTTATGTGCCTTTTGGCAAACTCCAAGCGGGCTGTCATGTGCCTGATTGATGGAGTGCTGCAGAGATGGTTGTCCTTCTGGAAAGTTCTCCCATCTCCACAGAAGAACTGTAGAGCTCTGTCAGAGTGACCATCGGGTTCTTGGTCACCTCCCTGACCAAGGCCCTTCTCCCTCGATTGCTCAGTTTGTCTGGGCGACCAGCTCTAGGAAGAGTCTTGGTGGTTCCAAACTTCTTCCATTTAAGAATGATGGAGGCCACTGTGTTCTTGGGGACCTTCAATGCTGCAAAAATAAATGTGGTACCCTTCCCCAGATCTGAGCCTCGACACAATCCTGTCTCAGAGCTCTACGGACAATTCCTTCGACCTCATGGCTTGGTTTTTGCTCTGACATGCATTGTCAACTGTGGGACCTTATATATATATTTTTTACATTTTTAGTCATTTAGCAGATGCTCTTATCCAGAGCGACTTACAGTTAGTGAGTGCATACATTATTATTTTTTCATACTGGCCCCCTGTGGGAATTGAACCCACAACCCTGACGTTGCAAACGTTCCAAAGCACCGTAACGTTTGGTAGCAGAGAGGCTCTGAGCGGGAAGCCAAGCCTGTCACCAAGGGCATTAACATGTTTCAGTCCTGACTACTGCATTCTCTCCCGGGGCTGGTATTGAAGCCTCACCAGGAATAAGCTGTCTCCTTCAGACATGCTCTGTCAAAGCCAACGCCTTATCAGAACCAGGCTCAGAGATGCTTGCAGCCCATCACAGTGCCTGGGTGAGGAAATTAAGCTCCTAATGCTACGCTCTGGATATGCAACCCTCTTTCTCTCAAGTGTGTGAGAGTGACTCTGAGGCGCCATTACATTTTACATATATGGCTGCGTTTGGACAGGTGGTCTTTGGCAGGCCTCTTCCCCTACTGAGCGTGTGCGTCATCCCTCTGCCCTTATATGGCCCAGGACGTACCAACCAACCACGCCTCAGCAGCTGGAGTTATCTGAGCGTGTTCTGCTGTTAGTGTCTCCACTGTTAGTGTCATAAAACAGCTCCAGCAGACAGCCTGTCAGACTACTATAAGGATTGTTACTGTGATGTGTTGTATGAAATAGATCTACCGCTCTCTCAATGTCATGGTTCTGCACCTGTGCTCCATGTTGTAATGGTGAAATCATGCACACCTTCATAGTAAAAGGGCCCTGAAGAACAGAGGGCTTCATTCAATTGAACTCACATTGAAGTATATACACAATAGCTATTTTCCTCAGGGTAAAATAAATCCCAGCATGGTTTGGGGCACTGTATAAACCTATTGCATTGCACCGTATGTTATCTTACGGTAGAGAGTGACTACTACACCGTGGGCCTATCTATAGTTTGATTAATAATGCACGGACCCATAATTCTTCCCTGATGTTAATTGAAGAACCTATTATGAGCTTGCTTTATATTGTTCTCCTGAGTTGCAAACCCTCATTAATTATTCACAACTCATGTGATAGTATCTTGTTCAGACAATGAGGTTCTAAAATGCCTTTGTTTTAAAGGTCTCTCCTGGGTGGCATTTTGGTGCATTTAAATAATGCTTGGTCTCACTGCAGTACATGCAGAGACTGATAAACAGAAGAAGTTCTGTGAAATCCAAAGGCAGGCTGAGCTAATGCTCTGATAACTAACACTGTCATCAGTATCAACAGTAATTCATCATCTATAGCTGGCATTAAGCTGAGTAGTCTAATAACAACTGCTAACTCTCAACACCCCAGGACCCAAGATGTTGCCTGCTCAGCATTGCATTGTCCCAGTAGTGGTAGCTGTGCTTGAGCTCAATATACTGTAACATATAATCGTGCTGCAGCTGTAAGATTGAGAAAAGCATTGTTTTTTAAACGGATCCCTTAAATAAGAGGACAACAGGACAGCTTTCATCTTCTGCTAGGTTCTCTGACTCAGGTGTGATTTTTTGAGAGGTGTGGTGTTGACTAGGACCAGGTTACATGGTCAGGAAAAACAGAGCAGTGATGACAGAGCAGTTACTATAAAATTTGTAATTTAATAGGATCTCTGTTGCAGCAACCCCCATCTCCTACAGAGTACTCCATCATGTAAACATTCTCCTGGGTGACTGGGTTTAGAGGTCAAAAGGTAACTAGCCCCTCCCCTTCCTTGTCACAGACATGTTGAGGGCCTATAAGGAAACTACTGTAGCGATATCCAGTGTGTGCTGTGCACAATTCTGTTCATAGTACCCTGATACTTGTCTGCCTGCTCTTTTACAATAGCTGTCGTCATGACAGGGTTGCAGTGCAGCACTACTCAACTGAGGCTTACATTTCACTGTGATGCTCGCCACCAGCAACGAAACCACTCCACCACTCAGTGAAAACGAAGCCTTTCAAAGAGCGTTAGCTGGAAATAGTACTGACCAGTATTGTGTAATGCGTTCCTTCTTCCTTTGTGCACTGTAACTACAGAGCGCTCAATCAATACACCTCCCTCACATGCCGTTCAGTGTGTTCAGTTCAAGTAGATACATACATACAGGCTTGTTGTTTTTCCCTTCTCCAGAGTTCACCAGAAGTGAGTCAGAAGCAGGAATGAGAGAGAGAGAGAGAGAGAGAGAGAGAGAGAGAGAGCGAGCGATCTGTCTATAAGCTGTAGCAGACTGATAAACAATGGGCCTTTAAAAATAAAATAAAATCCTCTGTTCACATACTGTGGCTTGCCTGCTGTAAAACTCACAGATTTAATGAAGTGCTAGGTTCACATGAAGACATTGACAGTAAACTGACTGTCCTTTGAGCTGTCAGACTAATAATTGGCCGGATTATCACTGGTTCTTTGTTCAATTGGGTAGCTGTTAAAGAGTTAACTATGTCAACAACAAGCCCTTTGACTGAATAGAGATATAATATACCTTATAATCTAATATGTATCATATTTTACCAGAGGATAATTAGACTAGGCGAACAGCTTCTATCAAATTATATTTATCAGAGATAATTTTTCATGTACGATTTCAGATCTCTCAAAATAAAATAATGTTTAATATTAAAGGGGTTATTATTAAGTTGCTTTGCATGTGCTTTGCATGTAAAAACAAAATCTAAACGAAGAAACATTTTATAAGGACGTTTATTTGCCTCGTGATTTAGACCTAAGTAACATAGTCTTAATAAAAAGTATCTAATTAGACTAAAGGTTTGATCAAGGCCAAAAGATGTACACTATCTGCCCTATATACATGACCAAATACACAATACATTTACATGGTTATATGCACATATACCTGAGCTTAACTCAATAATACAGGTTCCTATATACCAGGAATCCTGATGTATCCGTGAAAGGAAATATAGAGGACACAATGCTTTGTAAATGCGTTCCTGTTATTCAATAGCTCGGCCCAACAATGGCAATAATAAATGGCTATGCTCTAGAATAACATTGGAGGCCTATAGTTTATGTGTAATTTACATATCCTGCAAACCACAGGCATATCTCCTGTACCAGTTAAAGCTAGAATCCTTAATTGCTAAATTTTTTGATTTATTAATGATATATACCCATTGATAATCGAAGAATATAACTTATAAATGCCTCAGGAGCTAAGTTCAACTGTCTTACCCATCAGAACCCAAAATATAAGCTTGATTTACCCCAATGTTTGTAAACAATGTAAATATAAACAAACACTGTATAGCATCAAAACATGGTTAAAACTATAATTTTTATATAATGAATGTCCAGTCCTTCCATCCATAGCTCTGTCTATGACAGGCCCATCCCTTAGCGTTTTACCAAAACAGAGGCGAGATACCCGCTTTGTTATTGTTTCAATTAAGGAGTCTAGCTTTAAATACAGGTGTATGTCATGTCCTTGTCCATAATATGGATATAAATAAATGACCTTGGTGGAGATGTCCAAAGGAACGATGACGTAGGCCTACATCAATTAAGGCATAGCCTAAAGTAGCCTAACAGAAAACGCATAGTGTTTTAGGGAAAAACAATATTCCTTTGAAGCAGTTTGTCTATAATTGTCAGTCATACTCATTCAGATTATTGGTATATAACATATCAATAAAATACGTGCATGAAGCCTGTGCAATTCTCGCAGCATCCTCTGTCCTTCGATATCTGTTCCACGAAGACCCCTGTCTGTACGCTATTGTATCCGACAGCGGCATAAGGCTGTCAAACACTGGTTAGATCCCCGTTTAAAGGCCTGGTCAGTCTCCTTTGCGCAAACCTGTTGGCTCGTGGCGGAGGTGCGCAGTGGAACCTTTGTGGTTTAAGGAGCAGGAGCAGCTTCCGCAGCTGCTTGATCTGCACTGCCAGTAGCTGGTCGGTCCGCATCCTCCTCCCCTCTCTCATCATGCATGGTGTTATGGGCTCCAGTGCGCAACGGGCTCCGATTGTCCCCAGCAGGCTGAGACGGCTGACTGTCTCTCCCCATAGTGTTTGGTCTTTCCGCAGTTTGTGCAGCTGTGTGGCTTTGGGCAGACTCGTAGAGCCCTTTCGGTTGCGAGTGAGCACTTTCTGATACAACACCGTCGGAGATGACGGCCGCGCTCTTGCTTCTGCCCTCCCAATGAAATGCCTTGGTCTGAGGTTTTGCGCTAAACCTGGTGTCATTGACAGATAAAAGCTCTGTCTGTGTAGAGTTCGTGTCTGAGACGTTGATGCTTGTGGAGCTGTTTGTTGAAATGTTGGCAGAGGCTGTGACCTCCTCGGGCACCACCGGCTTTCCCGCTGGAGAGGATGCGCTCGTTGGCTTCCATATCAAACTGTAGTAAATGGCTAGAATGATGGCTGCTAAGGACACAGACAATACATATGCGAAGACAGTGGCTAGTCTCACCCACTTTTTGTTCGTCTTCGCAGCCATCTTAGCCTTTTTGTCCCCCGTATAAGTGGCAGGTTTGCCCCTCTCCGTGTTGGGCATAAAGTCCCGCTCTCTCATATTGCCCCGATTTCTCCCTCGATGCTCCACCACCCCGTCCGTCTTGAAGGTTTCTTGTTATCCACAATACACGAGAACACAGGAACCTATCAGGTCGAGAGAAGACGTAGAGCCACAGGCTTACTGTGGACCGTCCGCGCTCTTGGACTGTCTATTTTACTGCTAAATATATTTTGGGTTCATTCATTTAATCCTAGAAGGCACTGCGGTTTGACTCAGAAACCCAGTGCAGCATTGTGTTTCATCATGGACATCATGGATGAGGCAGGCAGCTCAGGGTCTCTTGTGATTTTCAGCATCCGCCAGCAGAATCCCAGACGACCAATGTTTATTCCAACAACATTTCCTAAGGAATCAGCAATACAGCGAATCAGCAGTAAAGGATTCGATGTCATCTATTAAAACGATTAAGGGAGACCATACGGTTGGCCTACACAACTGTCTGTACTATTGCCTACAACAAACGAAGTGAATGGTTCAGCTAAAAATACATAAGGGGGGCGGGTGAAGGTTCTTAAAGAGCCAGCAGCTACAGTGCCTTCGGATACTATTAAGGACCCTTCCACATTTTGTTATGTTACAGCCTTATTCTAAAATATATGAAATACATAAAAATGGTCAGCAATCTACACACAATACCCCATAGTGACAAAGTGAAAATAGGTTTTTAGAAATGTTTGCTAATTTATAAAACAGAAAACCTTATTTACATAAGTATTCAGACCCTTTGCTATGAGACTCGAAATTGAGCTCAGGTGCATCCTGTTTCCATTGATCATCCTTGAGATGTTTCTACAACTTGATTGGAGTCCACCTGTGGTAAATTCAATTGATTGGACATGATTTGGAAAGGCACACACCTGTCTCCCGAGTGGCGCAGTGGTCTAAGGCACTGCATCGCAGTGCTAGCTGTGCCACTAGAGATCCTGGTTCGAATCCAGGCTCCGGCGAAGAACGGGAGACCCATGGGGCGGCGCACAATTGGCCCAGCGTCGTCCAGGGTAGGGGAGGGAATGGCCGGCAGGGATGTAGCTCAGTTGGTAGAGCATGGCGTTTGCAACGGTGCCTTAGACCACTGCGCCACTCGGGAGACAGGTGTGTGCCTTTCCAAATCATGTCCAATCAATTGAATTTACTACAGGTGGACTCCAATCAAGTTGTAGACAGAGCCAGGCCGGCTACGACAGAGCCTGGATTCGAACCAGGATCTCTAGTGGCACAGCTAACACTGCGATGCAGTGCCTTAGACCACTGCGCCACTCGGGAGCCAGCTGTCACCTCCTTTATGACAGAATACCTTCTGCGTTTCAAATCTTATCCCACTGTGTGTGAAGACTGGTGACATAATTCCATACTCCTCTTCAATTTCCAGAGCTACCTGTACTCCCACTTTTAAAGCATTGAGTTGCATCACACCCCTCAAAATCTATTAGTCGCCACTGGGAGGACTGAGGAGAGAAATCATACTAAATGTGTTCAAACTGCAGATTATTAGTTACATCTGGTGGTTCAGTGAGTTTTAAAAAATGTCATTAATGTAATGAAAGCCTAGAGACTGTGCACCCATGGCCATGAAATGAGATTTCAGATATTTTTTTTAAGTGACAGAGGATAGCCTATTACCTGGAAGAAAACAACAGGCAATGAAACATGAAGTAAGGGCTGATCCAGACTCAACTGAAAAACAATGAGTAACAAAGCACTATGCCGAGGTCACAGCACCTTAATGATAGAAGGTGGCCCTAGAGAACGCCTGTGGAAAAGGTAATTAAAAGAGTAACACCTTGGAGGATTCTCACCAGAGGAGATGGAGGGAACTGTCTCCAACACAACAGGCCCATGGAGAGCTCATTTGAAATTAATCAGAAATGACTCCCACATGGAGGCAGCTTAACACAGACAACTCCACACTGTCACAGTCTCTCATTCTGAAACGCCATTTGTTTTTTACTTGAAATTCGTTCAAATTTGATCAAATCAAGGGTAATCATGTGCAGCTATCGTGTCATATTACATTATTCAATCTCTTATGGGACACACAGAATCATATATTTCTAAAGTTGGCTTGCTATTAGTGGTGGTTAAGTACTTTACATAAGCTATTAGATACATGTATGGGAAAGTTGGCTGCTAATATGTATGTGAATCATCAGAAACCTCGCTTGGGAAATGTACTGTTGCTGCTTATCAGTGCCAAAAATGAGTATGGGAAGTGAATTAGATTTGTATATGAAACATGTGACATATTGTAGTGTACACTGAGTATAACAAATATTAGGAACACCTTCCTAATATTGAGTTTGCCCTCAGAAAGCGTTCCACATGGATGCTGGCCCATGTTGACTCCAATGATTCCCACAGTTGTGTCAAGTTGGCTGGATGTCCTTTGGGTGGTGGACCATTCTTGAGACACACAGAAAACTGTTGTGTGAAAAACCCAGCAGCATTGCAGTTCTTGACACAAACCAGTGCGCCTGGCACCTACTACCATACCCCGTTCAAAGGCACTTAAATGTTTTCTTGCCCATTCACCCTCTGAATGGCACATCTCAATTGCCTCAAGGCTTAAAAATCCTTCTTTAACCTGTCTTCTCCCCTTCAGCTATACTCATTGAAGTCGATTTAACAAGTGACATCATTAAGGGATCATAGCTTTCACCTGGATTCACCTGGTCAGTCTATGTCATGGAAAGAGCAGGTTTTCTTAATGTTTTGTATACTCAGTGTGTATATTACATAGGAAAAATACATTTCACAATCACTCCGTTTTCATGCTGTTTCTATTTTTTATTTTACCTTAATTTAACTAGGCAAGTCAGTTAAGAACAAATTCTTATTTACAATGACGGCCTACACCGCCCAAACCCGGACGACGCTGGGCCAAATTGTGCGCCGCCCTATGGGACTCCCAATCACGGCCGGTTGTGATACAGCCTGGAATCGAACCAGGGGGTCTGTAGTGACGCCTCAAGCACTGAAATGCAGTGCCTTAGACCACTGCGCCTATAGGGCATGGTTAGGGGACAAGAGATCATATTTTTGTGCAGTTGTGCACCTCCGTGTAAAGCATGACAGAAAGAGAAAGACAGAATCTGAAACAGGGTACTTTATTAATGTGCTGTATGCTAACTTTCAACTGTTTTACAATCATGTAATTTGCACTCAAGTTAATACAAACAAAGAAGGAATTTGACAGTAAAAAAGCGAAAATCATTCAAACGTACTGTGTGAGTCCATGGAGCACAGGGCATACATTGATCCACATTAATGTTGAAAGGAGCAGTAATATGTCAGACAATCACTTCTAAAATGTTCAAGTGTCATTCGGCAAGGCTTGTTGATAACATAAATGTCAAGCAATAAATACATTTACCAAACAAACTGTAACCATTATCTAAAATCGAACAGGCACTGAATAAGAGAAGTACGTTTTGCACTACAGTCACATGGTTGACCTCCCTATGTTCACCTCTCTCCCGTTCTTCCTCTCCCAGGATCAATTTGTTCCATTCTGTTTTCTCCCAACAAATAACTTCAATTCTGTTAGCTCTCAATTTCACTCTTTATTTTTCACCTCCACAGCTCCTTTTAATAACAATTGAAAAGAACCTCAACTTGCTACTGTAAATTGTCACTTGGTTATGGCAATGTGCTTTTAATGCCATGTTCTCCAACATGTGCTGTACACTGAATTGCATAAAGAAGTACTCTAAAAAGAAGAATGAAAGCTCTTCATTAATACACTTACTATTTATTACATGGTAAGGCGCTCAGTCATATTTTGTTGTCAGTCTATCAAAGTATGATAAAACAACAAAGGGAAATGAATAATTACCTTTTCCCTACATTAAATAAAACAATTCATCCGCTAATGCATGTCAACAAGTAAGAGCTTACGCTCCAGCAAATAGTACTTGACAATCAGTAGCTATATTTTAACTTTTTTGCCAATACGATTTCTATTTGAAAATAGCAAAAAACGTATACTGAACTTTATATTACATAGTAATCCCACACTTAAATAATGCACTTGAATTGACTTTTACTTCATGTAACTGGTTTCACCAAACCAAGCCGTAAACTACTGTATGAGTGAATGAGCTATCATATCAATAGTTAAGTGCAATGGTCGGAGCTTTCTACTTAATTGATAATAAGAAAAGTTACATACAGTGCCGTGAAAAAGTATTTGCCCCCTTTCTAATTTTCTCTACTTCTGCATATTTGTTATACTGAATGTTATCAGATCTTCAACCAAAACCTAATCTTAGATAAAGGCAACCTGAGTGAACAAATAACACAACAATGACATACTTATTTCATTTATTTAATAAACAAAGTTATGCAACACCCAATGACCCTGTGTGAAAAAGTAATTCCCCCTTACACTCAACAACTGGTTGTGCCACCTTTAGCTGCAATGACTACAACCAAATGCTTCCAGTAGTTGTTGATCAGTCTCTCACGTCGCTGTGAAAGAATCTTGGCCCACTCTTCCATGCAGAACTGCTGTAACTCAGTGTGCAAAAAGTTATACTTTTGAATCATCTGTCCATAGAACATTCTTCCAAGAGTCTTGATGATCATCCAGGTGCTTTCAGGTGCTTTTTGGCAAACTTGAGTCAACTTTTTGGATGACATTGCTCCCATTATGCCTGGCGAAAACCAAACACTGCATTCCATAGTAAGAACCTCATACCAACGGTCAAGCATGGTGGTGGTAGTGTGGTGGTAGCATGGTGGTGGTAGGGTGGTTAGCTAGCTGAATAAACTAGGTTAGTCTATTCCTAGAAAACATTGAACCGCTGTAGTTTACAACAATTATAGTTTCTGAGGTGGAAGTTGGGAGAGTTATATTTGGGAGTTGTGGTGAGGGAGGCCCCGCTCTCTCCTTTCCCAGATGTTTAGTTCATTTTATTCCGATCTCCTCTGCATTATTGTAGCCATCTGCTGCAACCTGTCAACTATGCCTTTGCCTATCCCTGTTCTCTCCTCTCCACACAGGCTACACAAACGCCTCACACCGCGTGGCTGCTGCCTCTCTAACCTGGTGGTCCCTGCACGCACGACCCACGTGGAGTTCCAGGTCTCAGGCAGCCTCTGGAACTGCCATTCTGCTGCCAACAAGGCAGACTTCATCCCAGCCTATGCTACCCTCCAGTCCCTCGACTTCTTGGCGCTGACGGAAACATGGATTACCACTGAAAACACTGCTACTCCTGCTGCTCTCTCCTCGTCTGACCATGTGTTCTCGCATACCCCGAGAGCATCTGGTCAGCGGGGTGGTGGCACAGGAATCCTCATCTCTCCCAAGTGGACATTCTCAATTTTTCCCCTGACCCATCTGTCTATCTCCTCATTTGAATTCCATGCTGTCACAGTCACTAGCCCATTTAAGCTTAATATCCTTGTCATCTATCGCCCTCCAGGTTCCCTTGGAGAGTTCATCAATGAGATTGACGCCTTGATGAGTTCCTTTCCTGAGGATGGCTCACCCCTCACAGTTCTGGGGGATTTCAACCTCCCTACGTCTACATTTGACTCATTTCTCTCTGCCTCCTTTCCACTCCTCTCCTCTTTTGACCTCACCCTCTCACCGTCCCCCCCTACTCACAAGGCAGGCAATACGCTTGACCTCATCTTTACTAGATGCTGTTCTTCTACTAATCTCACTGCAACTCCCCTCCAAGTCTCCGACCACTACTTTGTATCCTTTTCTCTCTCGCTCTCCTCCAACACTACTCACTCTGCCCCTACACAGATGGTAATGCGCCGTCGCGACCTTCGCTCTCTCTCTCCCGCTACTCTCTCCTCTTCCATCCTATCATCTCTTCCCTCTGCTCAATCCTTCTCCCTCCAATCTCCTGATTCTGCCTCCTCAACCCTCCTCTCCCCCCTTTCTGCATCCTTTGACTCTCTATGTCCCCTATCCTCCCGGCCGGCTCGGTCCTCCCCTCCAGCTCCGTGGCTTGATGACTCATTGCGAGCTCACAGAACAGAGCTCCGGGCAGCGGAGCGGAAATGGAAGAAAACTAGACTCCCTGCAGACCTGGCATCTTTTCACTCCCTCCTCTCTACATTTTCTTCATCTGTTTCTGCTGCTAAGGCCACTTTCTACCACTCTAAATTCCAAGCATCCGCCTCTAACCCTAGGAAGCTCTTTGCCACATTCTCCTCCCTGCTGAATCCCCCCCTCCCTCTCTGTGGATGACTTCGTCAACCATTTTGAAAAGAAGGTTGACGACATCCGATCCTCGTTTGTTAAGTCAAATGACACTGCTGGTCCTGCTCACACTGCCCTACCCTATGCTTTGACTTCTTTCTCCCCCTCTCTCTCCAGATAAAATCTTGCGACTTGTGACGGCAGGCCGCCCAATAACCTGCCCGCTTGACCCCATCCCCTCCTCTCTTCTCCAGACCATCTCCGGTGACCTTCTCCCTTACCTCACCTCGCTGATCAACTCATCCTTGACCGCTGGCTATGTCCCTTCCGTCTTCAAGAGAGCGAGAGTTGCACCCCTTCTCAAAAAACCAACACTCGATCCCTCTGATGTCAACAACTACAGACCAGTATCCCTTCTTTCTTTTCTCTTCAAAACTATTGAGCGTGCCGTCTTTAGCCAACTCTCTTGCTATCTCTCTCAGAATGACCTTCTTGATCCAAACCAGTCAGGTTTCAAGACTGGTCATTCAACTGAGACTGCTCTTCTCTGTGTCACAGAGGCTCTCCGCACTGCTAAAGCTAACTCTCTCTCCTCTGCTCTTGTCCTTCTAGACCTGTCTGCTGCCTTTGATACTGTGAACCATCAGATCCTCCTCTCCACCCTCTCCGAGCTGGGCATCTCCGGCGCGGCTCACTCTTGGATTGCGTCCCTACCTGACCGGTCGCTCCTACCAAGTGGCGTGGCGAAGCTGTCTCCGCACCACGTGCTCTCACCACTGGTGTCCCCCAGGGCTCAGTTCTAGGCCCTCTCCTATTCTCGCTATACACCAAGTCACTTGGCTCTGTCATATCCTCACATGGCCTCTCCTATCATTGCTACGCTGACGACACACAACTAATCTTCTCCTTTCCCCCTTCTGATAACCAGGTGGCGAATCGCATCTCTGCATGTCTGGCAGACATATCAGTGTGGATGACGGATCACCACCTCAAGCTGAATCTCGGCAAGACGGAGCTGCTTTTCCTCCCGGGGAAGGACTGCCCGTTCCATGATCTCGCCATCACGGTTGACAACTCCGTTGTGTCCTCCTCCCAGAGTGCGAAGAGCCTTGGCGTGACCCTGGACAACACCCTGTCGTTCTCCGCTAACATCAAGGCGGTGACCCGATCCTGTAGGTTCATGCTCTACAACATTCGGAGAGTACGACCCTGCTTTACACAGGAAGCGGCACAGGTCCTAATCCAGGCACTTGTCATCTCCCGTCTGGATTACTGCAACTCGCTGTTGGCTGGGCTCCCTGCCTGTGCCATTAAACCCCTACAACTCATCCAGAATGCCGCAGCCCGTCTGGTGTTCAACCTTCCCAAGTTCTCTCACGTCACCCCGCTCCTCCGCACACTCCAATGGCTTCCAGTTGAAGCTCGCATCTGCTACAAGACCATGGTGCTTGCCTACGGAGCTGTGAGGGGAACGGCACCTCCGTACCTTCAGGCTCTGATCAGTCCCTACACCCAAACGAGGGCACTGCGTTCATCCACCTCTGGCCTGCTGGCTCCCCTACCTCTGCGGAAGCATAGTTCCCGCTCAGCCCAGTCAAAACTGTTCGCTGCTCTGGCGCCCCAATGGTGGAACAAGCTCCCTCACGACGCCAGGACAGTGGAGTCACTCACCACCTTCCGGAGACATTTGAAACCCCTCCTCTTTAAGGAATACCTGGGATAGGATAAAGTAATCCTTCTACCCCCCCCCCAAAAAAAAAAAAAAACATTGTAAAGTGGTTATCCCACTGGCTATAAGGTGAATGCACCTATTTGTAAGTCGCTTAATAGAAGGAACCATGAATTCTGCTCTGTATCAGAGAATTCTACAGGAGAATGTCAGTCCATCCGTCTGTGAGCTGAAGCGCAGCTGGGTCATGTAGCAAGACAATGATCCAAAACACACAATCCAGTCTACATGAAAATGGCTAAAAAGCAACACATTTTCAGTTTCAGAATAGCCTAGTCAAAGTCCAGACCTAATCCCAATTGGTTGTTGTGGCAGGACTTGAAACGAGCAGTTCATGCTTGAAAACCCACAAATATCGCTGAGTTAAAGCAGTTCTGCATGAAAGAGTGGGCCAAAATTCCTCCACAGCGATGTGAGAGACTGATCAACAACTACTGGAAGCATTTGGTTGCAGTCATTGCAGCTAAAGGTGGCACCACCAGTTGTTGAGTATAAGGGTGCAATTACTTTTTCACACAGGGGAATTGGGTGTTGCATAACTTTGTTAATTAAATAAATAAACTAAGTATACATTTTTTTTGTTATTTGTAAACTCAGGTTCCCTTAATCTAATATTAGGTTTTGGTTGAAGATCTGATAACATTCAGAAACAAACATTTGCAAAAATAGAGAAAATCAGAAAGGGGACGAATACTTTTTCACGACACTGTAAATACAGCCAGTGTATAACTATAAGCATATAATGCTAATTATATTTCATCATTCAAATTAGGCCTTCTGCTAAGGCAAAGATTGACACAACAACACCAGGCAATTTGATTGACAATCAATTGCGGCGGGTGAAGTTTAAACGCAGGGCCTGTTCAGGTCATGTAGGTTAGCCATCCATAGGAACTGAACTAATACAAGCATTAGGACTGGTACCTTGAAATAATACTTCAAATGTAAACAAAGACAGCCATTCAATATAAGTTTGCCATTCAAATAACACGCTTACGTAATGTATGACGTCAATACTCATACCTCACAAAGAATAAAGTGCTTGTAAGTATTTTCAAGCAGACAAAATTCTCAAAATGACTTCATTTGAACATGTATTGTTTCCTTTTCCACCTTGAGCAACTAGCATCGTTTCAAATGAAAAAACATTGTGGATGCTAGTCTTAGCTTTACCAACTAGGCACAGCACATCTTCAAAGAGCTATTGGAAGCAATTAAAGTGGAACTGACAGCGTTTTAGCAACATGAAATATTAATTAATATATATATATATATATATATATATATATATATATATACATATATATATACCACACACACACACACACACACACACATACACCCCTAGGAACAATATGACACTTTTTAAAAACATTTTCATACTTTCATAGAATGTTTGGGAATGATGTACAGTAAGGCATTTGTGAAAATTCTATAGCAAAAATTATATGTCCTGTCCAGGACCGGACTCTACACAGATCAGAGCTACAGTAGATATGCAAATAAGTCCTATGGCCCTGCCATAATTCACTTTGAACAGCGCGACTTTAGACCATTAGAAAGCATTTGCCAAAAGCCACAAAATACACCTGAATGGATTCCTCTTACATTTGGGAACTTTACAGTCCTATTTATCAAACAACCATTAAACATGTAGATTATCTCTCCCTCCCTAAAATCGACAACTAATGTTAGCCAGAGCGAGATGAGCTCAAATCTAACGAGGCAATAATAGATAAACCCTTTCAAACTTTTTCAGTTTGTAGTTGGTCCTCAAAATTGCACTGAAACGATGGGGCATAGTAGCCTGCTAACCCTTCTACAGCTTGCCTGCCAATGCATGCTTGTAAAAACCCACGTTTTGACAACTGAATGGGAACTGCCTGCCCGCCCATTTCATCAATGCCAAATACATTTGATTGACAACTAAGAGATCTGCATGCTAACTGTGTATAACAGTCGTTCAAGTTCAGCATATCTAGCTAGCTAGCAAAGCGATTCACATATCTTGCTAGCTAACCAAATTAATCTCTAGCTGTAGCCACCGAAAAACGATATGAGGGGGAAAAATCGGTCAATCACCCACTCATCCAACGACATGACATCCTCCCAAGCAGCTAGCTCATTAGGCTCCGTGTTTTTAGCTTGCTACATAAATAGATACGCTAGTCTATTAGCCACGTTTGACTGATTTATGATCATTGCCCTTGTTAGTTTGATTGTGTTGTAGTGATGGGTCGTTTGCTCTTTTTGAACGGATCTTTTTGGTGAACGTCGGGAACCGAATCGCATCGTTGAAAGAGCCGTTCATTTGGCTCCATGAGTTGCATACTGCTACAATACAAATACTAAGTGTACATTCGGGTCCACACTCATTTTTGCAAGTGATCTAATAATTTGGCCAGGTAAAAATGTATTTGAACCCGAATTTCACGATCTGACATAATGGTAGCCTACTTTTTGGGCTTTACATTGGAGATTGGTTCTTGGTGGTTCTAAAAATGATGGTTGTAGGTCGATATTTAAGCATGTTGAACGAAGAGCCGTTTGGAAGCCAAATGAGCCGGCTCTTTTAAGTGAACGAAGCCAAATTAGCCGACTCACAGAAAATAATCTGAATGTCCATCACTATTGTATTGACATTCCGAGCCTCAATTACATTCGTCCATTTTTTTCCAAAATATTGAGTAATTGAAACTGAAACAATGCAACCCGAATGGGTAGAGGCAGAAAACAATGTACCAGGCCAGCTGTGATTTACAACCTGATAGCAATATTTTTTGGACTACCAAGAAATGTATTGGTGGATTATATTAATCATGCATTGAACCGCATCCATCTATTCTGCGAACAATGTCTTACTCTACGTCATGGAATTTTTTGTAAAATATAACATATTTTTAAAACCTCATAAATTGGTTTTGTAGCATGAACTGGGAATTTGATATTTTTGACTGATATTATGATTGTCTGTTTGATTCATATCTGCAAAGTAGTTAAAGCGCTGTCAGTTCCACTTTAAACTAAAAGGCTTATGGTAAATTCTCTACTTAAGCATGTTTTGGTTTCAGTTGTTTTACATATTGACCAATTCATATAAACATTGAAAGTCCTTCAAACAATCTTCTCATTTTCTCTTGCCTATGAAACAAAACAATGAATAAGGGGTTAAACAATGTGAATTTTTAAAATAAGTGTAAGTAAGTACATTATTGTTTTTACTCAATGGTAGGCATACAGCACTTATTTTTGCACAAGTGGTTGGTAATGCATCCTGCTACAGTGGTTGAAGAGCTGGAATCTGAATATGCATTGTCTCTCTGCTATTTTAAATCCACTTGAACACTACAGAAGAGCATAGTGAATACACTCATGCAGCAATCAAATATCCACATTTTGCAGCGCTAATGAATCATACACTCTTATCTCTCTATCCATCCACAGTTTCTTTCTCTCATTCGCTCCCTCTCTCAGTCCAGACTACAATGCAGATGAGTCATGCACTCATCTCTTCCCATCCATCCATCCATCTACAGTTTCATCCTCTCATTCTCTCAGTCCATACTGACCTTGTCAGTGCTGGTGGTGTAGGTTGGGTGAGTCTCTCCTGACTCCAGCCTCAGAACAGACAGACTAGAGTCAATCAGTTCCTCTGTGAAGGGAACCCATTTTTTTAATGTTACATCATAGTGATAGCTATTCACTGTACCTATTTGACATGGAGCATCCATGAACAAAACCATTGCCTACCTGTATTTCTGTTGCTATTGCTCTTGGCGTGTTCTAAAGGCTGGACAGCATTCTCCTGTGGAGGGGCAGCGTCTTTGACATTGCTGTGTGAAGTGGGAAAAACAGGGGTGGGCACACTGTCATGGCCACTTTCAGCACACTCTGTTTTAGAGGAATCAGGCAGCTCAGAGCCCTCCTGCCCCTGTATCTGCCCATCAGATAAGCTTTGTGCCTGGACAGCTTCAGCAGGTTTATTACCCTGGTCCAGGGCATTACCAGCATCCTCCTGAGGGCTCTCGGGGGCCTGCTTCGGCTCCTCCACCTCATGGCTGTTTTTGCCAGGGGAGGACACTTTTAAAGTGCTGGCGCCCTTGGTTTCTGAGCGGGAAGAGTTCTGGGCTCCAGTACTGGGCTTCTCGTAGGCCCCGGGACCCTTGATGAGCTCCACTGAGAAGCGGACCTTCTTCTCTGCAGCTCGAGGGGACGATTCCTCAGCCTTCCCCTGTCTGGGTGTACCCTCCTCTGGGGTGTCGGCTGGGGCTTGAGCCCACTCGGCCTGGTCCAGAACAGGACTGACGGGTCCACTCACCTCCTCGGTCTTCACCACATCCAGGGTCAGCAAAGACTCCATTGTGAGGTCAACATCTTTGACCTCTGGAGTTTCTGCAGTGGAGTCGTCTATATCAGGGCCACCCAAAGCATCAAGCCCTTCTAAGAATTCCTCCAAACTTGTCTCGGAGGCCTAAAGGAGCAAAAACAAATTCCATTGGTAATATGATAAATATATGTCTTTGTTGAGCCCATGCACATTCATGTTTCATCAAAGCACAGAGCTATACTGAACAAAAATATAAACGCAACATACAACAATTTAAAAGGTTTTACTGAGTTACAGCTCATATAAGGAAATCAGTGAATTGAAATAAATTCATTAGGCCCTAATCTATGGATCACACATGACTGGGCAGGGGCGCAGCCATGGGTGGGCCTGGGAGGGCATAGGCCCACCAGCTTGGGAGCCAGGCCCAGCCAATCAGAATGAGTTTTTCCCCACAAAATGGCTTTATTACAGACAGAAATACTCCTCAGCACGGTTGGACGAACTGCCAAATTCTCTAAAACAACGTTGGAGGCAGTTTATGGTAGAGAAATTAACATTCAATTCTCTGGCAACAGCTCTGGTGGACATGCCTGCAGTCAGCATGCCAATTGCATGATCCCTAAAAACTTGAGGCATCTGTGGCATTGCGTTGTGTGACAAAACTGCAATTTTTAAAGTGGCCTTTTATTGTCCCCAGCACAAGGTGCACCTGTGTAATGATCATGCTGTTTAATCAGCTTCTTGATATGCTACACCTGTCAGGTGGAGGGATTATCTTGGCAAAGGAGAAATGCTCACCAACAAGGATGTAAACAAATTTGTGCATAGAATTTGAGAGAAATAAGCTTTTTGTGCGTATGGAAAATGTCTGGGATCTTTTATTTCCGCTCATGAAACATGGGACCAACACTTTACATGTTTAGTTTATATTTTTGTTCAGTGTACATTATCAAAGCAAAGCATTCAGTTTAAACCCCACCTGCAAATCCTCCCCCTCCTCGCTGGCATCCCATCTGAAATATTAAAAGGTTTATGATTAGAAGCATTCAGAATGAGTGGTCTATGTTCTTCAGTATCCTGATAACAAAGAGAGTGCTTTTGCGCTTAAAAAAATACACAGAAAAAACACTATTTCTTAGGTTCTGACATCTGTTCTGTGTGGGATCACAGATAGAGAAATATATATAGAGTGTTAGTGAGACAAGAAGGAAATAGAGAAGGATGATAGTAGGTCCTCTTGTGTGTTTAATCATTCTCTCTGCACATCCTGAGAGATGCTCTAGACTGGTCTCAACAGTTCTCTTCACGCTCTGCTCTTTTCCCATTAGCACCAGCAGCAAAGCCTAATAACAGGCAACTGAGGCCAGGGACCACTGGCTGGACAGACCTGACTGCTCTTTCCCCTGGCTAGCTCAATCTCATAGAGAACCGCACAGCCACCAACACCTGCCTCTCAAGCACCGCTAACAGACCCTAGAAGCATTCCAGCCTCACCAATGGCTACAGTATAAAACACTGGAACAGTTGGCTTTTTAAAATAAAACAGCAGTGTGAAAAAGTGAGTCATTTGACAAATGTTGTGCTCTTTAGAGTAAGTCCCAATGTATTTTGCATACAGCCAGGCTAGGTGTGTGGTTTCCTTCTCTCAACACGGGCTGCTACTACAATTTAATATGCTGCTACTCACCTCCTGGCCCTCCCAGTCAGCCGATCCTTGCCCTTGGCTTTACTGCTGACCACTGGCACGTTTTTAACCCCCTTGTCTCTGCCCCGTGGTTGCTGACCTGTCGATAACAACAAGCAAAACCAAGAGAAACATCAGAATAACTCCTCTATCATTAGCTGATTGGTAGCTTGTACTTAGAACTTCAACACTGACGTTGAACTGATTCAGCTGCTGGTGCACAGTATGCAGCATTCAAACTCACCCCGTGACTCAGCATTTGATTTGGGGTAACCTCTCCTTGCATTTCTTCCTCCTTGAAATGAAACAAGTTCAACAATTATTGGGTATCACTGGGAATAAGACATCACTTGATTATGGTCTGACTATTCCTCAGTGTTTGAGTTGACAAGAATGTTTCCAATTTATTACAGTGTGAATTTCTCACCTCTGGCTGGAGGCCCCTGTACTCTCTCCTCAGGAGATTTATCTGAAAACCTAAATAGAGAGATTTTGTTTACAGTGAAAGAACTCAAATCAAATACACAGCCAGGATGTTCCATCAACAGATGAACTACCAGATAATGAAGCCATGGTTTTGGTGTTAAAAAGTAAACAGGCAAACTCTTTCATGCCAGGGTTAATGAAGGGTCCCATGCATTTGGTTGGACATTCTCAAATATCTGTATTGTTCCACTAACCTAACAATTTACATTCCATTACTTTCATTCAACAGCCATTTTCATTTCCCTGTAATCATTATGTTCTGAGCTCAGAGCTAGAATGACACATTGTACAAAGATGAGTGGGGTATCTTGAAGTCATGTTCCTAAACTCTTCATTCATTGAGAACATCTAAGCTGCTGAATCAAAAAATAATTTTCTTACTCTATTTAGTCTCTGGGGCCTTTTTTTAACCATGCCAAAAAAGGAAAGGCATCCCAACCCCAGCTAAAAATAGTCTCCTGTTCTCTCCTCTCTTTAAAGTTTGATGCTTCTTTCTTCTAAACAGTACATTTATTTATCCAGCCACTGGGCCACTCACAACACATCAGCTGTGTTTGAAACCTAACAAACAACAGAAAAAGAAGGGGGTGTTAATTTTTATTTTCCTGGTAGTAAGGATGGCACTGTCTGAAAGGATAGTGCCTCCATACATAGTAAAATAGTGGGTTCCAAAATCAAATAATGTAGGTTATACTCTATATATACAAAAGTATGTGGACACCCCTTCAAATTAGTGGATTCGGCTATTTCAGCCACACACGTTGCTGACAGGTGTATAAAATCGAGCACACCGCCATGCAATCTCCATAGACAAACATTGGCAGTAGAATGGCCTTACTGAAGAGCTCAGTGACTTTCAATGTGGCACCGACATAGAATGCCACCTTTCCAACAAGTCAGTTCGTCAAATTTCTGCCCTGCTAGAGCTGCCCTGGTCAACTGTAAGTGCTGTTATTGTGAAGTGGAAACGTCTAGGAACAACAACGGCTCAGCCGCGAAGTGGTAAACCACACAAGCTCACAGAACGGGACCGCCGACTGCTGAAGCGCGTAAAAATCGTCTGTCCTCGGTTGTAACAATCACCACGTGTTCCTAACTGCCACTGGAAGCAACGTCAGCACAAGAACTGTTCGTTGGGGGCTTCATGAAATGGGTTTCCATGGCCAAGCAGCCGCACACAAGCCTAAGATCACCATGCGCAATGCCAAGCATCGGCTGGAGTGGTGTAAAGCTCGCCACCATTGGACTCTGGAGCAGTGGAAACGCATTCTCTAGAGTGATGAATCACAGTTCATCATCTGGCAGTCCGACAGACAAATCTGGGTTTGGCGGATGCCAGGAGAACGCTACCTGCCCGAATGCATAGTGCCAACTGTAATGTTTGGTGGAAAATGAATAATGGTTCGGGCAATGCCCCTTAGTTCCAGTGAAGGGAAATCTTAACGCTACAGCATACAATGACATTCTAGATGATTCTGTGTTTCCAACTTTGTGGCAACAGTTTGTGGAAGGCCCTTTCCTGTTTCAGCATGACAATACCCCCGTACACAAAGCGAGGTGCATACAGAAATGGTTTGTAGAGATCGGTGTGGAAGAACTTGACTGGCCTGCACAGAGCCCTGACCTCAACCCCATCAAACACCTTTGGGATGAATTGGAACACCGACTGCGAGCCAGGCCTAATCGCCCAGTGCCCAACCTCACTAATGCTCTTGTGGCTGAATGAAAGCAAGTCCCCGCAGCAATGTTCCAACATCTAGTGGAAAGCCTTCCCAGAAGAGTGGAGGCAGTTATAGCAGCAAAGGGTGGACCAACTCCATATTAATGCCCATAATTTTCGAATTAGATGTTCGACGAGCAGGTGTCCACATACTTTTGGTCATGTAGTGTATATATTCTGATGTTTAAAGCCTAAACTGGCCTAGTTTTATCAAGATGTGTACCAAAGTTGAGTCAGTAAGGTCAACTCTACTTCTCCCTGGTTCCATCACGTTGACTGTCAGCTTATCACAAACCACAGGTCAACTTCTTCTAGTGGAAACACCCAATGTCTAAAATAGCTAACAAAGGGAGATGGAGGTTAGAGTACTAGGGAGAGGGTAGTTAGAGTACTACATGATAAATATCTTAGAGAGCATCTTTCCCCCTTCAAGATCTAACAAAGAACGGCTCACAAACAGAGGTGATCCAATAAAGATGTTACCTCAGAGAACAAACACATTTTTGCCAGGTCATCCCTCCTCCCTCTAATAGCGTTATTTGCCAGTCTCCAATTTGCTGTGAATTATGATTAAGGTCTTGTGACTTCTTTGGATTAAGTCTTGTGACAGTGTGAAATCAGTATCATGGAATAAGGCATGGGCAGGGCCGGACCACCACATCTGGGGCCACAGGGCACCTACCTCCAGGATTAGTTTTATAGTAATCTCATGCTATTCAGTATTCTAAAAATGTTGCCATGAGGCTGAGAGAAAATGTTGCAGTTTAAAAGCCGATTTCCTGCTATTCTACACATTTTGCCATGAGGCTGAGAGGAAATAGCAGTTTTAACATGCAATTCTAAACATTTTGCCATGCCTTATGACATGTTCATATGCTGTCTGGGAAGGCCCCCAACCAAAAATAGACAAAAAATATTATTATTTTTGGTTGGGGCCCCCCTGGAGTTCGGACCCCTGGGCACAAAATGTGGGTTGTGTTAATATCTACAACAATGGAAATCTTCCATCAGCCTAATTCAACATTCTGAAAGTACCTTAGAGAGTCAAAAGGAACAAGCCTATTAGTTCATTACCAGTCACTTGATAAAGGGCCATAGCCATGAAAATAAAAACAGCACAGTATTGCTTTCCCTGTTTTTACCACTGTCTTCTCCACAGACATCATTCTGCGCTTCCTTAGAAAACAGTCAATGCAACCATGGTTACGTATAGAAGTACAGAAAATAGAGAGACCGGGATACTTCCTCTATTGAACAACGAGGTAACAGAGAAGGTAATCTGCTTGATGAGTGAATTAATTAATGTGTTAGTTTAGTTACAATGACAAGAGCATGGTCTATATTGCATGGTAAGACATGACATGTGTGGTAGTTAGCTGCAAGCTGAAGTTGTTGTGAGAACAAAAAGACCAGAAGACGAGCACATACAGAAGAGTACACTAATTTTTAATTGTAACATGAATTTATAAATCAAATGAAAAATGTGCACTTAAACATGCATCAAGCAAATGGAACAGCCAAACATGCACAAACTGAAATGATTGATAATGCAAACTAAAGTGAAGCACAAAGCAGCCTGGGATGGGAGGAGTGGGCTTACATATTCTCTGGTTTGTCCATGTCCCATGCCCGCCTCCACTGGCCACTAGCATTTTTGTGACGCGCCACGCGCTCCCGGTCGATCTGCTCACGCTCCTTCTTCCAGCGCAGGTACTCCTGCTTCTCTTCTTTGGACGTGGGGATGGTGAGGTCTGTGTCACCCGCCAGGCCTGGCCCCTCAGATTTCTGCAAGGAGAACAAGTACCAGTCATAGTTCAGTGCCAGTGGTGAAAACGGTAAAAGGCTTACCATAGTCAGATATCCAATCTGTATTTTGGGTGTGAGAGGTAGCTTTCTACAAACTCTGTGTGAGACAGTAGCAATACAGGTCAAAATAACAGCCTTATATAATAATCAGCTGGCCTTGGGTTGGTGAAGCCTCTGTGCAGTCCAGAAGATCAGAGGAACAGCAGGGTTCTAGGGGAGAACTGAACAAGTGCTCCTGGTTCTTATATGAAAGAGGACATGTCTGTAGACTGGATGGGCTTTCATCACATCAGTGTGACTAGTCAACTGGGGTCCCAGATAGCTACACTGTCTGCAGGCTTTCATCAAAGTTATCATCCTGTTTCACTCATTATCCTTCCCATTGAGATTCATCCTCTCTGTCCAGTGTTTGTAGTGGACATTCTGTAGTGTGATGATACTAGTGGTAATGCTTCCATGGATGGCTGCTACTAATATGCAGTGGCGTGTATTCAAGGATACCAAGGGAAGCCAGGCTTCCCCAAAACATTGGCCAAGAAAATAAGAAAAATATGTTTTATAGCTTTCGTCTCTCTGTGTTTCATTATATTCCTTCAATTTGCAAGAGGCTGAATGTATCTCACTGGAGAAAGCATCCGATCGAGCGAAACAGCGCCCCTCTGTCTCTGTATGTGCAGACCATCTATCTGATGCTGTCTGGTCCAAAAGAGTATGACATTGTTGCCATCCGTAGCATTGAAATGCAAGGGAAGCCAGTGAGCATTTGGCCTCCCTTGATAAAAAAAAAAAGAAAATAATAGCCAATCAGCGTTGAGCTAAACTGAGTGAGCTCAACTGTGAATGGTCCTGGCGCACCAAAGAAAAGTGTCAAGGCAAGCCAGTTTGGATTTGGCTTCACTCCAATCACATCGCATTGACAGCATACATCATTGACATAAACTTGTTGTGCATCTCGCTGTGCATCTCGTTGTGTTGTTGTCCTCCGGTGGCTAGCTAGCTAGCTAAAATTGTCCCTTTCCTAAATTAGCCATGGAAGGAGATAGGGATTCTGACTTGTGGTTTTACTTAATTCTCCATACTAGCCAATGATTATAACGCCGATTCTGATCCAACCATAAATTCATTCATACATGCTCTTGGCCTGAGAGGATGTAAGTTCAATATGTAGCTAGATATAGAAGGCTAATGTTAACTAGCTAACGTTGCCCATTTAAGGAAGTTAGGCTAGCGAGCAAGCATTTTAACCAGGTAGCCTAGGACAACAAAATATTAACGCGTGTACTGTATGACAGAGTGATAGACTTTCGTCAACATGAAAAAGAGGATGGCATTGGCGTTTCTCTACAAGTAGGGTGAGTCAACATGTTTTTTCTACTTGCATGAACGCGCACACACAGTCAGATATCCAATCTGTATTTTGGGTGTGAGAGGTAGCTTTCTATAAACTCTGTGTGAGAAAGTAGCAATACAGGTCAAAATAACAGCCTTATATAATAATCAGCTGGCCTTGGGTTGGTGAAGCCTCTGTGCAGTCCAGAAGATCAGAGGAACAGCATGGGTCTGGGGGAGAACTGAACAAGTGCTCCTCTCTCCTCTCTGTCTTTTCTCCTCCAGTCCTGGGGGACGCATGGGCCACAGGGGACAGCACGTCTCACATGTTCTAACAGGCCGGCCCCCGCTGGCTCCACCTGGCACACCACTAATTAGCACTTTCAATTTCCTGCCTCTGCAGGGGCTCCCTCCCAGTGTTACTGGGGCCAGGGAGGAGCCCAGGGGAGAACGACTGCCCCTGTCATTGAAGCCACAAAGGTCAAGGCCGACCACTGTACTGTTTTCAGAAAACAGGATGCCTCCATTATAGTGAATGGGAAAATGTCAATCTTTGTGTAAATAAAATAAACAAATCAAAGACAATCATGGTACCAATAATTGCTTCTATTACACAAGATTTATGTCCTTGAACCGCTTATTTAAAAATCGCACAAAGAAGTTATGTATAATTCAGTTGCTAATGGCAGCCTGCAGTACCCCGGTCGGCCTTCAACTGGAAATACTCAATGAGAGGGGGCAGCACTTAGCTAGCCTGCAACCTCACTTTCTGGAGTAGATCAAACTGTGCACGTTATGTCAGAGAGGAAGAGGTGAAGTGAGAGGGTCCACTACCGTCAAAATCTGTCCATGCAGGAATACAGCGATTCTGCTTATCAGTCTGCTTAATAAGCAGACCGATAAGCAGACCACCTGCCTTCCCGCCTTTGGTACAACGACTCACATTGTTAGGGCGGAGAAAATACCATCTCGTCATTATATACAGTATCTCTGGTTAAGTCTACATAAATCTCTCCCATGAGGGGCCATCTTACCAAGCTAAAACCAACTTCCTGAGCTTCAAATGCGGCAATGATTCTTAGGATTGAATGGTGTTACGTCATCGATGGCTTTGTCCATTCATATACAGTCATTGGAGGAGCCGCACACTGGCAAACAGAAAGGACCTAGGTCATATTCATTAGGCCATCGTAGCAAAAATGTAGCAAAACATTTTGCAACAGAAAATCAAAACAAGCATTTCTTATTGGACAAGTACAATACATTGTATCTGTTTTCCTCCATTTGGTGTCCATTGAATACAACTCTGGGCTGTCTTGTCCTGAACTGTATGACCATACTTACTCTGAAGCGGTGTTGGATACTTCCCAAATATTAGAATAGGGCCCTATAAAATCTGCGTTGCGGAGAATGCGGACAGAATAACGGAATCAAGACATTAAAACAGAATTGAACAATGTAAAAAAAATATATATTGAACTTAGTAGGAAATCAACTAAATGTACTGAACATATTAGAAAATGCATTAAGACATGAACAAAATGCATCAGCGATTTGTATTTTCCTGCAACTTTCTGAAACGGCACAGGAATGCCCCTCTCTGTGTGTGTGTTGGGTGTGTGCGGTGCGCGCGTATGTCTACACTTTGTTTCGCCGTTACCGATGATGCTAATGATAAGCTTCTTCTGGTAGGGATGGAAAGGCTTTCCCAAAAACCTTCTCAATTAAATGTTAACTACAAAGTAGCCCATGCCTATCTGGCAGAATGATATCATGATTATTTGCATCAATCCAGTGGCCATTTGTTTAGCAAATTCTGAAATCATATGAGGGTTACAGAAACATCACTAACCAAACAACAGTTTTGCTGGTGCACACCTGCATTAAAGGGTACCTACACCCAAAAATCGAAATGTATTATATTTTTCCCAGACCTCAAAAGTGGTATCCTGATGTGGTTTAAGAATTGTTGTGGACTTACAACATCCAATTTTTTTAACTGGGAAAAATAGAAACCTGGAAAAATAGAAAAAATGAATTTGTGGAAAAACTAAACTGAATCAGGCCCCACATTTTTTTAGGGCCCTATAAGAACAACTTAATATCTAGGCTATAACAGAACAAAGCTTTTAACAAGGCTTTACTGGGGTGGGTCTCTGATCATGTTTTCTTATGTAACACTGGCTTCCAAAAACCAGCCAAGATGGAAGAGGTTGCATAACTCATTGCATTCTCCAAAGCCATGCTGAGAACACACCAAGGTAGTATAACAGAGTGGGACATGAACAGCATCACTTGTCATGTGGCTCCTTCCCTCCTCCTGACGGCTCTGTGCCCTCCCTGCCTGCCTGCCTGCTTCAGGGTGTTTATTCCACTACTGATCCGTTACACTGCCTCTCCTGCTCCTACATTTTATTTCACTGGCAACACTAACACACAGAAGGCACATGGGGACAGCTTACCAGAAGGAACTTGTGTTTTGGGAAAGAGGCAGTCTATCATCATCTCAGAAGACAAGGAGTGTGGTCACAGAGGAGGGCCAATAGGAAGGGGTCTGGTCTCTTACCTGGTAGTAAGGCTCACACTCTGACAGCCAGTGACGCTCCTCTGTCACACCCTTTCCCTGCCCCACTTCATCCTGAGAGAGAGAGAGAGAGGTTATCAAATGACAACAAATGATGTATTCCTGTCCTCAGCAGGACAACAATTCATGCAGACTTTCAGAGAACTACACTGCCCCCAAGTGGACACAAGGTATCAAAGTATTTTTCCCAGCCAACACCCTATGAATAGTCTGTTCACTCCTGAGCAGCAACTGCAGTACATACACCTCAAACCTATCTTACCCAATCTTTTTTCTATGACCTTTCATATATGCTATTTGGGTATTTATATTCTTAACACAGCACAATATTCTTCCCAGTATCCATTCACTACAACGTTTCTATTGCCAACCTTCCACTACTGAATAAGGCCCTAGACCAGGAATCATCAACTAAATTCAGCCTCGGGCCAATTTTTCCTTGAGTGGATAGTCAGGGAGCCATAACATAATTACAAATAATTTGTAGACTGCAAATTGACTGCAAGAAGCCCAAACAGATATAATATTTGATTAAAACATAATCATTTCAAATCTTGCTTACATTTGTATACAATCACATATATCTATCTATTATGCGTGGGAATACTTTGGAACAGATTTCCAAGATTACAATCACTTAGAGCTGACTTGCTGTTGTTTTTACAGTCTTTTATGTCCAACAATAAAAATACATTAAAAACACTACCAGTTGGAGAACCCTGCCCTTGACTGCTGGTGCTACTAGCAGACATCTCCAGAACAGTGAGAGACACCGTGTGAGAAAGGTACTGGGAATTCTGGAAAGTCAGGGAGGCTGTCTGAGGAGTGATTTAGAACACCTTCAGAGTCACACCACTGAGCCTGGGATTTTGTTCCCCTGTGCACACACACACAAAGGATCCCTCGCTCTCTCTTACAACTCTTGTAACTTTCTCTCTTTCCTCCCCATCTCACACTCTTTCATCTCCTCTCTCCTTCACCCTTCCTTGGCATGCTGCTCACTCTGTCCTGTCAGCGGCATAATGAGCCCATTCAGAACAAAAAGCAGCCAAATGTTAATTAGATTAAATCATTCTTTCATGATGGTGGGAATGGGGAAACAATGTGGCGGAGGAGAGCAGACTCTCCGTGGCTCAGGGCAGAAAGAGACTGGAAACAGCATGTCTGCACGCCAGGTTCTCTCTCCCACCCCCTCTATCCCCAGGGCCTGTAGTGATAGGTAGTGCCTCAGGGTGGTACTATCACCCTCATATTGTCCTACTGATACTCCAGCCGTCATCCTTTCCCAAAGACACTCCCAGTCTCATTCCTCCTCACCCTCCACCAGGAATGCTTCCTGTCTTCCCATCCTCCCCCTTTCTCATCCTGTCTCAGGGACACTCCCATCACTCCTCCTGTTCCGTCTCTGGGGTACAGTAGCTACCCCACCCTCCACGCTGGAGAGACCGTCTAGTCTGATCTGGTCTGGCCACACACAGAAGACCAGAGGAAGACTGGGCAGGGCAGTGGACCATAGAGTCAGCTGTGGATCAGTAGGGGCTATGCTGCTGCAGTAACAGTGCTGGCTGTCTGAGGAGAGTATAGTGGGGAGATTGCTCTGCAGAACAAGAGGTGAACAACATTATGTAAGCAGGGTCCAAATAGAAGTGGACCTGGGAGACAGGCCTAGTTTTCTACCGCTGAGGTGGCTCAAACACTGGTCATAGTTCAAACGCTAATTCAGTGAGCATGACATGACTAGGAGCGTCTGACCAGATAGATGCTGACCAGATAGATGCAGGCCAGAAACACAGCCAGGAAACATCCCATTCACCCTGTAAATGTGTCACGTTAAATTGCTGGACCTGGCTGTAGCAGCAGCATGAGCCTGTAAACACAGTGTAGGGTTCTAGATCATTCTGTAGCCTCTGTCTGTCCTGTCCCACACACGTCCACACCACACTACAACTTTGTGCATCTATCCTCCCCTCCTGCAGCACTGATCCTCTCTCTGTTCACAGAGCCTGACTGACTTTCACATTTTAGTGCTGGAGGATCAACTGTCTGTGATGTGCATCAGCGAGTTGATTGGGATCATATGTGTGCCAGATGACAGCCAGAGCACTAGCAGCTGTTCCAGAGACTCTGTGTGCCCAAGGGCTCTAAATCAGAAACCGTGTGGCAGCAGCCGTCAGTACTGTGTGTGTGTGTGTATGTGTGTGTGTGTGTGTGTCTGCTTCTATGAAACAACCTGCATCAGGCAGTTAATTAAAAACTCTTCCAGCTATAAGTATTTATAAACTACCATATCACTGCATCATAAATCATGAAGTAATAGAGAGCTAAAGGTAGCACTAAAAGGCAGGATGTTAGGGATTTGAAATACAGTAACTCAATGAGGAGCATCTTAATTATCCTTAATTGTTCTTAAAATAAGCAAGCTATAATTAAACAATGGCTCCTAAAACCAAAATAAAATAAAGAAAAACGCTAAAAGACCTTGGAGGAAATACACACACTAACCATTTCTTATCTATTTTCCAAATGATTCACTGCAGTCATTCCCAATGGCCGGCCCAGTGCGAGTGAGTATTATGAAAGCCCTGGATCAGGGCTTTAACAGCCAGGCCACAGTAGAGACAGAGGGACTAACAAGCTGTATGTCTGCTGAGCGCTCTCAGCTCTGTCTGAATACAGCAGCTACACCCCACCAGGACTGCTTGAGGGGTTCTGCTACGGTATAATGGCCCTCCAGATCAGACCTCTGTGAAAAAAAGACGCCATATACCAGCGAATGGGATATTTACATGTTTTAACACCTGTATGTGAACTGAGAACTCTCAGCTGTAACTATGTTAGCTACTAGCTACACCCCAGCAGGCCTGACTAGCTCCAGGTCAGACCAGTGTGACAGAACAGTTCCCAGTCCCGCCCCCTACTCAATCATCGCCAATGGGGCCCTCCCCCCGTCCAACAGCCTTTGAGCTTCTTCACAGGAGGGGAGGAGCCTGCCGACATGTCTGACAACTGTGTAAAACAAGACAGCAGTGTATGAGAGAACAGACACAAGGGAGGGGAGGGTGGCTTAACAACAAGGTACAGAGCAGGGGAGGATGTGGAAGCAATATAAACTAGCCAAAGTCTTGATAGTGTAAAAAATGCATAGTCACCGCTATATTTTCTAAAATCGATAAAAAGCAGGCTATTATGACATATCGGTTTCCTCCAGGACTCTCTGTTTAGAGTGTGTGCAGCAGCACTACACTTATACTACAATGTCTAAAGTTAGGATTCGGCCCAATGTGTGTATGCACTGCTGACCTGTGGTCCTGTGTCCTTCTTTGCTGTGTTAGTGTGCTGGTGTTTTCCTCTGCCTGCTGATTCCACATGGTGCTGGTGCAAGCCATCCTCTGTAGGGCTCTTCACATTCAGCGGACTGGGGGGACCTGGACCTGGCCTTCTCTCCAGCCTCTCACTCACCACCCTCTTACCCTGGGATCAAACAAACAGGGATCATCCTTCACATCAATATAGATCATTTACATGGGGTTCGGAGTTTCTCCTGACCAAGTGACTTGCTCAGGAAGAACTCCTGGTCCTAAACATCATTCATATCGTTCAATGGCAACATTTGACCACTGTTGGCCGCACAACTAATAATTCCGCTAAAGTCTCTCATAGACACCGGTCTTGTTGTTTACCTTTGTGTTGCCAGCCATGGTGACCAGTAGCTGCTTCCTCCTGCCCCGCCCTGAGCCCAGCAGGTTCCCCTCCGCCTGCCTCTCCCCAGGGTCCTGGACCCCCTTTGGGGTGGGAGAACCATCCGTGCCTGGTTTGGTCATCACAACACGAGGCTCCTGCTCAATAGCAAAGTGAACATGACAGTGTAAATCACTGAATCTCAATAATACATCTCTATTGCTGATAACATACACGGAGTATACAAAACATTAGGAACACCTTCCTAATATTGAGTTGCACCCCCTTTTGCCTTCAGAACAGCCTCAATTCATAGGGCATGGACTATACAAGGTGTCGAAAGTGTTCCACAGGGATTCTGGCCCATGTTGACTCCAATGCTTCCCACAGTTGTGTCAAGTTGGCTGGATGTTCTTTGGGTGGTGGACCATTCTTGATACACACAGGAAACTGTTGAGCGTGAAAAACCGAGAAGCGTTGCAGTTCTTGACACACTCAAACCAGTGCGCCTGGCACCTACTACCATACCCCATTCAAAGGCACTTAAATATTTTGTCTTGCCCATTCACCCTCTGAATGACACACATACACAATCCATGTCTCAAGACTTAAAAATCATTCTTTAACCTATTTCCTCCCCATCATCTACACTGATTGAAGTGGACTTAACAAGTGACATCAATAAGGGATCATACCTTTCACCTGGATTCACCTGGTCAGTCTATGTCATGGGAAGATCAGTGTGTTTTGTACACTCAGTGTATATTTATGGATAAGGTATGTCTTTCATCAAGATAGACAGGACATTTTATTGGTAAGAATATTCAGATTTCAGAACTGTTCTGACATGTAAAAGCATCTCTGTGTACATCTCTGTAGGCAGACGGGGCCACTCACAGTGGTAGACTTGTTGATGGTGATGGTTAAGTCCCCTGCGTTGCCCTTAGGGCTCTGCAGTGCCATTCCTTCCTCCTCCGCTCTCTTTTTGTCCTCCTCTACCTCCTGCATGGAATGAAACAGAACATGAAACCCAGGACAACCAAAGGAGCCTGATATTAATCCTCAGCGAACCCTGTAAAAGATCTAAAATATTTGTTCAAATGCAGTATTTTACAAGGCTAGTTGTTAGAGACTTACATTTTCTAAGGTTTCCAATGCCACTTGCCATTTTGTTAGGGATATGATGATGAGTAAACCATTCCAGGAAGACGACAGGTCTTTGTCAAGCTCAATCCCTCCTAATTTTAAAAATGGTGTCCTGTTTCAGAGTAAGAACAGTAGAATACCAACTCACCTGGTACCTCTTCATGAGGGCTTCGTTCTTCCTGCGGAGCGCCTCAATCTTTTTATCCAGCTCCACATCCTTCTGCTCCTTCTTCAGCATGAAGTCACTGGGGGTCTGGAGAGGAGAGACACACAACACTCACTTCTTATGGGGCTGTAACAGGGTGTGTGTTACACTGCTTTTAAAGCCGAAGGCATTTCATACGTCATACCACTGTGACACTGGAATTTATTGAGCAATGGGCATTACAGCAGAGGTCTCCAACAGGTAGACCAGTAGCTCGCAGCCCACCTAGGAGTACAGTACCTTCCAAAGTTTTCATCCCCCTTCGAGTTTTTCCTATTTTGTTGCATTACAACCTGTAATTTAAATGGATTTTTATTTGGATTAATGTAATGGACATACACAAAATAGTCCAAATTGTGAAAAAAAAAAAAAACATGTTAAATAAATGCTAAAAAATAAATAACGGAAAAGTGGTGCGTGCATATGTATTCACCCCCTTCGCTATGAAACCCCTAAATAAGATCTGGTGCAACCAATTACCTTCAGAAGTCACATAATTAGTTAAATAAAGTACACCTGTGTGCAATCTAAGTGTCACATGATCTGTCACATGATCTCAGTATATATACACGCCTGTTCTGAAAGGCCCCAGAGTCTGCAACACCACTCCAGCAGGACAATGACTCTAAGCATACAGCTAAAGCAACACTCAAGTGGTTGAAGGGGAAACATTTAAATGTCTTGGAATGGCCTAGTCAAAGCCCAGACCTCAATCCAATTGAGAATCTGTGGTATGACTTAAAGATTGCTGTACACCAGCGGAACCCATCCAACTTGATGGAGCTGGAGCAGTTTTGCCTTGAAGAATGGGCAAAAATCCCAGTGGCTAGATGTGCCAAGCTTATAGAGATGTACCCCAAGAGACTTGCAGCTGTAATTGCTGCAAAAGGTGTCTCTACAAAGTATTGACTTTGGGGGGGTGAATAGTTATGCACGCTCAAGTTCTGTTTTTTTGTCTTATTTCTTGTTTGTTTCACACACAAAAAATATTTTGCATCTTCAAAGTGGTAGGCATGTTGTGTAAATCAAATGACACAAACCCCCCAAAAAACTATTTTAATTCCAGGTTGTAAGGCAACAAAATAGGAAACATGCCAAGGGGGGTGAATACTTTCACAAGCCACTGCAGCTCAACAATTAATTCTGAAAGTACATGCATTTTCTTCATGTGTTCCATCGCAAACTGTCATGGACATAAAGCTCCCAGCTACTATCCAATCAAAGCCATAACGTAACACAATATCGGCAAATTAATTTCCAGCAATATTGCCCGTCTGTTTGGTGCACACGTTTGTCTATGTAGCCAGTAAGCGATGCTAATGATAACCTGCGTCTTGTGTGTAGACAGAAAGACTTTCCCCAAATACCTTCTCAATTAAATGCAAACTGCAAAGTAGGCTTACCTGACAGAACTACACTACCAGTCAAGTTTGGACACACCTACTCATTCAAGGGTTTTTCTTTATTTTTACTATTTTCTACATTGTAGAATAATAGTGAAGACATCAAAACTATAAAATAACACACATGGAATCATGTAGTAACCAAAAAAGTGTTAAACAAATCAAAATATATTTTATATTTGAGATTCTTCAAATAGCCACCATTTGCCTTGATGACAGCTCTGCACACTCTTGGCATTCTCTTAACCAGCTTCATCAGGTAGTCACCTGGATTGCATTTCAATTAACAGGTGTGCCTTGTTAATTTGTGGAATTTATTTCCTTCTTAATGCGTTTGAGCCAATCAGTTGTGTTGTGACAAGGTAGGGGGGTATACAGAAGATAGCCCTATTTGGTAAAAGACCAAGTCCATATTATGGCAAAAACAGCTCAAATAAGCAAAGAGAAACGACAGTCCATCATTACTTTAGACATGAAGGTCAGTCAATCCTGAAAATTTCAAGAACTTTGAACTTTTTCAAGTACAGTCGCAAAAAACATCAAGCGCTATGATGAGGGGGCGGCAGGTAGATTAGTGGTTAAGAGCGTTGTGCCAGTAACCGAAAGGTCGCTGGTTCTAATCCCCGAGCCGACTAGGTGAAAAATCTGTCGATGTGCCCTTGAGCAAGGCACTTATCCAGAGCGACTTACAGGAGCAATTAGGGTTAAGAGCGTCTGCTAAATGACAAAAATGTAAATGTAAAATGTAATGAAACTGGCTCTCATGAGGACCGCCACAGGAATGGAAGACCCAGAGTTACCTCTGCTGCAGAGGATAAGTTAATTAGAGTTACCAGCCTCAGAAATTGCAGGCCAAATAAATGCTTCACAGAGTTCAAGTCACAGACACATCTCAACATCAACTGTTCAGAGGGGACTTTCACTGTGTGAATCAGACCTTCATGGTCGAATTGCTGCAAAGAAACCACTACTAAAGGACACCAATTAGAAGAAGAGACCTGCTTGGGCCAAGAAACACGAGCAATGGACATTAGACCGGTGGAAATGTGTCCTTTGGTCTGGAGTCCAAATTGGAGATTGTTGGTTCCAATCGCCGTGTCTTTGTGAGACGCGGTGTGGGTGAACGGATGATGTCCGCATGTGTAGTTCCCACCGTAAAGCATGGAGGAGGAGGTGTTATGGTGTGGGGGTGCTTTGCTGGTGACACTGTCTGTGATTTATTTAGAATTCAATGATGGGGAACTCCTTCAAGACTGTTGGAAAAGCATTCCAGGTGAAGCTGGTTGAGAGAATGCCAAGAGTGTGCAAAGCTGTCATCAAGGCAAAGGGTGACTACTTTGAAGAATCTCAAATATAAAATATTTTGATTTGTTTAACACTTTTTTGCGTACTACATGATTCCATATGTGTTATTTCATAGTTTTGATGTCTTCACTATTATTCTACAATGTAGAAAATAGTAAAAATAAAGAAAAACCCTTGAATGAGTAGGTGTGTCCAAACTTTTGACTGGTACTGTATATCATGATTATTTGTATAAATTGGGTGGCCATTGTTTAGCAAACTCTGCCATGACATGTTCTGCAGCAGTAGGCCTTACTGCAGAAACACTGCTAGACTGACACATTCCTCTCTTGCTAGGCACACAATTAGGGGAATTACACTCATAAATCAAGATTTGTCCACCGACATGAACTCAGAACACAATTTTTTTTTGTTTCTCTATGAATAACTGTAATATTGAGAGTAAAAAACTCAAACTCAGGAAAAAGAAAACGGAGAAAACATAATTCGGGAAAATACAGAATATACTTTAATGGGCCCTGTCACCAATGCTGTTTATTAACCATTATATTACCAGAAAACACATCTCTTGTACACCAAAGACCCAGGGAAGAGTTGCAGGGTAGAGAAGAAGACAAGAATGTGCCTATTTTAAAGCTATTTTTTTTAAATGCAGCTCGCAATATGTTGGACACCCCTGCATTACAGTAACCATGAAGGCAGCTAGGCCTAATAACTTAATTCCAATTAACTAAGAACTAGGACTACAGCTGGTTTGTTGACAAACACACACTTTTTTTTTATGTATCCAGGGCACAAAACCCAGTTATGGGGAATCTAATCTAAAATACAATCTGAGTAAACTTTGGGTCTTTCCCTTCTGATCCTAAGAATTCTTGTAGCAGTCTCTAATGGCGTTACTTTAAATGGCTGCAGGGTGGGCTGAGGGGCACATGTCTGACAGGCCAGGGGGAGCAGAGTACATGTAAAATAACGCAGGACTCGCTGTTTTACTATACAGAAAATAGTTTCTGACTGTATATCTGATACGATGGAAAGAGAAGTAGCCTACGATCACTACGCTCAATGAAAAATCCCATTTGGGAGCTGCAAACAGAAAGCAGATGTGCTTACGGCTAACTGTACAAACAGCAGGTTTGATCTCATCTTATGATTATTTGATCTGTTAAATTGCAGCATGGTGATTCCATGTGGGTCCTTTAGATGTAACTCCAGCAGTGTCTGTGTATGATGAGTAAAACTCAAACAGACTCTGGAACATGTTTACAAAGGCAAATGGATGCCCTGAGCAGAGCTAGTGATGTAGCATTGAATAACACTTGTTTCCTCTCCAGACGTAGTGAACGCCCACACCACAAAACAGCCCTTCACAGTTCTCAGAGGAAAATGTCAGATCGCATTGGCTCTGTACACGATACAGCAGAAACAGCACTCTGAGATGCGATTCCCAAAGCTCACTAGATCCTTTCATATAAGCCGAGCACTCATGAGGCGACTAAACCTTGAGCTCCAACAATACATACACAAAGGCACATGCACACACTCAAACAAGCACCATGTGGGCTGTCAATAAAGGATGCTTACAATTCAACCTGCCAGCATGAAATAAATGCAATTCCACTATGTCATTGTCATCCCCTGTCATCCGTGTAATGAATTTATCATTAGGACTACTGTATACAGCAAATAATGCTAATGGTGACAGTCTAAAAGAACAATACAACCAACAAGTGAAGTGGCCATAACAAAGCTAGACCCAGGCCTTCTCATATCTATTCATTCACTTACTTGACATCAGAGAGGCAGTGTGACAACAATCCTAACCTGAAACCATAACAAACATATCCCTTTCAACCCTGTGCTGTACAATTCCCCCTATCAAGGGGCTACTGCAGCACATACCTTGCAGACAGCCTGACTGCCACAGACAGAGAGAGGCAGGAGGTGGCACTCACTGCAAAGCTGCCTGCCTGCCAGTCACCCGCCGTCGCCAGTGACGACAAAAGAGAATCCTGGCTGCTCAACGTGACATTCCGCTCAGTGCAGAACAATGAGTCACAGCGTAGCCTACACAACACAGCATTTGTACAGGATCCTTACATGCCGTTCCACTGCCATTGCACTGTCACTGCACTGGCCGTAAATAATGGCTGCCAGAGTCCTGGCGCAGATGGTAGGAGATTTTGGAGGAGGGGCGTTGGTCAGACGTCTTGTTTTTAAAATTGACTGAAGAAAATAATATCGTATTATTTGAAGCCCCATGTTAAAAATGACCAACATTCACATTAATCATATACCTAAAAGAAATGCAGGTTGAATATGGCACATTCATCAGCCATGGAAATGTTTTAATGGACAAACAGACCATTTTTTTATCAGTTTGCTTCCAGTGCAGCATAGCCAATAGCAATGATTCACAGACAGCCCAATAGGAACATTAGCAAAATCGCTTTAAATGTGCAATATGCAGAAATCGCTACGCCATTTCCTGGTTGCTAAAATTCTACTAGTTCACCTAATTTAACCTAAATGTGACAAAACAAGCAGTCATTGTGTAGAGAATCGCTGTACCATCTAAACCGCTGTTTGAAGCTGGTGTACAAAACCGAAAGTAAAAGATGCTAAAACGAAACTTAACGGAAAGCATAGAAATAGCGCACATAGAACAGATCTACCGCCTCTTTGACTTGCTTTCAATGAGAATGACAGATCTATAAATCAAATTTCCATGTGAATTTGGTCAGTCCGCCCCAAAATATGACATATTGCAGCTTTAACAGGACGAGATGGCATAAAATCCAATCTAAAGCATTTGAAAACAGGGAGATAGAAGTTGGGACTCACAGAGAGGCAGTGGAAAGTGCCAACTGCTTTAGAGCTTCTGGTTGTCAGGGTATCCAAACACAACAGGCCATGATCACACACCAGGAATAGGACAGCGAGGGAAAATAACACCACCAGCTCTCATGCAGGCAAATGGCGGTTCATGAGAATAGCCATCTAAAGTATCAAATGAGCGAGAGACACACCACACGTTGAAAACGTGAGGGTGACGTGGATTTACCCCTCAGGGTTTGATGTACCTCTTTTCTACCTCTCTTGAGTCCCTGTCACTGTGATCGCCTGTGAAGGAGGCAGGTCCTTAGTATATGGTAGCTGGCTCAGCCCCCCACACGTAAACACACACAACCACAGGCTGTGGGACTGCCAGCTGATGGAACCCATGCCCAGGCTGGGAGGCCTGCGGAACTGAGGCTGGCAGAGCCTTTCGCCTTAATCCCTACCCACCCAGCAACCCCAGCACCTACTGGAGGACCAAGGTGGAGAATAGAGCCAGCACATCTGACTGAAGCACTGCATTTAGTTACATCTACAACCTCCAGCTGGAGAGAGGGAGGGAGGAAGTAGAGATTAGCCTGTAGCAGGAGACAACGATAGTAAGGAGAGAAAGAACTAGAGATAGTGCGAGAACTAGAGTGTGTGGGAGAAAGAGAAAGAGAGAGAGAGAGAGAGAATGCACTCACAGGTCTCTCCATGTCAGCGTTGAAACCTGGGCTGGGTCCAAACGCGAGGCAGCAGCCGAGGCGGCAGAGAGGGCTGCCTGGAGTCCGCGATCATGCCTTGATTACAATGAGACAAGTTGGGCGGACAGCCAAGAAATCTAACAAATGCACAGAGCGCCCCTGTTAACGGATTTTACAGCGCCCGCCTGCCCGCTTGCTCTCGCACTCACCCTCTCTCCATCCTTCCCACTCTCACACACATGCTCTTGCTCTCTCCATTTCTCTCTCTCGCTCTCTGGGGCACTTGCTCTCAGTTAAAATTACCCTTTTCCCTCCTCCCCCTGTCCTCTGCTCAGAACACAATGGTTAAATACTGCCCCCTTCCCAATACACGAACTCAACCCTCCTCTCTGAATTTAAAGGGAAATGGGAGATTGTTGTTAGTTAGCATGTGTTTGGTAACACGGTCTTCCTGAGCATGATACAGCCCCTCAAATACTAATTACAGCAGTCCAGTCAGTACCAGTCAGTGTTCTATTTGCAGCTACCGTCAATGTTATTCCAAACATGTCCCAGCCAATAATGAGATGCATGTATTTGATCGTTAGAACAATCCCCCTACCATCTCTTTAACAGCTGGTTTGTGTGTGAGTGCCCAGGCAGGGTATGGGTTGGGGGTTGGATGGTGGGGGTTGCCTGCAGGATTTCCCACGACTCCTTCTGCAGGCAGACAAATGCCGGACTACTCAGGAGGCAGCAGGGAAATCAAAACGCTGTGACTTGCAGTCAGTCGCTTAGTTTTCCCAGAGTGCTTCAGACACACAGACAGCTTCTTTGATAGAGTAGGGCAATTCTACGGTAACGGAATTACACTTTTTCAATTTAAAATTTACATTTTAGTCATTTAGCAGACGCTCTTATCCAGAGCGACTTACAGTTAGTGAATACATTATTTTTTTCTTTTTCATACTGGCCCCCCATGGGAATAGAACCCACAACCCTGGCGTTGCAAACAATGGGGCGAAGGATATCCATGCTACTTAACGCAGACCCAAGTTCAGTTTTGAGATCCACCGGCGTCATTGGAGTAAGGTTAGCTGGACGTTTCTGACTGTTCTTGGAACTGTGTCAACAGGCAGCCTCAACCCGCTTGGCTTGATGGGATATGTAGTGATTTTGCCAATTCAGCCAGATATGTGCACAGTCTTGTACCCTTAACCTTTTTTAAACTGACTATCATATTTGTTGATTTAAATCAGACTTTATTAGTATAATGAGTAATCCAAGAATGTCACAAATGAATTGCCACGAGAAAACTCAAGAAAATAGCAACTCTACAGAGCGCCAATGGCTACAATGAATGGCTAAATTACTTCAGGCCACGACGGTCCACGGTGCTCCTCCTCACCACTCTATTGCACAAGCGCACTTCACAGAGATGGCGTTCCCTAACATAAATATGCAAATACATGCTAGAACCCGCCAATAGGATCTCGCTAGCTCGTGCTTGGTTCTGCACACTTTGCTTCATTTGCTCCCATTGAAAACAACACAGATGAACCATCTTGGGTTAGTTATAAATATATTTCGCTAAACTTTCCAAAATAAAAATGGCCAAATGTTCTCCGGCACATGCCAGGTACCCCCATTTACATTATTGTCATTTAGCAGACGCTCTTATCCAGAGCGACTTACCATCCATGATGAGGACAGTAGGCTAGTCTTATTAGCTAGCTATATAAACTATTAACGTCATCATTCACATGTTCAAAAGACCTTGGGGATGTCCCTGACTTTGTAACAGGCTGCATAGGCTCACTGAGATCCCATTGTATTTAACAGCAATGACCTGGGGAAGAGTTGTAGCAGGCGAAGAAGACAGAACACTCACGGCATAGTCACAGCAGTCTCTGCCCTCTTCCACGTAGCCACTCTCATCGTGCAGGTGCTGGTATTCCATGCCCACCTCCACCTGTTGAAAGTTGCCTGACTAAAGAGATGGGCGCATACATTATAATTGCATTCAGGAGCACATTAACAGTAAGAGATTTGCAATGACACTCAATAATCATGCATGATGAATTTACACATTTTGACATGTAGCTATCTGTTTAGGCTAACGTTAGCAAACTAGCTACCTGACAAGTGAGTGAGTTTTAGATTTGGCGCTAAAAGAGAACAAAATCAAATGCTGACCATGAATCCTCAATGGATAGCAATTTGGCAAGCCGATTTATTTAAAGAAAAAACGGCTGAGATTATATTTGATTGCTAGCGCTACCTGGGATGTAGCAAGCCATGTTGGATGGTGATTTTCCACGGTCGTCGAAGTAGAACACGCTGGTACTTATCAAGCTAGCTATCTGCTAACACAGGATAAATAGGAGGCAGCAGTGTGTATTTTTGGAAATGCACAAATTCATCAACTCTTTGACATATATGGCAATCACAACTTTAACGTATCAGTATGGCGAAGTGTGCACCCTTCATTATATCAAAATTGTGCAGCCTCTGTGCAAATTGGAAAAAAATATGCATCGCAATGTGGACAAGACAGCAATGGTGAATAATTACCCATTTTAACCACTAGGTGGATTACTTGCTTTATCCTGGTGAGGAGTCCACTGTGTCCGGAAACCTTCTGGTTGGTGGTTTATCCCAAAGCTCACCTCGCCTTTGTTGGCTCTCATGCGTTAATATATGCTCTCATGTCATTGTTGGTGAAGGAAAGACCATTATATATTTTTATGATCAACTAGAGATTCAACTAGACTATACCAAGAGGGGTCATAGGGTTAGATAGCCCCCATAGACTACTAATGTCTGACACCATAGACATTCAATCTGTCTTTCATTATCACTGGTCTCATATGGGACTATGGGTTAGGCCTGCCTATTCAGTGAAAATCAGTCTGGTAGTGCTATTATTTGTGTGCACATGCTAAAATAGTATAGAATACACCCAATAAGTATCGATAATACTTTGTCTCTTTGGTTTGCATTAATGATGGGTGTATATCTCTGAAGTCAGGAGGACTTTGCTATCAGCCAGGCAATGTTCCCTTTAAATGAGAAGGGCACAATTACTGCCCACATAAGCAGTGGGGTGACATGACAGAGAGAGAAAGAAAGATGTTTAGCTCTGCCTTTTACATTTACAATATTAAGATGAGTGGGCTTATTTCAGATTACTTATTTCATCTTCTCAACTTTTGGAAATGTGCATATACTGGATCTTCATGTTTGATAAAGGTTATGATGTCCTTGTTTTGTCTTTCAACCGCTTCTACCCCAAAGCCATAAGACTGTTGAACAGTTAATTAAACGGCTACCCGGACTTTCTGCTTTTCACCCCCTACCTACATGTACATAGTACTTCAATCAATCAATCACCTAACCTAACCAAACCTACATGTACATATTACCTCAATCAATCACCCCAACTACCTCGTACCCCAGTTCACTGACTCTGTACCGGTACTCCTTGTATATAGCCTGTATATAGCCTTGGTGTTGTTATTTTATTGTGTTACTACATTTTATCTATTTGTTAATTTTCTTACTTTTTAAGTGCATTGTTGGGAAAGGGCTCGTAAGTACATATTTCACGGTAAAGTCTACACTTGTATTCGGCGCATGTGACAAATACAATTTGATTTGATTTACTTTTCATTTTTCCAACAGTTCCAACCCTTGTCTGAGAAAGTGAAGATGAGTGAAGTAAGTGTTAAAGTAGTTCACATAAAGTACTGTATTATCCGCACTGAGGTTTTAATGAATATGTGGTTTGATAACAAAATTCAATCCACACATTGAGAATATATTGCATTGACATTGCATTTAAGATTTCAGAGTGAGTAGACTAGTATGGTCCCTACTGTCTTTCACAATGTTTACTGGCAAACAATGACAATGTATTCCTCAATTATCTGAATAATCTCTGACATGCTGTTCATGACATGAAATTGTTCCACCAAAAAAATTCAGTTCACTTACTTTTTAAATATCGAAAATGGTTTCAGACTTGTGTGCTTTGTGAAAGATTTGTCTATCTAGGCTGTTTTACTTCAGTCAACTCAGTCTTAAATCACTTCAGCAAATCAGCCAAAGTAGAGAACAAAACAATTTTTGAGCTTGCTAAATCTTAGCTGCCAGTGTTGTCCTGGGGGATGTAAACAGAATTCTGTCTGTGTTTCACAGGGCTCCGGAGGAGAGGGCAAAGAAGCGGTAGGAGGCTTACACGTTACGAAATGTTTATTAACTATCAACATTAATATAGTTTTCAAAAGAACTTGGGAGAGCAAAAAAAGGAGGGTCAATTTTATTGGTAATTTCCAGGGGAAGGGCAATGGTGGAGGAGGGAAACACGGCCATGGGGATGGGGAAGGAGGAAGAGGTGGCGAGCATGGTAGAGGAGGTGAACACGGAGGAAGAGGAGATTGTGGCGGACATTAAAGATATGATCATGCATCTGTTGTCAACACGTATTACAAATAAAACAGTTTGGGCGATTTAGTAAAGTTGACAAATCTCGAATAAAACGTACTTATAAAACCGAACAAAATAATTGTATAACTTCTTAATGCATAAGCAAATATTAATGCAATGGCATATCTAAACAGGACATCTTATGTCAGAGGCAGTGAGACGCACCACTATCATTCTTACCATTCCTGTGTATGCCAGATTGCCCAGATCAAACACTCAAAGAAGTCATTCTTATCATTTTAGCCCGGAACATTTGTCTCACCTTGCACCACTTATGTTTATCCCTTGTTATCAATCCTTTCCACAACATTTCAGGGGAAAAAATCCAAAACAAATGTTTCAGTGTTCAACAAAAAGCCCACAGCATTGATACAGTAAAAGGGCCAATTTCCTCTCATGTTTAATGGTCCTTGCATTACATTTTAGTCATTTAGCAGACGCTCTTATCCAGAGCGACTTACAGTTAGTGAGTGCATACATTTTCATACTGGCCCCCCGTGGGAAACGAACCCACAACCCTGGCGTTGCAAGCGCCATGCTCTACCAACTGAGCTACAGGGGACAACTTGCAGAGGGATAAACATCTCAAATTAGCTGTCTCATACATATCCTTTAAAATATATTCTAAAGATAATACATTTGGGGTCTGTGCTACTAAATAATCTCTAAAATGCACAGTTATTTATACAGCAATGGCATGTTTGTACACAGATTACATTTTTATATATATTTTTTAATTCGGTTGAATAAAGATGTACATGTAAAAAAGAAAAGCATGACAAAAGTTTCTTGCACATGTCTATGTAAAAGTACAGTATAATAATATGGATCTCATTGCTATGGAAACAAGTCTTCAACAATCTGGGGTGTTAATTATGTCACATGATGAGTTGCTAAGCAAACAATATGACAGAAAAGCAAAAAGATGCTAGAAATATTATCCATCCATGATACAGTATCATAATATTTCTAAGACATAAATTCACAAAGATCAGGATGACATATTAGCAACTATCTATACCTTTATATAGCAGATACATGTTATATATATATATATATATATATATATATTTTTACAAACAGTGAAACGGTGGCCTACTGTAGTGATACAGGCTCATAATTGATCATAATCAGGATTATGCAAAAGTCATGGTACTTCTGAATGAGAGAGTTGTTGGTTCTTGGACTTTACACCTGAACATTCAGCACTCTCTTTCCTCTTGGGTCAGTGTGGTAACTGAGTTCACCAGCTCCTCTCTGAGCTGATCCATGGCAGCTGTTATGACTACCTGAACCACAGAGCATGCAGTCTCCAGCAGGTGGACCTCTTTCTGCTGCACATCACAGTTCTGCTTAGAATCACCATTATTTTCAGCATTGAGGATTCCATGGAATGTGTCACAACCAGTCTTCAAAGAGTTGTTCAGTTCAATGGGGTATAAATGCACATCATCAGACATGTCACTCTCTAAATGCGAATCCTCTTTAACACTCTCATTTGCCATTATGCTTGTTGGGGTGTTTTCCTCCATAGCTTTTATTCTATTATGTACAAAAGCATCCTCACAAATTGCATTTAAGTCAATGTGTTTGTTAATAGCATTTGATGTGAAATCCTCCCCCAATAATAGATAATCTGGGGCAACTGTGCTTGAGGTAACACTTTCACTAAAGCCTGAATGTCTCTGCACCTCCTCTACCTCTACAACAAGATTCACTCCATCATTACCGGGACAACTATAGGTCTCTATGGGATATGGGGTTACCAGCATCTCATCCACCTGCTTCAGTCTATGTTCAGGATATTTTTTAGTTTCCATTTTATCAGTTGTAGGGGCAGGGTTTTCGTAAGCCTTAGTTTCTGTACTTGTTTCTATGGTGTCTCTGACCTCACTGTCCTCTGACTTCATAACACTCACATCCACACTCACTGTTAGTGTCTCAGAGCAATGCGCCTTTGCCTCCCTGACAACATCTAGGGGATGTGGATTAGGGTTCATGAGCTCAGTAATATCATCAGCATGTCTGTTAGCCAGGACTATAGTCTCCTCTTCAATGTATTCCTGTGTGCCTCCAATACGCTCCTGGAAGAAAGGAGAGGGCTTTTTGGTTCTGTGCCTCCAGAGATTCACAGTCTTTTTCTTGAAGGAAATTACACAAGAAGAATGATCTTGTAGAGAAATCTCTGGTCCTAGCTGTTCTTGCTTTTTTTTTGATTGGTCGCTGGGAGCCATCATGAGCCTTTTGAAGATTCTCCAGGTTTTAACTTTTAACTTTTCCTCCTTCCCTTTCATCGCAGTAGTGTCAAGGCTAGAGCAATTGTTAACTTGCTTTACACTGGTTGTTACACCGTAAACTGCAGTTGGTTGAACAGCAAAGTCTCTGGTTTGCTTGTTGAAAAATGTGATATCATGACCTTCTTCCTTGTCTTCCTTCTTACCAGCTCTCTTCCTCCACCTTCCAATGCAGATGAGAGATGGAGAGAAGCATCGCTTCCAATGCTTCCTTATGCCTTGTTTTTCCCTCTTGAGCGTTTGGTTTGAATGGTCAGCTTTTACATCACTTTGTTCTGTGGAGGGTGACTTTGTGGTTCCCATTGTGTTTTCTAGTGTTACCTCCTCTTCTTTGGAATCAGGTGGTTTCCGAGGGCTCTCTGTGGTAGATTCCAGTGGAACCTCTTCAATGATTGTGTCCTGACAGCCAGGCATGGAATCTTCCTTGGTGCCATTGCCATCACCTAATCTCTTCTGTCCCCAAGCCCAAGTCTTTCCCTTCCTCTCCATGTCACTGCTAGTCTTTGATTTACCAAGGAGGAGTCGTGGAGGACCTGTCAGTTTTCTCCTCAGACCCACTCTTCCCTGAGCGTGTCCAATCGAAGCCTCTTTGACTGACATGGTTGATTTATTATCAGACCAGCTCTTCAGTTATTTATCTTCCAGAGGAAGTTGGATGTGTCAAAACATTATTCAACCATGACACCTGAGGACACAATCCTTGATGACCCTCTGGCAGGATATCAGCCCTATGAATAAAACGTACACATTGAGGAATTGTTTGAAAGTGTGAAGATTTGCGCAATCAATAACATTTTCCTGATGCAAAAGTAGTAAGCGTGTTTTGAGGCATACATATCAGATACAGTAGTCTCAAGGGAGGTGCAACAAATGGCTTTGAAGTTCTTATTTGCAGAACCACAATATTCATCAATATTACAGTTTCTAACATTAAAGGTCTTTGTTGTCATGAATGAGTCACAATATTGAGACTAATTATGCCAATTAGATAATTTCGACCCAACATTAGTTGTCTATTTTTATCCCATGACTCATCCATGACTCAATGAATATTGAGGTTGTTATCACGTTTACATTTATTAGGCTAATATAGAAGAAATGAAACATGAAAAGGTTGAAGAAGATTACAATCAGGTAAAAGCATTGAGCAAAAAAAAAAGAAATAGGATATTCTCTCAAATGATACCTTTGGAAGAAATAACCCCTCTCTTCAAATACTTCCTATACTAATAAATTACAATTCATTTCAATGAATGAATCATTTAACTGTATCTATGCAAATGGTTGAGTAGCAATCAAAATACAATTATTCAGATGTAAAAAATATATAATCATGTTCTACTTACTGTTTGTAAAACTCTGTAGGACAATATTTCTTAATTCCCCAATGCCATGAGATACATGGTGGCACAATACCTGTAGACGTCCTGACAAGCCGCAGTCCATGCGCAAGTGTCCAACGGAGCTCTCTCAGAGAGCAAGCAGTATGTTTCATTTACATGTTTCAAAGGAGCAGCATCCTACCCGGTTTCCATAGTGACACATTGATTGGATTGTAGCACAGTACCCTGCCCACCATCACTACAACATACAGTGCCTTCAGAAAGTATTCACACCTCTTGACTTTTCCACATTTTGTTTTTTTCAGCCTGAATTTAAAAATGTATTAATTGAGATGTTTTTCTCACTGGCCTACACACAATACCCCATAATGTCAAAGTGGATATTTTTATAAATTAATTAAAAATGAAAAGCTGAAATGTCTTGAGTCAATAAGTATTCAACCCCTTTGTTATGGCAAACCTAAATAAGTTCAGGAGTAACATTTGCTTAACATAATAAGTTGCATGGACTCACTCTGTGTGCAATAATAGTGTTTAACATGATTTTTTAATGACTACCTCATTTCTGTACCACAGAGGAGCAGTGAATTTCAAACACAGATTCAACCAAAGCAGACATTGATGATCCCTTTGAGCATGGTGAAGTTATTAATTACACTTTGGATGGTGTATCAATACACCCAGTCAACTACAAAGATACAGGCGTCCTTCCTAACTCAGTTGCCGGAGAGGAAGGAAACCACTCAGCGATTTGACCATGAGGCCAATGGTGACTTTAAAACAGTTAGAGAGTTTAATGGCTGTGATATGCAAAAACAGAGGATGGATCAACAACTTTGTAGTTACTCCACAATACTAACCTAATTGACAGAGTGAAAATATTCCAAAACATGCATCAAGGCACTAAAGTAATACTGCAAGAAATGTGGCAAAGCAATGAACTTTTTTTTCTGAATACAAAGTGTTATGTTTGGGGCAAATCCAATACACACATTACTGAGTACCACTCTCCATATTTTCAAACATAGTGGTGGCTGCATCATGTTATGAGTATGCTTGTAATCTTTAAGGACTGGGGAATTTTTCAGGATAAAAAAGAAACGGAATGGAGCTAAGCACAGGCAAAATCCTAGAGGAAAACCTGGTTCAGTCTGCTTTCCACCAGACACTGGGAGATGAATTCACCTTTCAGCAGGACAATAACCTAAAACACGAGGTCAAATCTACACTGCAGTTGCTTACCAAGAAGACAGTGAATGTTCCTGAGTGGCCGAGTTACAGTTTTGGCTTAAATCTACTTGAAAATCTATGGCAATACCGGAAAATGGTTGTCTAGCAATGATCAACAACCAATTTGACAGAGCTTGAATAATTTTGAAAATAATAAATGGCCAAATGTTGTACAATCCAGGTGTGGAAAGCTCTTAGAGACTTACCCAGAAAGACTCACAGCTGTAAATCGCCACCAAAGGTGCAACAAATTGTTGATTCAGAGGTGTGAATACTTATGTAAATGAGATATTTCTGTATTTCGTTTTCAATAAATTTGCTAACATTTCTAAAAACATGTTTTCACTTTGTCATTATGGATTATTGTGTGTAGATGGATGAGAAAAATCAATTTTCAATTCAGGATGTAATACAAAATGTGGAATAAGTCAAGGGGTATGAATACTTTCTGAAGGCACAGTATTTGTGAATCTCTGTTTTCAATTGACACAAAATTGTCACCAATATGTAATTATGCACTACGGCCACCCCCTTCAACTCTGATTGATACTACAATCAGTGTAGAATAGATGAATCCCTGTCTCAGTAACAGGGACAAAGAGAATAGACGTGGCAGCCTATACAATACACTGTGCACAATTATTTGGCAAGTCAGTATTTTGACCATATCAACATTATTATGCATATTTCCCAACTCCAAGCTGTATAAACTGGAATGCTTATTGGATTTAAGCATATCAGGTGATGTGTATTTGTGTAATGAGGGAGGGTGTGGCCTAAGGAGATCAACACCCTATATCAAGGTGTGCATAATTATTAGGCAGCTTCTTTTCCTCAGGCAAAATGGGCCAAAAAAGAGATTTAACTGACTCTGAAAAGTCAAAAATTGTAAAAAGTATTTCAGAGGGATGCAGCACTCTTGAAATTGCTAAGATATTGGGGCGTGATCACAGAACCATCAAATGTTTTGTTGCAAATAGTCAACAGGGTCGCAAGAACCGTGTTGAGAAAAAAAGACGCAAATTAACTGCCAAAGATTTGAGAAGAATCAAACGTGAAGCTACCAGGTACCCATTATCCTCCAGTGCTGTCATATTCCAGAACTGCAACCTACCTGGAGTGCCCAGAAGTACAAGGTGTTCAGTGCTCAGAGACATGGCCAAGGTAAGGAAGGCTGAAACCTGACCACCACTGAACAAGACACATAAGTTGAAACGTCAAGACTGGGCCAAGAAATATCTGAAGACAGATTTTTCAAAGGTTTTATGGACTGATGAGATGAGTGACTCTTGACGGACCAGATGGATGGTCCCGTGGCTGGATCAGTAACGAGCACGGAGCTCCACTTCGACTCAGACGCCAGCAAGGTGGAGGTGGGGTACTGTTATGGGCTGGTATTATTAAAGATGAGCTAGTTGGACCTTTTCGGGTTGAAGATGGACTCAAACTCAACTCCCAAACCTACTGCCAGTTTTTAGAAGACACTTTCTTCAAACAGTGGTACAGGAAAAAGTCTGCATCTTTCAAGAAGACCATGATTTTTATGCAGGACAATGCTCCATCGCATACATCAAAGTACTCCACTGCGTGGCTAGCCAGTAAAGGCCTTAAAGATGAAAGAATAATGACATGGCCCCCTTCCTCACCTGACCTAAACCATATTGAGAACTTGTGGTCCCTTCTTAAACGGTCGATTTATGGTGAAGGAAAACAGTACACCTCTCTGACCAGTGTTTGTGCTGCTGCACAAAAAGTTGATTGTCAACAGATCAAGAAACTGACAGACTCCATGGATGGAAGGCTTATGACTGTTATTGAAAAGAAGGGTGGCTATATTGGTCGCTGATATTTTTTTTGAAATGTCAGAAATGTTTATTTGTACATTTTGAGTTGTTTGTTTATTATTCTCACTTTAACAGATGAAAATAAGTGAGATGGGGAACTTTCTCCAAAGAAAGCTAAAACCTCACTTTTACTTTCTTAAATATTCAGGTTTGAGGTTTATTAACATTTTGGATTGACCGAGAGCACTGTAGTTGTTCAATAATAAATTAATCCTCAAACATACAACTTGCCTAATAATTGTGCACACAGTGTATAAAGCTTTGTGAATAGTTAAGACTACAGTGCTGTTAGTTTTTCCTGCTCTTCTCTAAATGAGCTGCACAGCCATGCTACCTGGCTCTGATTCTGCATGTAGTTGTGCTGCTAGGCAGATGGCAGCCCCAGCAGGTGGTCCATGTCAGACTCATCTCTATAATTGTAGCTTCTCTGGTTCCCAGTCACAAAACTAATGCACACACCTCAACCCCCCCTCCCCCCTCGATTTCAGTTACGAAGGTAATCAACTAAGGGTAAGATACAATCAAACCCTCAGTGGGGAAATCCACTCTGTAGAAAAAAATAACATAGCACCTGTGCTATTCATTAAAACCAAAAAAGGTGTGTTTCCAATGAACAGAGACATTTTCCATTTAAAATACTTTTTTTCCATTTAATCATTATTTTCTGATCTAAAAGTGTCATGAATTAGTGTACAGTACTTTAACAGTATTATACATTGGTCATTCTATATTACAATATCAAAGAAAAAAAAAGAAAAAAATGAAATATTTGAAGAGGCACAATTAGGACAAATCTTTAAACAACAAGGAATGTCAGAATTTGTTCTGCTTAATTTTCAACACTGTTTTGAATCCAAAGGCACATGTCTTTACCAGTCCATGGCAGTAGACAGAGTCTGATTTACACACAAATCACACAGATAACCACCTGATTCATGATCTGAGACCTCCCTCTCCATAGGGTCTCCTTGCCATGCACAGTATTATCAAACAACACTGTACTTCTGGAGGGATAAGATACAGTAACTTCTGGAGGGATAAGATACAGTAACTTCTGGAGGGATAAGATACAGTAACTTCTGGAGGGATAAGATACAGTAACTTCTGGAGGGATAAGATACAGTAACTTCTGGAGGGATAAGATACAGTAACTTCTGGAGGGATAAGATACAGTAACTTCTGGAGGGATAAGATACAGTAACTTCTGGGAAGGTTTGTTTATTTTCAGAGGTGATTATTGAAGGAATGTAAGCAGGTCATTTCCCCCTGCTAGAATACTAATACAGAGTTAGTCTCGGGGGACAAACATTTTCCTAATTAATTACGTTTCTTTAGTTTACCCTTCAGTGGCCACGGGCAGCGCAAATGAATTATTGACAGACGTCAGCGACTGAGTGAAAAATACAGGACATTATTGACAGGGGAGGGAAGAGCTTCCAGTTACTGCTCCACCACATTTCATTAGGGCTCGTTGTGGGGGCTGCAGACCACAGACCACGACTGTTTATGAAAGATAGAGATCGAAAGAGAGCGCAACAGAGAATATCCAGAATTATCACAGACATAGAGATCGAAAGAGAGAAAGAGAGCGCAACAGAGAGAATATCCAGAATTATCACAGACATCAACCATATCTGTAAACTACTATTGGTTGTTGTATTGATGTCATTCGTATAGCTGTAGTGTTAGTGGATTCCTTCAGGTAAACAGGGTGGAGCCCCTATTAGAATAGTCCGTTGACCTGCTCAGTCTCAGGGTCCAGGTCAATGTCGTAGAAACATGGCCTTGTGGGCAGCCCTGGAATCGTGGGCATCTAGGATGGGGCAGAAAAAAATTACTATATCAGTATTTTTATGTCCTCTGATCAAGAGATGGATTTGACTCGCCATTGATTCAGTTGATTCTCTGTTGAGGCCAGTGCTTTCTTACCATGCCAACCAGAGGGTAGAGGAACCCAGCACCCACACTGGCACGGATGTCTCTGATGGGCAGGACGAACCCTGTGGGCACCCCCTTTTTATCTGCCTCGTGGGACAGGGACAGATGGGTCTTTGCCATGCAGATGGGCAGATTCCCAAAGCCCTGAACAAGACAAGAATGGCATTCATTGAAAGGAGATTATAACCTCAAATAGAAATGTAAGTCTTTATTTACAGAATTGTTTTTTCTTTCAAGTCTGTCCTTAAGTCTCTTTTTTCTTGAACCTTAAAGGATGAGGTTGACAATGGAAGGAAGAAGGCCCATGTCCTTGAGTAGAATGAGCTCCAGAAATCATGTAAACAAATAACCGTCTCCATTAAAATCCTTTGTCTCATAGCTATTGTACCTGTTTGGTGTAGAGTTCCACCTTGAGCTGGGCATCTGGCAGCAACTCTATGTCATCAGCCCCATAGATCTTCTGAGCAATGATCCGGATCTTATCCACAATGGGCAGCTAAAGGTGATTCAGACAGACAAAAATACACATATGCACGACATATGAGTACCATAGAACTGGTTCAGGCCATCTACACTGATTCATCAACATGTTTCAATTTAGTGCACGCATTTGCAACAGTACCATGTCATTTTAACGTGGATAATTGGGTAATATTTGGTTGAGACGTTGATCAATGAGATTACAACCATCTAACTGTAAATCGCTCTGGATAAGAGCATCTGCTAAATGACTAAAATGTAAATCTCAAAAAGACAGCCAAAAGTAAGTTGAATTTCCAATGTGTTATCACTATGCTTTCAACCATCTAAAAGCACAACCAAATTCCAATCCGATTTTTGGTTTAGTTGTCATACAAATGTCTATCACTGCGCTTTCAACCATTTAAAAGCACACTAAAGTTCAAATGGGAATACATTGTCAGATATGTTGTTTATTTATACAACATAGTGTTATCACTGTGCTTCATCTAATAGCAGAACCAAATTACCTGGATTGCAGTTGAGATTACATTAAAAGTACATGGCGCAAGCAATCAATGCCGTTCCAGATTCTCCACAGATTAGAACAGCAATTGTGAAGATCTCCACAGACCTGCAACGACCTATGCATGCTATCTTGAACATGCACACTTTATAATGATGAAGTTATTATTATGAATTAACCTCAATGTGGCCATGGATGTGTTACTCATTTGAAGGTTGAATGTTACATTAGTTTGTAAGATACCATAAATAGCTGAATGTTAAGGCTATTTACTGTAAAAGTCATATTGAATTGTGTTTGGTTGACAACGCAACCAAATATCAACATTTAAAGGATATGTATCTACTGCTTGGATAGTTCCATCTGAGCCACTGGCTTAATCCCATTCTTTAACATTCATTTTTGGTTGAGTTGGAGCAGTGAATCCAGCATATCATTTGTTGACAAGTTAATAGGCTATTTATTGTACACTACATGACCAAAAGTATATGGACACCTGCTTGTCGAACATCTCATTCCAAAATCATGGGCATTAATATGGAGTTGGTCCCCCCTTTGCTGCTATAACAGCCTCTACTCTTCTGGGAAGGCTTTCCACTAGATGTTGGAACATTGCTGCGGGGGCTTCCATTCAGCCACGAGCATTAGGGAGGTCGGCCACTGATGTTGGGTGATTAGGCCTGGCTTGCAGTCGGCGTTCCAATTCATCCCAAAAGTGGTCGATGGGGTTGAGGTCAGGGCTCTGTGCAGGCCAGTCAAATTCTTCCACACCGATCTCGACAAACCATTTCTGTATGGACCTCACTTTGTCCACGGAGGCATCGTCATGCTGAAACAGGAAAGTGCCTTCCCCAAACTGTTGCCACAAATTTGGAAGCACAGAATCATCTAGAATGTCATTGAATGCTGTAGCGTTAAGATTTCCCTTCACTGGAACTAAGGGGCCTAGCCCGAACCATGAAAAACAACCCCAGACCATTATTCCTCCTCCACCAAACTTTACAGTTGACACTATGCATTCAGGCAGATAGCGTTCTCCTGGCATCGGCCAAACCCAGATTCGTCCATCGGACTGCCAGATTGTGAAGCGTGATTCATCACTCCAGAGAACGCGTTTCCACTGCTCCAGAGAACAATGGCGGCAAGCTTTACAACACTCCAACCGACGCTTGGCATTGCGCATGTTTATCTTAGGCTTGTGTGCGGCTGCTCGGCCATGGAAACCCATTTCATGAAGCTCTCGACGAACAGTTCTTGTGCTGACGTTGCTTTCAGAGGCAGTTTGGAACTCGGGATTGAGTGTTGCAACCGAGGACAGAAGATTTTTACATGCTACGTGCATCAGCTCTCGGCGGTCCAGTTCTGTGAGCTTGTGTGGCCTACCAATTCGCGGCTGAGCCGTTGTTGCGCTTAGATGTTTCCACTTCACAATAACAGCACTTAAAGTTGACCGGGGCAGCTCTAGCAGGGCAGACATTTTACGAACTGACTTGTTGGATAGGTGGCATCCTATGACAGTGCCACATTGAAAGTCACTGAGCTCTTCAGTACGGGCCATTCTACTGCCAATGTTTGTCTATGGAGATTGCGTGGCGGTGTGCTCGATTTTACACACCTGTCAGCAATGGTATGGCTGAAATAGACAAATCCACTAATTTTAAGGGGTGTCCACATACTTTTGTACATATAGTGTATTTCAAAAGTGATATTGAATTGTGTTTGGTTGTCAATGCAACCAAATATCAACATTTGAAGGAGATTGATATTGTGCTTGGCTAGTTCCATCTGTGCCACTGACTTAGTCTTCAATTTCAGTTAGTCTACAAAGTAATAATTTATTATGTTGGATTCACGTCTCCATCTCAGCCAAAAATCTAAGTTGAAGAATAGGACTAAATCAAATCAAACTTTATTTAAAGGTACATTTAAAGTTTGATTTGATTTAGTCCTATTCTTTAACTTAGATTTTTGGTTGAGATGGAGACGTGAATCCAACATAACAATTATTAATTTGTAAACAAACTGGAATTAAAGACAGACTAAGTCAGTGGCACAGATATAACTATCCAAGCAAAAGATACATCTCCTTCAAATGTTGATATTTGGTTGTGTTGACAACCAATCACAATTCAATATCATTAAATATCATTACATTTGAAAATCAACCGGAGCTTGAAACCCTAGGCCTATCGAATTGTCTATTTTTTGTTGAATTCTGGATTGAATTTAAAAATAGCTGTTGATGACTTTGCAAATGCTATATAGGCCTAAATAGCATAATTTATGATATGAGTGACAAAGTATGGTCACATTTAATTTGCTCTGTTAATCCTTCCCTTTGGAATGTCTTCGATAGCAACAGTTTATCAATTTAGTTTTTAAGTGGAGATCTCTCACCAATCATTCTCACGATAGCACATTGGTAACAGTCAGTGACAAATATCATAGCTGGGCTTGGTTAAAACCCTGGATGGGAGACCAAAGGGATAGCTATAGATAGATCAATTCTCCAATAGGAGGTGCTGCCAGCCTATTGTTTTTTTTTTCTGATAGTGGATATAACGTTGAAGATCTGACGTTGTTTTAAAGGTACAAATTCAACATATTTTATACAAGGTTTTTCCTATGTTGAAATTTGGTTACCATGATGACATAATCCTGTGGTTGACATTTCACCCTCAAAACAACAGTTTACGTTGATAACTTTTTTCAAATTCAATGTATTTTCCACATAGATTTCACTTCACAATACATTGACAAATTACATTGAAACAATGTTGATTCAACCAGTTTGTGCCCAGTGGGTAGCCATTGCATAGCCTATATCAGGAATCAACCAATATTCCACTGCTCCTCTCCTCTGTACTCCTCTCAGTGATTCCCCTGGTGCTCTGAGTCAGTCGCATGGGCAGTCACCAGTCACCAGTCATCAGAGGGGCGTACGGCAGCAGTCCTGCTCCTGTCTATGACAGATGCACTGTAGTAGAGAATAGTGCCATTTCACATTTCGACTAGCCTCGACTCAGGGGGTCACAGGCACATCCCTCCTCCCCTGTCAGTTGCACATTGACTGATGAAGTGACATGGGGTTGATGTATGAATACTCTGTGATTAAAACAGTCATCGGAGCATAAGAAGTGAATCAGTGATTTCATCTATGGACATGACACAAGACTGATGGTGAGATGGGATGAATGGAATAATAATAATAATAATAATAATAATAATAATAGCATTAGAGTCCAGCCAGTGAACAGTCAAGATGAGAAAAACGACCTGAGCAGGATTAAATCAATGCACCTACACTACCAGTCAAAAGTTTGGACACACCTACTCATTCAAGGGTTTTTCTTTATTTCTACATTGAAGAATAATAGTGAAGACATCAAAACTATGAAATAACACATATGGAATCATGTAGTAACCAAAAAAAGTGTTAAACAAATGTGATTCTTCAAATAGCCACCCTTTGCCTTGATGACAGCTTTGCACACTCTTGGCATTCTCTCAACCAGCTTCACCTGGAATGCTTTTCAACAGTCTTGAAGGAGTTCCCACATATGCTGGGCAATTGTTGGCTGCTTTTCCTTCACTCTGCCGTCCGACTCATCCCAAACCATCTCAATTGGGTTGAGATCGGGGGATTGTGGAGGCCAGGTCATATGATGCAGCACTCAATCACTCTCCTTCCTGGTAAAATTGCCCTTACACAGCCTGGAGGTTTTGTTCAACACCTTTTTGGTTACTACATGATTCCATATGTGTTATTTCATAGTTTTGATGTCTTCACTATTATTCTACAATGTAGAAAATAGTAAAAATAAAGAAAAACCCTTGAATGAGTAGGTGTGTCCAAACCTTTGACTGGTACTGTATGTCATAAAGTGAAAACCAAGGTCTTTCAGTAAGGCCAACGCTCGCTTTACCTCTACATCATAGAGGAACTTGAAGTCGCTGGGGGCCTCAGAAGCCCTCTGCACAGCCTGTCCCAGGGCCACGGCACCAGCACCCCCTTCAGCCCAGTGAGAGCAGCGCACCGCATCGAAGGCTCCCGCTGCCTTGGCCAAGCTACAGATCAGGTCCAGCTCTGATTCAGTGTCTGTCCTACAGTCAGGGTCACAAAGGTCAGAGGTCAAAGCACTAAGACACAGGACAACGGGTAAAATAGTTTCAGATGCTCACGGATCATGACTAGGACTTACTTGAAAGCGTTGACGGCCACCACCACTGGCACTCCAAAGTGTGTGGCATTTTCCACCTGTTTCCTCATGTTACTGCAGCCCTTCCCAAGCAGCTCAAGGTTCTACGCAAGAACACACAATGGGTCTTGTTGATATATAGCCATTACATTGCCTTTGTAGAGACACCTCCGAGATATCTTGAAGAGCAAGTTAAGTGCAGCCATTTTCTACTCACATCAATGATCACATGTAACCAGTAGGCATTAGGCACTGGTCCATGTAAATGAAAGGAGCTTGTGAACTAGATCTAATTTCACTGAATAATGGATGGGCCTGTGTAGTTCAGATCAACTAATAGCATCAGATGAGAATTAAACCAGGTCACAAGACACAGAGCAAATACCACACTCATGCGCTTGATGTCTTCTAATGAATGATTGAGTCTTACGACCAAGACTTAGTGCAGAGGATGGGCAATATGCCATTATTGGGGGGAGTAGTCTTACCTCTTCCACATATTCTTTGGGCAGGGGCATCCCAGCAGTAACCTGCAGCAAAGTCAAGTCAAAAAGCCACCAAATTAACAAAATAGCATAAGCAATAATGGGATCAATCCCTACCCAATGGCATGAAACTTACTAGTGTTTGTGGGGGTAGAGCTAAAGCAGCAGCAGAGTGAATATGAATGAGGTCTTCCTGTGTGACCGCCACACAGCAGGAAATGTAATTACATTCTCAGCAGTGCACCTGCATTCATTGACGGGGGATATGACATTCCATAAGAGAATATATATGTGACAATAACGTGTGAACATTCTCTAGGCTGATCTGATGATTATAATTCACTGCACTGAGCAACCACTCTTTTGCCTTTGAGGGTAAAAACATGTCCTTAGATTGTTTTTTCTGAAGCAGTCTTTCTGAAAGCTGCCCATTGGCACCACCATTAGGACAGAGGTAGAACGATTTCCGGAGACCGCCTGTAAACTATGCAGTCACTCACCGTTGGTCCGCCTCCGTGCATCTTCAGGGCTCGGACGGTGGCCACCAGCACTACCACGTGAGGCCGCAGGCCGGAGTAGCGGCATTTGATGTTGAAGAATTTCTCCATGCCGATGTCAGCGCCGAACCCAGCCTCTGTCACTGTTCGATGAGAGAGACAACCAACACTCACATTACATGAGTTGTTCATAGTTTTGTTTCTTGCCAAGGGAGAGTCTGTGTGTTTTAGCCCCACTCACCCACGAAGCCCTCCTGTCCGACCAGCTTCAGGGCTATCTTATCAGCCAAGATGGAGGAGTTGCCATGGGCGATGTTGGCGAAGGGTCCGGCATGGACAAACACAGGTGTTCCCTGTTGAGAGAAACACCTCTCAGTCATACAGCAGCAGAACACACACAGCCTGTGGCAATGTCACCATTCTGACTCACAGCAGTCAGTCTACCCCATCAAACACCATACAGACTCAGAATCACTTATCTGCAGTCAACATAAGTTTAGCTAAGCAAGTTCTAGGCTTTGAAATATCTGTCGATTAGACCAAATCCTGCCTCTGTACTTCTCAAAGAAAAATAGGGGATTAGTAACTAAACTAAAAACAGCCACAAGCAGACACCATCTGTCTACTCCAGACTGCGTCATCACTGCTCCAGGAGAATGTAGGAAGCATCACATCCACACTACCCTAAACATTTAAAGAATCTAAAACCCATTTTCCCACGCTGCTTTGCTTCCCCCTCCTCCAGTCGCCGGGCCAGTACAGTTCAGCCCTCTCCCGTGGCTCTGAGGCCCTGAGGCCCACCCACCTCCAGAGTCTGCATCAGGTTGGGCTTGATGGCATCCCTCATCAGCACAGTCAGGGCTCCACTCACACCCTGCACAGAGGGAAGGCGCAGGAAGAATCTTTGAAGCCCAGAATCAACAAGCACTCATCACAAATCTCAATCCAACCACTGATCATTGCACAACCACAGTAAATGTTGTCAAAAACAGAGCAATTGAATGTGTTGACGGTCTGTGTTGGTTGACCGTGTGGCGGAAGGAGACTAGGGCCACTGACCAGGTCCTCTGTGGTGATGGGCTGCCCGCTGCGGCTGGTGGCCACCACCATCTTGGCCAGGCGCTGGCGCATGTCCTCCAGGCTGTTGGTGAGAGCCAGCACGGCCATGATCTCACTGGCCACCGAGATGCTGAACTGGGCCTGGGGAGGGGAGGGGGACAGAACAGGAGTCAACATGTCAGTATTAGTAGGTGACTAACTAATGGTAGAAAAACATGTGCACTATGAACTTAGAAATACCTCCCTAGTGTGTCCCTTCTCAGTCGGTGATTGGCCAACGGTGATCTTCCTCAGGAAACGATCATTGGTGTCCAACACTGAAATAACGCAAAGACCCATAAAACTACATCTCATCATTTCTCATAGTATGCAGTATACACAATAACAGCTGCCTGTGTCTCCCCAGACACAGTGTATCTCCAGTACCTCTGTGCCAGGTGATGGAGTCTGGGTCCATGTCCAGGCGGGTGAAGCGGTTGATCTCCTCCTCAGTGAGAGTGGTGGGGTCAGTCTTCTCAATGCCCAGTCTCTATAAGGATCATACACACAGACACTTGCAGAGAAATTCTCTCACTAGCACAGCCAAGATGATAACGGTATTATCCATGGATACGTTCTGATGTTCTGATGTTTTTACCTTTAGTCTGTTTATCTGGATGGGGGAAAACGTCCGCTGACCTCCACTAAGGGGGACCAGACGGTTATATAAAGCCTGTGGGAGAGGTAATGAGTGCGAAAGATATGAAATGGACTGACACACACATTCATCAAACATGGAATACCACCTTGTGCAGAACACTCTTTCTCAACAACAGAGGTCAACAACAGAGAGAGTTCACCTTGTCTGTTTGGGTGGCTTCATGGAACATGCGGGCGTCGATGGCGGCCGCCACCAGGTTGTTGGCAGCTGTGATGGCGTGGATATCGCCAGTGAGGTGGAGGTTGAACTGGAATCAGAATTAAGCTATATGGTCAAAGAGCTTTATGCAGAAACACCCTTCCTAAATGATTCATGTCTGGGATAGAAGGGAGATCAATCAGTGCAGTACCTCCTCCATGGGAATAACTTGGGAATATCCACCTCCAGCAGCACCTCCTGTAGACAGAACATTCCAGTGATTTAGTATCGATAACAACTGAGCATTGATAACACCTTCACACAAAAGGGATCCAACCAGTCAGTAAACAGCAGCATCAGCCAGTGCTCACCTTTGATCCCGAAGGTGGGGCCTTGGGAGGGCTGGCGGACACAGGCGAAGACGTTGAGCTTCATGTGAGCCCCCAGAGCCTGGACCAGTCCTATGGTGGTAGTGCTCTTTCCCTCTCCCAGCGGGGTGGGGGTGATTCTAGAGATACAGACAACATTAACACTGGTGTGAAAAGTTTCAGAGAGCATAATAGATCATCAATCTTAATAAATCAAGAGTTCTGTACCAGGCCACTGTAGTACATGTTACACCTACAACATGATAGAAAAATAACAGATTCAAGTCAAGAACAAAAGGTTATTGTACCCAGTACAAAATATCTAGACAGACACAGCCAGACAGACAGAACGTACCCAGCGACAACCACGTATTTCCCATTAGGCTGTGCCTGCAGGCGTTTGAGGATGTCCAGCTGCACCTTGGCCTTGGTCTTCCCATAGAGCTCCACCTCTTCCAACAGCAGCCCCACCTCCCTGGCCATCCGGTCGATGGGCTTGGGTACGCAGGAACGTGAGATCACGATGTCACTGAGGGCCACAGTCAGGTCACACTCATTTATTCAGCAGTAACAGCAGACAGAAAATGTTTTGCAAGTCTCTGAGGACCAAGTTTAGGGCTTTCCACCATGAAGGTAGAGAACCAAGACTAGCGCCTCCTCCGTTAGTGGAAGGTTTCATTATTCAGCAACAGTACGGAGGAGTATTAAAAGTATGACTAAACGACTACGAAATACATTGATTCCACATCAGAGGAGAAGGTGGGCAGAGGATGAGGGGACCAACCTTGGCACAGGCTTCTGCAGGATGAGCTTGGTGTAGGTGATGCTCCACTTGCCTGGCTGGTGAGACTCCAAGAAGCGCTTGGCACTCAGCACTGTGTTCTGGAGATGAAGAAAAGCCACAAACCCCACAGCCAATAAAAAGCTCTGATTTACACATTCAGCTTGGAATTTGTACATAACTCAAAGGCAATTTGCTATGGTTCTGCCTTATGGACAAAAGCTATTAATTCTCAGGGAATGTGCCATAAAAGTGAATAAAACTAAAAATTGCTTTCCATTCATTCATGTCGTTAGAATGCAATTACCTCATCTCAGAGGATTACCAGACAGAGGGAAATGAGCTTCTGAAGGAACACCTTATCTACTACAAAATGCTCCACATTCAGTTTAACCTAGTCTGTTTTTGCCATAATGTCATGCTGCGGAAACAGGTAAATGACATTGATAAGGCCACAGGACAGGGAGTTGCTCCATCACAAACAAAATGACCACCAACTCTTCCCCTGAAATGTGAATTCTCACAGGATGAAATTTGGAGATGGTGTGGTTTGTGTGATTACTAGTAGGGATGCCACTGCCCTTGTAGCAGAGGTGGATTGGTAAGCTACACTCACGTGATGAGTAACCTTGCCTAAGATCTGAGGACTTGTGTTCCTACGCTTTAGCTTGGTGGGCTAACGTATTCTTGAGGCGTACAGACGACCCGTGTTCAATACCCGGTTGGTCCCACCTACCTGCATGAGCATGGCCACAGTCATGGGCCCCACTCCTCCTGGTACTGGAGTGATGAAGCCAGCCTGCTCCTTAGCAGAGGAGTAGTGCACATCCCCCACCACGCGCTTCCCACTGGGCCTCGTCTCATCTGAGGAGCACAGAGAGGTACAATGCAGTCAAAACAAGCATAAGTGCCCCTAAACTTTACCCATAAAGAAAAGCGCCAGCTCCATGGAGAACTGATGATACACTAATGTTTAGCGCACACATTTGTTCCCCCCCAATAAAGACTACTTGTCAAAATGGAAACCAATGGAGGGGACCATACTAACCTAGGATGTGATTAATGCCACAGTCGATGACCACCGCTCCTTTCTTTACCCAATCTCCCTTCACCATCTCTGCTTTCCCGATCCCAACCACCAAGATGTCTGCTCTGCCCACCTGGAAAGAGAGGGGACTGGATGGATCTCCTCAAAATACTATATTAGTGTGTTTCATGGAATGAGTGTCAATCTAATGTACATTAGTGCTGCTGTATATAGGATCTGTATGTGACATGTTAGCTACCTTTATACATGGTCATGATGAGTTGGCTGTAGTAATGGCCTGTATATGACAGGTTATGGTTGTGACTGTTTTCATGTTCTGAGTGAGCATGTGACATGTTCTGGGCTTGGGTTTACCTCAGCAGGGAGGTCAGTAGTTTTTGAGTGGCAGGTTGTCACAGTAGCGTGGTTCCACAGCAGCAGGTCATGCATGGGCGCACCCACAATCTTACTGCGGCCAATCACCACAGCTTTCTTCCCGGCCACGGACACACCTGCACACAATCATTAAATTGAGCACTTTTGCGTACCTCTTATGTGGGGGACTTTGAGCGGTTCTGGACCGGTTCCGACTGACATTTTGGTGTACAAAGCGATCTGAACGTCGTAGGGTCCTGTGCCTTATAGTGGCAGAAAGCCCCAGCTGTCTGCTCTCCACTACCACTCTGTCAGCGGAGCAGACTTGAAGTGTCAGGTTTCACACCCCAAATTTGCATAGGGAATGACGTGTCACATTTTCTGGCCTATCCAGACAAATAATCGATTTGCTCTCCCTCTGAGCGACGGAGCCAAACCTTGGAGACGGCATACGAAAGGGGACAGTCTAAGCTTCTCAAGTCCTATTCCCCCACTTTTGTTGAATCTGAAAAAAACTATGATTTTATATATTTTCATAATATTTGTACGACGCACTTGAGCTTGTCCTCAAAAGTGAGTACACCTCAGCAATTTATAACTATTTCTACCAGAAAGGAGAGTTCCAGTCCTTTCTAGAACTATGCAGTATTACTAGTTATTGTTTATGGCCATCATGAAAGATTATAACTTTTGGGTATGTCTATTTGAGGAAATCTACATTTTTCATTATCATTCAAATCAAGTGATTCAGCTGATTGGCATTGGGTCATAAATATTTTCTCTGCTGTACCCACCAGTCTGTCTGATGAGCTCCATGCAGCCGTTAGGAGTACAGGGGATGAAACAGTCACCTAGGTCCCCACGGGACAGTTTCCCTGCGTTTATACTGGTCAGACTGGGAACACACAAACAGTACACTCATTATCAGCATCTGGTTTCTGATAAACAATTCTAACCACTAAGAGTTAGTCATACTTACACATACAGTGGGGTCCGAAATTATTAACACCCTTGATAAAGATGAGCAATAATGACTTTCAGAAAATTGTTATTCAAATACTAAAGAGATATTGTATGCTCCAATTTTTTGGGAAATTATATTATTTTATACTAATACAATTGCTCAGAGAAAGAGCTTTTGTTTAACAAGTAATGTTTATTTTTTCTAAAAAAGGTAGGGGTCAAAATTGACACCCCTAAAGAATCGTATAAATAAAATAAAAAGTCAAAAGTTTAGTATTTGGTCCCATATTCCTAGCACGCAATGACTACATTTTGGTCATGTTTCAGATTATTTTGTGCCCAATAGAAATAAAATGGTAAATAATGTAGTGTCATTTTGGAGTCCTTTTTGTTCTAAATAAGAATAGAATATGTTTCTAAACACTACTATATTAATGTGGATGCTACCATGAATAAATCGTGAATAATGATGAGTGAGAAAGTTACACAGGTCAAAGATCATACCCAAGACATGCTAACCTCCCCTGTTATTGGTAATGGTGAGAGGTTAGCATATCTTGAGGGTATGGTCTTAGGCCCTCTAACTTTTTCACTCATCATTATTCACCTTAAACAAAATCGGTTTTTTAAAGCAATTGTATAAAATAATATAATTCCCCCATTTTTTGGTGCATACAGTATTTGAGTTATTGATTTTATACAGTCATTATTGCTCATCTTTATAAAGGGTGTCAATAATTTCGGACCCCACTGTACATACTCATATAGCCTCCTTCTGATGGTACATTGTATTTCCTATAATGCCTTCTTTCAGTTCCCCATTCCATCATTATCTCCCCAACACAAGCTATGCATGATTAGAACCCTCAGAGAAAATCATTACTCTTTTGAGCGGATGACATAAATCAATGTCCTCATCATTAGTACTCTGGTTGTAATTCAGGTGCTGTCTTTTTAACAGGCCCAGCTAAGTGCAGTGCAGAAGCTCTTTTACTGGTCTCTCAGTAAGCCCAGAGGACAATCAGAATCAATAGAGCAGAGATCATCAACTATACTGAACAAAAATAAAACGCAACATGCAACAATTTCAACGATTTTACTGAGTTACAGCTCATATAAGGAAAATCAGTCAATTGGAATAAATTCATTAGGCCCTAATCTATGGATTTCACATGACTGGGCAGGGGCGCAGCCATGGGTGGGCCTGGGAGGGCATAGGCCCACCAGCTTGGGAGCCAGGCCCAGCCAATCAGAATGAGTTTTCCCCACAAAAGGGCTTTATTACAGACAGAAATACTCCTCAGTTTCATCAGCTGTCCGGGTGGCTGGTCTGAGACGATCCCGCAGGTAAAGCAGCTGGATGTGGAGGTCCTGGACTGGCGTGGTTACACGTGGTTGTCACGAATTCAGCCGAGGTTTCCCCTCCTCCTTACTCGGGCAGGCTTCGGCATTCGTCGTCATCGGAGTACTAGCTGCCACCGATCTATGTTTCTGTGTTCCACTTGTTTTGTCTTGATTGCACACATCTGATTCCCATCACGTTAATTTGTTTCCCCATTTTACCCTCTGGTTTCCTCATGGTGTTGTGCGTGATTGTTCTTTGTTTTGCTGTCTTTCTTGTGAGCTGGTATTTTTCTTCCCTGCGTGGAAGATATGCTCTGTTACTTTTGTTAAGTAAAGTACATAGTTTACTAAGTTCTGTGTCCTGCGCCTGACTCCGTCCTACCGCTACTTTCTAACGCATGACAGAATCACGCACCCATAATGGAGTCAGCAGGTACATCCATTCCTCCAGTATCAGTGGAGGAACGCATCCAGCAGCACTCGACCATGCTACAGACTCTCGGCACAGCCATGGATCGAGTACTACAGTCGATGGAGCGATGGGGTTTGCCTACACCTCCTCCCACTACAAATCCCCCCACATCGCTGTCTACTTCTTCACCACCTAGATCCAGTGGGATTCGGCTCTCGCTCCCGAGGGCATATGATGGAACAGCTGCCGGGTGCCAGGGGTTTCTGCTCCAGGTGGAGCTTTACCTGGCAACCATCCACCCGGCTCCCTCGGGATACGAGAGCGTGTCCGCCCTCATCTCCTGTCTGTCGGGGGAAAACGCTCGAGTGTGCCAACGCTGAGTGGGGAGGAATAGATGCAGCATCGGTGCGCTATGAGGATTTCACCCGCCGCTTCCGGGGGGTATTTGATCATCCACCGGAGGGGAGAGCGGCAGGGGAACGGTTGTTCCACCTCAGACAGGGGAGGAGGAGTGCACAGGACTTCGCACTGGACTTCAGGACCTTGGCAGCCAGCGCGGGATGGAATGAGAGGGCTCAGAGGGATGCTCGTGGCAACAGAGGGCTCTCAAGGGATGGTCACGTCAGTGCTCGGGGAGGTGTGTAGGTGTTTTCCGTAGGTGTAACTATGGTGGAGAGTCCTCTGTCACAGGAGGAAACGGCGGCTATGGAATCATATGTCTCTGAATCTCTGGGACAGGGATACATTCGGCCTTCCACTTCCCCTGCTTCCTCTAGTTTCTTTTTTGTGAAGAAGAAGGATGGAGGGTTGCGCCCGTGCATTGACTATCGAGGTCTCAATCAGATAACTGTTAAGTACAGTTATCCACTACCGCTCATTGCGAGTATGACAGAGTCATTGCACGAGGCGCGCTTCTTCACCAAATTGGAACTCAGGAGCGCGTACAACCTGGTGCGTATCCGGGAGGGGATGAGTGGAAGACGGCATTTAGTACCACCTCTGGGCACTACGAGTACCTCGTCATGCCGTACGGGTTGATGAATGCTCCCTCAGTCTTCCAATTCTTTGTTGATGAGATTTTCAGGGACCTGCACGGACAGGCTGTAGTGGTGTATATAGATGATATTCTCATCTACTCCGCTACACGGGCCGAGCATGTGTCCCTGGTGCGCGGTGCGCAGGGTGCTTGGTCGACTGTTGGAACATGACCTGTCAAGACTGAGAAATGTCTGTTCTTTCAACAGTCTGTCTCCTTCTTAGGATACCGCCGTTCCGCGTCAGGGGTGGAGATGGAAAATGACCGCATTTCAGCCGTGTGTAATTGGCCGACTCCAACCACGGTAAAGGAAGTGCAGCAATTCTTAGGGTTTGCAAACTACTACCGGAGGTTTATCCGGGGCTTTGGTCAGGTAGCGGCTCCCATTACCTCCTTGCTGAAGGGGGTCAGCAGTGGTCAGCTGAGGCGGACAGGGCTTTTGGTCACCTGAAGGCTCTGTTCACCTCGGCTCCCGTGCTGGCTCATCCGGATCCTTCCTTGGCATTCATAGTCGAGGTGGACGCGTCCGAGGCTGGGATAGGAGTTGTACTGTCTCAGCGCTCGGGTACGCAAAACTATGATGTGGGGGACCGGGAGCTGTTAGCTGTTGTTAAGGCTCTGAAGGCGTGGAGACATTGGCTTGAGGGGGCAAAACACCCTTTTCTCATTTGGACTGACCACCGCAATCTGGAGTACATCCGGGCGGCGAGGAAACTGAACCCTCGCCAGGCAAGGTGGGCCATGTTTTTCACACGTTTTGTTTTCACCCTCTTGTACAGACCAGGTTCCCAGAATGCTAAGGCAGACGCTCTGTCCCGACTGTATGACACAGAGGAGCGGTCCAGGGAGCCCACTCCCATACTTCCGTCTTCTTGTCTGGTGGCACTGGTGGTATGGGAGGTTGACGCGGACATCGAGCGGGCGTTACGCACGGAGCCCACTCCCCCCCAGTGTCCAGTGGGTCATGTGTACGTTCCGTCTGATGTCCGCGATCGATTGATCTATTGAGCTCATACGTCACCCTCTTCTAGTCATCCTGGCATCGGTCTGACAGTTCCCTGTCTTAGTGGGAAGTACTGGTGGCCTACATTAGCTAAGGATGTGAGGGTTTATGTTACCTCCTGCTCGGTGTGGGCCCAGTGCAAGGCACCTAGACACCTGCCCAGAGGGAAATTACAACCTCTACCCGTTCCACAACGGCCGTGGTCACACCCATCGGTGGATTTCTTTACGGACCTCCCCCCGTCACAGGGGAATACCACGATCTTAGTCGCTGTGGATCGGTTTTCTAAGTCCTGCCATCTCATTCCTTTGCCCGGTCTCCCTACAGACTGCTGAGGCCCTGTTTACACACGTCTTCCGGCACTACGGGGTACCTGAGGATATAGTGTCTGATCTGGGTCCCCAGTTCACATCAAGGGTCTGGAGGGCATTCATGGACCATCTAGGGGTCTCGATCAGCCTGACCTCAAGGTTTCACCCCGAGAGTAATGGGCAGGTGGAGAGAGTAAACCAGGATGTGGGTAGGTTTCTGAGGTCATATTGCCAGGACCGGCCGGAGGATTGGTCGGTGTCCATCCCCTGGGCAGAGATGGCCCAAAACTCCCTCCGCCACTCCTCTACTGACCTGTCTCCATTTCAGTGTGTACTAGGTTATCAGCCGGTCCTGGCACCATGGCATCAGAGCCAGATCGAGGCACCTGCGGTGGATGAATGGTTTCGGCACTCGGAGGAGACCTGGAACGCTGTCCATGTACGCTTGCAACGGGCTATCAGGCGACAGAAGGCGAGCGCCGACCGCCACCGTAGTAAGGGTCTGGCTCTCGACCCGAAATCTGCCCCTTCGCCTGCCCTGCCGGAAGCTGGGTCGGCGGTTTGTGGGGCCATTTAAAGTCCTGAGGAAATTGAACGAGGTATGTTATAGGTTACAGCTCCCTCCTGATTACCGTATTAACCCCTCGCTCCATGTGTCTCTCCTCAGGCCGGTGGTAGCTGGTCCGCTCCAGGAGTCTGAGGTGCGGGAGGTTCCTCCACCCCCACTGGACATCGAGGGGGCACCGGCGTACTCGGTCCGGGCCATCCTGGATTCGAGGCGTCGGGTGGGGGGCCTGCAGTATCTCGTGGAGTGGGAGGGGTACGGTCCGGAGGAACGGTGCTGGGTTCCTAGGAGGGACAACCTCGATCCCTCCCTGTTGAGGGAATTCCACCGTCGTCATCCGACTCGCCCTGCTCCGCGTCCTCCTGGCCGTCCCCGAGGCCGGGGGGGGGAGGCGTCGGCATTCGTCATCACCGGAGTACTACAGTGAGGGAAAAAAGTATTTGATCCCCTGCTGATTTTGTAAGTTTGCCCACTGACAAAGACATGATCAGTCTATAATTTTAATGGTAGGTTTATTTGAACAGTGAGAGACAGAATAACAACAAAATAATCCAGAAAAACGCATGTCAAAAATGTTATAAATTGATTTGCATTTTAATGAGGGAAATAAGTATTTGACCCCTCTGCAAAACATGACTTAGTACTTGGTGGCAAAACCCTTGTTGGCAATTACAGAGGTCAGACATTTCTTGTAGTTGGCCACCAGGTTTGCACACATCTCAGGAGGGATTTTGTCCCACTCCTCTTTGCAGATCTTCTCCAAGTCATTAAGGTTTCGAGCCTGACGTTTGGCAACTCGAACCTTCAGCTCCCTCCACAGATTTTGTATGGGATTAAGGTCTGGAGACTGGCTAGGCCACTCCAGGACCTTAATGTGCTTCTTCTTGAGCCACTCCTTTGTTGCCTTGGCCGTGTGTTTTGGGTCATTGTCATGCTGGAATACCCATCCACGACCCATTTTCAATGCCCTGGCTGAGGGAAGGAAGTTCTCACCCAAGATTTGACGGTACATGGCCCCGTCCATCGTCCCTTTGATGCGGTGAAGTTGTCCTGTCCCCTTAGCAGAAAAACACCCCCAAAGCATAATGTTTCCACCTCCATGTTTGACGGTGGGGATGGTGTTCTTGGGGTCATAGGCAGCATTCCTCCTTCAGACGGCCCTATATATGTGCTTTCTTGAGCAGGGGGACCTTGCGGGCACTGCAGGATTTCAGTCATTCACGGCGTAGTGTGTTACCAATTGTTTTCTTGGTGACTATGGTCCCAGCTGCCTTGAGACCATTGACAAGATCCTCCCGTGTAGTTCTGGGCTGATTTGTCACCGTTCTCATGATCATTGCAACTCCACGAGGTGAGATCTTGCATGGAGCCCTAGGCCGAGGGAGATTGACAGTTATTTTGTGTTTTTTCCATTTGTGAATAATCGCACCAACTGTTGTCACCTTCTCACCAAGCTGCTTGGCGATGGTCTTGTAGCCCATTCCAGCCTTGTGTAGGTCTACAATCTTGTCCCTGACATCCTTGGAGAGCTCTTTGGTCTTGGCCATGGTGGAGAGTTTGGAATCTGATTTATTGATTGCTTCTGTGGACAGGTGTCTTTTATACAGGTAACAAACTGAGATTAGGAGCACTCCCTTTAAGAGTGTGCTCCTAATCTCAGCTCGTTACCTGTATAAAAGACACCTGGGAGCCAGAAATCTTTCTGATTGAGAGGGGGTCAAATACTTATTTCCCTCATTAAAATGCAAATCAATTTATAACATTTTTGACATGCGTTCTTCTGGATTTTTTTGTTGTTATTCTGTCTCTCACTGTTCAAATAAACCTACCATTAAAATTATAGACTGATAATTTCTTTGTCAGTGGGCAAACGTACAAAATCAGCAGGGGATCAAATACTTTTTTCCCCTCACTGTAGCTGACACCGATCTATGTTTTTGTTTTCCCTTGTTTTGTCTTGATTGCACACACCTGATTCCCATCATGTTTCCCTATTTTACCCTCTGGTTTCCTCATGGTGTTGTGCGTTGACGCCAGACAAGAAGCCGGAAGTATGGGAGTGGGCTCCCTGGACCGCTCCTCTGTGTCATACCGCATGACAGTGGTCTGCGGTTGTGAGGCCGGTTGGACGTACTGCCAAATTCTCTTAAACGTTGTTGGAGGCGGCTTATGGTAGAGAAATTAACATTTAATTCTCTGGCAACAGCTCTGGTGGACATTCCTGCAGTCAAGATACCAATTGCATGCTCCCTCAAAACTTGAGACATCTGTGGCATTGTGTTGTGTGACAAAACTGCACATTTTAGAGTGGCCTTTTATTGTCCCCAGGCCAAGGTGCACCTGTGCTAAATCATGCTATTTAATCAGCTTCTTGATATGCAACACCTGTCAGGAGGATGGATTTTCTTGGCAAAGGAGAAATGCTCACTTACAGAGATGTAAACAAATTTGTGCACAACATTTGACAGAAATAAGCTTTTTGTGCGTATGGAACATTTCTGGGATCTTTTATTCCAGCTCATGAAACATGGGACCAACACTTTACATGTTGCGTTTATATTTTAGTTCAGTATAGATTCAGCCGCGGGCCGATTTGTTCTTGAGCGGATGGTCATGGGGCCGGAACATAATTAAAAATAATTTGTAGACTGCAAATTGACCGCATGAAGCCCAAACAGATATAATATTTGTCTAAACCTTGCTTACATTTGTGCATGATCACATATACATTCTCTCTATTATGCATGGGAATACTTTGGAACAGATAACCAAAATTAAAATCAATTGAAGCTGATTTGTTGGTGTTTTTACAGTCTTTTATATAAAAAAAATTGGGGAACCCTGCAACAGTCATTTAGAGGAGTGGGGGATGAATGGAGCTTCCAAAACACACTAAGACAAGTCACAGATTAGTCACAAATTAGGCCAATTGTCCAATAAAACACAAGATAATCATGGTTTACACTACACAAATGCAACTAGAACGCTTAGAGAATGGCAAAGTGGTTTCATTGTGTGGACGTGAAAGCTCCATGATTTGCCTGAGAGTCACTAGAAAAATGAAAAAAAAAAAATTGAGAAGTTTATCACAGTTTGATTGGCTTTTGAGAGCTGTCTTTGATGACAGTAAACTGGTCACACAGAACATCACAAACATGTTGAAACATCTTAGTGCTTACCCATCTACATCCTTCTCTGGGGCCACAGCGTTAGTCACCTTCTCAGTATCTATTTTGTGGATGGAGTCCAGAGGCAGCTGAACGATGAGGCCATGGATAGCAGAGTTCTCATTCACCTCCGTAATGCTGTGCAGCACCTACAGAGATATTGGGTGTGTAAAAGAGCGTGGACGGGAAAGAAATCGAAAGAAAGGGAATGAGTGAGACAAAGAGTGACAGAAAGTAGCCTGCAGGGACCAGCAGGAAGAGACTGTGATGTCAACCCCCTCAGGATCCCTCCTCACCTCATCCTCTGTGGCAGTCTCTGGGAGCCTTAGGTGTGTGGCATTTATTCCAATCTACAAGAAAAACAAGAGTTTATGAAGTGAACAGGGAACAATGTGGAATATGTATGAAACATAAATGATCACATCAAACTTTGTACTGTTATTTACCTCAGCTGCTGCCTTCAGCTTCATGCTGATGTAGAGGTTTGAATCATCTCTGTCCCCCACCTGAAAAGTACATAGCAGAATGGAGCAAATATGTAGTCTTCATGTGTTCCAATAATGCTTTAAAAACCAGTCAATGAGTGAATAACCAATGTCAGTTAATATATACATAATGTTTCATAATTCAACTAGCTGCCATTTAAGAATGGAATAAATTCCCCTCTCCACTCTGAGCGAGTGGTTCTGAATCTGCCTGAGGAAAGATATGACCCCCAGGCTTTATTCTGTACCCCTTTTAGCATACAGCACAAATTCATGACTATCTCAAGGACACTCAAATGATACAAATCCTTTTAATTGACAGTCTAGGGAAACAGGCCATGGGAAAATAGGCTACATGGGAGAATCAGAATCAAGATTTGAACTATATCCCTAAAAACAAACTCTTGCACTTACCTGTAACACAACCAGACCTGGTCGAAAGTTAGGGTCCTGAGTCTTCATCTGCTCCACATCCTTCTTCAGCCTCTCCCTCACCTGCCTGTGGACACAAGAGGAGCTACAGTCAGTCTCACAGAGAGAAAGCAGGGGGACCGTTACTCAGGGACGTGGTGTTCCCAGACACCACTGAACCATGGACCTCCATCTGTCCACAGGACACCTCAGATCTTCGGAGGAGGTGAGGTGCAGCATGATTACCAGCTGAGGGACAACTCCAGGGGTATGGCAGAGAGCACCCCCTGTAGTGCAATGCTAAGAAGCAGCCCTTGTAGCGCTAAGCGACTCAGACCACAGGCAACCTTGGGTGTAATAGCTGGCTATTTTGGCATGGGAGTGGACAGCAATGTACAATATGTGACAGAGAAAGTAATGCTAAGGAATTCGATTGCTACACTAAGTGATGTCCATGAAAATCCACCGGCCCAGCCAAATGAAGCCATCTTGGAGGGGCATCACAGCGACTTTGCCTTATCTTAGGCCCTTTTCTATCAACTAAACAGTTATTTGAGAGAGAGGGATTTTAGGGTTGTCAGCATCTCATCACGGCTTGGCTGCAGACCACAGTAAGACCTCTTGGTTCAGTCATAGATACAGGGACTGATTGGCACAGGGCACAATAGAGTGGTAGTACCTAAGCAAAAAGGGTCAGATAAGCAGTATTTTCCCTATATTCATTTAACAGCAGCGCCCCGCACAGCAATGAGAGTAGGAGAACCCACCAACCTTTGCCAACGCTGCTGAAAAAATGTGTAGGGGAAACACTTATTCAAGCAATCATAGCCAACAACAGATGGGAGTTAAGTGAGTAAGGTGAGGTAACACAGAAACTGTAGTGTTTTTCTGTGTTTAAATACTCAAAGCACTCTACTCTTTAACAAAATTAAATAACTCTGTCTTGGCAAGTAATTTAACTGACAGGAACAGTGCAATACAAATATACATAAGGCAAGATTGATTTGTTTTCAGACAAGTTTTAAGTTGGTTTGAAAGTTGATTCAAAGTTGGTTTGTTCAACTATTGATAAATCAATTATGTTGTTTGCAAAGTCTGCACACAATTGAGAATGTCCAATTAGGCCTATCAAGGTGTAATTTCAACATCAACTACTGCTCAGAACAGTGTTTTTACACAATGAGCATTCTTTAAGTAAGTTTCTCAAGACCTTTGACTCTGAACACAACGCACAGCATTCAATATAGGCTAAAGAGCAGCATGTTTTACTCGTGCATCATGTGAATACTATTGCCTGCAGAGAGCTGTGCAGCATGTCTGTGATTAACCACTTGCAAAGAATGCAACTAGCTTTTTGCATGCCTTTTTCCACCAAGGAGCCAATAATACAGTTAACACCAGTTTGTATTAAACATGGCTGGAGGGGAGGCCCGGAGGGAGGCAGTTTTTTGCATTTTTGAACACCTGTAACTGCCAAATTGCCTTACAGGATAAGGATTTTATTTATTTATTATTACATAGTGGCGCAGCCAGTCCACAAGGTGTCACAGCGCCTCTCTTACATTATTTGGAGAGAACCCTGTCCTGTATTTTCAACCAAACCGAAGACTAAACAAAAAACAACAATCATCATTAGATATGATGAATCAACAACCAACACTCTTAGACCATGACAATTCAAAGGATTATGTATTATTATTATTTATGTTGCACATAAAAAATGGTGCCAACTCTAGTCTATATTGTATCAGCAGAGAAGGGGAGTTACCTAATCCATCATTGGTCAACACAGACCAAATTCCTTTGTGGGACTCAGGACATCAACAGTGTTGTACTCTGATCAAGGTCACAGTGTAGTAGTTCTTTTGCAGCTACTCTGCAACATATTGGTTTAATTACTTACTGAACGCTACTCCTCTTCAATGACCCTATATGCACAAAGTTCATTAGCACAGCAGCGGGTGCGCTCGCTGTGCGTGCACACACACAGCAACTGAACTCATTGAAGAAAAGGATGTAAATTAAGAATATGTGGCTTTGGGCCATTCAGCCTGAAATCATTGACTAATGGGTAGTGTGAGGGACACGGTTAGGAGGGCACGGTCAGTCAGGTCTTCTGAGAAGTATGAGTTACTGAATTAAAGTTCCTTCATGTATCAAAAGTCAGGTCGTCACCTAATATACTCTTGATAAAACTGCATAGTCAGTCATGTGGCTATCAAGTAAACCTGGAGGGACACTGCTGGGAAACAAATATGGCAAATATGAGAAACTTTGCAGTTAATTGAAAATAGTTTTTGGGATTTCACAAATCTTCCAGACAAATCAATTGAAATCAAATGTAGGGGAGTCTTGGAGTACATGCAATTTAGCCTCTCAAATTAACAGAGCATATTACTATTGTCCAATCTATCCATCAACTGGAGGTCAGTACTCACATGAAAAAATAATAGGTCAAAGGCACATTCTATTACATAATACTGTATCAAGGTTGGGAATAATGCACCAACATTAACAATAGAAATAGAATGAAACATTATAGTTCTGTAGTAGCAACTTCGCCCAGAATGTTTTCACAATATTCCAGTAAAGCTGCAAAAACTTTTGCGACATTGTTCCCATCCACTTTGACATGAGACTAAGAGGAAAACTATGAGTGACATTTGACGTCCTCAGGTTCAAAATAACAATGTAAGCTAAGTGGGACATGCAGTTAGTTATTAGCTACAGACTAACAAGTGCATACTGTTGATACCAGATACTTTTACATTTTGGAACATCATGAGAATAATGGATGTATGGAATTTGCAAAGTTTTGGGGAGAGATTCTACAGAACATTTAGAATGGAATGAGGTTGCCAAGTCATGCTTGCATGTGGCTGTTGTTCACCATGTACAATGTCTGCAGAATGCAACAGAACGTAGAGATATGTGAGAACACCAAACTGCTACGAGGAAGCGATGTTAAAAGTTTACACAAAATCAACATAGTGCTTTCTAAAACTTCTGCACCATGCACCAGAGTTACGTGCTAGCGAGCAAAGTTACAAAAACGTGCGTGATACACTTGCTGTGGTCGACAACCAAGCAGCACCATTTCATCCAACAGACATGGTAAGAAATATTACAAAAACTGACAGTAAATCACTTACGCCGAAACTTCTTTACCACTGATGATTTGGGCTGACATTGTTGGCTGAAAGAAAGTTCGTCCCGTGAAAACAACTTATCTCTTCCCTCTGACTGAGTTTTGATTCTGATTACTTATGGTGGTAATGTTGTAAATTAGCTACGATCCTAGCGTAGCCCACATCAATAATGCTCGTACAATTATGGCCATAAAAACTTCTAAGAATATGGGCATACGTAACTAAAGACGTAGATACTAGTGGGTGGAGTCATCTGTGTTTTCTGTCAATGCGGTCAACCTACCAGAGAACAGTCTGAGTTGAGGGCAGGAACTGTTGGCCAATCATATGCGTCTTAAAATCATATAAAACCCCTACAACAGAGGACGCAATAAGATTTACACCCCTGCGCGCCACCTCAAGAGGCGGAGGCAGATCTGTGAAAAATCTAATGAAAAGCAAAGATCTTTCAGACAGCAGGTGGCAGCATTGCACTGCTGAAAAAAAGGGCTGAAGGGCGTAACAAACCAATGAATGTGGGCGTGGCTATGTGGTGCAATGGGCGTAACTTGTCATTGCTCAGAATGTTTTGAAGCTTTCTCGAGGGTTATAGAAAATACTAGTAGTGGTCATATAAGCATTTGTGGCTGTTGGCCTGAATTAAGACATGAAGAAATACAGAGAACGATGGAGAGCAAATTCTGCATTTTGACCGACACAGAAGACCTCAGAACCCTAATTTCAAGTACCGAAGAGAGTCTGCAAATTGAAAGGTAACGTTAGCTGCTAGCTAGCTAGGCTAGCCAACCAATAACTACAGTAAATATCTTGCCAAACATTAGTAGATTAACCGACATCAGCAGTATTCAATATTGGATCGACACTTAAACGCATCAACACGGGGTTTTAGAAGGCTGCACTTACTTAGCTAGGTAGTTAACTATCTAGCTAGCTATGTTCAAAGCTAGCTACTAACGTTAATACTAGCTAGTTACAGTGGAGGTAGCTAACTAGCTAGATGGTCTGCTGAACTAACGTCAGCTAGCAGCTGGCGTATACCAGGGTGTGTGTTGCAGCTTGCATGCTAGAGCATTAATTATAGTTAACTATCTGCCATGTTCATCTTCTATTCAATTTATCAAATTATGTTGACTACAATAACAATGCTGACTAAACACTGATAATATATATTTGTAAATATGTATAATGTAGCTAGCTGTGTTTATTCCTCGTGTTATTATTTTTCTATTATTTCTCTTTTTTAGTCTACACCTGTTGTTTACGAATCATATGACAAATAACATTTGATGTAATTTACCTGGGATTGCATTGCAAATGTGCATGTCATCATCAGACAGTTTGCTTGCTAACGTTACAAGATGATCCTGGGCCCTGGTTTGAGGGATGTTTTGCCATACACTCATTCGTAATTTAATGAATTAGGCATTTAGTAAATTATGAATACCTTCCTTCATCAAGACATACAAGAAAACCCTTATTAGTCATAAGGAAGATGTAGGATCAAGGTAAGGATTTAAGGAGGGTATAAGCTGATCCTAGCTCTGTGCTTAAGATCAACTTCACCCCTTAACCCAGAGGGAATGATAACTTATATCTTCATGTTGTCTCCTTAGGACAAAGACTTTGTTTGAGGAGATCCGTGCATCCATCAACAACAATGATGAAGAGGACCGTTCCTTTTGGAGGCCTGTGCTCCCATGGGGGGGCGTCTACACCATCAGGGCGGGGAGGAGGGCCATCTCATGCACCCCTCTGTATGTTAAGATAAACCTAAAGAACACCTGCACCATCGACGGGTTCCTCATGATCCTCTATGTCATCCTGAGAGACAACCAGAGCTTTCCCCGGGAGGTGGGCATCTTTCTAGGCAGGCAGTTTGTAGAGCATTTCCTCTACCTGATGGACTCGTATGACTACACCACCGTTAAGATGCTGTGGATCTGGGACAGGATGTCCAAAAGGCAGTACCGCTCAGTGATCCACCATGCAGCGTTGGAGATTGACCTGTTTGGTAACGAACATGAGAACTTCACCAAGAATTTAGAGACCATGCTGTCCACCATGCAGGAGAGCCTATGCACCAAATGGAGCTGTCCTGCTCGCTTCCAGGAGTTCTTACAGAGAACCATCAACATCAAGTAAGAGAGGCAGGGGCTGCAAATCAAAGTCTGATAGCTGGTCAGTGTGGGAGGATTTGCTTTGCGCCTTATCTCCCAGAGCTTCTGATCAGAGACCAGTGATCCTTCATTAGTATGGAAATGAATAGTTAGTTACTACAAATAAACTATGAACTCAATTAGTTCAGTGGGGTGAACTGGACTGTCAAATGGGAGGGCCTTCCCTGTTTCTATTGCTTGCTTTGCTAATTCTTCTGGACAGCTGGTCTACACCTGTCTTCAATAAGCTTTTATTTCTCCCCCTTGACTTGCTGCTTGACTAAAATAAGGCCCAGCTGTCTAATGCTCACAGCAGGGTTGTGCTCAATTCAGAATTTTTGAATTGACTCCCATTCAACTCATGAGTTGAAATTTTGAAATTGAATTGGCCACACCCCACAGGATGTTGAATTTGAGTTTGAGTGGCAGGAAGTAGAATTTAATTAAGTGCAATTCAAATAAATTCCACGCAGTCATAGAACATAAAAGTTTAATTGAATCTGGCAGGTGGGTTGTTCCACTTCAAAAAGCACATAAAATAAGATTTCGACACCCACCATCTCCGATTGTTCTGAAATTGTTTCTGTAGTTAGAAACAGATAAGCATTTCTGCAACATTTATTTTGTTCAAATATAATTTGATCTCTGAGAAATTAAGCTAATTGATTGCACCCAAATTGGCCATTTCAATTTATAGGATTCATATAATATTCAATAAATATAGCACCTAACATTCGATTTGCACAAAAACCTCTTCTTAACAATGATTACGATGTGAGGAATCAAAATAAATGGTAAAAGGCCACCAAGCCGATCCCAATGGCCAGTATACAGTATCAATTCTCTGTTTGACAAGTTGTATGAAGCTGCGACTTGGAGTGTTGTTCTTTCATACCATGTAATATAGTCTCAGTGAATTTGGTGATGTTTTTTTGAAAATGGATAGTTTCATCAATATTTTATATGAAACATATTGCATATAGAAGCAAGCAGGATGGACATCATGAAAACGATCGGAGAGGTTGAGGGTAGAGGAAGTTGAGGAGTAAAAACAAACAAAATATAATTATTGTAAAATTGACTGTGTCCATAAAATGTATATAGTATGTATAAGCTGTAAGTAGAGGCCTAAGCGTTGTTGTTCACTAGTTTACTCCAATTAGGGAAGGGGTGGTGGGGTTGGAAAGTAATGAAGGGAAATATATTTTTTTAAAGGAAATGTATATGTATTTATATGTATGTATGTGTATATGTATGTATATGTGTGTAATATATATTGCGAGAAAAAAAAACATATGGGGGATTGGAAGTGATGCAGACAATTACATTGATGGAAGTTACAATCTATCTGCAATATTAAAGCTGATCTACTCCCCCCCCCAAAAAAAAAAAATTATATATATATATATATTTATTTATTTATTTTTGTTGTTGGGGGGGAGTAGATCAGCTTTAATATTGCAGATAGATTGTAACTTCCATCAATGTAATTGTCTGCATCACTTCCAATCCCCCATATGTTTTTTTCTCTCTCGCTATATATATATTGTGACGTCACGAGAGGCTACACAGCTTTCAGCGGGATTGCTCAAGTAGTGCAAGGAGACAAGGTTCAAACAAAACAAGGATTTTATTATAGGTCTTGGGAAATTAACGAAAATATAACAAAATTCTGTTCTCTTGTGGCTCTTTAAGGGTTAACAGTTCAGGGATGTCTCTTCCACATCCAAAATCATAATTCTCACTCGCTCAGATAACTTTTCCCCAGCCTTACTGTAGTCCACGTTGCAGCTAGTGGCCAACCCAGCAAAAAGTCCTTCCAAACGTCTCTCACGTATTTCCACAGGTGCATATATCCAAAGGTGAGTATTTCCCAAAGGTAAGTATCTCCAAATCCTTATATTCCTCATGGAAGTGGACATGCAGCACTCTTGTCCTCCAGAGAGCCCAGGTTGGAGACTGTGTCTCTTCCCTTCCCAAACCTTCAGCTCATCAGCTCCTCATTTGTTTCAGCTGCGTGGGAAGATTGGCCATAGAGGGGTGGAGTTCCCGACCATACCAGCAGATGGAGCCATAGCTGTCTGGGTTTGCAGCCACCTCAGGGGGATGTAACGTCCCTCCAGGACACAGCCTCTCGTGACATCACACATCCCCCTCCTCGGGACCGACGTCCTCGTCGGGGTAAAGGCAGCGAAGAAGGCATCACGCCGGGAGAGGGCGTCCGCATTGCCGTGGTGCTTGCCAGCCCTGTGGACAACAGAAAAGTTAAACGGTTGCAAGCTCAAAAACCATCTGGTTACTCTACTGTTTGATTCCTTGTTCTTGGCCATCCCTATCAGAGCCCGGGCGGGAGTGAGTAACTCGGAGGATTGCACCGGAGCCTTCCCAGGATGAGTCTTGCCTCTCCGTTTCCGAGGTACTCGGGTTATCCTCTCCTGAGACTCTCTCCAGAGTGGGTAAAAGGCTGGGCAGTCTCGTCCAATTAGGACAGGGACGGGGAGGGAATCAACCACCCCCGCCGTCGTGTGTATGGTTCCCCGTGTGCTGGTCATTGTAAGTTCAGTAATGGGGTATTCTCTGGTGTCCCCATGGACACAGGAAACTGGGAGGACTTTCCCCGGGGTCAGACACGTTGGGCCCACCAAATCCTTACGCACCAGGGTGGCCCGGCTACCAGAATCCAGTAAGGCCTCCACATCATGGTGATTCACAGTTACCGGGCAGGTGGGGGGTCGATCTGGGCCGCCATCTACGACTCCCAAGAGCGAGGCAAACGGTGTGTGGGTGCTGAGCTGGAGGACTCCGCAGTGGGCATAGGTTCATCGGCTGGTTTCCCACACTGCCAGGAGATATGTCCCATCTCCCCACACCGGTAACACTGTCGAGTTTCCCCCTCCTGGTGTACTCTTCTTGGACCCGTCTGGTTTCTGGCTCCCCCTGGAGCCGGGATAAGTCCTGACGTGGCTGGGTTCGAGACCTTGGGGTCCTTTGGACGGGTTCTTCCCATTTGTGGTGGGGCCGCACTCCTGGGGTCTTTTCGGGAAGCATTCAGCATCTCCGCTGTGGCCTGGTACTTTTCCACAGCTTCCACGGTCAGATCAGCCGTGGTCAAGGCCTGTTGACTGATGAACCGTTTTGCCTCATAAGGCAGGGCGCGTGAGGTAACGATCCACCACAACGGCCTCCACCACCGCCGCTGCTGTATTCCTCTGCGGATCCAGCCATTTCCTTGCGATTCGGACAAGTTCATGCATCTGCGCCCGAGGAGGTTGGTCTGGTTGGAAGGTCCAGCTGTGAAAGCGCTGGGCCATACCAAACTTTGTGAGTCCATATCTGCTGAGGATCTCAGACTTCAGGGCATCATAGTCAGTAACCTGGTCAGGGCCCAGGTCCCGGACAGCATTCAGCGATTCCCCGGTTAGAAAGGGGGGCTAACAGACCAACCCACTGTTGCTTGGGCCAGGCTTCCCTAGTGGCCGTGGCCTCAAATGCATGCAGGTATGCCTCAATGTCATCGGTAGCTCCCATCTTAGATATAAAGTCACTTGCCTTTATTGGGCGGGTATTTTGGACCACCCTCTGTCTCTGCAACTGCAATTCCTCTGCCTTCAGAAGGTTGGCTTTCTTTTGCTCCTCCAAGAGAGCCACGTTTGCTTGCATCTGGGCTTGCTGGCCAGCAACAAGGGCTTTCAATATGTCCTCCATTTCAGTCAGCGGGGAGCCTACGGCCAACTTGGAAAACTGGGTGATCAAACCTTCGGTATCCTCCTCTGACATGCACTATTAACGCTTGAGCGTGCCCGTATTCTCCACCATCTGTGACGTCACGAGAGGCTACACAGCTTTCAGCGGGATTGCTCAAGTAGTGCAAGGAGACAAGGTTCAAACAAAACAAGGATTTTATTATAGGTCTTGGGAAATTAACGAAAATATAACAAAATTCTGTTCTCTTGTGGCTCTTTAAGGGTTAACAGTTCAGGGATGTCTCTTCCACATCCAAAATCATAATTCTCACTCGCTCAGATAACTTTTCCCCAGCCTTACTGTAGTCCACGTTGCAGCTAGTGGCCAACCCAGCAAAAAGTCCTTCCAAACGTCTCTCACGTATTTCCACAGGTGCATATATCCAAAGGTGAGTATTTCCCAAAGGTAAGTATCTCCAAATCCTTATATTCCTCATGGAAGTGGACGTGCAGCACTCTTGTCCTCCAGAGAGCCCAGGTTGGAGACTGTGTCTCTTCCCTTCCCAAACCTTCAGCTCCTCATTTGTTTCAGCTGCGTGGGAAGATTGGCCATAGAGGGGTGGAGTTCCCGACCATACCAGCAGATGGAGCCATAGCTGTCTGGGTTTGCAGCCACCTCAGGGGGATGTAACGTCCCTCCAGGACACAGCCTCTCGTGACATCACAATATATATATATATATATATATATATATATATATACATACAGTGGGGGGGGGGAGTATTTAGTCAGCCACCAATTGTGCAAGTTCTCCCACTTAAAAAGATGAGAGAGGCCTGTAATTTTCATCATAGGTACACGTCAACTATGACAGACAAAATTAGATATTTTTTCTCCCGAAAATCACATTGTAGGATTTTTAATGAATTTATATGCAAATTAGGGTGGAAAATAAGTATTTGGTCAATAACAAAAGTTTCTCAATACTTTGTTATATACCCTTTGTTGGCAATGACACAGGTCAAACGTTTTCTGTAAGTCTTCACAAGGTTTTCACACACTGTGGCTGGTATTTTGGCCCATTCCTCCATGCAGATCTCCTCTAGAGCAGTGATGTTTTGGGGCTGTCGCTGGGCAACACGGACTTTCAACTCCCTCCAAAGATTTTCTATGGGGTTGAGATCTGGAGACTGGCTAGGCCACTCCAGGACCTTGAAATGATTCTTACGAAGCCACTCCTTCGTTGCCCGGCGGTGTGTTTGGGATCATTGTCATGCTGAAAGACCCAGCCACGTTTCATCTTCAATGCCCTTGCTGATGGAAGGAGGTTTTCACTCAAAATCTCATGATACATGGCCCCATTCATTCTTTCCTTTACACGGATCAGTCGTCCTTGTCCCTTTGCAGAAAAACAGCCCCAAAGCATGACGTTTCCACCCCCATGCTTCACAGTAGGTATGGTGTTCTTTGGATGCAACTCAGCATTCTTTGTCCTCCAAACACGACGAGTTGAGTTTTTACCAAAAAGTTATATTTTGGTTTCATCTGACCATATGACATTCTCCCAATCCTCTTCTGGATCATCCAAATGCACTCTAGCAAACTTCAGATGGGCCTGGACATGTACTGGCTTAAGCAGGGGGACAGGTCTAGCACTGCAGGATTTGAGTCCCTGGCGGCATAGTGTGTTACTGATGGTAGGCTTTGCTACTTTGGTCCCAGCTCTCTGCAGGTCATTCACTAGGTCCCCCCGTGTGGTTCTGGGATTTTTGCTCACCGTTCTTGTGATCATTTTGACCCCACGGGGTGAGATCTTGCGTGGAGCCCCAGATCGAGGGAGATTATCAGTGGTCTTGTATGTCTTCCATTTCCTAATAATTGCTCCCACAGTTGATTTCTTCAAACCAAGCTGCTTACCTATTGCAGATTCAGTCTTCCCAGCCTGGTGCAGGTCTACAATTTTGTTTCTGGTGTCCTTTGACAGCTCTTTGGTCTTGGCCATAGTGGAGTTTGGAGTGTGACTGTTTGAGGTTGTGGACAGGTGTCTTTTATACTGATAACAAGTTCAAACAGGTGCCATTAATACAGGTAACGAGTGGAGGACAGAGGAGCCTCTTAAAGAAGAAGTTACAGGTCTGTGAGAGACAGAAATCTTGCTTGTTTGTAGGTGACCAAATACTTATTTTCCACCATAATTTGCAAATAAATTCATTAAAAATCCTACAATGTGATTTTCTGGAGAAAGAAAATCTCTATTTGTCTGTCATAGTTGACGTGTACCTATGATGAAAATTACAGGACTCTCATCTTTTTAAGTGGGAGAACTTGCACAATTGGTGGCTGACTAAATACTTTTTTCCCCCACTGTGTGTGTGTATATATATACAGTGGGGGAAAAAAGTATTTAGTCAGCCACCAATTGTGCAAGTTCTCCCACTTAAAAAGATGAGAGAGGCCTGTAATTTTCATCACAGGTACACGTCAACTATGACAGACAAATTGAGGAAAAAAATTCCAGAAAATCACATTGTAGGATTTTTAATGAATTTATTTGTAAATTATGGTGGAAAATAAGTATTTGGTCACCTACAAACAAGCAAGATTTCTGGCTCTCACAGACCTGTAACTTCTTCTTTAAGAGGCTCCTCTGTCCCCCACTCGTTACCTGTATTAATGGCACCTGTTTGAACTTGTTATCAGTATAAAAGACACCTGTCCACAACCTCAAACAGTCACACTCCAAACTCCACTATGGCCAAGACCAAAGAGCTGTCAAAGGACACCAGAAACAAAATTGTAGACCTGCACCAGGCTGGGAAGACTGAATCTGCAATAGGTAAGCAGCTTGGTTTGAAGAAATCAACTGTGGGAGCAATTATTAGGAAATGGAAGACCACTGATAATCTCCCTCGATCTGGGGATTCCACGCAAGATCTCACCAAAATGATCACAAGAACGGTGAGCAAAAATCCCAGAACCACATGGGGGGACCTAGTGAATGACCTGCAGAGAGCTGGGACCAAAGTAACAAAGCCTACCATCAGTAACACACTACGCCGCCAGGGACTCAAATCCTGCAGTGCAAGACGTGTCCCCCTGCTTAAGCCAGTACATGTCCAGGCCCGTCTGAAGTTTGCTAGAGTGCATTTGGATGATCCAGAAGAGGATTGGGAGAATGTCATATGGTCAGATGAAACCAAAATATAACTTTTTGGTAAAAACTCAACTCGTCGTGTTTGGAGGACAAAGAATGCTGAGTTGCATCCAAAGAACACCATACCTACTGTGAAGCATGGGGGTGGAAACATCATGCTTTGGGGCTGTTTTTCTGCAAAGGGACCAGGACGATGGATCCGTGTAAAGGAAAGAATGAATGGGGCCATGTATCGTGAGATTTTGAGTGAAAACCTCCTTCCATCAGCAAGGGCATTGAAGATGAAACGTGGCTGGGTCTTTCAGCATGACAATGATCCCAAACACACCGCCCAGGCAATGAAGGAGTGGCTTCGTAAGAAGCATTTCAAGGTCCTGGAGTGGCCTAGCCAGTCTCCAGATCTCAACCCCATAGAAAATCTTTGGAGGGAGTTGAAAGTCTGTGTTGCCCAGAGACAGCCCCAAAACATCACTGCTCTAGAGGAGATCTGCATGGAGGAATGGGCCAAAATACCAGCAACAGTGTGTGAAAACCTTGTGAAGACTTACAGAAAACGTTTGACCTGTGTCATTGCCAACAAAGGGTATATAACAAAGTATTGAGAAACTTTTGTTATTGACCAAATACTTATTTTCCACCATAATTTGCAAATAAATTCATAAAAAATCCTACAATGTGATTTTCAGATTTTTTTTCCCTCATTTTGTCTGTCATAGGTGACGTGTACCTATGATGAAAATTACAGGCCTCTCTCATCTTTTTAAGTGGGAGAACTTGCACAATTGGTGGCTGACTAAATACTTTTTTCCCCCACTGTATATATATGAATGTATATAATGACATGCTTGATGTTTTATGTACAAGATGTATATTTGTATAGACTACACATTAATAAGAATTTGTTCTTAACTGACTTGCCTAGTTAAATGAAGGTAAAATAAAAAAATACACTGAGTGTACAAAACATTAGAAACACCTGCTCTGTCCATGACAGACTGACCAGGTGAAAGCTATGATCCCTTATTGATGTCACTTGTTGAAAACACTTCAATCAGTGTAGATGAAGGGAAGGAGACAGGTTAAAGGAATACTTCGGAATTTTGGAAGATGCCCTTAGGCTAGTAGATACCCATACACTTCCAGTCATTGCGCTAATGCTAGTTAGCGAGGGCTCGCAAAACTGCCTCTAACTTCCATCATACTGGACACAGAGATACAAAAATTGTATCCACGAGTTCATCTGACTATAGGGAAGTAGATAAAGGGCATCTGCCAAAATCCCGAAGGGATTTTCACTCAACACTGTGGAACGCTTTCGACACCTTGTAGAGTCCATGCCCCAACGAATTGATGCTGTTCTGAGGGCAAAAGGGTGTGCAACTCAATATTAGGAAGGTGTTCCTAATGTTTTATACACTCAGTGTAGAATAGAAGAGGCATTTGAATTGCACTGAATTAAATTATATTGCAATTCTGTATCTTGTTAACTACTTCAATTGAAATTCAAGAATTGAATTGGAATTTATGAGGCATTCTCAATTCAATTCTGAATTGAGCACAATCCTGGCTCACAGTATAAAACTATGAAGAGAGCAGTTGATTTCTAAACAGCTCTGGTTCAATCTCTGCTAGAGCCTTATAAAGGCATGTTTACCCACGGTGGGCTGTATTTAGACAGTGGATTATACCTATTACCAAATCCCAACTACTATTTCAGTCGTTTTCATAGGTGCTTTTCTTTCTGGTGGAGTTTAAAATGATTAATTAGGTTAGTGTAAATGCATCTATGTAGCCTGATACTGGTGCTGTTCAGAGTCAGACTTCTTACCATTTTTCTTCCTTCCCAGTCCTCCTCATGAGCTTCCCCATAGAGATCCCATTCAGTCAGCGGTGGAGGAGTTCTTCTGTCCCAAAATCATTCTCTGCAAAGAACTGGGGTGAGAGACATAATGTAAATGTTGAACCATCATATCCTATAATATCTCCTGGTCTTTTCTATGATGCTGAATGAATTTCTGTCTGTTCTGCAGGTGTAATGGGTTGAGGGAGTTCTCTCAGAGGGTCTTCTGCCACGGACCACCTCCTTTTGTCATTCTCAACATGCAGCTGTGGAAGTCTGAGGAGCTGTCCTACGTCCCTTACCATCTGGCCCTGTCCCAACACAGGTAAGGATCCATGTAGAGCAGGAGGACTCCAATCCCAGCCTCATTGTCTGATGCTTTTCTTTTTATCCCCGGTTGTTAATTAAATGTAATTGATTGTCAATATCTCCAGTCTGTTTTTATTTTGTTTTTAAGTAACCTCCTTGCCTGTACTTTGCTATTTGCATTGATTTCTTTAAGCTTTTTCTGGTAACCGAGACATGCAAAAAAATAGAAATGTCTCTGTGCTTTTCAATAGGTACTCACTGGAGGGCGCAACACTCTTCAACAAGGAAGAGCATCACTACTCTGCAGCCTTCCAGATAGATGGCTATTGGATGCACTATGACGGGCTGAGGAGCGACAACCTGATCCTGTTAAACAAGCCCCCTGAACTCCTGCTGCTCTCTTCCCTTGTCTACATCCGTGCCTCAGACAAATGAGATGCACAAAGGTAACCAAGCAGGGATGGGGTCAGATCCATTTTTCATTACTTCGGGGTTTGAATATTTTAATTTTAACCTTTATTTAGCTAGGCAAGTCAGTTAAGAACTAATTCTTATTTACAATGACGGCCTACCCCGGCCAAACCCGGACGACCCGGAATAGAATTGAACCGAAATGGTATTGACCCCAACTTTGTCACCAGGTTCCTGAAGGGACACAGAAGGAAGGAGGGACACTAGACAGCACTAATAGGAAGGAATTTTTAGAAAATTGCTCACCTACACTTAAACCTTCCTGTCTTTCTTTTTATTGCCCTTAATTTACAGAAAAAAATTATAATTTACCTTACATTTGGTTAATCATGGTTTTGTCTTCCATTCCTCAGTGAGAGCATACCAGAGAACTTTTTTTTTTAGCACCTAATCATATTTAATGACATTTGTATTTAGTTGTTTGAAAATGCTTATACCACATTTCCAAACTTTTTTTAGGAGAGGTCATGTCAACAACGTCCTTGTTCAGTTTTATACTTTAAGATTACTTTTGAAATGATGTGCTCTATTTTGCCTTACTGTTGCCTCTGAAATGCTCAGTGTGGAAAATGATAAGTGCATCTTCTCTTTGGGCATGCTTGGAATCCAAGAATATATGTATGGACTATAATAGTTCTGGGCAGGTATGCATATTGAAGAATCAACTCATAACCTTTAAATAGCTTTATTGTGTAAATGTTTGAGTTGAAAAGTTTGCTTGCAGCGTGTTCTCTTGGGTGGGATGGGATGGCTTTCAGAGAAGCAAATTCAGCTAATTAAACTTTGACGTAGAATTGTCAACAGGGTATATAGGCTAGACCAGCAAAGCTTCTGTGAGAGTTGGTACAGGACTTACAGTATCTACTACAATCCATTTGTGCATACCAGCCCTGACTTCAGATCAAACTGGTGCTTTTTTATACTATTTCCACTGTAGTTTGAAAACATTAGAAACCGTTTAAGTATTGCTTTGTATTTTGTGGAAATTCAATCATCATCCTTGATTTACTTGCTTGTTTTAAGTTGTCCATTGGGCTTCAACTTGATGGAAGTGAAATGTCACAGTGAAATTGTTAGAATTAATACATGCTCAAATAATTGAATAAATTGCCATAAAATGTATCATTGGACAAAATATCAGTTCTGTGTTAAATGTAAGTAATTACTTGTACTTACAAGTACCCCAGCACAGTGACATTACAGAAGTGCTTCTTGAGTGCTTGCTTGCCTTTCATAGTAGCATATCCTGCACAATTCAATAAGGTGAATTACTACATCCCAATCTAAAGATGTCAAAACTGTAGTAAATATTAGTATACAAATGTGATTTTGTAATGCATTTGATCATTTGGAAATAATGAACAGGGTTCAATGCTCATTGTCACATTGTGCCTCTGCCAATTTATCAGTGTACAATTTCATTCTTGTCAGAACTACATAACGAAACTGTCTTATGAGCAAAAGTCCTTGTTCATGTGTCTTATTTCTATGATGTCATTGTCTTTTTTTTAAAGCAATACAAATATTTTTATATTCTAAAGTGTCTTTTTGTTGCTCATGTGCACCATATAACTAAGAAACTAGAGCCAAATAACAACAAAGCGTACCTTTTAAGGCAGGCATTTATTAATTTTAACTGGGTACAACTGCACCACACATAAATAAACTGGCTAAAATGTATATGTTCAAAGCATGATAAAATGTCCAAAAAAAAATACTGCTTCTACATCAAGGTTCTTGTAGTTCCAGTAATAATCCACAGGATATAGAATTCAACATTATCACCTTAAGCCAGTTCAGACACACTCATGGGAAATGTAAAAGAAGCAGTGGTAATTTGGCTAACATTGACATCAGTTTCAAAAGACTTTTTTTTTTCCAGACACGAGACAGTGACCTTAGTCTTTTCCAGACTTTATATTAGTATTCCCTCTGCATTCTTAAGTAAAACAAGCACTTTGGTGAGAGTGGTGGCAAAACAAGACATGATTAGGGCATGATAAAAGAACACTTATTTTTCTTCACATACATCCCTTCATTTTGCAGTTTCACGTTTTCAGATTCCACGTATGGCCAAAAGTTTCCCTCCACAACGCAGTAAAGACTATACATACATCCCTAAAATGTATGTTGGGTCTTCAATATCCCCACAAGGATAACATCTTTCTATACATGCTAGTAGTAACACAAATGCTTGACAATGGATGGCAGCTGCAGACAGAAATCACGCCTGCGTGATTTTCACTCAGTTTTGGCTCATCTTTCAGGTTCATCCTCCCAAACTGTTGTGGATGGACAAATGCCTCAATGGCCTAACATCAATAATTTAAAAAACTGAATTGCAACAATCTAAAGGGAAAGGACTATTCAATGAAAATGGTTAATGTAATACATTATTAGTTCCTTTTGAACTATATGAAATGGCAGTTTATTCACCAAAGTTATCTTAGTATCTTCCAAGGATGTACAATTTCACCTATTGCTTTTTTGCAATATGTTGGATTTGCGTTCACATTATTCATACAAATAAAATCTGAAGAAATGACAACCAATTCATGGTTATGTAAATAGTCTGCATTAGAATAGGAGCTTTACAGTCATGCAAGTTGAAATGGCTTACAATTTACTTCCATCCCATGGCAACTTAAACATATTTTTTTTGAGAAATCACAAATTACTGGAGATGTTTCCACTGTGAAATGGTAAAGCCCACTATTCCAGGATGAAAAAACAGCAGCAGCAGGTCTAACCATGAAACAACCTGTTTTAGAAATAAATGCACTTTTAAAGCCAATTTAACTTCACCTAAGACTCAACCACCAACATTTTAAAGAAGAGAAGTCAAGTGAAGAACTTGCATGCTTGTTCTCGGACAAGCTCTCATCCTTTGTGCTGAGATGCTGACCATGGTCTCTTATTGCTAGATCAAGACTAAACAGTCTTAAGATGTTTGTTGGGGGGCTTCCCTTAATCCTAGAATGTATTACATCCAAGGTAACGTTTAGAGGGTAAGAGCTAGAGAGTATTGGTAATCACAACTGACAAGTGTGTAAATGGTAGAACACAACTGCAGTACTGTAACTGCAAGGCTGCTCTCTGGTGAGACAGACAAGATCAGATGGCTTAGAGCAAGACCAGTCTTGTGCCAATCCTACATTACTTGCGAAAAATGCTAAACAACTGGGATTTTTACTGGAGTACAATCCATTTGATTCGATCTGCAAACTTTTCCTAGTACATGTGAACTGACATGCACAACATTGGAAAATGGCTCTTCAAAGATGAGAGCGCACAATGCAAAGTGGGATGGGGAAAACAAAGGTTTGGATGGTGGTCTTTCAGACAATATAAACAACTAACATGTGAACAGACATGCCATGTGTGATAACGTCACAGCAATATGAGACGCCTTGGCTTTTGAGGCTAAATTCAAAGCAAAAATCATTTTATCCACAAATGTATTGCATTGTTTAAATTCCATTAACCTAAATTGAGACCTATGTACAAATCGAAATTACACTGCTCATCAATTAGTTTGGTAAGTGCAATGCAGAGCTCCCTTTTAAGTTTTCCACATGTGCAAACACCTATAATGTACAATACAAGAAGCAACAACAGGGACTGAGGTTGACACCTAAGTTCTCGATCTATAGCCTCATGTTACCTGCCCTTCAGCGTGGCCCAAGGCTACAACACCCAGACTCGGCCTGCAGCCATCTAACCCAGGGGAGCACATTGAGCTCAGTCTTGTCTCCATGCCCTTGTCTGTCTGCCATGTCTCTGAGGGCCAAATAGTTTGACACTGACAATTTTGCTTGACATAGAACACAGCCCTTAGTGCTCCATATCCACCCCATCCATATGACAGCACGGCAGAATGTCACATACTATGCATTAGCAGTGAAAATAACCCCTTTGATTCTGGCACACAGGGGGAAGTTACACCAGACTATGCACTTTTGCCTGAGCTCCTCAGGAAGGCCTTGGCCACATGCAGCTTCTCATACATGCTTCATCAGAGAGGTGGCGGGGGGCATTACATTTACATTTTAGTCATTTAGCAGACACTCTTATCCAGAGTGACTTACAGGAGCAATTAGGGTTAAGTGCCTTGCTCAAGGGCACAGACAGATTTTTACCTAGTCGGCTCGAGGATTCGACCCAGCGACCTTTTGGTTACTGGACCAACGCTCTTAACCGCTAGGCTTGTTCCTAATCCATTAGAGACCAACAATCTCAGACTTTCTTTGTGAGGAAACTGGCAGTGAGCCATACAGCCAGATCCACTACTTCTTAATGCAGGGACAATGTTTCAGACAAACTATAGCTAAACGGATGGCATCCCTGGGGCTGAAGAGTGAAAGCATCAGATCATAAATGTATCCATAGACAGTGCCTAAAGAGTCCAATTTAACATGGGGCTCAAAGTAAAGACTGGTGTTTGTGGTATTCCAGTCACAAGCTTGCCTTCCCGCAACACACTGCTTTATAGCATGGGACATGTCAATTTTAGTCATTTTGATGCACAAGTATACAACCAACATCTACAACAACACAGAGGAACAAATAAAATACGCCTGATACCATGAGGCAACACAGACAACAGCTGAATCCTGAATCCTAATAGCACCAGTTAGTATTGTGTACAAACCCAGCAGTGAAAAGCGGGACAGGATAACTTTTCAATGCTTATGAAGAGGGATGAAGTGTGACTACCACAGGAAGATGTAATAGAAGTCGTAACATGGGGATTTCCGAATTGCTCCGAGGATGAAACTGTGACAGGTGGCAAGTACTCTCAGGAGAACTCAGTGGGGTTTGTTTATCCTTCACAACCTCTTCTTGAATCAAATACATGTACACACACACATCCCATAACTAGTAACCCAGTGCAAAAAACATTTACAGGCAATGCACTAGAGGATATATTCATATCTATACATTTCTTTTAATTTAAACTATTTACAGAGAAAAAAAGGCAGCCCTTTAAGTGAATATAAATATTCAGATTTTTCTCTGTGTGAAGCACTGATTTAGATGCAGACATTTCAAACTGTGTGAGCCAATCACCTTGCCTGAGCTTTAGTCCTGCACACAGAGACACAAAAGAACAATCAATCATTTAATCTGACATGCATCTACTCACAAGCATACAGACACTCTGCGTCACACGCACACACAAACTTTAAGGATCTAGAAAATTGAAACATGTTCTGCTCATAGCAACAACAATAAAAAAATGTATAGAGTGTGAAACAGAAATAATGGCATGAACACAAACAAAACAAAAAGTTTTCAATGAAAAAAAGTGACAGTTTTCACCCACAGTCATCTTTGAAAAGTCCTCTTTATGGTCCAGCAGCAGTAGAGTGGTCATCTCCTGGTCTCTGTGACAAGACCCATGGTGATCTGCACCGCTCCTCCACCCAGACCCTTTCACTCTGGTCATCTGTGGTTCCCTGGCGCCAGCCGGGCTCATTCATCCAGCAACAAGCTCTCTCTCTGGGATCCACGGCAGTGTGGAGCCCTCCTCAGCCCGTTGGCGATGAATGGGGGAAACAAAACAAAAAAAGAAATGCCTTTTGTCTAAGTCTTCTTAAGGCGTCCTACCCAGGGGTGGCATGGGTCAAAGAGCAGTCAGGCCAAAGTTACAGCGGCAGTACATCATGCCGCTTGAGTCCAGCCAGCTGTCTGTGATGGGGTCGTACCGCTGGACAGCGTTCAGGTAGGATGATCCCGAGTGACCCCCCACCACATAGAGGTAGTTGTCCACGATCGCTGAGCCAACCCCTGGGAAGATAGATATTATAAAATTGTTATTTCTGGCCATGCAATATGAATGGTCAACTTCCCTGCATCAAAATAAAATCAACCTTGTTGTGGTCATTTCCCAACTCACCTGTGCGTGGTTCATTCATGGGCCGACACGCTGTCCACTGGTTCTGGTGTGGGTCATACCTCTCAATGCTGGACAGGTGTGATACCCCGTTGTGTCCCCCAACCACAAATATGAACCCTAGCATGACACCAACGCCAAAATTGATCCGTTTGTCTGCCATGGGGGCTACCATTTCCCAGGCATCCTTGCTGGGGTCGTACCGCTCCACACTGCACAGTAGAGAGACAGAGTTAATCAATTAAACACAGTTAAGTGGCACAGTTATAGTGATACTGTGCATTTTGACAATATCACTGCTGTCTTTTTAAACAGGTTAGTACAGTAGCAGGCCTAATACTTACTTATAGCCCATCATATAAAATGACTGAGTCACCTTTCCCTGAATCAAAGCCAATACAATTCACTATTGCTCCTTTTTGTTCTTAGACATTATATAGCTATGGCATTGTCATCACAACCCAATGCAGCCCAATTTAAATGAGGCCATCATCTATTCTAGTCCTATATTTTGCAGGCGATATCAAAGTGATGAAACCCTCGACAACATTGTCGGAAAACTGCCAATTTGGGAATTACTTTTGAGCAACTAAGTGCCTGCAGGTCTCATGGGGGGGCTTCCCTGTCCAAACACATTCTCCTGAGGGGTTTGGGGAGTCAAGGAAACTGGGTAACAACAACACATCCCTCTAGTGAGCAAAGACAACAACAGAGGTCTAACCAGAAAGCCAGCTCTTATTCTATGAAAGCAACTACCGTGCCCGCCATAATTATTGGGACAGTGAAGAATTGCTTCTTCTTCTGGTTCTATACTTTAAAAGTTTGGTTTTGAAATCAAACAATGACTATGAGGTTAAAGTGCAGACTGTCAGCTTTAATTTTAGGGGATTTTCATCAATATCCTATCAACATTTCAGAAATTACAGCACTTTTTGTACATAGTCCCCCCATTTTAGGGGCGCAAAAGTATTGGGACAAATTCACTTGTGTATTAAAAAGTATTTTGTCCCATATTCCTAGCATGCAATGACTACATCAAGCTTGTGACTCTACAAATTTGTTGGATGCATTTGCTGTTTGTTTTGGTTGCAGATAATTTTGTGCCCAATAGAAATTAATGCTAAATAATGTAGTATCATTTGAGTCACTTTTATTGTAAATAAGAATAGAATATGATGGTATGATATTTATGTGTCTAACTTTCTCACTCACTCTATTCATTCAGGATTATCCGTAATCATGCTAGCATCCACATTCAAGTAGAAGTGTTTAGAAACATATTTGATTCTTATTTACAATAAAATTGACTACAAAATGACAATACATTATTCACCATTAATTTCTAATTGGGCACAAAATAAATCTGAAACAGCCAAAACAAACAGCAAATGCATCCAACAAATTTGTAGTCACAAGCTTGATGTAGTCATTGCGTGCTAAGAATATGGGACCAAATACTTCTTAATACACAAGTGAATTTGTCCCAATAATTTTGTTCCCCTAAAATGTGTGTGGGGTGGGGTGGGGGGGGGCTATCTACAAAAAGTGCTGTAATTTCTAAAAGGGATGTGGATGAAAATACCCTAAAATTAAAGCTGACAGTCTGCACTTTAAAAGTTGGGATTTGAAATCAAACAATGACTGAGGTTAAAGTATAGAGCCAAAAGTAGAAAAAAATGCTTCACTGTCCCAATAATTACAGAGGGCACTGTATATCCGTCTGAGTAGAAGACCACAAATCTTGATCCTACAGAATATGGGTTGCACTGCAGGCTAGTAACAGAGCAGGGGGCTGAAAAGAGGGCTGAAACTCTTTGAATGGATGGATCAAAGCACTCAAAGGTTGTGGGGTCTACCATAAATAACCTTTGATGTGAAAACTGTCATGTGTAGGAACAAAAAGGTTGACGACAGGTTTTGAAGTAGGCCTAGTATTTCAAAAGCCTTTTGGAACCACATTAGCAAAACGGCCTGTGAAAATCCATAATTTCAGCGCAGATTGACTAGATTAAGTGAAAACGTACCTGTTCATATGGGCGGGGCCATAGCCACCAATGGCATACACCATGCCATCCAGCACAGCCGTGGCAAAACAGCTGCGTGACTTGGTCATGGGTGCCACAGGCTGCCACTCCTTCACCTTGGGGACATATTTTTCTACCGACTGTAGGTAGTACTGGCCATCATAGCCCCCCAGGGCATAGAGCTCCCCAGCCAGGACCACCACCCCCAATGTGCTGCGACACTCCGCCATGCGCTCCACTGTGGACCATGTGTTGCTGTCAGGGTCCCAGCTCTCCACTGTGCTCTCATGTCTCCGGTAGCTAATGCCCTGTCGCATGTGCGTGGCGATGCCGCCCACCACATACACCTTCTGGTCCAACACTGCCACTCCAAACTCATAGCGGGGTACACTAAGAGGGGCAAGCCCAATCCATGAATCCGTCTGAGGGAAGTACATTTCCATGCTACAAGAGAAAGAAATAAGAACAGTTACATTTGTTCCATTTCTTTCTAATTCACATGAAACACATTAAGCATTTACAATACCAAATTGTTGCCAAACAGTTTTGAATGATTGTGTTTGGGGCTCAGCATTACCTCTCGAGTGTGGCAAAGAGTCCAGCCTTGCCTCCCACAGCAAGGAGCACCTTGGGAGCACAGCGTGGCCGTGTGGACAACACTGTCTGGTAGGAGAGCCGGTGCTCAGGCATGAAATGGTATTTGAGGGCCTCGTTGAGCAGGTGCTTGCAGGCGTGGTCATCCCGGATAAGGTGGTTGGCCTCGTAGAGGCGGGTGAGGAACTTAACGCTGAGGAGAGGCAGGCGGACGCAGTGCAGTAGCTGAGCCAGGTACTGCTGCCGCTCAGTCACATCGTACTTGATCCACGACTCCAGGGCGTAGAACACAGTCTCTTCTGTTACCACCTTCAGACAGTCGTTTGACACTATTTCATCCAACTCTGCCCGTGTCAGCTCAAAAAACTCCTCTGTCTGGCACACCTCTTCAAAATTCTGGCAGATGAATTTAGTGGCGGCCAGGCAGAGATCATGGCAGCCATAGGTCTCAGCGAAGCGGGAGATGCCTATACAGTTCCCAGCATCTAGCTGGCTCTCTAGGAAGGAGCAGCATTCCTTCAGCACCAGCTTGACCTGGAGCAGGTTAGCAGCTGGCAGTAGGGACTCCACTCTTTCCTGTGAGATGAATACTGTGCCAGTGTAGGCATACTCAACGATGGCCTACAAGAGGAGAAGTTAAACACAATCATGCTATGAAAGAGCCGGACAAGGTGTGCTTTTAGGAAACACAGTCAAATCTTCCAAATGCTGACAGTGAGGTTAAATTACCATTACCTGTAGCGCAGCCTCGTCAATGCACTGGAACTCCACCTCAGAGGTCTCCTTCTCTGACAGGTTGCCCGTGAACATGGCCTTGAAGTAGGGGCTGATGCTCGCCAGCACCACTTTGTGGGCATGGATCTTGGCATCACCCACACGCAGCACAATGTCGCACAGCTCATGGTCCTGCCGCAACAGCTGGAGACCTTGCAGCAGCTGCTCAGAGTGGGGCCGCGTCAGACTGGCAAGCATATAGGACTGGGCCTGCTGGTCCATCTTAGTGAAAAACGCACATCATTACCATGTTGTCAAATGTAACGGACAAGTACAGTTTAAATAGACATTGTTGCAGCACAATCTCCATGTAAAGTTGCAGGACAGCCTGATAACAGCATCCATTTCAAGAAACCAAAATACAGAACTATAGACAAGTGGAGGAGGAAACGCAAGACAACATTTCCCTCTCCAGGTCAAATCTAAGGGAAGGACTGTGAAGCGACTTGCAGTATCTAGCAAGGTAAACAAGTGAGCCACCTAAGTCATGCCAATATGATTTATGCTATAGTTAAGTACAACATACAATATGCTGTGGCAGTGCACTGCATACCATTTATCGGAGTGTGTGCGATGACAATTGTAACCCTGAAAAATCACCAAATTGAATCGTATCATCAGGTAGGCTAATTAGCTAGAGCTGATGAGTAGAGAATGGCATTAAAGAATGGCATGATGAAAGATGACACTGCAACTGAAAAGTTTTATTTTTTACAAACGGTGAAAATATATATTCAACAAGAATTCAGTTTGCCTTGATCATCCTTTAGTAAATACATTTTCTTTCACAATTTAATGCATACAGCTTAGCTCACTTAAAGCTCAAGCTTTGACCAGAGCAGGTTTCGTCTAGCGTTAGTTATCCTTTTTTTTATTTATTTATTTATTTATTTAACCAGGTAAGCCAGTTGAGAACAAGTTCTCATTTACAACTGCGACCTGGCCAAGATAAAGCAAAGCAGTGCGATAAAACCAACACAGAGTTACATATGGGCTAGCCAACTAACGTTAGCTAATAATAACCCCAGTTACTAAATAATATTAAAATGTAACTATGGCAGAGAGTTTTTAAACCTTTCAAACATTGTTAGCTACTGTAGTATCTTTGGCTATGCCATTAGCTAGCAGCTTAGCATCTTCAAAGCATATTTCGACCAAGCTTGAGCGACGCCTCAAAACCGCAAGGCTCAGTCAGCTTGCTGTCAAATGTTGTCAGCAAGCTAGCTAGTCTACCATTGCATAGCTATACCTTCGCCTCTTCCTCTGCTATAGCTCAGCTGAGCGAGCAAGCTTGCGAACATTGCTAACAGCTAGCTAGCTGCTTAGCACAACAACATCAGCATCTATTTGCCAAATATCGGTGCTCCAATCATTCAAAACTAGTCGATGACCTGTAATGAATACAAACGAAAAACATGACATTTTCTCAATGGTAACGTCATCTGCTTAGCTACTAACAAAGATTTGTATAATTAACCCTACTAGTTTAGCTAGCTAATCTGGCTAGTAACAGCTCGCTACAGTAGCTGCCTTCGCGACGTCACCGGTCCATTTAGCAACAGCCTTGCAAGCCACAAAATTACTGTTCTGATTTTTCAGATTAGCTGATGAATATTGCATGTATTTTATAACATAGCTAGTAATCATGCGTAGCCTGCAATAACCAGGCTATCGGATGTACGAGGTGTTTGAGGCCTCGTGTGAGAAATTACAATTAACTTAGCTAGCAACAAGGGCATGTTGTTTCCAATGATTGTTACTTGCAGCCAGTGCAATTTTGCTGCTAAAATAAACACAGTCCTAAGCAAGCTATACATTGATCTCCCGCTAGTTGAGTGGTTATCTATTGTAAAGTGTGACAGCTACTAGCTAGATATCATAAAAAAAATGTACAACAATATGCAAGGTAGACAAACCTGTGTTGCGCGTCAGATGAGCGGACAAGATCTGTTTTATTGCAGTAGCGGAGTTCAACCCAGAAGCCGCAGGAACCCCAGCGTCTGTGAGGAAAACAAACGCCAAACACTTTATGCTGCGTAACTTCCGGGGGATAGCGGTGTACTTCAAAAGGAATCATAGATTTTGTAGCTATTTTGCACACATTTGCCATTGATCATCTTTTTTTGTACATAAGCATAGTATAACATACAAGTTAGGGGAGAGATAGAAGGGAAAGAAGGCAATAACCAACAAGGAGTCTTGAAAATAAAATACAAATATCAACATTAAAAATCCTATCAATCATATTACATGTTTGATGTATATAATTGTCACATAAATATGACAATTACAGGGATTTGCACATACAGTGACGCAGTATTTGTATTGTTTTGTAAATGTTAAATTGGCATGACAAATTTACAATAGCTTTTGATAGGCTACATCAGCATCTGAAGAAGTTGCACTCCCTCTGTTGCCCAGCAGAGGTGCCCAGCATAGCAATCTATGGGGCTCTGCTGGTGTCAACATAGTCCTTAGAAGGGCTATGATACCACAATTAGTAATTCATAATTCTACTTGAGTAGGAATAACAATTAGGATATAAATGACAGCTGTAGATGTTTTTCTCTTGTCAATCTCACCTATAAACGCAAGGACAACTTTATATTTACATTTGAAATGTTAGTCATTTAGCAGACACTCAATGACAACTTTATATTTACATTTTACATTTTAGTCATTTGGCAGATGGAGGATCTGATGGTTCACGGTGTCGAAGGAGGCGGATAGATCTAGGAGGATGAGAACAGAGAAGAGAGAGTCAGATTTGGCAGAGCGGAGAGCCTCCGTGACACAGAAGAGAGTGGTCTCAGTTGAGTGAGCCTTCTGTAAGCCTGACTGGTTAGACTCAAGAAGATCATCCTGAGAGAGATAATGAGAGTGTTGGTCATAGACAGCAAGCTCAAGTGTTTTGGAAAGAAAAGAAAGAAGGGATACAGGTCTGTAGTTTTTGATGTCAGAGGGGTCGAGTGTTGGTTTCTTGAAGAGCGGAATGACTCTGGCCATCTTGAAGTCAGAAGGGACGCAGCTAGTGGTCAGGGATGAGTTGATGAGGTAAGTGAGGAATGGGAAAACATCTCCAGAGATGGTCTGGAGAAGGTAGGAGGGGATGGGGTCGAGCGGACATGTTGTCAGGTGGCTGGACATCACTAGCCGCAGGATTTCATCTGGAGAAAGAGGTCAAGGCGTAGGCTGAGTAAATGAGGAGCGGATGTCGTTTTCAAAGTGGTTGACAAAGTCAGCCACAAAGAGGGAGTAGGGACGGGGAAAATAGTTTCCCAGGGTTGGAGGCAGAAGTTTGAAATGTAGATTGATAGAAAGCAGCTTTAGCAGCTGATACAGAGGAAGAGAAGGCAGAGAGGAGGGAGTGGAAGGATTGTAGGTCCTCTGGAAGTTTAATTTTCCTCCATTTTTGCTCAGCTGCCCGCAGCACTATTCTGTGAGCATGCAGTGTCACTCAGCCACAGAGCAGGAGGAGAGGGGACAGTGAGAGTCCAAGGATGTGGAAAGGGAGGAGAGTAGGGTCGAAGAGAGAGACAGGAAGAAGTAAAGCAGAAGGTATAGAAGAGGAGAGAGTAGTGGGAGAGAGAGAGCGATGATTGTGACGACACCTGACCATCTGGGTAGGGGCTGAGTGGGTAGGGTTGAAGGAGAGAGGGAGAGAAAAGAAAAGAAAGTAGTGATCAGAGACATGGAGGGGGATTGCAGTAAGATTAGTAGGCAAACAGCCTCTAGTAAAGATGAGGTCAAGTGCATTGCCTACCTTGTGAATGGGAGGGGACTGGGAAAGGGTGAAGTCAAAAGAGGAAAGGAAAGAAAGAGGTGGAAAGAAATGAATCGAAGTCAGGCGTGTCGGGAGGTTGAAGTCGCCCAGTATAATGAGTGGTGAGCCATTGTCAGGAAATTAGCTTATCAAGGTGTCAAGCTAGAGTATATAAATTGTTGAAAGATCAGTGTACAACTTCTTATACAAATAACGTTTTTAATTCACTTGGCTATTTGTTAATGTAAATCAAATCAAATCAAATTTTATTGGTCACATGCGCCGAATACAACAGGTGCAGACATTACAGTGAAATGCTTACTTACAGCCCTTAACCAACAGTGCATTTATTTTAAACAAAAAAAGTAAGAATAAAACAACAACAAAAAAAGTGTTGAGAAAAAAAGAGCAGAAGTAAAATAAAGTGACAGTAGGGAGGCTATATATACAGTAAATAATGTAGTGTGAAATACAAAGATATCACTGTACAGTGTATAGTTAAACAAATATTTTTCCATCTCATTCTCAACCATAGAGAATGTTAGAGGACTTTAGTGTCCAAAAGCATGTTTTAACATGCAGACTAGTTTTGAAGTAGTCATCTATGGAAGGACTTCCTATGGGTTAAGGAATTATCACATATTTCCATCCAGGTCATCAGGAGGGATCAGCCAATGAATTATACTTGTGAGCAAATGTTCCATAACTGCAGGTGGCAGTAGATCTAGTGGTGAACGACTCCAGAATTTTTGGAGTCGACTCCGACTCCTGCTATCAGAGTCATTGGAGTCAACACTCTCTGGTAGTGTAAGAATGAGAGAAGGTGATAATCACGACTAGCAACTGGCGTGGGAACACAGTGTGTTACAGCCTGAACTCAACATTTATTAAATAGCTTTTTTTCTCACCCATCTACACACAATACCCCATAATGTCAAATTACCCCATGTTCACACCTACATCCCTAGTGCGTGCATTATTGTTTGCCACATGGCCTTAAATTGTACCAATTTGCAGTGGTGAAAAAAGTACCCAATTGTCATACTTTAAAAGTAAAGATACTTTCATAGAAAAGTACATATGAAAGTCACCCAGTAGAATACTACTTGAGTAAAAGTCTAAAAGTATTTGGTTTTACTTAAGTAACACAAGTAAATGCAATTGCTCAAGTATACTTAAGTATCAAAAGTAAAAGTATAAATCATTTAAAAATCCTTATATTAAGCAAACTAGTTGGACATTTTATTTTTTTATTTTTTACGGATAGCCAGGGGCATGCTCCAACACTCAGACATAATTTACAAATAAAGCATTTGTGTTTCCTGAGGCGGTAGGGATGACCAGGGATGTTCGCTAAGGAGTACTTTTGGGTGTCAGTGAAAATGTATGGAGTAAAAAGTACATAATTTTCTTTAGGAATGTAGTGAAGTAAAAGTAAAAGTTGTCAAAAATATAAATATTAAAGTAAAGTACAGATACCCCCAAAAAACGACTTAAGTAATACTTTAAAGTATTTTTACTTAAGTACTTTACACAACTGCCAATATGTTTTTCTCGGTCACCCGTGCTATTTCAGTATTTCAATAATATCATTTGATTTTTCCATTGTGTTAATGATGGCGGATTAATTGATTTTCAAGTTTTAATATATGTTTGTTTTGTTGGCGCCCATTTAATTAGCCCCAAGGTTACCTTGTTACATTTTGTTAATTCTCTTTAATTAATTACTGTTTTCTCATTAGCTGGGAATGTTTGAAATGTCCAATACAGCTTGCTTGATATCTTTATCAACCTGCATACCCCTAAAAAATGTAAATAACTGTGTGCAGGGTGTGCTATTGGCATTCTGACACTCATTAAGAAAGACTGGTTGAATAAGTAGCATAGCTAGCCATCGCTAGCATTTACTGGTTGAAGTTGATGTAACGTCTGAGTGTAATGTTGTTGAGTGGTGACTAGAATATATATCATTCGCCACATTTGGACAGAAGCTATAATCCAGTTATATATGTATATATATATACACAGTTGAAGTCGGAAGTTTACATACACCTTAGCCAAATACATTTAAACTCAGTTTTTCACAATTCCTGACATTTAATCCTAATAGAAATTCCCTGTCTTAGGTCAGTTAGGATCACCACTTTATTTTAAGAATGTGAAATGTCAGAATAATAGTAGAGAGAATGATTTATTTCAGCTTTTATTTCTTTCATCACATTCCCAGTGGGTTAGAAGTTTACATACACTCAATTAGTATTTGGTAACATTGCCTTTAAATTGTTTAACTTGGGTCAAACGTTTTGGGTAGCCTTCCACAAGTTTCCCACAATAAGTTGGGTGAATTTTGGCCCATTCCTCCTAACAGAGCTGGTGTAACTGAGTTAGGTTTGTAGGCCTCCTTGCTCGCACACACTTTTTCAGTTCTGCCCACACATTTTCTATAGGCTTGAGGTCAGGGCTTTGTGATGGCCACTCCAATACCTTGACTTCGTTGTCCTTAAGCCATTTTGCCACAACTCTGGAAGTAGGCTTGGGGTCATTGTCCATTTGGAAGACCCATTTGCGAGCAAGCTTTAACTTCCTGACTGATGTCTTGAGATGTTGCTTCAATATATCCACATAATTTTCCTTCCTCATGATGCCATCTATTTTGTGAAGTGCACCAGTCCATCCTGCAGCAAAGCACCCCCACAGTATGATGCTGCCACCCCTGTGCTTCACGGTTGGGATGGTGTTCTTCGGCTTGCAAGCGTTCCCCTTTTTCCTCCAAACATAACAATGGTCATTATGGCCAAACAGTTCTATTTTTGTTTCATCAGACCAGAGGACATTTCTCCAAAAAGTACGATCTTTGTCTCCATGTGCAGTTGCAAACCGTAGTTTGGCTTTTTTATGCCAGTTTTGGAGCAGTGGCTTCTTCCTTGCTGAGTAGCCTTTCAGGTTATGTTGATATAGGATACTTTTGAACCTGTTTCCTCCAGCATCTTCACAAGGTCCTTTGCTGTTGTTCTGGGATTGATTTGCACTTTTCGCACCAAAGTACGTTAATCTCTAGGAGACAGAATGTGTCTCCTTCCTGAGCGGTATGACGGCTGCGTGGTCCCATGGTGTTTATACTTGCGTACTATTGTTTGTACAGATGAACATGGTACCTTCAGGTGTTTGTAAATTGCTCCCAAGGATGAACCAGACTTGTGGAGGTCTACACATTTTTTTTCTGAGGTCTTGGCTGATTTCGTTTGATTTTCCCATGATGTCAGGCTAAGAGGCACTGAGTTTGAAGCTAGGCCTTGAAATACATCCACAGGTACACCTCCAATTGACTCAAATTATGTCAATTAGCCTATCAGAAGCTTCTAAATCCATGACATCATTTTCTGGAATTTTCCAAGCTGTTTAAAGGCACAGTCAACTTAGTGTATGTAAACTTCTGACCCACTGGAATTGTGATACAGTGAATTATAAGTGAAATAATCTGTCTGTAAACAATTGTTGGAAAAATTACTTGTGTCATGCACAAAGTAGATGTCCTAACCGACTTGCCAAAACTATATTTTGTTAACAAGAACTTTGTGGAGTGGTTGAAAAACGAGTTTTAATGTCTCCAACCTAAGTGTATGTAAACTTCCGACTTCAACTGTATATACACTGCTCAAAAAAATAAAGGGAACACTTAAACAACACAATGTAACACCAAGTCAATCACACTTCTGTGAAATCAAACTGTCCACTTAGGAAGCAACACTGATTGACAATACATTTCACATGCTGTTGTGCAAATGGAATAGACAACAGGTGGAAATTATAGGCTATTAGCAAGACACCCCCAATAAAGGACTGGTTTTACAGACCACTTCTCAGTTACTATGCTTCCTGGCTGATGTTTTGGTCACTTTTGAATGCTGGCGGTGCTTTCACTCTAGTGGTAGCATGAGACGGAGTCTACAACCCACACCAGTGGCTCAGGTAGTGCAGCTCATCCAGGATGGCACATCAATGCGAGCTGTGGCAAGAAGGTTTGCTGTGTCTGTCAGCGTAGTGTCCAGAGCATGGAGGCGCTACCAGGAGACAGGCCAGTACATCAGGAGACGTGGAGGAGGCCGTAGGAGGGCAACAACCCAGCAGCAGGACCGCTACCTCCGCCTTTGTGCAATTAGGAGCAGGAGGAGCACTGCCAGAGCCCTGCAAAATGACCTCCAGCAGGCCACAAATGTGCATGTGTCTGCTCAAACGGTCAGAAACAGACTCCATGAGGGTGGTATGAGGGCCCGACGTCCACAGGTGGGGGTTGTGCTTACAGCCCAACACCGTGCAGGACGTTTGGCATTTGCCAGAGAACACCAAGATTGGCAAATTCGCCACTGGCGCCCTGTGCTCTTCACAGATGAAAGCAGGTTCACACTGAGCACATGTGACAGATGTGACAGAGTCTGGAGACGCCGTGGAGAACGTTCTGCTGCCTGCAACATCCTCCAGCATGACCGGTTTGGCGGTGGGTCAGTCATGGTGTGGGGTGGTATTTCTTTGGGGGGGCCGCACAGCCCTCCATGTGCTCGCCAGAGGTAGCCTGACTGCCATTAGGTACCGAGATGAGATCCTCAGACCCCTTGTGAGACCATATGCTGGTGCGGTTGGCCCTGGGTTCCTCCTAATGCAAGACAATGCTAGACCTCATGTGGCTGGAGTGTGTCAGCAGTTCCTGCAAGAGGAAGGCATTGATTCTATGGACTGGCCCGCCCGTTCCCCAGACCTGAATCCAATTGAGCACATCTGGGACATCATGTCTCGCTCCATCCACCAACGCCACGTTGCACCACAGACTGTCCAGGAGTTGGTGGATGCTTTAGTCCAGGTCTGGGAGGAGATCCCTCAGGAGACCATCCGCCACCTCATCAGGAGCATGCCCAGGCGTTGTAGGGAGGTCATACAGGCACGTGGAGGCCACACACACTACTGAGCCTCATTTTGACTTATTTTAAGGACATTACATCAAAGTTGGATCAGCCTGTAGTGTGGTTTTCCACTTTAATTTTGAGGGTGACTCCAAATCCAGACCTCCATGGGTTGATACATTTGATTTCCATTGATGATTTTTGTGTGATTTTGTTGTCAGCACATTCAACTATGTAAAGAAAAAAGTATTTAATAAGATTATTTCATTCATTCAGATCAAGGATGTGTTATTTTAGTGTTCCCTTTATTTTTTTGAGCAGTGTATATATATATACAGTACCAGTCAAAAGTGTGGACACACTTACTCATTTGAGGGTTTTTCTTTATTTTTACTATTTTCTCCATTGTAGAATAGTAGTGAATACATCAAAACTATGAAATAACACATATGGAATCATGTAGTAACCAAAAAAGTGTTAAACAAATCAAAATATATTTAATATTTAAAATTCTTCAAAGTAGCCACCCTTTGCCTTGATGACAGCTTTACACACTCTTGGCATTCTCTCAACCAGCTTCACCTGGAATGCATTTCCAACAGTATTGAAGGAGTTCCCACATATGCTGAGCACTTGTTGGCTGCTTTTCTTTCACTCTGTGGTCCAACTCATCCCAAACCATCTCAATTGGGTTGAGGTCGGGTGATTGTGGAGGCCAGGTCATCTGATGCAGCACTCCATCATTCTCTTTCTTGGTCAAATAGCCCTTACACCGCCTGGAGGTGTGTTGGGTCATTGTCCTGTTGAAAAACAAATGATAGTCCCACTAAGTGCAAACCAGATGGGATGGCGTATCACTGCAGAATGCTGCGGTAGCCATGCTGGTTAAGTATGCCTTGAATTCTAAATAAATCTCAGACAGTGTCACCAGCAAAGCACCCCCACACCATCACACCCACTCCTCCATGCTTCGCGGTGGGAACCACACATGTGGAGATCATCCGTTCACCTACTCTGTGTCTCACAAAGACACGGCAGTTGGACCCAAACATCTCACATTTGGACTCATCAGACCAAAGGATAGATTTCCACCGTTCTAATGTCCATTGCTTGTGTTTCTTGGCCCAAGCAAGTCTCTTCTTCTTATTGGTGTCCATTAGTAGTGGTTTCTTTGCAGCAATTCGACCATGAAGACCTGATTCCCGCAGTCCCATCTGAACAGTTGCTGTTAAGATGTGTCTGGTACTTGAACTCTGTGAAGCATTTATTTGGGCTGCAATCTGAGTTGCAGTTAACTCTAATGAACTTATCCTCTGCAGCAGAGTTAACTCTGGGTCTTCCTTTTCTGTGGCGGTCCTCATGAGAGCCAGTTTCATCATAGCGCTTGATGGTTTTTGCAACTGCACTTGAAGAAACTTTCAAACTTCTTGAAATGTTCCGTATTGACTGACCTTCATGTCTTAAAGTAATGATGGACTGTCGTTTCTCTTTGCTTATTTGAGCTGTTCTTGCCATAATATTGACTTGGTCTTTTACCAAATAGGTCTATCTTCTGTGTACCACCCCTACCATGTCACAACACAAAAATAAAATAAAATGTATTGGTCACATACACATGGTTAGCAGATGTTATTGCGAGTGTAGCGTAATGCTTGTGCTTCTAGTTCCGACAGTGCAGCACTATCTAGCAAGTAATATCTAACAGTTCCACAACAAAAACCTAATACACACAAATCTAAGGAAAGGAATGGAATAAGAATATATAAATATATGGATGATTGGCTCAAACGCATTAAGAAGGAAATAAATTCCACAAAGTAACTTTTAACAAGGCACACCTGTTCATTGAAATGCATTCCAGGTGACTATCTCATGAAGCTGGTTGAGAGAATGCCAAGAGTGTACAAAGCTGTCATGAAGGCAAATGGTGGCTACTCTGAAGAATCTCAAATATATTTTGATTTGTTTAACACTTATTTGTTTACTACATGATTCCATGTGTTATTTCATAGTTTTGATGTCAATGTAAAAAATAGTAAAAATAAAGAAAAACCCTTGAATGAGTAGGTGTGTCCAAACTTTTGACGGGTACTGTATATATATATATATATATATATATATATATATATATAAAGTAAACTATGTGTTTCGTTTTGCTTGAAATCAGGCGTGGATGAACTGCTTTCAAAGTGGAAAGATTGCTTCCATACCCCGCTTACATGATTTTCGTTGAAAACGTCACTTCTCCGTGTGGACTTGTGGGATAGATACAATGAAGAGTCATCTATCATTCTCTATGTTCTAAATTTATAACTCCATATCCCCATGCTCAGGTTAATGCAGAGTTTAAGACAACTCTGAAACTCGGAACCTCAGAGTTAATATTTGCGTACGTTTTTTGCATAGCGATTCCTAAGTTCCTATTGGTTGATTCTGATACTTTCCAAGTGGGACACTCAAACTGTATTTCCAACTCGAACATTTCTGAGGGGGGTTTATCACAAATATTATATTGTTGAACATGGGCATAACCAGAGTATCTGTACAAAAATTATGCCGTTCCATATAGCATCATTAAAAAAAAGTTATAATGTTAATGTCCCCACAACAACAAAAAACTACTTAAATAAATGTAATGTAGTCCTTGAAATCCATTCATTCTATGGAGGACTGCTTCTTCTGGGGAGTGCCAATATGGCCGACTAGGGCTTCAAAGCTTCTCATTTGCCGATACATAGAAAACGCAATCTAGGGTTGAATGTATCATTGGACCTGAAGACCTATATATTTACAAGTTCCGAGTTGTCTTGAACGCGACGTTAGGTGGCGGTAATGCACCATAACGTTGGATGCCAACCGCCGATAAACCCCACTGAAGAAGAAGAATGTCTTGAACGCGGCATAAATCCAACAACTCGAGTCACCATGGAAGCGGTCGGTTTGTGTCATGTTTCTTTCGCCATTTTGATGGTTCTAGGTGTGTGGGCTACGGCGATGAATGTCTCTACATTGCATCTAGTTAGCTAGTTTACAAACATTCAAGATAAAATCTCATACTGTTACATACGAGTGGATTTCTGTGAGTATTAGCTATCAATCGGACATTTAACCGAGGTCACGGAGATTTGTGCAACCTTTTTGTATGCCAGACGTCAAATTTCAACGACTAATCGGAATGCGAGGTCTGCATTTTAGTCTTGTTTTCTAACTTCGCCAGCTAGCCACCAGGTTTCTGCTACTCAGCCTCAACTCAAAGTCGTACGTTAACTAAAAGCTAGCTATGATATTGGATTCAATGGAAAACATAAATCTAAAGAGGCACTGGCTGCGATGTCGCCCTGGCATGCTATTTCTGGACATTGAATGATTTTAGAAGCAATGGCAACATCTAGCTGGCTACCTAGTTATGCAGCTAGCTAACTATGTTAGCTAAATTAGCTGAAATACAACATCATGGTCTTTCAAATACAACATTCCACGGTGCCTTTTTTCGTCATGGCTATGTAGGGGAACGCACAGCAAGCTACAAGTGTTTTTATTTTCACTCAACGTTGCTTTCACTGTTCTCGGTCCAGTTGTCTCGTAGACCAGCACAATGAACAGTTATTCATAAGAAACTGCAAATGTCAAATCGAACCACCAAGACAAGATGACGAGTCAAAGTAAAGGGCAATATTGTCCTCACAGAAATGTGACTGCTTCATTAGATTCTTTCCTTTGACCACATCAAAAGGACCATCAATTATGATTTTTGGATTGATACCCCAGGAGTTACATGAACAGCTCCTAGACCTCAAAAACTTCCAAAATCGAACAAATGGTGTGGAAGAGCTTAAAAACATCCTCTTTGGATTGGACTTGAAGCCTGTCCCCTCGGACAGTATTGTGGAGTTTATACATCTTCTCCACAGACTTCTAGATGACACCAACTTCAAAGTCTTGTATGGCACTTTACAGGTGATAAACCTACTCATCCAGAAATTAGATTACAATATAGACAAATATTTCAAACAGATAATATGTGTGGCTCTGAAAACCCTTGGAGACACCCGTGCTGTCACCAGGAATGAGTACATGAATGTGTTCAGGCAGTTGACTAGAATTGTAGGGCCACAGAAAGTGTTATACCTTGTCATTGGACACCTGAAACACAAGAACTCCAGGGTCAGAGAGGATGTCATCAACATCATCACAGCAGCTATGCTCACCCACCCCAGGAAGGACTTCAACATCCCCAGCCTCTGCTTTGAAGTTGCACCATACCTGGCGGACAGCAAGAAGAAGGTCCGCCATGCAGCCCTAGAACTATTTGCTGTTTTTGACCATTGCCTTGACACAGGGAAAAAACAGCCCCTAATGAAGGCTGTAGACAGAGTGGAGCTTAATGGGGATGTGGAGGGTCTTATGGCAGCTGTGCAAGCAAGAAGAGCCAGGCACATACTTCCCAGACTGTCCTCAGATGGGACGGTAGAGTACGCCCTTCAAATCCCTAAAACAGGACAACGACGCTCACCACAGTTTGGGTCAGGAGCTGACCTGGAGTGGGTGCTCAATGGTGGGCGGATCAGCAGTGCCAGGAGCATCAGGACGGAACCAGACTCTGACAGGCTGTATCATGGCTATGGAAGCTTGGGCTCCCTCATTGATGACCTTCCACTGCAGAGGAGAATTGTCAGTGCAGGGAAAGGGAAGAACAAGCTGCCCTGGGAGAGGTCAAGCCTCCCTTCCACAGTGAACACCCAGCCATGCAGTGCCCCTAACGGAAAATCCTCTGATCAGGTTGGTCATAGTTGACGCCAAGCTTACATCAAGCAAATGTCTGCTGATGACACTTGTCTATCATTTAGCTTTTTCTTATGTAGCAAAGTGTCATTAGATAAATAAATATCAAGACATGCTCTCTCTAGGCTATAGGGACAATAATCTTATTTCCATAGTGGCACCATAATTACATGGAATAAGGCACAAATAGAATGAGGATTGCGACCACCCAAAGTAAAAATCTGTCAAATATTAGTTTGCAGGAACCTGAAAGTTCACTGAAACAATAACAAACCGTATACTAGATATTGACAAAGGCTTGTGTTAGGACTATATGAAGTTTTATCCATAACTATTTGTTTGATGGCTGATGTGGTCAATTCCACAGTAGCGGAATTATGTTTTGACTCAGATTTGTCACTTTGAAGGGAAGGTAGCATACACTTAACCACATGTAACATATGGATTTGCATTAGTATACGCATCAAAAATCCCAATGCAAAGTTACACCAAATGTTTCTATTTTTTTTTTTTGTTATTACATAAAACCGATCAGAATGCTGAAGTCATGTCTGAAAATGTTTTTCCGGGGTGTGATGTAATATGGAGGACCCGGTAAGCCAGCCTATTCCCTATAAGGTTAACTCCAACAGAAATAACTTAAAATGTACAACTTAAAATTAAACCAAATCGTTTGCACTCATGACTACTGGTTTAAAAAAAAAAATCAGCCAACTTACAAGCAAATACTTTATAAATGTTTTGTTACAAATCAACTTGCAAGGTTGCTTGCCAATTAGCCTTACTAGCCTGTTAACATTAACCCTACTAGCCTGCTAACATTAGCCCTACCAGCCTGCTAACGTTACGTTAGAACTGCATGAGTCAGCCAGTTGCTATCAACACCTAGCCTACAGCTACATTAACACTCTACGCTACAGACGATTTTGTGAAAAGACTGATTTTCAGGATGTCTCATGGTCTGACAAACACCACTCTAGCTCTGTCACCTTTCACCGCAGATGCAAAAGTGCGACGTTGGCGGATGGGGTGGAGTGAGACGCATCCAATGCAAAAAAACAGATTAGCATATTATGTATTATGTGTGTGAGCAAATTATGAAGTGAGTGTCAGTGAGTGTGTAGGGCCCAGTGAGTGTGCATAGAGCCAGTGCAAAAATAAAATGGGTCAACTTTTTGTTAGCTATTTAGTTCGCTATTTAGCAGACTTATGGCTTGGGGATAGAAGCTGTTCAGGAGCTTGTTGGTGTCAGACTTTATGTACAGCTTGCCGTGCGGAAGCAGAGATAAGTCTATGGCTTGGGTAGCTGGAGTCTTTTTAATGATTTTTCGGGCCTTTCTTTTCACACCACCTGAAATAGAGGTTCTGGATGGCAGGGAGGTCGGCCCCAGTGATGTACTGGGCTGTCGGCACCACCCTCTGTAGCGCCATGCGATCGAAGGCGGTGCTATTGTCATACCAAGCAGTGATGCAGCCAGTCTAGATGCTCTCAATGGTACAGCTGTAGAACCTTTTGATGATTTGAGGGCCCATGTCAAACATTTTTAACATCCTGAGGGGAAAGAGGCGCTGTCGCGCCCTCTTCATGACTGTGTGCGTGGACCATTTGAAGTCCTTAGTGATTTGGACACCTGAGGAACTTGAATAGGTACACAATGGTAGAAAATATGCAATGTCCTTCTTTTGCATATTTGGGTATTTTACTACACACTGGCAATTATTGTAATGAGCTCCGCCCCCAAACAAGACCACATTTTGTTGGTCCGGACCAGACCAAATCTGAAACAATCATAGACGTCAATGTTTCACAGGTTTGGACATCACAGTACAGCACACCACAGTCGAGTACAGTAAAGTAGATATGTATGGTATAATATAGTACATCATATTGTACTCTACTCTAGTGCTCTACTGTACTGTAGGGCGGTATCCAGATTTCCATACTGTCATACCGTGCTATCCCGGTATATACGGTATTACCGGTAGTGCACACAAAAGGCACAATTTATTTTCCAAACGTAAAAAATGCCCCAAAAAACGCCACTTACCCGAATGTAAAAATAATACTAAGAAGTACTAAGGAATCCTCATAGCGGATGCTTGGTAAATGCTAACGAGCGCATGCGAACATTTACTACAAAGACAGACAATCCTGCTCATAAAGTTATGCAAGTATCTCAAAACGCAGTTTGCAGCACACACAAAACAAATATTAGACAGCGGGGATCTAAATCCGGGAGGGGATTGTCTCCGCTGCTGTTACCAAGAAGCTTGATCTTGCAAGCTAACGTTAGCCACTTAGCTAACATTAGCAAGCAAAACCCAGCTAGAAATAATTCATTTGGCACATCTTAGATGGGTAACTTAATAGTTATAAGATATATAGCTGGAAAACATTAGTAGTGAATTTCACACAAGTGTAACTTGATCACCTCACTTAATTTGCGCTGAAGGAGTGACTCAAGAAGCACCCATTTTGCACGTTGTGCTTCTTTGTAAACTAACACAGGTGACTGGCTCAAACAACTGTTTTGGGAATCTAGTACCGGTACGCTTCATAATGATAAATAATCTAACAGGCGGAATGATGAAGACGATCTGCTTTATCTATTACCTAGTGCACAAGTTGACTGCAGGTATTTATTTAAAAAGTACTAATATTCAAATTTATAAAAATTTTAAAATACTGTATTGGAAAATCATACTGATGGTATTTTGAAATACCCAAGGATACGGTATATACGGTATACCGCCCAACCCTACTGTACAGTACTGTACTCTACTTTACTGTACTGTGCTGTCCAAACGTGTGCAATATAGATGTCTATGACTGGTTCAGATTTGGTCTGGCCAGGGCGGACTGACCAAATTTCAAATACTTTTCAACGTCCATGGATGTACGGTGTCAGTTGGTGCTCAATGGGTGAGGATGCTTGTTACAGTAAATGGACATAAGGTAGGTGGTAGGTGTCAGTAAGAGCCGGGAGAGGTGACATTAACTGGAGAGCGAGAGAACAGAGAGAGTGGCAGAGAGTGAGAGTGCGGCGTTGTCCAGACTGTTTTCACAGAAATAGAAAAAAAGAACATATTAGCTGAACATAAGTATGCCACTGGAAGGGAGGACAGTAGCAGGTGACCCAACTGTGGTTTGTGACTACTATGATTTCCAATTGTAGCCAATTCAATTGCAGTAATTCCGATACTGATTTTTCAGTAATTCAGTTACCGATTTGGTAACAGATTTATGAGTTTTAATCACTTAATAATTCAAAAACAAACTTGATATCAGTAAAAACACTACAACTAATTGGTAGGTTTACTTCTTCTTACTTCTGTGAACTTTCATTATCCTCCCTCATGAGGGAGAGAAATTTGAAAATATCTTAAAGATATGTGGGGTTTTTGGTAACGGAGTTACAAGGCAATATTTATTTTTACTTAAAAAAGGAAAATAATTTCTCAAACAAAGAAGTGTTGATATTAGTTGGCAGGGGTCTTTACTTCAACATGATTGTGTTTTTATGTATTTCTAATACCTTTTAAAACTTTTTCTGGTAGATATCAAGGCATTTGCTTATTCCTAATTTTTAGGATGGAAAATGGTTTGAAACATTTATATATGCCTTAATTTCTCAAAGATATATATTCTTATCTTTCATTTGACACCCAATTTGACATGCTCCTATGAACTTCACATTTGTGCTCGCGGGTCCTTTTAGATGGCAATGCCCATGTGTAGGGCTGGGAATTGCCAAGGACCTCACGATATCACGATACTTAGGTACAATTCTCACAATACTATATTTATTGCGATTCGATCTTCCAAACATATTGCTCACTATATGTCTGCTGCAGAGAGACGAGAGAGCATGATAAAAAAGTTTTGATCAGTCAGGGAAATAAGTCAACTTGGAAAGTCATCTATCAACTGTTGAATAAGAAAAAGGCTTCTACAGCTATCCCATCTCAATTTAATGTTGGAAATAAGACCTATAGTGATCCTGATGTTATCTCGTGAATATAATTTTTTTTTTCAAAGTGGGTTCCTCTCTGTCAAAGAAAATCAGAAAATGTATGGAAATCCCTTGGATTACATTAAAACCCTATCAGTCCCGAGACCCCAGCAAAAATCCAGCCCTTATATTTAGCCTCACAATTAAGTGTTTTACCATTTTCGTTTCAGGACTACCAGGGCTACAAGTAGAACAAAAAACGATTTGACATAAACAGTTGCATTCATGAGTTTTATTATCAAAATGATTTTAAATAAATGCTGTAAGTACAGAAATAGTTTGCTCACTGGGAAATTAATATCCAACTGGTCAGTGACAACTGTTTGGAGTTTGTGACAGCAACTATGTGAGCTTATTACAGTATTATAGACATTATGTTCTGGGATTTATTGTGTAGCTTGTGAGCGTCATAGAGCAAAACATGTTACATGTGCGTGTTCGCGAGTCTCAGATTTTTATAGATAGCTTTTAATAGTTTGTAGCTCAAACCATTTGGACTCTACAGACGTTTTTGTAAAAAGACCCGACCGTGGGCCCCTTCGGAATCCGCCCTTGTCTCACAAACACCGCTTTAGCTCAGCCCCCGTTAATCATACATACTAATAGTTGGTATCTACGAATGCAGAATACATAGACGACTCCAATTAGAAGGTCAAAACTTGCCAGCGTTACAGTGGGACTCATTGGGTTAAGGGACACATGGCTCTTTTACAACTTGTGGTCAAAATCTTTACAGCCCTGAACAACAATGAATACGCTCTTGGCATCTTTCTAGATTTATCCAAAGCGTTCAACACGGTTGATTATGAAATATGACTTGCTAAATTGCATTATTACAGTTTTCATGATTATACATATAAATGGCTATTTAATTATGTTTATGATAGAGAACAATTTGTATATGCAATTGCTTGTCCATCTACCAGGGCCAACATATCCTGTGGCGTTCCACAGGGTTCGATCCTTGGACCTTTGTTATTCCTAATCTATTTCCATGACCTTGCTGCTTTGTCTGCTACCGTACTTCAAATTATTTTTGCTGATGATACCAACTTGATTTTATCACGCAAGAATCAATTCACTAATCATTGAAGCCAACTTCGGCATGGCATATTTTATGAATGGTTCCAGATAATAAGTTTATCTTTAAATGTAAAAATAATAATAATCTAACATCATTGTATTCACTGGTAAGAATAAGAAATATTGTTTAAAAAAAAAAAGAGCCAGAATTTCAATTGGTGGGAATGAAATGGACCAGGTTTCGTCCTCTAGATTCCTAGGTGTTCTAGTTGAAAAGTTGTCCTGTAAAGATTATAAGCACTTTGTCTTCAGCAAAGTGGTGAAATCCGTTGGTATCATCAGAAAGATGGCTTGCTTCCTAACACTATACTACACCTTAATTTACCCATATCTAATTTACTGCAATATTGTCTGGGCCTGTACATATGCATTCTACCTACACAAATTACTCATCGCACAGAATACATTTGCAAGACTAGCCACCTCTAACGGCTTGGCTCCATCTGGCCATCTGTTTAAGAAACTCACTATATTGTCTATCTACAACATTAATATAGTCGAATTATGCACCTTCATCTACAAATACCTGCCAGACAGCCTACCTAAACCCTCACCTGTTCACCATTTTCTTTAACTGTACTGTTTTGTCTTTCACCTACATAAAAAAAAAAAAGATGCTGAAAACATATTGGCTTACTATTTGAAAAGAAGATGGAGAACAAGCTATAGAATGAAAAATACAGCCATTTGGCGCAGGTACAGACAGTTTTAATTTATTATTGTTATTCTACAAATCGATACTTGAGTCAAATATCGATATAATATCATCCAAAAATAATATTTGCGATATGTAACTATTGTATTTTTCCCCCCATCACTACTGTGTGACATTGCAATTTGTGCGTTTGTCATCTCAGAGCTGTATTCTCAGGAATTTCAAGTTGAGGTCAGTTATGGAAAATGTAGGCCTACTGTACGTTGATAGAGGGTTTTGATGAATATCTATTGCATGATCCACATTAGACAGAAAAGGTGAGTTTATCCACCTTGGTTGCTATGAGACCATGTAGGCTAGACTACAGATTTGAGTGCTTGGAGGAGACAATCACCTCATATTACAGGGAACCTGCTGCTTGATGACAGTGATAATCCAAAGAGCTTTCTCGTTCTCTGTTGCTCGGGGAAACCGCTGTCTACAATGGGCTTACTCCCAGATCACCTCATCAGGGAAGTCAATCTGCTAATCTCCTCGTTTCATTCCCTCAGATACTGAAACACCCAGCTGTCAATGTCAGACAGTGGCATAAGTTTGTTTGTAGTGGGGAAACACTGGCCATCTCCCCTTTTTTTTGTATAATAAAGTAGCCTACATGGGCTACTGAACTGTAGCCGCAAAGACGCAACAAAAGTATAGGCTATGCGCGCGCTTAGAGAGGGGAGAGATCCCAGCAGTGGCACCCTGTCACAGAGACGGTTGGGGATAACAGACTCAAGATCTCAATCGTCTTATTGGCTTCACGTAGTGCAAAAGGTGAGCATTCAGGTACTATTCAATCGTTGAAATTTGCAAGAATGACCATTTCATTTTTACAAGCATTTCACTACACCCGCAATAACATCTGCTATGAGACCAATAAAATTGTATTTTATTTGATGATTTGATCACAATAGTTAAACTACTTGTTCAGAGGCCTTTTGAGGTTTGCTCTGTGCACCAAAGTCATTTCAGAGCCTTCCAGTGAAACCTTATGTTTATAGTAGTCCCCGTCTCTCAGCAACATCTTTGCCACACAACACACTTGTATTCAGAGGGGGCTTGAAACTTAATTGGCAATGCATGTGAAGATATCGTAGGACCCGATGCGACTGTGGAACATCAACCACTTAGGCTGCGTTCACACATGCAGCCCAATTCTGATATTTTTCCCACTAATTGGTCTTTTGATCAATCACATCAGGGCCCGGTTTCCCGACAGTGATGGATCTTAAGCTTTGGAGTGTTTTAACGATACATCGTTCCTATAACGGCCGACTGTGTCACATGCGTTTCCCAAAGCACCACATCGAGAGAACGTCCGCGTCATTGTAGCATGTATCAATACCGAAAGAAAGGCAGCGCTGCTTTCGGATCATCTTTATCCATTCAAATATTATCTTAACATCAGAATTATTTCACAGTACTGATGACAGATCAGCTCATAGAGCTATATTATAACCTATGGCTGCAAATATTGAGGCGGCTTAGCCTATTCTTACCCAATAATACTGCACTAAATCACAGATTTGGCACATCATCAAATAAAAATAAAATGTTAACTGGTGTAGACTAACAGTGAAATACTTACTTACGGGCTCTTCCCAACAACGCAGAGAGAAATTGAAATAATCGAAAAATTATAACACAAGGAGTAAATACAGAATGAGTAACGATAACTTCGCTATATACACGGAGTACCAGTACCAGTCGATGTGCAGGGGTACGAGGTAATTGAGGTAGATATCTACATATAGGTAGGGATAAAGTGACTAGGCAGCAGGATAGATAATAAACAGTAACAGTAGCGTATGTGATGAGTCAAAAGAGTTAGTGCAAAAAGGGTCAATGCAGATAGTCCGGGTAGTTATTGGTTAACTATTTAACTAGCTATTTAGCAGTCTCATGGCTTGGGGGTAAAAGCTGTTCAGGGAACTGTTGGTTCCAGATGTGGTGCATCGGTACTGCTTGCCGTGCGGTAGCAGAGAGAAGTCTATGACTTGGGTGGCTGGAGTGTTTGACAATTTTTTGGGTCTTCCTCTGACACCGCCTGGTATAGAGGTCCTGTATGGCATAGAGCTCAGTGATCTACTGGGCCGTACGCACCCCCTCTGTAGTGCATTGCGGTCGGATGCCAAGCAGTTGCTATACCAAGTAATGATGCAACCATTCAAGATGCTCTCAATGGTGCAGTTGTATAACTTTTTGAGGATATGAGTGCCCATGCCAAATCTTTTCAGCCTCCTGAGGGCAAGAGGCGTTGTCATGCCTTCATCCAGACTGTGTTGGTGTGTGTGGACCATATTAATTCCTTATTGATGTGGACACAGAGGAACTTTAAACGCTTGACCTGCTCCACTACAGCCCCGTCGATGTGGATGGGGGCGTGTTCGGCCCTCTGTTTCCTGTAGTCCACTATCAGCTCCTTTGTCTTGCTGACATTGGGGGAAAGGTTGTTGTCCTGGCACCACACTGCTAGGTCACTGACCTCCTCCCTATAGGCTGTCTCATCGTCGTTGGTGATCAGGCCTACAACTGTCGTTTCGTCAGCAAACGTAATGATGGTATAGGAGTCGTGCGCGGCTAAACAGTCGTGGGTGAACGGAGTACGGGAGGGGACTAAGCACGCACCCCTGAGGGGGCCCCCGTGTTGAGGGTTAGCGTGGCGGACGTGTTGTTGCCTGCCATCATCACCTGGGGACGGCCTGTCAGGAAATCCAGGATCAAGTTGCAGATGGAGGTGTTCAGTTCTAGGGTCCCTAGCTTGGTGTTAAACGCTGAGCTGTAGTCAATTAACAACATTCTCACATAGGTATTCCTCCTATCCAGGTGGGAGAGAGCAGTGTGGGGTGCAATAGAGATTGCGTGATCTGTTGGGGCGGTATGCGAATTTGAGTGGGTCCAGGGTGTCTGGGAGCCTATAATCCTATTTCTTTTAATGCAGTCATCTTGGTTTTCATTTGAAGCATATTTTTTATCTTTCGCTAGTTTGTAACAATTGCAAAGACATTGGCAACTTTGTATTTGTAGTCAACTTTGTTCTGAAGTTATCGGCAGTCACAGACAGACAAATAAACACCTTGATTCTATGTTAGGCGGAGATCTTCTGTGTGTAAAGTAGGCAAAAAAAAGCATCTAATGATGCACTTAGCTGTTCTATAAATAACAAGCGTTTTCAAGTGCAACTTTATTAACAATGGTTTTGGGAAACAGCTCGGAGATTTAACAATGCTCCTGCAAAGGGTCTAACGATTAACTTAGCCTTAAGATGCTTTTGGGATTCCGGGCCCTGATCTTTTTTTTTTTATCAGATTGTTTTATTAGTCAAAAGACCAATTAGTGAAAAACATATCAGAATTGGGCTGCCTGTCTAAACGCAGGCTTACTGCCCTAGTGTTGATTAAGGTCCCAGTCGTTAAATCTGACAGCAATGTGAGTAGCCTTTAATGTGAGATATACAGTGGGGAGAACAAGTATTTGATACACTGCCGATTTTGCAGGTTTTCCTACTTACAAAGCATGTAGAGGTCTGTAATTTTTATCATATGTACACTTCAACTGTGAGAGACGGAATCTAAAACAAAAATCCAGAAAATCACATTGTATGATTTTTAAGTAATTAATTTGCATTTTATTGCATGACATAAGTATTTGATCACCTACCAACCAGTAAGAATTCCGGCTCACAGACCTGTTAGTTTTTATTTAAGAAGCCCTCCTGTTCTCCACTCATTACCTGTATTAACTGCACCTGTTTGAACTCGTTACCTGTATAAAAGACACCTGTCCACACACTCAATAAAAAAGACTCCAACCTCTCCACAATGGCCAAGACCAGAGAGCTGTGTAAGGACATCAGGGATAAAATTGTAGACCTGCACAAGGCTGGGATGGGCTACAGGACAATAGGCAAGCAGCTTGGTGAGAAGGCAACAACTGTTGGCGCAATTATTAGAAAATGGAAGAAGTTCAAGATGACGGTCAATCACCCTCGGTCTGGGGCTCCATGCAAGATCTCACCTCGTGGGGCATCAGAACTACACAGCAGGACCTGGTCAATGACCTGAAGAGAGCTGGGACCACAGTCTCAAAGAAAACCATTAGAAAACACACTACGCCGTCATGGATTAAAATCCTGCAGCGCACGCAAGGTCCCCCTGCTCAAGCCAGCGCATGTCCAGGCCCGTCTGAAGTTTGCCAACGACCATCTGGATGATCCAGAGGAGGAATGGGAGAAGGTCATGTGGTCTGATGAGACAAAAATAGAGCTTTTTGGTCTAAACTCCACTCGCCGTGTTTGGAGGAAGAAGAAGGATGAGTACAACACCAAGAACACCATCCCAACCGTGAAGCATGGAGGTGGAAACATCATTCTTTGGGGATGCTTTTCTGCAAAGGGGACAGGACGACTGCACCGTATTGAGGGGAGGATGGATGGATGGGGCCATGTATCGCGAGATCTTGGCCAACAACCTCCTTCCCTCAGTAAGAGCATTGAAGATGGGTCGTGGCTGGGTCTTCCAGCATGACAACGACCCGACACACACAGCCAGGGCAACTAAGGAGTGGCTCCGTAAGAAGCATCTCAAGGTCCTGGAGTGGGTCTTTGGAGGGAGCTGAAAGTCCGTATTGCCCAGCGACAGCCCCGAAACCTGAAGGATCTGGAGAAGGTCTGTATGGAGGAGTGGGCCAAAATCCCTGCTGCAGTGTGTGCAAACCTGGTCAAGACCTACATTAATCGTATGATCTCTGTAATTGCAAACAAAGGTTTCTGTACCAAATATTAAGTTCTGCTTTTCTGATGTATCAAATACTTATGTCATGCAATACAATGCAAATTATTTATTTAAAAATCATACAATGTGATTTTCTGGATTTTTGTTTTAGATTCCGTCTCTCACAGTTGAAGTGTACCTATGATAAAAATTACAGACCTCTACATGCTTTGTAAGTAGGAAAACCTGCAAAATCGGCAGTGTATCAAATACTTGTTCTCCCCACTGTATCTTAACACCCTGTCTGAGTGAAGCTTTGGTGAGCAGTGAGGTGAAAACCGCCCATCATTCTCTTAACCTCAGAGATCAATTTTACTGTGACGCTTGCAAATGTGCCATGGTTACACCTTTTATAGTAAAATTTTAATGAGAGTAGTACACGTCATTGAAGTAGAACAGACGCCATTGAAGTTTGTGGTTATACACTGACAGAATCACAGAGCACAAAGTTTGTTGTCTGAGCTAAATCGCTGCAACATCCCTTTGTTGATACCAATGGATGTAATTACAGTTGATCCATGGTAGGCTCTATGTTTTCAAGTAGTTGTTTATGTTTGACATGTAAACTTGACCCAGTATTGTGGCTTTCAGTGACATTATAATTGTCACCATAGTTATCCTCTTATTCCATCTCCTCAGGTCATCAGTGAAGACTGCTTGTCCCTCTCCCGGAAGCTGAGCCCGGAGACATATGTCCCCAGTTTCGGTAAGTGCCCATTTCTGTCTCTTGCATGCATCAAGAGCTACCACACAAGCTGACGAGTTGCAGTTGAGTTGAGTTGAGTTGCTGTCAGTGCCGAAGTTAGCCTGGCTCTAGATTAAAGCAGCTTTGAATTGGATTATCACGCCGAGTCAAGGAGCCACGCTATTGATTCACTCAGAGCACTGACATGACTGAGTTGCTAGGCCCCCTGGCAGAAGAGTGCCATACACGCAACAAGAATCATTAATGATTGAAGAATACCATGGGTTATTTGCTTATATTTTGCTGTTGTTGGAATGCAAGAAAAGTACCAAGAAAGCCTAATATGGACATTAGCATGCTTCAAAATAATTTACCATTCAAATCCTAACGACTGTCCTCTCCATCTCAAACCGGTGTGAAAAGGTATTTCTCTCCAAGAATGCATAGGTAGAGAGTTGTGTAATATCTGGAGGCGTCCTTGACGTGAGGGGGTGGTGATTTCTCTAAACATGGTTGGTGTGGGAGTTTGTCACTCCTCTTCATGTTCCTGCTGTTTAGCATCAATGCCATTCATAGGCATTCCATAAATAGACACTTAATATGAGGCTGGCATTGAGAATGAGCTGTTGAGAATGCATTTGGTTATTACTAAACCTTGATCTGGTTCTCACCAGTAAAGCAATGGGGCCATACTTGCAAACATTATAAAAAGTTTAAGTTTAACCTGGACAAAAAATGTGCCAATTAAAATCGCTGACATAGTTGCACGTGATCAAACGCTATGTGTTAGCTGTTCCCACATTTACATTTAAGTAATTTAGCAGACGCTCTTATTCAGAGCGACTTACAGTTAGTGAATTCATCTTAAGATAGCTAGGAGGGACAACCACATATTTCAGTCATAGTAAGTAAATTTTTCCTTAAAGTAGCTATCAGCAAAGTCAGTGCTAGTAGGAAATGTAGGGGGGAAATGGGTGTTCCTATCAGATAACCTGTCAGATTTAGCCCTGTGCTAAGCTGTCGCTACTATAGGCTATATTTCATATACAGTGAGGGAAAAAAGTATTTGATCCCCTGCTGATTTTGTACGTTTTCCCACTGACAAAGAAATGATCAGTCTATAATTTTAATGGTAGGTTTATTTGAACAGTGAGAGACAGAATAACAACAACAAAATCCAGAAAACGCATGTCAAAAATGTTATAAATTGATTTGCATTTTAATGAGGGAAATAAGTATTTGACCCCCTCTCAGAAAGATTTCTGGCTCCCATGTGTCTTTTATACTCTTAAAGGGAGTGCTCCTAATCTCAGCTTGTTACCTGTATAAAAGACCTGTCCACAGAAGCAATCAATCAATCAGATTCCATACTCTCCACCATGGCCAAGACCAAAGAGCTCTCCAAGGATGTCAGGGACAAGATTGTAGACCTACACAAGGCTGGAATGGGCTACAAGACCATCGCCAAGCAGCTTGGTGAGAAGGTGACAACAGTTGGTACGATTATTCACAAATGGAAGAAACACAATAGCTGTCAATCTCCCTCGGCCTGGGGCTCCATGCAAGATCTCACCTCGGAGTTGCAATGATCATGAGAACTGTGAGGAATCAGCCCAGAACTACACGGGAGGATCTTGTCAATGATCTCAAGGCAGCTGGGACCATAGTCACCAAGAAAACAATTGGTAACACACTACGCCGTGAAGGACTGAAATCCTGCAGCGCACGCAAGGTCCCCCTGCTCAAGAAAGCACATATACAGGGCCGTCTGAAGTTTGTCAATGAACATCTGAATGATTCAGAGGAGAACTGGGTGAAAGTGTTGTGGTCAGATGAGACCAAAATCGAGCTCTATGGCATCAACTCGCCGTGTTTGGAGGAGGAGGAATGCTGCCTATGACCCCAAGAACACCATCCCCACCATCAAACATGGAGGTGGAAACCTTATGGTTTGGGGGTGTTTTTCTGCTAAGGGGACAGGACAACTTCACCGCATCAAAGGGACGATGGACGGGGCCATGTACCGTCAAATCTTGGGTGAGAACCTCCTTTTTTTTTTAAATTAAATTTTATTTAACCTTTATTTAACCAGGTAAGCCAGTTGAGAACAAGTTCTCATTTACAACTGCGACCTGGCCAAGATAAAGCAAAGCAGTGCAATAAAAACAACACAGAGTTACATATGGGGTAAAAAACATAAAGTCAAAAAATACAACAGAAAATATATATACAGTGTGTGCAAATGTAGCAAGTTATGGAGGTAAGGCAATAAATAGGCTATAGTGCAAAATAATTACAATTAGTATTAACACTGGAATGCTAGATGTGCATATAGAGTTACTGGGGTGCCAAAGAGCAAAATAAATAACAATATAGGGATGAGGTAGTTGGGTGGGCTAATTTCAGCCAGGGCATTGAAAATGGGTCGTGGATGGGTATTCCAGCATGACAATGACCCAAAACACACGGCCAAGGCAACAAAGGAGTGGCTCAAGAAGAAGCACATTAAGGTCCTGGAGTGGCCTAGCCAGTCTCCAGACCTTAATCCCATAGAAAATCTGTGAAGGGAGCTGAAGGTTCGAGTTTTCAAACGTCAGCCTCGAAACCTTAATGACTTGGAGAAGATCTGCAAAGAGGAGTGGGACAAAATCCCTCCTGAGATGTGTGCAAACCTGGTGGCCAACTACAAGAAACGTCTGACCTCTGTGATTGCCAACAAGGGTTTTGCCACCAAGTACTAAGTCATGTTTTGCAGAGGGGTCAAATACTTATTTCCCTCATTAAAATGCAAATCAATTTATAACATTTTTGACATGCGTTTCTCTGGATTTTCTTGTTGTTATTCTGTCTCTCACTGTTCAAATAAACCTACCATTTAAAATTATAGACTGATCATGTCTTTGTCAGTGGGCAAACGTTCAAAATCAGCAGGGGATCAAATACTTTTTTCCCTCACTGTATGTGCAGGCTAGGGATGAATATTTTCCAAAAAATCAACCAAGTTTCAATACCAGGAATAATTCATATTTATCCCAGCGTCCCGGGAAATACATAAAAAATCGGAAGTGCCCATTCAAAGCATTTAAAACGATAGTTACCGGAGTTGTAACTCCAGTTCTATGAGTGGAGCGGCGCCCTGCTCCTATTGGTTTACCCCGCTGCCTAGGCAGCGAACTGCCTGAGACAAAATTATGCACACACCTGCAGCCAATAGGAGTACAGGCGTCCCTATAAGAGGGGACGCTTCCCCTCAATCAGCCTCCCGAGAAATTATCTTCAGCGAGACTGGAGGGTCGGCAGGGCCTTAAGTCCTATGGGGCTCTGCTCCACTCATAGAACTGGAGTTACTACTCTGGTAACTATCGTTCTATATCGTGGAGCTTCGCCCCATAGGGGAGCTCTGCTCCTATTGGTTTAAGGCGGAGTGCAACGGTCCAAAATGTACTCCCTGCCGAGCCCAACACTTCCCACCTAAATGAAAAGGTTGGGCCTAGCAATGGCTGCGACCAAGTCCCACAGTACTGTAACACACTGTCACAATATACTGTGTCCTCGGTACAAATCCACCCCACCTAGTCCAATGGCATTGCCAATGTCTAGTGGGCAGATAACCAGAATGAGTCATACTAATATGAACCAGCAGATAGATGACGTCACAATTCCGTCAATATTTAATGACCGGTCCAATAGTAATGTAACAAATGGCATATTATATATATTCCGCCCCAACCCAGTAATACTGGTGGGCAGATCAATAACATTCCCTCTACTGTACTGAACATGTCAGTCAGGAGTCATGTCATATGTCTTCCTCTAAAAGGAGCGGACCTGAAAGAGACCTACCTCTTTAGTCCTGCATTCCTTTCTCCTAGCTCAAGGCCTCCCATCAGCTACGCTGAGTACAGACCGAGCCAACGAGTTAGAAGACATGTCCAAGAGATATAAACTGATAAATGGAGACTGTGACGACCATGACGCCGCTGCACAAATATCCTCTACACCTGTTCCTCTGAAGAGGGCAGTAGAAGCCGATACTCCACGAGTGGAGTGGGCCCTTATACCCTGAGGCAATTGTCGCTGCGCTGCCTCATAAGCTGCTCTCAATGCCTTCGCAAAGCCAATGAGACAGACGCTGTTTCGAAAGTGGTCTACCTAGTGCAGCCGCACTGTTACGTTCTCCCCTCGGGTGTAGTTCGTCAGAGGAGGAGACGTAAATGCCCGTGCCTGCGCACACAAGGTAAACTAGATGGATGGGAAAGAAATGTGGGGTGTAATGAACTGAAATAACCAGACAACAACCAGAACTCAATGGTAGCCCTCGGGGGACGTTTAGTAAGGTAATTAAGCAAAAATAAATATACAACACCCATTTAAGAAACAGTAATAAAACAAAAACCAATCAAACAAACCAAGGAATGTAAGAGAAGGGAATGTTTGGGAACGGGGTCCAAGTAATGAAAATAAACAAAAAGGTACCTCTTCTACACACCTAATCCTTCCTAACACACTCTAAGCCCTAACCCACTTTCCTACCTGTTACCAAAAATACAGGGGTGACACCCGCCCGGCTAACCTAGTGTGTAAAACAATGGGTTATCTACGTGTGAATGTACACCCATGGGCAGTCTCCATGGGACCGAAGCCACGCCCACCGTCGTCAACCGCAACTCAGCACACCTTTAATGCCCAGAACACACAAACACACTACAAAGGAAAATGGGGAGAAAGAAAACACGTCACACGTAACGCGCACCGTGACACACAAACAGCTGAGGCGATGACCTAATCGCTGCTGTGCGCTCAACGTAACACGCCAAAGCGCGTACTGGGCACAGGCGATGGAGCCTTTCCTCTCTCCTCTCCCCATGGGGAGGGGTGGGGGGGAAAGCCCATAGCTCCACGGTCTGTGATCTATATGAGCTCTTAATAACATTCGGCATAAATGCCGGGTTAGGACGTAACACCGCTCTGCTCAAATCGCCATTAATCGCAAGGCAGTCGGGTCTCATCGAAAGAGCACACAAATCACTGACACGCTTAGCAGTAGTCAAAGCGAGCAACAGTGCTGTCTTTAAAGACAGCATCTTGAGGGGAATTTGATTCAATGGTTCGAACGGCGACTCACAGAGCGCTTCGAGTACCAGAGCCAAATCCCACTGAGGAACCGTGGCCCTAGGCATTGGCCTAAGCCTCCGTGTTCCTAAAAGGAAACTTTTCACCAGAGGGTGGCTGAAGACAGTGCCAAACCCCTCATGACAAGCCGAAATCGTCGCTGCAAACACCTTAATGGTGGCGGGTGAACGTTGCTTATCAAATAAATTGTAGGAACGAGAGAACACTCTCAACCTGACAGCACACGGGGTCCATATTTTCTGTGGCACACCACTGTGAAAACACGTTCCATTTGCTGGCATACACCCTGGAAGTGGAACTGGCACGTGAACCCTGTATGGTCCTGATTACAGAATCAGATAACCGACGGCGCTCTAGCCTGTCCCTCTCAGGAGCCAAGCCTTCAGTGGTTGGCCGATTATGGGCAATTGCCCTATCACACCTCCCGCCTGAGACAACGCGTCCCGTTGATGTGGAATTGGCCAAGGTGGCGCAATCAACATCTGAATCATCTCCACGAACCATGGAGCCCCTGGGTGATCGGGAGCCACCAATATGATTGACAGCCGGCCTGATCGCACCCTGGCTAACAGTGGGAGAATGCAGGACAGCGGTGGGAAAGCATACAGGAGAAATGCGTCCCTCCCCAGTGGCGGTTCGTCCTTGAGCTCGAAGAGAGAACCAAAGAGGGCAATGCGCGTTCACGCGTGACGCGAATAGATCCATCTCGGCTCTCCCGAACCGTTCCCAAATCTGGAGAACGATGTTCGGGTGCAGACGCCACTCATCGTCTCGAGGACCCCCTCGAGACATGATGTCTGCCCCTATGTTCAAGTAGCCTGGAATGTGTGCTGCTCTCAATGAGCAAAGGTGCTCGTGAGCCCACAGCCACAATTCCTCCGCCGCCCGGTGGAGTGCAGGAGACCTGACTCCTCCCTGGCGATTGATGTGGGCTACTGTGGTTTGGTTGTCTGACCAGACTAGCACATCGTTACCCCGAAGGGTAGACGCGAAGTGGGTCAGAACCAGTAGAACCGTTTCCAACTCGAAGAGGTTGATGTGACGACTTGAAAGAGGCCACACACCTCCTATCGCTTGGGTCTGACATGTCCCTCCCCATCTAGTCAGAGAGCACCTGTAAACACTGGAATGAAGGAGGACACTTTGCCTATTGGGACTCCGTGCGTGAGAACACACGGGTCTCTCCAATAGTTCAGCTCTGCACTGAGCGAGAGGGGAACCACCACCAACCGACGACGATGACGCATTGGATCTAGTCGTAGTTGGGCGAACCATCGCTGTATCCTGCGCATGCGCAGGAGTCCCAGCGGAACCACGAAATGGGCCGACGACATGAGACCCAAGAGTGACATGACCGAAAGCGAGCCCTCATCGTTACACTGTCTATCTGTATCCCCAGATAGACAATCTGATGACTGGGCCAGGGTGTGCTCTTTTTCCAATTCACAGCGACCCCCAGACGCGTGAGATGAATCACTGTCTGTGTCGTGTGAGTGAACGCCAGCTCTGCTGACGGGGCGAGAACCAGTAGGTCGTCTAGGTAGGCTAGTAGCCTTATTCCCTGACGAGCTAAGGGGGGACTTGCCTATGAGGGATTTGTAAATAGATTGGTACCATTGTGTATGTAATGAGGGCCAGTTGACCAGGGTGTAAAGATCACGGTGATGAGTGTTGAATGGGGGCACTGGTAACAAAGCAGATGGCAGTGTGGTATCTAGTTTGAGGGAGGTTTTGGAGGCAAGCCTGTAAACTACGTCGCCAAAGTCCAGGATTGACAGGATGGTCATTTTTACAAGGGTGTTCTTGGCAGAGTGGGTGAAGGAGGTTTTGTTACGGTACAGGAAACCAATTCTGGATTTAACTTTAGACTGAAGGTGGGTGATGTGGGGATGGAATGAGAGTGAGCAGTCCAGCCATATACCAAGATATTTATAGGTGTCGACATACTCTATCTCTGACCCATTCAGGTTGAGATTGTTAGGAGGGCAGGCAGGTTAAGGTAGGTTCCGGTTGAAGAGTATACATTTAGTTTTTTTTTGGTATTGAGGAGTAGGTGAAGGTCAGAGAAGGCATGCTGGATGTTGTTAAAGCTATGTTGTAGGGTGGTCAGCACGGTGTTCAAGGAGGGGCCAATTTTTTACAGGATAGTGTCATCTGCATAAAGGTGGATGAGGGAGTCACCAGCAGCATGCGCAACATTGTTAATCTACTCAGAGAATGTCAGCCCAAGATCGATCCTTGTCGAACTCCCATAAATACAGCCAGTGGTTTAGACTGTAGGCCTTCGGATTTCACACATTGTACACGGTCAGAGAAATAGTTTTCAGGATACAGTGGTTAACAAAATCAAAGGCTTTAGCCAGATCAATAAAAACAACCGCACAATACTGCTCGTTGTCAAAAGTAGATATGTTGTTTAGAACTTTCAGTAATGCGGAGGTACACCCATGGCCAGTTCTGAAGCTAGACTGCATTGAAGAAAGAACACTGTGGGTCTCAAGGTGGCGGGTTAACTGTTTGTTGACCAGACTTTCAAAAACTTTGGAAAGGCAAGATGGAGATTTGTCTGTAACAGTTGGGGTCTAGCTTGTTGCCCCCTTTTGAAGAGTGGTATGACGGCAGCAGCTTTCCAATCCTGTGGGACTTCAGATGTTTGCAAGGTGAGGTTGAAGAGGCAAGTGAAGGGGGCTGAGATGATGTAGGCAGACAGCTTCAGAAAGCGGGGGTCCAGATCATTGAGCCCAGCTGATTTTATTAGGGTCCAGATTACACAACTCCCTTAGGACCTCGTTCTTCTGTACAGGTTGGAAGGGGAAATAGGGGGTGCTCTGAGGGAGAACTCTACTGGGGGCAGCATGGCTCGCAGCGGGCATGGCAGATTCAAATGTGTGGCCAACCCTGACAAAGTGCTTGTTGAAACTCTCAACCATTCTGACTTTATCGGAGGTGATGGTGTTCTCAAAGTTGAGTGCAGAAGGCAGCTGAGAGGTTCAATTTTCATTTTCCATTGTTTTCAGTGTTCCAGAACTACTTAGGGTCAGAACCATAGGCAGCTAATTGTCTTTTGTAATATCCTGCTTTTGCTTCCCTGATTGATTGAGTGCACTTGTTCCTTGCTTCCCTAAAGAGTTGCCAATCAGAAGGGTCCGTGGAGGCCTTTGCTTTACACCAGAGCAGGTGTTTTCGCTGGATCAGCTCAGACAGTTCAGTGCTAAACCAGAGGCTCTAGCAGTTTTTGGTTCTAACCTTCTTAAGCGGAGCATGTTTATTAAGGACTGTGAGGAAAGAGGTTTTAAAATGGGACAAAGCGTCCTCAACAGAAGGGATTGCTCGTCCTAATATTTATATATTTCTTAATTCCCTTCTTGTATTTTTAGATGTGTGTATTGTTGTGAATTGTTAGATACTACTGCACTGTTGGAGCTAGGAACACAAGCATTTCACTACACCCGCAATAAGATCTGCTAAATATGTGTATGTGACCAATACCATTTGATTTGAACAGACGGCAACAGTGAGAGAGAAGTACTTTGAGAGTTTGATGTTTAACAGCAGCAACTCAAACTGTTTGGGCACAGACTTACATAGAATGACAGAGCACTGCAGACTCTCCTTACAATAGATGGCAACTCCTCCTCCCTTGGAGGACCTGTCCTGGCAGAAAATATTATAACCAGGAATGAAAACAGTTTAACAGATTTCCAGAGCCATGATTCGGAGATGGCCAGAACTTTAGGGGTGGTCGTGTGCGCTAATGTTTTCAGCTCATCAAGTTTGGGGAGGAGACTCCGAATGTTCATATGCATAAATCCGAGGCTTTTGCGGTTACAGAAGTCATCAAAAGTCACACTATTAGCATCAGGTATGACAGAATTGTTAACTCAAACGCCAGGGCCAGGGTCAGGGTTTGAATGTACATTACCAGAAACCATCAGCAGTAATATGATAATGCCATGACTATAATCGGCACTCTCAGGCTGCCGTGCGCATGAGAGGATGTTCATGGAGGATGTTCATGATGGGCTTAATAGAAAGCGTTTGGCAAAACTGTTTCATTAGCAAGCAAACATCGGGGTAACAGAGAATATCCCAAACAGAGTAACCATGAATGAAATAACATCTCTAGATGAGAAGGGGAAACGCATCAATGTTTCACCTAGGGGAGGGAGAGGGACTGGCCCGAGTAGCGGGACGGGATGCAATGTGGCATTAACAGACATTACAAAAAAATAAAAAGAGGAAAAGCCCAAAATCCCGACACATTGCAGAGAGAGTAACTTTAAACAATGTGTGTAAAATGCCACCGCTCCAAATACGTGCGCCAAATGCGCACTACGAGCACTCGTAGTGATCAGCTGTAGACGGAGGGAATGAGATGTAGCCCCGCTGCGAAGGTATTCAAGCCTGGGACTCAGGGTTGCGAAAGGCCCGTAGCGCTCCGGTGTATCAACGAGGAGTCGGAGAAACACAGAAGAACAGTACAGCTGGGCCGCGGCGAGTCAGCGGAGAAAGCTCTAGGAGACACCGGGGATCTGTGGACGGCGGAGACTCAGCAAGAGAAAAATCACCGGAGATCAATGGAGTTTGTCGTCGGCGAAGGAACAGCGGAGGAGACACCAGGACACTGTAGGGCTGGATAGGCGAGGGCTAAGCGGAGAAGCAGCAAAGAATCCACGAGAGTCACCAGTGATCAGTCAGGAGAAAACAGGGAAACTCGGACCCATGGGGACAGATTAGCGGATATACTGTAGGCCGGCAGGTGAGGCAAGTGATCCAAGGTAGGGAAGATGGGCGGAGAGCTATATTGTTTGTAAATCTTTGCATATTATTATTTTTTTATTTGATATTTTATAAACTATTCAAAACATACACATACAAACGACAACACCATGCAAACATCAACTACATGACACCTGCCCAGACCCACTAGCACACACCCCCATCTCCAGGGCCCTCATCACTTTCTGCCACAGCCTGAAACTGCACCATTTTGTTTCTCTCCGTAGCCCACACACTTTCAATATTTAAATAATAAATTGTTGCATATTAATATAGCCTAGATGTAAAGCTGGACTTCAAAGGGTAGGCTCCAAACAACAATTGTAAATAAGAACGATATAGACTGTAGATCAACGAATAAAAGATCCCAGAAATGTTCCATACTCACAAAAAGCATATTTCTTCTCTTATTTTGTGCACAAATTTGTTTACATCCCTGTTAGTGAGCATTTCTCCTTTGCCAAGATAATCCATCCACCTGACAGGTGTGGCATATCAAGAAGCTGATTAAACGGCATGATCATTACACAGGTGCACCTTGTGCTGGGGACAATAAAAGGCCACTCTAAAATGTGCAGTTTTGGCACACAACACAATGCCACAGATGCCTCAAGTTTTGAGAGAGCATGCAATTAGCATGCTGACTGCAGGAATGTCCACCAGAACTGTTGCCAGAGAATTAAATGTTAATTTCTCTACCGTAAGCCGCCTGCAATGTCGTTTTTAGATTCCAACCGGCCCCACAACCGCAGACCACGTGTAACCACGCCAGCCCAGGAACTCCACATCAGGCTTCTTCACCTGCGGGATCGTTTGAGACCAACCACCCGGACAACCAAAGAATTTCTGTACAAACTGTCAGAAACCGTCTCAGGGAAGCTCATTTGCGTGCTCTTTGTCCTCACCAGGGTCTTGACCTGACTGCAGTTTGGGAAAATGCTCACCTTCGATGGCCACTGGCACGCTGGAGAAGTGTGCACTTCTTGGATGAATACTAGTTTCAACTGTACCGGGCAGATGGCGTTGTGTGGGCAAGTGGTTTGCTGATGTCAATGTTGTGAACAGAGTGCCCGATGGTGGGGTTATGATATGGGCAGGCATAAGCTACGGACAACGAACACAATTGCTTTTTATCGATGGCAATTTTAATGCACAGAGATACCGTGACGAGATCCTGAGGCCCATTGTTGTGCAATTCATCCGCCGCCATCACCTCATGTATTTTATTTTTTATTTATTTTTAGTCATTTAGCAGACGCTCTTATCCAGAGCGACTTACAGTTAGTGAGTGCATACATGTTTTTTGTATTTTTTTCATACCCCCTGTGGGAAACGAACCCACAACCCTGGCGTTGCAAACGCCATGCTCTACATCCCTGCCGGCCATTCCCTCCCCTACCCTGGACGACGCTGGGCCAATTGTGCGCCGCCCCGTGGGTCTCCCGGTCGCAGCCGGCTACGACAGAGCCTGGATTCGAACCAGGATCTCTAGTGGCACAGCTAGCACTGTGATGCAGTGCCTTAGACCACTGCGCCACTCAGCATGATAATGCACAGCCCCATGTCGCAAGGATCTGTACTCAATTCCTGGAAGCTGAAAATGTCCCAGTTCTTCCATTGCCTGCATATTCACCAGACATGTCACCCATTGAGCATGTTTGGGATGCTCTGGATCGATGTGTGTTCCAGGTCCCACCATTATCCAGCACCTTCGCACAGCCATTGAAGAGGAGTGGGACAACATTCCACAGGCCACAATCAACATCCTGATCAACTCTATGCGAAAGAGATGTCGCACTGCATGAGGCAAATGGTGGTCACACCAGATACTGACTGGTTTTCTGATCCACGCCCTACTTTTTTCTTTTAAGGTATCTTTGACCAACAGATGCATATCTTTATTACCAGTCATGTGAAATCCATTGATTAGGGCCTAATTAATTTATTTCAATTACTTTTTTTATATGAACTGTAACTCAGTAAAATCTTTTGAAATTGTTGCATATTTTATTAATATTTTTGGTTCAGTATATTGGACCTTTTTAAGAAATGCCATTGGTTGGTGGATATGAAGTCTAAAATCTTTGATGGGCTGATGCGGAATTTGTTACAGGGAGTAATCACTGTCAGCTGGTGAGGTTAACCTGGCACATGTTAGCCCTATGCTATATGATGGGATCGGCTACAATGTAGCGTTCTATCACATGCAACTACGTCGACTATTGTAATAGGCTGATGCGCATTTTGAGACAGGTCCAGGTTAAATATAAACGCTTTCTAATGTTCGCAAGTATGGACCCAATGTGATCAAATACATACATTTTCTGTTTTCTGTAGACAAAAGAGAATATGAGGTATTAATTGTGAGGGAGGAAGGCCAGTAAAGTGGATGAAAGCAATAGAGTTGGCTACAATGATTTATTAAAGTTCCTCCACTTTGCAGTCACAGTTGGTTTGTGGTCACGTCCACCAACCTGTCAGAGGCTTCCTTCCTATTGCAGTCAATTAGCCCACTGTTGACTTGGCTCACTCTGAAAGAGTGGTCAGGAGAAAAGCTCTCAAAGGAAGGAAAGGACCAGACTAGGTGGGTAAGCCAGTTGAGATAATACAGCAGATGCTGTGTCATGAACATGGTATCTTCTCAAGCGGGGATGCTAGCGATAGTACTTAGGTATTCAATTGCCAGGGTCTTGGTGTGCAACTTGACCTTTTATCAAGATACCTTACAGTGAGGCAACCTGTGACAGGAGAATAAGATGCATTCCATACCCCTAAAGTAGCTTGTATGATTGGTTGATTTGGACATAATAAGTACTGCTCTGATATATCTTAGGCCCACCTCCACTGCCTTGACTACCAGTATACATATGTAATCTTGACACAATGCTGAATGTAATCCTCTAAGTGAAGACTACAATTGTATCAGGTGCATTGGGAATTTGGAATGAGTCCATATACCAAAATATTGTACAAGACTTTGTTAAAGTAGCCTACAAAAATGTAAAATAATAATGAATTTAAAAAAGTTTTGCTATGTCTTTTGCTTTTACAGCATGCAGTGGAATACAAAAACTGCTAGATGCTATGCTGAATTGTGTGTGAGTGAGTTGTGAGTGTTTTGGGTTGGGGAGTGTGTGTGAACCGCTACGTAGCCACTGTTTTTAAAAGAGCAGCCTGTGCTCACAGGCAAGACTGGACTTGACTGCAGGCCGCACAACACGCCAGAAACTTTTACCACCCAGTATGAACAAATAGTTTCTGTAAAGAATCTCCCCCACACCTCCGCTGCTCTCTCCATAAAAGCTGTTTGTCAATGCATGTTTTAACTAAGCTCTGACTTAGCTAAAGGTATTAAACCTAGACTGAATCATTTATCAAATGAAACAAACTAGGATCCGTTTACATTCCCCTGCTAGTCACTGGGCTCACAGGTTAGCCTGACCTCAGTGTTAGCTTACCCTCAATGAAGAGGACTCAATTGACCGTATCACTTTGAAAATAAAAATGACTTGCTCATCCACCAACAATAAGTCATCATATTGTATTGATAGAGAATATATAATGGTTATGATGTACAGTAAAAGCTGATTTGTTGTCCTCCAGGTTCTGCAGAGCCCCATAAACCCCTGTCCTCTATAAGGAGGGAATCCCTGGGACGATTGAGAAGGAGTGGGAGCCTTGACTTGGACCCTGACATCTTCAAATCGACCAACTTCTCTGACACAGAGGGAGGTGAGGAAGTCTTTACTCTGCACAGCCTATGTGCCTTCTACAGAACCGAGTTTAATTGAAAGGTAACTGAAGGATCTTTGTGTTGCAGTGGTATACAAGGCCCGTCTCCTCCCTGGGACCCCCGGCGTTGAGCGCACTTTCTCCCTCCCCTCCAACCCCTCGGCCCAGGGCACTTTCCTACTGCCCTCCTACCCTCTGGCTACACTCCCCGGGGGCCTGCTGACCCCAACACTGTCCCGCCGCCACGCTGACTCCTCACTGTCTATGTCTAACACCTGGCCCAACAAGAGAGAGAGCAGCCCCCACAGACTAGACCCCAGCTCCTGGAAAGACATATCAAGTATGGGTCTGGTATCTACTGCATATTATTGGGTAGATCCTGGTAGTCATGTTATTTAGTTGAGGCATGTTTTTGAGTGCTCTCTTTGTCCCCACAGGTGACTTCTCATCCAGCAGGTGTTCTCCACGGCCTCTCCGTGCCTCTCTGGTGAGCTCCTCGTCTGCCTTGTCTTTCCGGCAGGCTCTGAGTGAGACGAGGACCGTGTTGCCTGTTTCCCGGTCTCCAGGCCTTCCCCTGCCAGAGCGGGGCCAGTCTCAGAATGGCCAGCGGTTCAATCCTCCAGCTCCATCTCCATCTAGCCTGCAGGACCACCTGTCTGAGAGGAACCTCCACCTGGACCTGGATCACCTCAGCCTGCAGGACCAAGACCAGGAGCAGGAAGAGGACAACCTGGACCGGCAGGAGGTTAGGATCACTGTTTTACACACATGGCTCTGCTTAGTGAAGTCTCCAGCTGAATGTAGCTAGGACACTGTCTGAAAGCTGCAGTCTTGCCATCAGGGATTTATCCATAGCTGTACCCATAACTCTGGATACCTCAGTGCAGGAACATGGCATGTGGATCATGTTTTCCCTTCATTAGTGCAGTGGTGGTGAAATGGGTAATATTTGGGACTAAGTATGTGTGTTGTAATGTTAGTGCTGGGTAAAGAGACTTGATATCTAAGTTGTCATGGATATACACCATGCATAAAATAGTATCTGTATTCACAGCACACTCTTGCCTTGCTCTTAGGTTACTGATGAGCTAATGTGTTGTTGTTGTTTACAGATGCTGAACTCTCTGCGCTCCCTGCGCTGCAGTGCAGCTAAGAAGAAGGCCAAGGTGAGTCTGAGTGGCTCAGACCCTGACCCAGATAGCCCAGACTCAGCCATGAAACTGGAGCTGGCTCTGGACTCCCCCTCTCAAACCTCGCCCACAGTCACCAGCCCAGCTAGCGAGAGCGGGCTCTCCAGCATCTACTCACCCCCAAACTCTACCCTCAATGGCACCAAAACCAGGTACATTCCACTAGATTCTAAGTTGAACCAAATGAGATCCTGTTTCAAGAATAATGGGAGGAGGGGGGGGGGGCAGGCAAAGGGGTCAAGCTATGATATTCACACCTTCAAATAGACACACACCAAGGTCTGATAGATATGATATCCCTTCTGGTGAATAACCTCTGACCTCTGTCAGCAGCCCTGGGAATTCTGCCTCCTCTTCAGCAAAGCCTCACATCGCTAGAGTGCCTTCTGCTAAGCTGAGGTCTTCTGTCTCCATGGACTTCAGTGCCCTTCAAGGTACAGTGAGGATTTGACGTGTAAAAGGATCTCTCTGATTAGTGTTGTTTCTGTTGCTGATTAATCTCTAATAGTGTGTTTGTGTGTTTTCTTCACCAGGCTTTCCACTCAGAGATAAAATTATACCTGAAGTAAGTGTTATTGGTCAAAGAGTCCCGTACTCTAACGGACCAATGGAACCTGAGGAAGAGGACCGGACTAGAGAATACTCTCCACCCCCAACTAGACCAGCCTTCCGGGAGACAGTTAAAGCCCTGAGGCCTGCCAAAGGTCAGTCACTGCAAGGAGGTCTGCTCCATTGAGGCATATCACTGTCCTTAAATTATGGGTATTTTTCTATATGTTTTCCATATGTTTCAGTGACTTGTTTAAAATAAATGTGTATATGTTTCTCCATTCTCTGTTCCTCAGGGTCCCAGATCTACAGCAACAGGAACTCACCAGTCACTGACATGCCTGGTGTGGTTGGCAGAGGTCAGTCCTTAACTGTCTCCTCTTATTTACGTCTCTGTGCCATTGTTCAGATGTCCATGATGTCCAATACTGTGTTCTGAGGTCATGGTGTTCTGGCTCAGGGCTGTGTTTATTAAAGGAGAACTCCACCCAAAAATGATATTTTGGTATTTGTTTCATTAGTGCATTGTTGATATAGTCCCAAAATGTTTTCCATGTCAGCAATCAAGTTTTCAAGTTATATAACTTTCAAAATACAGAAATACAGCCGGTATGATGCATTTTGCATCATATAATGCTGCGTTTTGCATAATATAAAATGACTAAAATGTAGAATATGATGCAAAATGGATCATACTGCCTATATTTCTGTATTTTGAAAGTTATATATCTTGTAAACTTGCAAAACATGTTGGGACTATATCAACAATGGACTAATGAAACAAATACCAAAATATAGTTTTTGGGTGGAAGTTTCCTATAACCACAGAGCCAAATCTCACAGTACTCAAGGCCCTGCCTGGGGCCACACAGTATCCGGGCCAAGTCAAATCATTGTTTGGGTTAACTTGTAGTTGGCAATACACTTAGCTTTGTCACAGTAACATATGCAAAAACTTGCAGAGGAGAGAGGGCATCATATTTTGGAAGTCATCACTGCTTACAGTATTCTGTAGCTATGTAAATACACTGTACTGCTCAAGGTTTCAGCTTTGTATTTGTATTTATTATGGATCCCCATTAGCTGATGCCAAGGCAGCTTCTACTCTTCATGGGGTCCAGACACATTAAGGCACTTACAGTTGAAGTCAGAAGTTTACATACACTTAGGTTGGAGTCATTAAAACTTGTTTTTCAACCACTCCACAAATGTCTTGTTAACAAACTATCGTTTTGGCAAGTCGGTTAGGACATCTACTTTGTGCATGACAGAAGTAATTTTTCCAACAATTGTTTACAGACAGATTATTTCACTTATAATTCACTGTATCACAATTCCAGTGGGTCAGAAGTGTACATACATTAAGTTGACTGTGCCTTTTAAACAGCTTGGAATATTCCAGAAAATGATGTCATGGCTTTAGAAGCTTCTGATAGGCTAATTGACATAATTTGAGTCAATTGGAGGTGTACCTGTGGATGTATTTCAAGGCCTACCTTCAAACTCAATGCCTCTTAGCTGATTTCTTTTGATTTTCCCATGATGACAATCAAAGACCTCAGAAAAAGAATTGTAGACCTCCACAAGTTTGGTTGATCCTTGGGAGCAATTTCCAAACGCCTGAAGGTACCACTTTCATCTGTACAAACAATAGTATGCAAGTACAGTGGGGAGAACAAGTATTTGATACACTGCCGATTTTGCAGGTTTTCCTACTTACAAAGCATGTAGAGGTCTGTAAAAAAATCCAGAAAATCACATTGTATGATTTTTAAGTAATTCATTTGCATTTTATTGCATGACATAAGTATTTGATACATCAGAAAAGCAGAACTTAATATTTGGTACAGAAACCTTTTGTTTGCAATTACAGAGATCATACGTTTCCTGTAGGTCTTGACCAGGTATCAGACCACATGACCTTCTCCCATTCCTCCTCTGGATCATCCAGATGGTCATTGGCAAACTTCAGACGGGACATGCGCTGGCTTGAGCAGGGGGACCTTGCGTGCGCTGCAGGATTTTAATCCATGACGGCGTAGTGTGTTTTCTAATGGTTTTCTTTGAGACTGTGGTCCCAGCTCTCTTCAGGTCATTGACCAGGTCCTGCCGTGTAGTTCTGGGCTGATCCCTCACCTTCCTCATGATCATTGATGCCCCACGAGGTGAGATCTTGCATGGAGCCCCAGATCTAGGGTGATTGACCGTCATCTTGAACTTCTTCCATTTTCTAATAATTGCGCCAACAGTTGTTGCCTTCTCACCAAGCTGCTTGCCTATTGTCCTGTAGCCCATCCCAGACTTGTGCAGGTCTACAATTGTATCCCTGATGTCCTTACACAGCTCTCTGGTCTTGGCCATTGTGGAGAGGTTGGAGTCTGTTTGATTGAGTGTGTGGACAGGTGCAGTTAATACAGGTAATGAGTGGAGAACAGGAGGGCTTCTTAAAGAAAAACTAACAGGTCTGTGAGAGCCGGAATTCTTACTGGTTGGTAGGTGATCAAATACTTATGTCATGCAATAAAATGCAAATGAATTACTTAAAAATCATACAATGTGATTTTCTGGATTTTTGATTTAGATTCCGTCTCTCATAGTTGAAGTGTACCTATGATAAAAATTACAGAACTCTACATGCTTTGTAAATAGGAAAACCTGCAAAATCGGCAGTGTATCAAATACTTGTTCTCCCCACTGTATAAACACCATGGGACTACGCAGCCGTCATACCGCTCAGGAGGGAGATGCGTTCTGTCTCCTAGAGATGAACGTACTTTGGTTCGAAAAGTGCAAATCAATCCCAGAACAACAGCAAAGGACCTTGTGACGATGCTGGAGGAAATGGGTACAAAAGTATCTATATCCACAGTAAAACGAGTCCTATATCGACATAACCTGAAAGGCCTCTCAGCAAGGAAGAAGTCACTGCTCCAAAACCGCTATAAAAAAGCCAGACTACGGTTTGCAACTGCACATGGGGACAAAGATCGTACTTTTTGGAGAAATGCCCTCTGGTCTGATGAAACAAAAATAGAACTGTTTGGCCATAATGACCATCGTTATGTTTGGAGGAAAAAGGGGAAGGCTTGCAAGCCGAAGAACACCATCCCAACCATGAAGCACGGGGGTGGCAGCATCATGCTGTGGGGGTGCTTTGCTGCAGGAGGGACTGGTGCACTTCACAAAATAGATGGCATCATGAGGAAGGAAAATTATGTGGATATATTGAAGCAACATCTCAAGACATCAGTCAGGAAGTGAAAGCTTGGTCGCAAATGGGTTTTCCAAATGGACAATGACCCCAAGCATACTTCCAAAGTTGTGGCAAAATGGCTTAAGGACAACAAAGTCAAGGTATTGGAGTGGCCATCACAAAGTCCTGACCTCAATCCTATCGAACATTTGTGGGCAGAACTGAAAAAGCGTGTGCGAGCAAGGAGGCCTACAAACCTGACTCAGTTACACCAGCTCTGTCAGGAGGAATGGGCCAAAATTCACCCAATTTATTGTGGGTGGCTTGTGGAAGGCTACCCAAAACGTTAAACAATTTAAAAGCAACACTACCAAATACTAATTGAGTGTATGTAAACTTCTGACCCACTGGGAATGTGATGAAATAAATAAAAGCTGAAAGAAATAATTCTCTCTACTATCATTCTGACATTTCACATTCTTAAAATAAAGTGGTGATCCTAACTGACCTAAGACAGGGAATTTTTACTAGGATTAAATGTCAGGAATTGTGAAAAACTGAGTTTAAATGTATTTGGCTAAAGTGTATGTAAACTTCCGACTTCAACTGTATATACAATTAATGACATTACATTTCTTAACAGATTTCACAACACATTGTGTGCCCTCAGTCCACTACTCTACTACAACACAAAATCCATGTGTACGTGTGTGTGTATAGTGCGTATGTTATCATATGTGTGTGTCTGTGCCTGTGTGGGTGTGTCTTCACAGTCCCCACTGTTCCATAAGGTGTATTTTTGTTTTTTAAATCAGATTTTACTGCTTGCGTGAGTTACTTGATGTGGAATAGAGTTCTATGTAGTCATATGGAACTTTGCTGAATAATGGTTTCAATGAAAACATTAGCTTGAGCGCTCTTGAATCTTCCTCACTTCTCCCCTCTGCAGGAGTGTTTGGCTTGGGGGTTCTGTCCAGCTGTCCAGGCATTGCCATGTCGATGGAGCAGGGCGACTGTATGACCAGGCTGCACAGTGACCCTCCAACTGGCATCTACAGCCATGCTGTCCCCGGCAACCACCTGGACCCCGACGACAGCCCAGACTCAGAGGAGGCCAGGGTGAGCAGGTCCACCATACTGTACATACACCACCAACAACCTCTGAGACTACATTTCCCATTAGGCATTACAGATTGAAAGAAAATGTCCCTCTACCACTGCTATCAGTCAGTTACACCTGTGGCATGTATTTGGCTGGAGTGTTGTGTGTTTGTGTGCAGGAAAGGCTGAGAACGTCTAGGTTTGCTCGGAACAAGATGAGGCAGCACCGATTGGCGCAGCAGGAGGGCCAGCCCGCCCTGGGGGATCGTCAGAGAGCTGACAGGATGCGCCTGCGCCTCAGACAGGTGCAAAATGACATGGCTACAGAGGATACAGCAGCCATTTCCAAAGGTGCAATGTTTCTTCCTTATCCCTCCAATGCTATCCATAACCCCAGGACAGGATTTCCCTTGATACACTGGCTTTTGTAATGTTGCGAAATGTTTTGTCATTTTTGTTCTGACAGTAGCATGCGTCTTCCTGCTTGTGCTTGTGGTTAATCTCTATAGTGTTTGTTCTTCGCCTAACAGACTTGCATCTGAATGGTAGCATAGTGACGTCCACCAAGGCTCACTCTCTACCAGACGAGTCTCCCACCAGCCCTGCCAGCCCCCAGGGATCCCAGAACCCCATTAAATGTTTCAGTCCCCCTCACCAGCCTAGCCCCCCCACGGTCCCTCCCAACCCCAGGAGCACCCTGGCCCGCCTCAGGAGGGCTCCCAGTCTCAGCAGTGCACGGCCGTCCCTCTCACACAGCTCAGGTCAGTGGAACAGTCTGGCAGTCATCATATAATCTGTCTCTTTGCAGTTATAGGGTAGCGCCACACTGTTTTTCATCATAGCATTAAATACATGACTGTATGTTCTGTGGTGTCTCTCATTCATTTTAGCAACTTAATTATACTTTTTAACATGGTGGATAGATGAATCAGTCAACACATCATATCTCATTCTAAAGAGGTTTAGTGCACTACTAATTAGCCCATCGCAGCTCCAACAGTAGCTGAGCTTGGGAACAGTAAATGAGATGTTCTCTTAGATAATGGAGTGCAAAGCTTTGTTTTCACAGCTTCTATTAATACATCTCCTGCCACGCACGCTGCTTCATTTAGCCAGTGACTGATAGAACTGTAATGTAACAATAGAGCTGTAATGTAACACTCTGCTGTGTGTTGTTGTGGCCATACAGTGCCTTCAGAAAGTATTCACACCCCTTGACTTTTTCCACATTTTGTTGTGTTACATCCTGAATTTAAAATGTATTACATTTTTATTTTGTGTCACTGGCCTACACACAATACCCCATAATGTCAAAGTGGAATTATGTTTTTAGAAATTAATGAAAAGCTGAAATGTCTTGGGTCAGTAAGTATTCAAACCCTTTATGGCAAGCCTAAATAAGTTGTTCCTGTTTGCAATAAGGCCCTAAATAAAACAGCAAAAACTGTGGTGGCAAAGAAATTAACTTTACTGTATGTCCTGAAGCGTTATGTTTGGGGCAAATCCAACACAACACATCAGTGAGTACCACTCTTCACATTTTCAAGCATGGTGGTGGCTGCATCATGTTATGGGTATGCTTGTCATCGGCAAGGACGTTTTTTTAGGATAAAAATAAACGGAATAGAGCTAAGCACAGGCAAAATCCTAGAGGAAAACCGGGTTCAGTCTGCTTTCCACCAGACACTGGGAGACAAATTCACCTTTCAGCAGGACAATAACCTAAAACACAAGGCTAAATATACACTGTAGTTGCTTACCAAGACGACATTGAATGTTCCTGAGTGGCATAGTTCGTTTTTTTTACTTAAATCGGCTTGAAAATCTATGGCAAGACTTGAAAATGGCTGTCTAGCAATGATCAACAACCAATTTGACAAAGATTGAAGAATTTTAAAAAGAATAATGTGCAAATATTGTACAATCCAGGTGTGAAAAGCTCTTAGAGACTTACCCAGAAAAACTCAAAGCTGTAATCGCTGCCAAAGGTGCTTCTACAAAGTATTGACTCTGGGTGTGAATACTTATGCAAATGAGATATTTATGTATTTCATTTTCAATAAATGTGCAAACATTTCTAAAAAAAAACTGTTTTCACTTTGCCATTATGTGGTATTGTGTGTAGATGGGTGAGAGAGAAAAAATACAGCCTGAATTCAAAATGAATTCAATATAACACAACAAAATGTGGATTAAGTCAAGGGGTGTGAATACTTTCTGAAGGCAAAGTATTCAGACCCCTTCACTTTTTACAGAAAATAAAAAAACAGAAATACCTTATTTACATAAGTATTCAGACCCTTTGCTATGGAACTCGAAATTGAGCTCAGGTTCATCCTGTTTCCATTGATCATCCTTGAGATGTTTCTACAACTTGGGAGTCCACCTGTGGTAAATTCAATTGATTGGACATGATTTGGAAAGGCACACACCTGTCTATATAAGGTCCCACAGTTGACAGTGCATGTCAGAGCAAAAACCAAGCCATGAGGTCGAAGGAATTGTCCGTAGAGCTCCAAGACAGGATTGTGTCGAGGCACTGATTTGGGGAAGGGTACAAAAAACTTGAATTATAGAAGTGGCCATCACTTAAGGCTGTAACGTAACAAAATGTGGGAAATTTCCATCATAATTGTGTTGTATTTAATTATGTGGTTGTTTCCTCCAGATGAGTTGTCCCCAGGCACTCCCAGCCAGAAGAGTGACCTGACAGAGCAACCTGAACTACGGCCGTTCTCCAAACCTGAGTTAGCACTGACACAGAGCTTCAAACTCCTCAACTCAGACGACTGGTGAGCTTTATTCTTGATTTGGATCCCTATTAGCTGACGTTTTAGCAACCACTAAACCTCCTGGGGTCCAACTGAACCCCACCGCTAGCATTTAACCCCATGCTATACTTAAACATTGTCTAGTCAGACCCTACTTCAAATGTCAATTTTATAATTTTTGGATGCATATAAGCAATGGATTGGAATTACTCAATTTCTATTTCTCTATTTATTAATGAAGGGAGAAGAAGATCGAAGGCCTCACCTTTCTCCGTGGTCTGACGCTGTACCATTCAGACATACTGCTGAACAGGCTGCATGACGTCTGTCTCGCACTCATCCAAGAGGTATGACCACGACTCCTCATTCTTTTAGTCTTATATAAATGTTAATGTGCAGTCCATTGTCCTGGGGACCCTCATCCAATCTATTTTCTTCCTTCTAATCATAATCTCAGCCTCAATCAATTCAAGACAGGGTGGTCCTTGTAGACACTAGCTGTTTAATGACTTATTTTCCTACATCCTGATGAGGCAATGTAACCATTCAAGCCCTTGGTGAGATGGCTGAAGAAAAAATGATCTAGCTGATTCAATATCATCATCATCATCGTCATCTGAGTGTATTGCTCCCCAGGTGAGGAACCTTCGGTCGGGTGTGTCCCGTGTTGCTGTGGGGGCGATGGGTGAGCTGTACACCGCACTGCAGAAGGGGATGGACCAGGAGCTGGAGGGCACTGCCAAGGCTCTGCTGCAGAAGGCTGGGGAGTCCAATGCCTTCATCAGGCAGGACGTGGACGCAGCGCTGGACAGCATGGTGCAACACTGTACCCCCACCCGCAGCCTCAGCGCCCTGCTCACCAGCGGCCTCAGGTCAGACACACACTCACGGTCACCAACTAGCACTATCAGCAGTTCAGCACCAGTACTTGAATTACATGCTTTGCTTGAAGATATTAAATCTTACCATGCTTGTATCTTATCATTAAAGTGGGCCATTAGGCTTTATTTTCTATGTGGTGCTGACCACATCCCTGATATTGTCTCTTGTGAACAGTCACCTGAACTCAGTGGTGAGGAAGTGCGCAGGTCATCACATGGTCAACCTGATGGAGAACATTGGCACTGCCCGCCTGCTATCTGGAGGGAAAGACCTCACCGACCGAATCCTACCTGCCGTCACCAAGCTGTCACAAGACTCCTCCCAGGAAGCTAGGTAGGGAGGGAATTTTGTTAAAAACCAACGTATGTCTGTTTTAATACTAGTAAGTGTGTCTGTTATCAATAGAATGTGGCATTGTTTGAGGCTGTTCTTCTCCTCAGGTACCAGGGACGCCGGATGCTGCTGTTTCTGTCATCGCACCCTGATTTTGATAAGATGTTGGAGAAATATATCCCTGCCAAAGACCTGGCTCCCATCAGAGACACTGTCTTCACACTGAAGACTAAGGTACAGAACACTGTCTAACTGAGAAGGTGTGTGTGACTGTTATGAGTCATTCCTGTCTATTTTTGTCTCCCCCTGCTGGGGGCTTGCGTTTTGAGACAAGACACTTTTAATTTAAAGGTCCAATGCAGCTGTTTTTATCTCAATATGAAATCGTTTCTGGGCAACAATTAAGTACCTTACTGTGATTTAAAATGGTCAAAAATAAACAAAAATAGCTTCTTAGCAAATAGCAATTTCTCAAGCAAGAATTCTGCTAGGACTGTCTGGGAGTGGTCTGAGTGGGAAACGGAAAACTTGCTGTTATTGGTAGAGAGGTTTGGAACTCTTTTTCTTATTGGTCATTTCACTAATTTACTACCAGGCAGGCCAAAGTTCCATCCCACCAAAACAGGGTGAAATTTCAGGCAGTTTTTTCAAACAGCTCTTGCACTAAAAGGGCGTTATCATAATTTTCACAATTTCACAGTATTATTCCAACCTCATAGTGTGGAAATATACTGTATATAAAACACAGGAAAATCACGTTTTTGACTGCACTGGGCCTTTAAGGAAGCAGTGGTTACATGTGTGTTAATGTGGTCTGAAGGGCCTTGGAGAGATGCCCCAGGACACCCCGTCAGCCAGGGGCCGGCGTTCCCTCCCTGGCAGTGGCACAGTGAGGGCCTCATCTCTCAGCAGGGAACCCCTCAAAGTGGTCAACAGGTGGGCAAACACGACAACACCAACTGAAATGTGTAGCACGTCAGTCTCATCAAGTTTACATCCCTAGCATACTGAACTGTTATGAATAAAGCCATGGCTAGCTGTGCTGTTTGTCCATGCATTAGCACAGTTTGTGTCATTGTATGTACAGTTTGTTCATGTGTCAGTATGAACTCCCCTCTCCATGTCTTACCTACTGTTTGTGTATCTGCAGGGAGTCTGGGCAGTACAGCAGCAGACCTCAAGCTCACAGCATTGCAGACAAGACCGAGTACATCAAGCAGCTCACAGCCCAGCTGGGTTCAAAGGATTTCAGAGAGCGCATCAAGGGCATTGACCAGCTAGTGGTGGACTGCGAGCACAACCCCAACATAGTCATCGGCAGCATCTTTCCGGTAACTGACGTCATCTAAACAATACCAGATATTCTTTAGCCTTATATACTAGTGTTGCGTGGGTCAGATGTTTGTTCACCCGCACCCGCCCGCAATTGCTAATAACCCATCCACAACCGCCCGACTATATGTTGTGATGTCACGAGAGGCTGTGTCCTGGAGGGACGTTACATCCCCCTGAGGTGGCTGCAAACCCAGACAGCTATGGCTCCATCTGCTGGTATGGTCGGGAACTCCAACCCTCTATGGCCAATCTTCCCACGCAGCTGAAACCAATCAGGAGCTGATGAGCTGAAGGTTTGTTGAAGGGAAGAGACACGGTCTCCAAGCGGGGCTCTCTGGAGGACAAGAGTGCTGCACGTCCACTTCCATGAGGAATATAAGGATTTGGAGATACTTACCTTTGGGAAATACTCACCTTTGGATATATGCACCTGTGGAAATACGTGTGGGACATTTGGAAGGACGTTTTGCTGGGTTGGCCACTAGCTGCAACGTGGAAGACAGTAAGACTGGGGAAAAGTTATTTGAGCGAGGGAGAGTTATGATTTTGGATGTGGAAGAGACATCCCTGAACTGTTAACCCTTAAGAGCCACCAGAGAACAGTATTGTGTTATACTTTCGTTAGTTTCCCAAGACCTTTAATAAAATCCTTGTTTTGGTTGAACCTGGTCTCCTTGCACTACTTGAGCAATCCCGCTGAAAGCTGTGTAGCCTCTCGTGACATCACAGATGGTGGAGAATACGGGCACGCCAAGCGTTAATAGTGCATGTCAGAGGAGGATACCGAAGGTTTGATCACCCAGTTTTCCAAGTTGGCCGTAGGCTCCCGGCCGACTGAAATGGAGGACATATTGAAAGCCCTTGTTGCTGGCCAGCAAGCCCAGATGCAAGCAAACGTGGCTCTCTTGGAGGAGCAAAAGAAAGCCAACCTTCTGAAGGCAGAGGAATTGCAGTTGCAGAGACAGAGGGTGGTCCAAAATACCCGCCCAATAAAGGCAAGTGACTTTATATCTAAGATGGGAGCTACCGATGACATTGAGGCATACCTGCATGCATTTGAGGCCACGGCCACTAGGGAAGCCTGGCCCAAGCAACAGTGGGTTGGTCTGTTAGCCCCCTTTCTAACCGGGGAATCGCTGAATGCTGTCCAGGACCTGGGCCCTGACCAGGTTACTGACTATGATGCCCTGAAGTCTGAGATCCTCAGCAGATATGGACTCACAAAGTTTGGTATGGCCCAGCGCTTTCACAGCTGGACCTTCCAACCAGACCAACCTCCTCGGGCGCAGATGCATGAACTTGTCCGAATCGCAAGGAAATGGCTGGATCCGCAGAGGAATACAGCAGCGGCGGTGGTGGAGGCCGTTGTGGTGGATCGTTACCTACGCGCCCTGCCTTATGAGGCAAAACGGTTCATCAGTCAACAGGCCTTGACCACGGCTGATCTGACCGTGGAAGCTGTGGAAAAGTACCAGGCCGCAGCGGAGATGCTGAATGCTTCCCGAAAAGACCCCAGGAGGGCGGCCCCACCACAAATGGGAAGAACCCGTCCAAAGGACCCCAAGGTCTCGAACCCAGCCACGTCAGGACTTATCCCGGCTCCAGGGGGAGCCAGAAACCAGGCAGGTCCAAGAAGAGTACACCAGGAGGGGGAAACTCGACAGTGTTACCGGTGTGGGGAGATGGGACATATCTCCTGGCAGTGTGGGAAACCAGCCGATGAACCTATGCCCACTGCGGAGTCCTCCAGCTCAGCACCCACACACCGTGTTGCCTCGCTCTTGGGAGTCGTAGATGGCGGCCCAGATCGACCCCCCCACCTGCCCGGTAACTGTGAATCACCATGATGTGGAGGCCTTACTGGATTCTGGTAGCCGGGCCACCCTAGTGCGTAAGGATTTGGTGGGCCCAACGTGTCTGACCCCCGGGAAAAGTCCTCCCAGTTTCCTGTGTCCATGGGGACACCAGAGAATACCCCATTACTGAACTTACAATGACCAGCACACGGGGAACCATACACACGACGGCGGGGGTGGTTGATTCCCTCCCCGTCCCTGTCCTAATTGGACGAGACTGCCCAGCCTTTTACCCACTCTGGAGAGAGTCTCAGGAGAGGATAACCCAGTACCTCGAAACGGAGAGGCAAGACTCATCCTGGGAAGGCTCCGGTGCAATCCTCCGAGTTACTCACTCCCGCCCGGGCTCTGATAGGGATGGCAGGTGCCCAGACCGACACAGAGACGGAGCTACAGAATCTGGACAAAGAACTGTCTGGTCTGAAGGGGACCGCTGAGAGGTATCGTTTGTTAAAGCAACAGTTAGACATGAAGACAGAAGAGTTAGATATCCTCCAGGCTAAACTCCAACAGAGCTCCTTCCCTAAGCAACAGGAGGAGCTGGAGAGGCTGCGCAGGACCATCGAGGAGTGTGAGGAGACCCTGCGCAGTAGTAAGGAGGTCCAGAAGAAGGCAGAGGAGAAGTACAAGGTGTTGGAGAACAAGATGAAGAATGCGGAGGCAGAGAGAGAGAAGGAACTGAAAGCTGCTCAACAGAAGCTAAACTCTGCTAAAACCAAGGCTGATGCGTTCAGTAAGAAACTCAAGGAGAGACAACAGGAGGCTGAGTCCCTGGTCCTAGAGTTGGAGGAGTTGAAGAGAGAGCAGTCTGGCAAGCACCACGGCAATGCGGACGCCCTCTCCCGGCGTGATGCCTTCTTCGCTGCCTTTACCCGACGAGGACGTCGGTCCCGAGGAGGGGGATGTGTGATGTCACGAGAGGCTGTGTCCTGGAGGGACGTTACATCCCCTGAGGTGGCTGCAAACCCAGACAGCTATGGCTCCATCTGCTGGTATGGTCGGGAACTCCAACCCTCTATGGCCAATCTTCCCACGCAGCTGAAACCAATCAGGAGCTGATGAGCTGAAGGTTTGTTGAAGGGAAGAGACACGGTCTCCAAGCGGGGCTCTCTGGAGGACAAGAGTGCTGCACGTCCACTTCCATGAGGAATATAAGGATTTGGAGATACTTACCTTTGGGAAATACTCACCTTTGGATATATGCACCTGTGGAAATACGTGTGGGACATTTGGAAGGACGTTTTGCTGGGTTGGCCACTAGCTGCAACGTGGAAGACAGTAAGACTGGGGAAAAGTTATTTGAGCGAGGGAGAGTTATGATTTTGGATGTGGAAGAGACATCCCTGAACTGTTAACCCTTAAGAGCCACCAGAGAACAGTATTGTGTTATACTTTCGTTAGTTTCCCAAGACCTTTAATAAAATCCTTGTTTTGGTTGAACCTGGTCTCCTTGCACTACTTGAGCAATCCCGCTGAAAGCTGTGTAGCCTCTCGTGACATCACAATGTGATAATGGGAAAATCTGAGGCCCGCACCCAACCCTAACCCGCTAATATAGAAAATGCGCTGTAGGCTACAGTCAGAGATGGCTAAACGATTTTTTGACAAGGGGTGCAGTTTTTTTTGTTGTTGCCTGATTTAGATATGTTTCTGCATATAGCCTAATTTCCAACATTTTGGTAGGCTATTTGTTAGTCAACATGTCTGTAATTAGATACATGCAGCTTCTCTTCTGTCATTATATGTTGCCCCAGAAGACTAAATAAAGCCTTGCTCACCAGAATAATGTCATAAATCGATAGAATGAATGCTTCAATGTAGCTTCAATGTAGTTGACAAGTTTTTCTCTGTGATCTCTGCTTCTTTCGCGGAGCAAAGACGTTTAGGGACCGGGGAGAACATTTTAAAAAATACAGGAAAGATTTTCTGTGCAACATTTCCAAGGGACATCAGTTTGACCGGTTGTAAGGAAATAGAAACACCATTTGTACATCATTGTATGATGCAAGCATTCCACTTTACAAAATAAAATGAATTACTATTTAATTTTTTACCATAGAGAACCAGACAAAAATGTAGGTTATACTCTGGCTATTGGCTTCTTTGCATATTCAAAATACAACACTGCCCCTTTAAGGCTCTCCTGGAGGATGGTTACAATTACAACCAAATACTTTTTATGTCTTTATAAAATAACTCCCTCCTTAAGGGCGTCCTGTCGTCCCTGGGATGATAAAAAAAATATGTATATGGTTCAAAACAGACTCTGGGACAGTTCTGGGACAACTGATTCAAAATTCATACGACCACTGCATATTAAAAATTTTTAAAAAGCAATGAGGCTGATGCAACAGATCAGACCTTTTAGCTTAAAATGTTGATCGTTTTATTTCTTCATATTATAAGCTCAACAATGTGCACATGGCTGTAGGCTGCGCGCAAATGTTCCAAAATGCAATTAGCGGGAAAACATCATTTTCAAAAGCGTGCCGCACGAGCTAGCAGTTTCATGTGACCGAGATGAAAATATCTGTTAGAAATTAAGGAAGCGGGGGGGTCTAAAGATGCATCAAATATCTTGTCCATTCAGACAATTGAAATTGAAATCTATACTCTTCTTGTCCAATTATTTGTTTTACTTGTTCCTGGACAAGAGGACAAGCGTTAATTTCGAGCCCTGTTTAAGGTATTGTTTTCTCTTTATTCAACCCGTCCGCCACCCACCCTCCCTTCATCCACACAATATTCCATGACCCTAAACCTGCCTGCCTCACGGATATAACTGCAGAGACTGCGGGTTATGAGTCAACCCGCGCTCACTATTATATATCCTAAGCTGCAAATTGCCGAAGTCCTCTGACTATCACAAAGAAAACTAACTTTTATTGACAAAATATAAACCATGTAAATGGCCCTAGATAAGAGGACCTGTGTAAGTAGGTCATAGTTGAATCTATAGTAATGCTTCTCTCCCAGGTGTTTGATGCCTTTAAGGCCAGACTGCAGGAGTCCAACAGTAAGGTCAACTTGTACGCTCTGGAGTCTCTGCAGAAGATCGTCACTGTGATGAAGGATAACCTGGCCCAGGTAGTCTACATCCTGGTCCCGGCCATCGTGGACAATCACCTCAACTCCAAGAACAATGCTATCTATACCGCTGCCATTGGAGCCATCCACGCACTCATCCAAAACCTTGGTAGGTGTCTGATTTTTGAGATCACATCATCTGGTTTGAGGTTCCATGCAAGGCTCGAACGTAGCTGAGAGGATGACCATCTCTAACTAGACTTTGTGCTTTACTTTGTTCACAGATACAACCCTCCTCCTACAGCCCTTCTGCACCAAGGCCCAGTTCCTGAGTGGCAAGGCTAAGGTGGATCTCATAGAGAAGGTTGCAGGTATGTTCACTGAAACAGTTTGCTTGAGATAAATCCCCTTAGCAACCTAGGTTATGTAGATGATACTTTGTAAACTTCATTAGATTTTTAACATTTGGATTATGATCTGAGTTTACAACAGCTGCTAAACAACAGTGCTATGGGAACTGTCTTTCTGCCTGCCCTCCAAGGAGTCTTTAGCCTTAAAAGGAGGGAGAAACAGATGTGTCAGTGTCATATGCTCTCAGCATTTCATAAGCTCCTTGTTACGTGTTTGACTCCCTTGCCTCTTCCCACCTCCCCCTACTTCCCTTCCCTCATCTTCTGGCCTGTCTTTCAGATCTGGTGACAGAGCTGTATCCTCGTAAGCCCCAGGTGGTGGAACAGAAGGTGTTACCCCTGCTGTGGCACCTCCTGGGCACCTCCAGCCACAGCGGCACCGTCCACGGCCGGGGCGGCAGCGTGCGGGGGGCCACTGCCAACCTGTGCCAAGCCCTTTACACCCACATGGGGCCTGGGCTGGCAGAGTGCGCCGCCTCCCAGCATGCCAACGTCCACAAGGGCCTCAACGAGCTCCTGAGGACCCTCCCTTCCCCCCGAGGGCCCCTCAGAAAACACAACCTTCAAAACACAACCAAACCCCCACAGACAGAAGAACAGAAACACTGACCTTACTTGAAGACAGAGATGTTCTGCATTTCTAATAGTGCCTGCACTTTTTTAACATTACAGAGTATAGAAAGTCCTTTAAGATGAGAGCCCTTAAATCAACTCTCTTCTCAGCAAGTTATGGTATCCTTCAATAAAGGAGCACAGGCAGACAGGCAGGCTTCAGCTGTTGGCATCAGGTCTTACTCTCAACAACCTGCTCTCTTTGCACTTTGAAGAAGTAGTTCACTGTCATTATAGTTGTCGTCATGTATATTGCATTGGATGTATCGTAATATGATTGTCGCTGTATTTGTTTATGAATCTTATTGTACTCAAATCAGAGACATTGCGAAGAATGTACCATTTTAAATGCACAAAAAGGAAACGGGACCGAAATATGTATATTTTTGCTGTTTCATTAAATGTAATATGTGATATTTCTAAGATGTCTTATACGGTTGTTTTTAAAGATTTGTCAGTGAAGATTAATGATATCAAATTACTTTTGTTTAGCTCAAATGTGTGATTGCATAGTATTAGCCTAATTTGTATGCTGTACAATGTTGCAGTTTATAATTTATCAATTGTAAATGGTTTGAAAGTCCTATTGTAACAATTTGTTGAAGTGGTGTTGTGACATATCTTATTTTTTGTTGTTTTATGACCAAAATGTACTGACAGGGAATCAAAAAAATTGTTATTTCTTTCTAAAAGATATGTACACCGATGCCTAAATCAACTGTGGGTATAACATTGAAACCATTTAGCTTTAAACCAACGATTGATACAGAGACAGTGAAGCCCAGGCCTGTGATTCTGTTTCAGTATAGTGCCAGTCTTGAAGTAGCCTTTCACTATTCTGTTTAAATTATATTGAACTTGTGTATTAACAAGAGGAAAGACAGATATTGATATATAAATAAAGTGTTTATTTCTGTAAACTAAGTGCTCCAGTTGGTTTAATTCTTATGCCTAAAAATGAGTGAGAAGTTCTTCATTGCGAGGAAACCCACTTGCCTGCTTATACTATCATTGTAATGCGTCAGTGTGGTTGACCTTGTTGCCTCGTGTCCCCCAAAGGGAAAAAGAGGATATGTGTGCCTGGTCACTCTTGAGGAAGATGGCGCTGTAAGGTAAGGATCTATTTCAATCACTACATGCAAGATTGAGCATCTGAGTCAGTTAAAACAAGACTGTCACCGATTTACTTTTATTTACAAGTAAATAAATACAATTAGTTTTGCAGGGGTTAAATTACAAAGTTAGGGCCCTGTGTTTTGGGCTTTCATATCACATGACCTTTATTTTAAGCCTTTTCCAGAAATGAGAATCACACCAAAAATGTAAGCAATTGTCTAAGGATGGTGCTGGACCATCTGACATAAAAAGAAAAGGGGACCTTTTGTTGAAATATATTTTTAAAATCCAGGGGTGTAGTAATTACGTTTTCTGTTGCAAAACGTTTTGCAACAAACCGTTTACTCCAAACAGAAAACGCAAACGAGTTTCTATTGGACAGGTAGGTCCCTCCCAGTTTCATTCCGTTTGGTTCTTAAACAGTCAACTGTTTCTGTAATGAATACACCCCTGGTCATGTGACATGACTGTGCAAAACACAGGGACTTAATAGCAAAGCAAAAGACAAGATTGTATAAAATGTCAAGTTCCTTGAAGGTAGTTCTCATCGACAGATATGTAACAGGGTCCTAGTAGTCAGAAGCTACAGTTCTTATAGGACTCAGGTCCAGGCCATATTGGAAAAAGAGGTAGGCTTGGCAAGGTGAAGTAAAACAAAGCTTTCTTATCTTACACTTCTAATGAACCAAAGAAAGTGACTCTCTGGTCCCATACACACAACATGCAGAACTTTTCAAACGAATTACACATTAATCGTCTTAGAAATGAGTATATGATCTAGGCATACTAGTTTGGTTTAGAGTTGAGCAACTTGTATGAAAATCACAGCAAATGGAGAGCAGCTGCCTTGTGAAAATGATGGTTATAGGTTTCTATCACAAAGACTAAACTACTTTGCAAAAATTAAGTCCTGCATTATGTTATTTGAATGTAGTAGTATCTTGCAGTGTATGTGTTTATGCATGTTTCTACAACATGTTCTCTTCATACACACACATCAGATGTTTGCACCCACAATTACATTTGACATCTACCATTAGTGGATAAGGGTAAATAGCCATGGCCCAAATGTCTGTCTATCCATGTTACAGCATTGCAGTGGCTGGTTGGGCTGGCTTGTGCTTTGGACGGTTGCTACTGCTACTGCTGAGCCTCAAATGCCAGAATATTCTAAACTAAGGCAGCTCATTGCCAATGCAGAGCCAGCAAATGTCATTATACCTTGGTTTAACAATTTCTTGACATAGCTGTGAGAAAATGTCCAGTTTAAGAAGCTACAATGACATTTTCAGACTGTAGTCATCAATTTTAGACATTCCCTCACATAGTTAAATTTCACCAACATATACAATTTATATCTCACACTGTTCAAGTACTCTCTTTAGCTTTATAAACCATAAAAGATTTATAAACATTGTGTTTCTAACCACCACATCCAGTGTGTCCCTCCTAATCATAATAAATGTTTTGCTAGAAGGTATTAAAATCAGGACGAACATCCCAAGGTGCTGAGCTGACCCACAGTGGCTTTGACAACATGGGCTAACATGTTATTTTTGCTACAGTTGATTATATGGCTGTGTACATACAGTGGGGGAAAAAAGTATTTAGTCAGCCACCAATTGTGCAAGTTCTCCCACTTAAAAAGATGAGAGAGGCCTGTAATTTTCATCATAGGTACACGTCAACTATGACAGACAAATTGAGAAAAAAAATCCAGAAAATCACATTGTAGGATTTTTTATGAATTTATTTGCAAATTATGGTGGAAAATAAGTATTTGGTCAATAACAAACAAGCAAGATTTCTGGCTCTCACAGACCTGTAACTTCTTCTTTAAGAGGCTCCTCTGTCCTCCACTCGTTACCTGTATTAATGGCACCTTTTTGAACTTGTTATCAGTATAAAAGACACCTGTCCACAACCTCAAACAGTCACACTCCAAACTCCACTATGGCCAAGACCAAAGAGCTGTCAAAGGACACCAGAAACAAAATTGTAGACCTGCACCAGGCTGGGAAGACTGAATATGCAATAGGTAAGCAGCTTGGTTTGAAGAAATCAACTGTGGGAGCAATTATTAGGAAATGGAAGACATACAAGACCACTGATAATCTCCCTCGATCTGGGGCTCCACGCAAGATCTCACCCCGTGGGGTCAAAATGATCACAAGAACGGTGAGCAAAAATCCCAGAACCACACGGGGGGACCTAGTGAATGACCTGCAGAGAGCTGGGACCAAAAATAACAAAGCCTACCATCAGTAACACAGTAACAGTACTCCTGAGTGGCGCAGTGGTCTAAGGCACTGCATCACAGTGCTAACTGTGCCACTAGAGATCCTGGTTCGAATCCAGGCTCTGTTGCAGCCGGCCGCGACCGGGAGACTCATGGGCGGCGCACAATTGGTCCAGGGTAGGGGAGGGAATGGCCGGCAGGGATGTAGCTCAGTTGATAGAGCATGGCGTTTGCAACGCCAGGGTTGTGGGTTCGATTCCCACGGGGGGCCAGTATAAAAAAATATGTATTCACTAACTGTAAGTTGCTCTGGATAAGAGCGTCTGCTAAATGACTCAAATGTCAACTACGCCGCCAGGGACTCAAATCCTGCAGTGCCAGACGTGTCCCCCTGCTTAAGCCAGTACATGTCCAGGCCCGTCTGAAGTTTGCTAGAGTGCATTTGGATGATCCAGAAGAGGATTGGGAGAATGTCATATGGTCAGATGAAACCAAAATATAACTTTTTGGTAAAAACTCAACTCGTCGTGTTTGGAGGACAAAGAATGCTGAGTTGCATCCAAAGAACACCATACCTACTGTGAAGCATGGGGGTGGAAACATCATGCATTGGGGCTGTTTTTCTGCAAAGGGACCAGGACGACTGATCCGTGTAAAGGAAAGAATGAATGGGGCCATGTATCGTGAGATTTTGAGTGAAAACCTCCTTCCATCAGCAAGGGCATTGAAGATGAAACGTGGCTGGGTCTTTCAGCATGACAATGATCCCAAACACACCGCCCGGGCAACGAAGGAGTGGCTTCGTAAGAAGCATTTCAAGGTCCTGGAGTGGCCTAGCCAGTCTCCAGATCTCAACCCCATATAACAAAGTATTGAGAAACTTTTGTTATTGACCAAATACTTATTTTCCACCATAATTTGCAAATAAATTCATTAAAAAATCCTACAATGTGATTTTCTGGAGAAAAAAATTCTCATTTTGTCTGTCATAGTTGACGTGTACCTATGATGAAAATTACAGGCCTCTCTCATCTTTTTAAGTGGGAGAACTTGCACAATTGGTGGCTGACTAAATACTTTTTTTCCCCACTGTATATTCAGCAATCAAAGATATATAATGATGTCCTTAATTTCAGTAAAGAAATGATCATATGACGATTAATGAGAAAATGCACAATATCAATGCCTAGCATTACAGCAACCTTTCTCCCTTAGATTATAAAGTATGTGTGCCTCTGAAATAGAGAGTTGGATAAAGATGGTGGATATCTTGTCCCCTTTACAGATGTGCACACACACAAATAACAGGATTCAGTAGCATATCCTGCCGCTGCACTCTATACAAGTATAAGTTCAAAGGCTATTTTTTTACTTTCGGAATATTCCTTGACAAAAGATGTAGACTACAGTACAGTGCTATAACTAAAATAAGCAGAACTTGTGCTATGAATGTGGAGTATTTATCGCTAGATCACAGTTGATGTGCTTGACAGTTGACACCTGATTGAATCAATCATATATAAATCTTTATCTAACCAGGGGCTCTATGTGGCCCAGTTTTGGTGCTAAGGCAGTTGGATCAATATAATGGCAACCTTTCCTCGTCGTCATGGGATGATGAGCAATCTGTCATCCTAATCTCCCTCGTCAAGGTCCAGAAGTCTTGGACAGGTCCTGGTTTTCAGCCAGGTGTAGTTTTTGTCTGGACAAAGGTACATTAAGGATCCAACACAGACACGTTAAGGATTCAAGCTAAATATAGATGATTCAAAGCCAGTGTTTTCCCTGGTGAGCCAGGTGAATCTCAGAGATTACGAGACAACTTTTAGAAAAGGATACATTGAGCTGCTGAGTTCCTCCAGCTGAAGGGGAAATGAAGAACATGATCAGATTATATAGTCCAATGTTGAGGTAATCTAAAATTCATTAGATGGAAGCATAGGCTTTACACAACAATAGCCTACAGAATGTTAGATCAATACTCAACATCATTTCACCACATCTATCATTGTATTACTGTTCGTAAATCCTAAATAAGCCCAAATGATTAAGTTAAATTCTTCTAGCTAATTTAAATAAAATCACATTTGTCACATGCGCCGAATACAACAGGTGTAGACCTTACAGTGAAATGCGTACTTACAAGCCCTTAACCAACAATGCAGTTTTAAGAAATAATATATTTTTTAAATCATACAAAAATACAATATAAAATAATACGAAATAAAAATAACAAATAATTAAAGAGCAGCAGTAAATATAACAATAGCGAGGCTATATACAGGGGGTACCGGTTAGTCAAGGTAATTGAGGTAATATGTACATGTAGGTAGAGTTATTAAAGTGACTACGCATAGATAATAAACAGAGAGTAGCAGCAGCGTAAAAGATGCAATGCAAATAGTCTGGGTAGCCATTTGATTAGATGTTCAGGAGTCTTATGGCTTGGGGGTAGAAGCCTCTTGGACCTAGACTTGGCGCTCCAGTACCGCTTGTCGTGCAGTAGCAGAGAGAACAGTCTATGACTAGGGTGGCTGGAGTATTTGACAATTTTTAGGGCCTTCCTCTGACACCGCCTGGTATAGAGGTCCTGGGTGGCAGGAAGCTTGGCCCCAGTGATGTACTGGGCCGTACGCACTACCCTATGTAGTGCCTTGCGGTCGGAGCCTGAGCAGTTGCCATACCAGGCAGTGATGCAACCAGTCAGGATGCTCTCGATGGTGCAGCTGTAGAACCTTTTGAGGATCTGAGGACCCATGCCAAATCTTTTCAGTCTCCTTAGGGGGAATAGGATTTGTCGTGCCCTCTTCACGACTGTCTTGGTGTACTTGGACCATGTTAGTTTGTTGGTGATGTGGACAACAAGGAACTTGAAGCTCTCAACCTGCTCCACTACAGCCCCGTCGATGAGAATGGGGGCATGCTCGGTCCTCTTCTTTTACCTGTAGTCCACAATCATCTCCTTTGTCTTGATCAGGGAGAGGTTGTTGTCCTGGCACCACACGGCCAGGTCTCTGACCTCCTCCCTATAGGCTGTCTCATCGTTGTCGGTGATCAGGCCTACCACTGTTGTGTCATCGTCAAACTTAATGATGGTGTTGGAGTCGTGCCTGGCCATGCAGTCATGAGTGAACAGGGAGTACAGGAGGGGACTGAGCACGCACGGGCCCCCGTGTTGAGGATCAGCGTGGCAGATGTGTTGTTACCTACCCTTACGACCTGGGGGCGGCCTGTCAGGAAGTCCAGGATCCAGTTGCAGAGGGAGGTGTTTAGTTCCAGGGTCCTTAGCTTAGTGATGAGCTTTGAGGGCACTATGGTGTTGAACACTGAGCTGTAATCAATGAATAGCATTCTCACATAGGTGTTACTTTTGTCCAGGTGTGAAAGGGCAGTGTGGAGCGCAATAGAGATTGCATCATCTGTGGATCTGTTGGGGCGGTATGCAAATTGGAGTGAGTGTAGGGTTTCTGGGATAATGGTGTTGATGTGAGCCATGACCAGCCTTTCAAAGCACTTCATGGCTACAGATGTGAGTGCTACGGGTCGGTAGTCATTTAGGCAGGTTACCTTAGTGTTCTTGGGCACAGGGACTATGGTGGTCTGCTTGAAACATGTTGGTATTACAGACTCAGACAGGGAGAGGTTGAAAATGTCATTGAAGACACTTCCCAGTTGGTCAGTGCATGCTCGGAGTATACGTCCTGGTAATCCGTCTGGCCCTGCGGCCTTGTGAATGTTGACCTGTTTAAAGGTCTTACTCACATCGGCTACGGAGAGCGTGATCACACAGTCAATGCTCTCATGCATGTTTCAGTGTTACTTGCCTCGAAGCGAGCATAGTAGTAATTTAGCTCGTCTGGTAGGCTCATGTCACTGGGCAGCTCGCGGCTGTGCTTCCCTTTGTAGTCTGTAATAGTTTGCAAGCCCTGCCACATCCGACGAGCGTCGGAGCCGGTGTAGTACGATTAGATCTTAGTCCTGTATTGACGCTTTGCCTGTTTAATGGTTCGTCGGAGGGCATAGCGGGATTTCTTATGAGCTTCCGGGTTAGAGTCCCGCTCCTTGAAAGCGGCAGCTCTACCCTTTAGCTCAGTGTGGATGTTGCCTGTAACCCATGGCTTCTGGTTGGGGTATGTACGTACAGTCACTGTGGGTACGACGTTATCGATGCACTTATTGATGAAGCCAGTGACTGAGGTGGCGTACTCCTCAATGCCATCGGAAGAATCCCGGAACATATTGCAGTCTGTGCTAGCAAAACAGTCCTGTAGCTTAGCATCTGCTTCATCTGACCACTTTATTATTGACCGAGTCACTGGTGCTTCCTGCTTTAGTTTTTGCTTGTAAGCAGGAATCAGGAGGATAGAATTATGGTCAGATTTGCCAAATGGAGGGCGAGGGAGAGCTTTGTACGCGTCTCTGTGTGTGGAGTAAAGGTGGTCTAGAGTTTTTTTCCCTCTGGTTGCACATTTAACATGCTGGTAGAAATGAGGTAAAACGGATTTAAGTTTCCCTGCATTAAAGTACCCGGCCACTAGGAGCGCCACCTCTGGATGAGCGTTTTCCTGTTTGCTTATGGCCGTATACAGTTCATTGAGTGCGGTCTTAGTGCCAGCATCGGGTTGTGGTGGTAAATAGACAGCTACGAAGAATATAGATGAAAACTATCTTGGTAGATAGTGTGGTCTATAGCTTATCATGAGATACTCTACCTCAGGCGAGCAAAACCTTGAGACTTCCTTAGATATCGTGCACCAGCTGTTGTTTACAAATATACATAGACCACCACCCCTTGTCTTACCAGAGGCTGCTGTTCTATCCTGCCGATACAGTGTATAACCCGCCAGCTGTATGTTATTCATGTCTTCGTTCAGCCATGACTCGGTGAAGCGTAAGATATTACAGTTTTTAATGTCACGTTGGTAGGATATTCGTGCCTGTAGTTCGTCCACTTTATTATCAAGCGATTGTAAGTTGGCCAAGAGTGCTGATGGCAAAGGCAGATTAGCCACTCGTCGCCGGCTCCTTACCAAGCACCCCCGATCTCATTCCGCAATATCTCCTTTTCTTTCTACTGCGAATGACAGGGATGAGGGCCCTGTCGGGTGTCTGGAGCAAATCCCTCTCGTCCGACTCATTAAAGAAAAATTATTCATCCAGTTCAAGGTGAGTAATTGCAGTTCTGATGTCCAGAAGCTCTTTTCGGTCATAAGAGACAGTAGCAGCAACATTATGTACAAAATAAGTTACAAACAATGCGAAAAACACACAAAATAGCAGGTTGGTTAAGAGTCCATAAAACGGCAGCCATCCCCTCCGGCGCCATTAATTTAAACAGTGAAAATGTAATTTCACAGCCCATCTGTTTTGCTGCTACATTATTCTCTGCTGCTATGGCTACAGAGTATTCTTGGCACCCATATCTCTAATGAGCTGAAGGGCTTTCACACCACCCTCACACATACCACAGCAATTCCCCCCCAGCACAAATACCACACCACAGCAGTGGATCCTAGAAATCGAACTAACAATAGACACATTAGACATTTTGAGCCTAAGGTCAAATTGTCTCTGGTCTGTCGATCTCACTGTTTGCTGCCTCTCCACAGCCAACTACTGTGTGCCTGGACAGTATGTGAAAAGCATGCATTATTAATTATCACATTTTTGGACTGGATGTTGTCCAAAAGACAGCAGTGTGCTGGAGGAAATATATGACTCAAGAGCATCTGCTTAGGATGTAAACATTCATGTGTGGGAATAACCATATTCTGCTTATTTACAAACAGCATGTAAATAACCATTTCACTTGACTAGTGTGGTTCAACATGACACTGGGCACAGACGTCAGTTCAACGTGCATTTGGTTGAGTTTTCAACTAATGTGAAATCAACAAAACATGTCACGCCATTGGATTTAAGTTAAAAGTTAGGTGAAAATTAGACTATATTCCCTTACGTTGATTACTTTTTTTCCAAATCCAATCAGTTTTCCACGTTGATTCAACATCATCACATTTCATTTTTTTGTTGAAATGATATGTAAACAATGTTGATTCAACCAGTTTTTGCCCAATGGGTATGTTCTAGGTAAGGACATAAAATGTGGTGAGCTGTGTACTACAGTGTGAGTAAATCATTCATTGAGTATTGTAGAGTGTTAGGTCAGGTGCTTACATTGCAGAGGAGGTGCTCCAGGTTGTGGTCGGAGGCACACTTCCTCTTGTCCTCTGACAGCTCCTCCACATGGCTGTCCAGACTGAAGTGTAGCCGTGCAAGCTTCTCCTGCATCTCACGCACATGCTCCAGCTGCTCAAAGGAGCACACCTTCCCTGAGAGGACACAGCAAGGGTCATTTTTTTACATATCTGTCAAAGAGACATAACTTCCTATGTAACCATGGTACTATGGCACAATGTCAAACAAATGGCCGCATTTCCACTGTGTAACTGTGTCTCAGTATTCACAGTGTGTTCCATGGTCATCTTACCAAAGGCCTGCAGTTTTCCGGAGTGGAAGTCATTGAGCAGGTTGAGGAGGCCTCCCTCCATCTCTCTCACATCAGAGACGTCCGTGAGGAAGGAGTGCTGCAGTGGGGAGGATTGGGCCACCTTACTGGGCCCTGCGGGCTGGGGAGCCCTGGCCTTCTCCTTATGAGGCCTGGTGAACACAGACCAGACAACAGGAAACAGTAAACACAACCTGTACCCTAATGTAACATTAATTCAACCTCTTATATACATTTTGTCAATCCAACTAATTTGACCGATAAAAGTAGACATTGTGACTGTTACAAACCTTGTGGTCTTTGGTGGAGCTGCTACGACCACACTGAGCACATCTTTGGACTGTCCTGCTGCCCCAATGGACCTCTTGAACTTGCCTCTGTTTTTTGGGGAGGGGGGTTGGGGGAGGCCAAGGGAGAAGGTGGCACTCTTGCTGGAGGGGAGGACTGAGAGCTTACGGGGGTTGACCGGGGGAGGAGGGGGCTGGGGGAGAGACACTTTGGGGCTCCGCTTCTTACGCTTGTCCTCCATGGCTTGTTGGTGTGAAGTCCTCTGGGTAAAATGAGTGGACCCTGCCTGAGCTTCAGGACATCCTGTAACAACAATAACGGTAGGAAGTCAGGCGCTAGTGCTTCCCCTCCCTGACAGGACTGGAGTGAACCACCACCCTACAACAGACATTTTACTTGGTAGACCTGCTAAATGTCAAATTGATGTAATTCTCTCATTTCAAATGGTAGCACTTGCTGTATCTTGAATACTACCAGGCTGCTCAATTGAAGTAGCCTCTTATCACTGACAAGATCCTCTGGCAAACAACAAAGGGGTTCACTGCAGAAGGATTCATGGCTGGATGGCTGCCAGGGTGAATGTACCCAACCTAATACCCCCACCTGGGCTTTTGCAATATTCTTAAATATTCATTATTTTGACTAGCTTGGTAAATGTTCAAGGTGAACAAGGTCACACATCCAGGTAATACTATAGGCTTATGGGAAAAACATCCAATGATGAGGATTCATTTTAGAATGTCTGTCCCTGTATAATAGGCCTGTGTGAAACAGGTCCACTGAGGTATTTTTAGAATGCATCATTTCTTTGTAATTGGTCTGACAACATATTGCAAACAAGTCTTTCAACTGATATAGCTGAAAACACGTGGACAATCATGCAAGTGTAATTTTATAAATAAAAAATATTGGCAAAAATAACTAAGTTATGTTCACAACTTCATGTTACTTGGAAGTGATTAGTGATATCTTGTAGGCCTAAATTTCACTCTTACCAATATTATTTTTAATTTCAAGAAATCAGATGGATATAGATGTGTGCATCCCGCAAACATATTGCTTTAAATGTATTAAAATATATTTATTTAATAACATGTTTTTAACCGACGGCTACGTGGGCAAGAGATAATGACAGTGGATTGGACCTGAGACCAAAATATGGATGTCCAATGTTTATTCTAGGACGTTGATGCGCACGGTTCTTCGTTTTATAGCCTAGCCCAAATAGTATAACATCTTATATTCGGTTGTTGTATTATAATGGTTAATTTATTATTCTTTCATACAATGAATAATAATTATTATTTTTTAAAGGGATACAGAATAGGCTATAGCCATCCTCAACTGAACTGAACTTAAATCAATGGACTACTGTGGTCCAAAGATGGCCACTAACCACACACTGTCAACTTGATCCACCACTAAGCTGTAAAATAAATAGATTCACTCGCAATAATCTAAACTACAAGAAAAAAGGAGTACAATATATAAATAAAAACTATAAATTGCGCATTTTGCAGTAAACCATGTAAATTATAGGAACAAATGCATCTATCAGAAGACAATAGATCACTTACGGAGTGTATTACGCACGAAAAATCAGTCAAACGAACACCGCGTCACTTTCCCCTGCAGAATGTTTCTCATCTCAAACACGTATTTTCCTCATAACGGTTGATTAATAGAACATATAATACATGAGTATTGCGGACAACAGCCCCATAGAAAACGCTAAATAAAATCCCAAGCGCGGCAATGGAGCGCACTGACCAGTCTGTCTTTATCCTGCACTTAAAGGGCCAGACAAGACATTTCTTCCACTGGGATAGGATCCAATGAGCGGGAACATTCACTATAATTATCCCATCACAACAAGTCTGAGTGGTGATGCGCATGGATGGAGAGTGCAAGCCAGATAATTTAGGTCCCATGGGCAGGTTGTTGAAAGATGCTGCAGTGCATTCAATGCGGCTCTGTCAGGTGGACCTGCTTGCCAAGAAAACAGGTTGAATAGAAGATTCTTTCGAAAGATAGCCTTGGAAAAACACCAATTCTTCAGAACAATTCCACCAGCGTGGAGAGCCTCGAGGCCCCTGGTGAAATGTAACATTTATTTTTTATTTTTCACAAGTTATTAGCAGTTTTAGGGAGCCATGTCTTCTGCGAATTGGCACATTTTTATAAAATAATGAGAAACAATCTAGCTGTGATATGACACATTGTTAATGTTAATAATAATAATTGGATTATATTGAAATACTCTATCTAATATCTATATTGAAAAATGAATTATATTGACATCTGTTGGTGAAAATAAGTAAACAGAGTTGTAGGAGTGGTATGGAGCCCTCTAGTGGGAAAGAAAAGACACCAGACAGCATGGCCAACTCAAGAGTTCAACCACAAAGAATCACAGGCAGAACCTTTAAAGGAATACAAAAATATGTTTATTTTTATTATGGCAGCTCAGAACAAAATCAGTGACACAAAATGCAGTTGTAGAAAAAATACAAAGCTCTCATGCGTGTTTTCTTGTTCCATGACAAATAACCAACAATAACTTATGTCTAACTTATCTTCTGGTCGGATGAGCAATTGGAGTATGAGTAGGCCTTGCCTAAGACTATTCTGTCTCTGAGAAGCTTGAAGAAGGCGTAGTAGTTGCTGAAGAGAATTAAAGCCAAGGATATCGTCTGATGCCACTTTTCTGAGCATATCAACGAGTAGAGCTGGTAGAATATCATCGCACCTTCCAAGATGATGAGGATGTTCAATATTCGTAAGGGCTTGTTGAAGAAAAACTAAAGGATAAAAAGACAAAAGAGGAGGCATGTTGTTATTGAACAAACAAATGTCTGGAAGTACAGTCCTTCAGCATTGGCTGCCTGAGGTGCAAACAAGAACGTACGGCCCAGTACATCACTGGGGCCAAGCTTCCTGACATCCAGGACCTCTATACCAGGCGGTGTCAGAGGAAGGTCCTAAAAATTGTCAAAGACTCCAGCCACCCTAGTCATAGACTGTTCTCTCTGCTACCGCACGGCAAGCGGTACCGGAGTGCCAAGTCTAGGTCCATGAGGCTTCTAAACAGCTTCTACCCCCAAGCCATAAGACTCCTGAACATATAATCAAATATAATAAAATGGCTACCTAGACTATTTGCATTGCCCCCCCCAAACTCAGTGCCTCTTTGCTTGACATCATGGGAAAATAAAAAGAAATCAACAAAGACCTCAGAAAAAATATTGTAGACCTCCACAAGTCTGGTTCATCCTTGGGAGCAATTTCCAAACGCCTGAAGGTACCACGTTCATCTGTACAAACAATAGTACGCAACTATAAACACCATGGGACCACGCAGCCGTCATACCGCTCAGGAAGGAGACGCGTTCTGTCTCCTAGAGATGAACGTACTTTGGTGCGAAAAGTGCAAATAAATCCCAGAACAACAGCAAAGGACCTTGTGAAGATGCTGGAGGAAACAGGTACAAAAGTATCTATATCCACAGTAAAACGAGTCCTATATCGACATAACCTGAAAGGCCGCTCAGCAAGGAAGAAGCCAATGCTCCAAAACCGCCATAAAAAAGCCAGACTACGGTTTCAACTGCACATGGGGACAAAGATTGTACTTTTTGGAGAAATGTCCTCTGGTCTGATTGAACAAAAATAGAAATGTTTGGCCATAATGACCATTGTTATGTTTGGAGGAAAAAGGGGGTACTTGCAAGCTGAAGAACACCATCCCAACCGTGAAGCATGGGGGTGGCAGCATCATGCTGTGGGGGTGCTTTGCTGCAGGAGGGACTGGTGCACTTCACAAAATAGATGGCATCATGAGGAAGGAAAATTATGTGGATATATTAATAATAATAATAATAATGCCATTTAGCAGACGCTTTTATCCAAAGCGACTTACAGTCATGCGTGCATAATTATTTTTTTTTTGTGTGTATGGGTGGTCCCGGGGATCGAACCCACTACCTTGGCGTTACAAGTGCCGTGCTCTACCAGCTGAGCTACAGAGGACCACATATTGAAGCAACATCTCAAGACATCAGTCAGGAAGTTAAAGCTTGGTCGCAAATGGGTCTTCCAAATGGACAATGACCCCAAGCATACTTCCAAAGTTGTGGCAAAATGGCTTAAGGACAAAGTCAAGGTATTGGAGTGGCCATCACAAAGCACTGACCTCAATCCTATAGAAAATGTGTGGGCAGAACTGAAAAATCGTCTCTCAGGAGGAATGGGCCAAAATTCACCCAACTTATTGTGGGAAGCTTGTGGAAGGCTACCCGAAATGTTTGACCCAAGTTAAACAATTTAAAGGCAATGCTACAAAATACTAATTGAGTGTATGTAAACTTCTGACCCACTGGGAATGTGATGAAATAAATAAAAGCTGAAATAAATCATTCTCTCTACTATTATTCTGACATTTCACATTCTTAAAATAAAGTGGTGATCCTAACTGACCTAAGACAAGGAATTTTTACTAGGATTAAAATGTCAGGAATTGTGAAAAGAGTTTAATTGTATTTGGCTAAGGTGTATGTAAACTTTCGACTTCAACTGTACATATTACCTCAATTACCTCGACTAACCGGTGCCCCCGCACATTGACACGGTACCGGTACCCCCTGTATATAGCCTTGCTATTGTTATATTTACTGCTGCTCTTTAATTATTTGTTACTTTTATTTCGTATTATTTTATATTGTATTTTTTTGTGTTTTTTGGTATTCTTTCTTAAAACTGCATTGTTGATTAAGGGCTTGTAAGTAAGCATTTCACTGTAAGGTCTACACCTGTTGTATTCGGCACGTGACAAATACAATTCAATTTGATTTGATTTGAACAGTCTTGCAGTTGGTGTTACTCACGTAAAAGCGATAGTGGGAGACATCTGAGGGGACAGCCACATTGTAGTGCCCTATGGCCTTGTATACATTCTTATTGTGTTTGACCAGGACACCCTGGGGCCACATGTACTCTTCCGTCCATCTGTAGGAGGAAGAGAGAGAAGAGGGTTCAAATAGATACAAAGCAAATCTTAGTAAATCTAACGCTTGTCTGTTAAATAGCCAGCTATCAGATAAGCAGAGTTTAGTCTGTCCTTTCTCTTGGAAGCCAAATGGATGCATATATCTGGGAAAATATTTTACCCCAGCCGTTAAGAATCTGTTTAAAGAAAACTACACTCCCCTCATTGGCAAAATTAAAGACCTGATTCGCTGGTCCACTCTCCCTGTGACTACAATTGGACGGATTAACATAGTGAGGATGAACGAACGTTCTATCCAGATTTAATCATCTCATTCAAATGATTTCCTGTTATTCACCATATTATTTTTTTGATTCTCTGAATAAAATGTGTATTAAGGTTTATATGGTGTTAACAAACCCCCAGAATTAAGTACTCTACTCTGGTCAAACCTGAGTCTATGGGGGGGTCTGGGTCTGCCCAATTTCCAACTATATTATTGGTCAGCCCAAACTCGTAATTTGATGTCCTGGATTATGGGCAGACAGGACTCCCTATGGTTGAAATTGAATCTCAAATCAAGCCTTTCTTTACCTCTGAAGAGTCTTGTGTTTGTAAATCAGTTTGATCATATTTGTGATAATAAAGACCTTCACTATGTACAACACACTAATGGCTTGGGCAGACTGTAGAAAATACTTGGGTATTTCAAATACGCTTTCTTTACCTGCTCCTATTTCCTGTAACTCTGACTTGCCCAATGTGCTCTTAGAGGTGGGCCTCCATACAGTGCCATGAAAAAGTATTTGCCCCCTTCCTGATTTTCTCCATTTGATTTCATCTATTTTTTCATATTTTTGACACTGAATGTTTTTAGATCTTCAACCAAAATCTAATATTAGATAAAGGGAACCTGAATAACATAACATTTTGCTAATTATTTCATTTATTTTATTAACAAAGTTATGCAACACACAATGCCCATGTGAAAAAGTAATTGCCCCTCAGTAACTGGTTGTGCCACCTTCAGCTGCATTGAATGCAACCAAATGCTTCCTGTAGTTGTTGATCAGTCTTTCACATCGCTGTGGAGGAATGTTGGCCCACTCTTCCATGCAGAACAGCTTTAACCTCAGCAACATTTGTGGCTTTTTGAGAATGAACTGCTCGTTTCAGGTCCTGCAATAATATTTCAAATGGGGTTTAGGTCTGGACTTTGACATTCCAAAACATTACATTTGTTGCTTTTCAGCAATTCTGATGTTGACGTGCTTGTGTGTTTGGGATCATTGTCTTTCTGCATGACCCAGGTTTCTAATAACCATTTCCTACTTTGCAATGAAATGTATTCGTGTGTTGGAAAAATTACAATCCACCTACTTTTCAACTATGGTTAAAACTGGTTGCAGACTTTTTGCCATTAGAGAAATTAACTAAATGGATTTGTAGAACCGTGGATCCACATTTGTAAAGGTATGGTCCCCCCCTTTGTCCTTTATTGAGAGAGGCTCTTAGAAGGCAGTTAAACCTTCTAAGTTCCAGCGAGTGCCTGTGTTTCATGTACACACACGTTGTCAATGAAAATATCAATATTTGTATGCTCAGCATTTTGCTGTACTGGCAGTTTTTGAGATTGCTATATGAAACTCGATCTGCCGCTAATAGCTCTTAAAATATATATCTGTACTAACTGTACCATGATATCATATATGCTGCTACCTGCTGAGAATGGCTTTGAAGACATATCTGTACTAATTGTACCATGAAATTGTATCTGTTGCTATTAGTCCCCTGTAGCTCAGTTGGTAGAGCATGGCGCTTGCAACGCCAGGGTTGTGAGTTCGTTTCCCACGGGGGGCCAGTATGAAAAATGTATGCACTCACTAACTGTAAGTCGCTCTGGATAAGAGCGTCTGCTAAATGACTAAAATGTAAATGTAAAATGTACATTTGATTTTCTTATGTTTATGATGTGTTACCCACTTTCTGCCTTTTTTCGGTTTGTCTTCATCATTATTATCAACAACAAAAAGGGGGTTCAAATACCAGATGAATTATTTATATTCAGTTGTTATACGGATGGCATAACACTGTAATAACCCTAGTAATATACACAGAGGTGTCATGCCCATAGGGGGCACAAGGGCATGTGCCCCCTCAGATTAGTCCTGTTCTTGATTTATTTCAGATGTTACATTAATGACTGAACATTTTTAAGCGAAGATATGACGGGGCAAAGAGCGAGTAGAGTGACACAGCATTCTATTTGATTGTAGCTGCCGGTGATGGGCAGGATTCACAGGAGGTATGTTTGTAAATTAATTTGATCAAGCTATATATTGATTATTTGATGAATGATCAAGCTATGTATTGATTCCTTGATGAATTAAAAAAAAACTAAAATGTTTTGTTGTTTCTCTGTAATACTTGCCACCTAGATATTTTATGAAGTTGGCTTTAGTTAGCTAGGTTCCCAATCTCCCAACCTCATAACTAGCTACCAAGCAATGTTCCCGTAGCCCGAGACTGCAGTGCAGCTCCCCGGGACTGCCGTGCAGAATCAGCCCACGGTGAGAAGCACTAGATAGGGTTTTTCCTGTTACTTAACACTATCAACGTTTCCATTTACTGTGGCAGTTGTGATCAAATCAACGCAATATTAGCCACTTTCAATTCAACATACCAAAACAAAACAAACTATGCAACAAGAGAGTTTGTTGTAGGCAGAATGCATCAGAGTAGGATTCTATTGTGCACGACTCAGCCCGTACTCTACACAGACCGGTGTGGCATAACCAATCAGAGCTGCAGTAGGCCTATATGCAAATAGCCCATTGCCATAATGTGGATCTGTGACATTTACTTTGAACTGGACTGTGTTTACAGCTGGGGTCGTGAGTAGATGCCCTTGTTTTGAGATCAAAGCAAGAGCTTCATGTAGCCACCTGTGCACATTCTGTTCATATCCTTTGCTAGTTAATGAGTTATTAGCCCAGTTATAGATCATTTGTAGTCAGCAATAGGAGAGTGATTGCTTCCTACAAGAGCACAAAACGTGTACATTTCTAGACATCTTTGTAAAGCAAGTCAGCTAAAGAGATGTTTTTATGTCTTAAAGGGGCAGTGTAAAATTTTGACACAGGCTTGAATAAGCTAAGTAGCCAATAGGCAGAGGGTAGCATTATTTGTCTTATTCTCTGTAATAATGGTATGGGAATAATAATGGTTTCTTGCATCAAACACAATAACGTTTTCAGTCACCTCCATGTCTGAAGGACAAGTGGATAAACAGGTTACTGTCAAGCCCTGCATGTTTTTCTCAAAAGTCTCATGGAATGTTGAGTGACTGACCTAACAAGAGGAAAACTGCTGATGCACTACCAAATTTTGAAATTACAAGTTGTTTATTCTGCTATCCTAACTAACAGTAAGTTTAAACCCCGACTTACTTCTTAATTTGTTTTGTTACTAAGCGACATAAGCGGGGCCCTAAGCGGACGCTTATGTCGCTTATGCCTAGAAACGGCACTGAGTAACAACAATATTAATACATGTTATTAATAGCGTAATTACAGAGTTATAGTCCCTCCCAAACCCTCAGTGATATCATCAGCGCTCCCTAGGCTGTGATGCCTCCTCACTAGTAGTACTTACATGTGCTGCAGGACATTGGAGCAGAGAGAAGGGTCCACTTTGTGCCAGCAGCCCAGGTGTGCTGCAGCCTTATGGAGCAGGTCACAGTAGCGTGGGGGCAGCAGGTGCCTCATGAGGATAACTGAGGTACTGACAGACACCAGGATGAAGAGCTCACAGGACCAGCGCTTGTCCACGTATTGTGTGCTCTGGAGAGGACCAGCACACAACCAGAGTCAGCAGCCAGAAAAGCACAGCACCTCAGAGACTCTTTATAACTGCAGGCATCAAGCAATGAGTGAGGGAAAAAAGTATTTGATCCCCTGCTGATTTTGTACGTTTGCCCACTGACAAAGAAATTATCAGTCTATAATTTTAATGGTAGGTTTATTTGAACAGTGAGAGACAGAATAACAACAAAAACATCCATTTTAATGAGGGAAATAAGTATTTGACCCCTCTGCAAAACATGACTTAGTACTTGGTGGTAAAACCCTTGTTGGCAATCACAGAGGTCAGACGTTTCTTGTAGTTGGCCACCAGGTTTGCACACATCTCAGGAGGGATTTTGTCCCACTCCTCTTTGCAGATCTTCTCCAAGTCATTAAAGGTTTCGAGGCTGACGTTTGGCAACTCGAACCTTCAGCTCCCTCCACATATTTTCTATGGGATTAAGGTCTGGAGACTGGCTAGGCCACTCCAGGACCTTAATGTGCTTCTTCTTGAGCCACTCCTTTGTTGCCTTGGCTGTGTGTTTTGGGTCATTGTCATGCTGGAATACCCATCCACGACCCATTTTCAATGCCCTGGCTGAGGGAAGGAGGTTCTCACCCAAGATTTGACGGTACATGGCCCCATCCATCGTCCTTTTGATGCAGTGAAGTTGTCCTGTCCCCTTAGCAGAAAAACACCCCCAAAGCATAATGTTTCCACCTCCATGTTTGACAGTGGGGATGGTGTTCTTGGGGTCATAGGCAGCATTCCTCCTCCTCCAAACACGGCAAGTTGAGTTGATGCCAAAGAGCTCAATTTTGGTCTAATCTGACCACAACACTTTCACCCAGTTCTCCTCTGAATCATTCAGATGTTCATTGGCAAACTTCAGACGGGCATGTATGTGCTTTCTTGAGCAGGGGGACCTTGCGGGCACTGCAGGATTTCAGTCCTTCACGGCGTAGTGTGTTACCAATTGTTTTCTTGGTGACTATGGTCCCAGCTGCCTTGAGATCATTGACAAGATCCTCCCGTGTAGTTCTGGGCTGATTTGTCACCGTTCTCATGATCATTGCAACTCCACGAGGTGAGATCTTGCATGGAGCCCCAGGCTGAGGGAGATTGACAGTTATTTTGTGTTTCTTCCATTTGCGAATAATCGCACCAACTGTTGTCACCTTCTCACCAAGCTGCTTGGCGATGGTCTTGTAGCCCATTCCAGCCTTGTGTAGGTCTACAATCTTGTCCCTGACATCCTTGGAGAGCTCTTTGGTCTTGGCCATGGTGGAGAGTTTGGATTCTGATTGATTGATTGCTTCTGTGGACAGGTGTCTTTTATACAGGTAACAAACTGAGATTAGGAGCACTCCCTTTAAGAGTGTGCTCCTAATCTCAGCTGTATAAAAGACACCTGGGAGCCAGAAATCTTTCTGATTGAGAGGGGGTCAAATACTTATTTCCCTCATTAAAATGCAAATCAATTTATAACATTTTTGACATGCGTTTTTCTGGATTTTTTTGTTGTTATTCTGTCTCTCACTGTTCAAATAAACCTACCATTAAAATTATAGACTGATCATTTCTTTGTCAGTGGGCAAACGTACAAAATCAGCAGGGGATCAAATACTTTTTTCCCCTCACCGTATCTATTCTAGATTATGTTGACAAATCTAATTGGCGATATATAACAGTGCTGCACTATGGTGCAAAAACAAAGAGAGCTCTGACGGTAGACCCTCCTTTAACAAATCTGTCACAGCACCCTACTTCATAGAGAACTGGATTAGCAGATCACTCAACACATATAAGATAAGGCTGGGAAGTCAGTTATATTTACTCACCTTAACAAACCATACAGGTACGAAGGCCACGTAGTAAGCACTGAGCATGGAGCTGACCAGCACCTCCTTCATCCTCCAGTTGAAGTCCATCTTCAGGTACTCCACCTCTTTGCGGATGAGGTCTGGGGAGAGGCAGCAGGCATGTGTGGGCATGGCCTGGACCCCGTACAGCTGGCTGGTGTGCTGCTTCCATGTCTCCTTCAGAGCCGTCATGTAGTCCCGCCCACGCCCCATGCTGCCCCCCTCCTTCGACCCGATGCTAGCGATGGGTGAGAGCGGCACGTCCCGGCGGAGGTCGCAGTTTAACCGGAAAAAGGGAATGTACATACCGAACCTTTGGAAACAGGGGATTGCAGAGCTTTCAGGTCACAATGTATTCCAATCTGACATGGGTATATTTTAGTCTATTCAAATCTAATCTTGAATTGACACTGATGACCAACTTGAGCTGTATGGACAGCAGAGACACTGGAGTCATTGAGTCGTTGAGCTTGACAAGGGTTCTGATCCCTAGTGAAGGTTGATACTAGTGACAGTGTTGTTGGGCAGTGAAAAAGTAAATGTACAGTCACCTCAAATTATTGGCACCCTCAATAAAGATGAGCAAAATTGACTGTATAAAATAAAACAAATATTGAGTTACATTGTATGCAGAATTTTATATTAATAGAATTGCTCAGAGAAATACATTTTGTTTAACAAGTAATACAAAATTGACACCCCTAAAGATTCATAAAAATACAAGTTAATCTTAGCTTAAGGAATTGTATTGTGGCCTTCCATGGCTTCCGGTTTCACTGGGGTTTAAAATTAGGTAGCAAGCATGTAAAATCCATTTGTCATACATCACCAGAGGCTGGACCAAGTCACTATTATTCGAGTCGCAAGCAAGTTTCAAGGTCCGAGTCTCAAGTCGAGTCCCAAATAGAACGGGTCAAATTTTTTCAAGTCAAGTCTCAAATCAAAATATATTTGTCACATGCGTCATGATTGTTAATAGTCCAGGTATCCATTTGATTAACTGTCCAGCAGTCTAATGGCTTGGGGGTAGAAGCTGTTCAGGAACCTTTTGGTCCCAGACTTGGCGCTCCAGTACCGCTTGCTGTGCAGTAGCAGAGAGAACAGTCTATGACTTAGGTGGCTGGAGTGTTTGACAATTTTTAGGGCCTACCTCTGACACCGCCTGGTATAAAGGTACTGGATGGCAGGGAGCTCGGCCCCTGTGATGTACTGGGACGTACGCACTACCCTCTGTAGCGCCTTGCGGTCGGATGCCAATCAGTTGCCATAGCAAGCGGTGATGCAGCGAGATGCTCTCAATTGTGCAGCGAGATGCTCTCAATTGTGCAGCTGTATAACTTTGAGAGCCCATGCCAAATATTTTCAGCCTCCTGAGGGGGAAGAGGCGCTGTCTTGCCCTCTTCATGACTGTGTTGGTGTGTTTGGACCATGATATGTCCTTAGTGATGTGGACACAGAGGAACTTCAAGTCAAGTAAAAAAACATCTATACTTGTTCAACTACACATCTGTTTATTGAGGAACCAGACAGCCCTTCTCATTATTTTGTCTATAACACATTTAGATTATGTGATAATTAATTTAACAAAATTCCAAATGCAAGCAATTTTGACATACCAAAAGACCAGTAGGCCTATGCTAGTAATTGTTGCTTGATGCCCCACTGCTGGTGAGCTTGTAAAGTAAACAGTTAATATTCTTGATCACCAATTGTTTTGGGAGATGCATATTTATTTATGGCAAAACTCTCTTCATACAATTTAACGTTTGCACTGCACCTGATCCTAGCTGTAGGCGTACAGCAAACCAACAAACTGTTTGCCAAATCAGTGGTTCAAAGCCCCCGGGCACGCACAGGGCGGACAGGTGCTCACAATCGCTGCGCAAATGTAGCCTGTCATTAAAGCCATAAACGGTGCTGCATTTTCAAAACGCATAAATAGCATTTTACACCTGCATTTTGAGCTGAAAGTCATTCATGTTAGCAATCAATATCAATTAGGGATATCATGTCACATTGTCACTTCTCTGGAGTCTAGAGCAAGCAGGATCATAAGGCCTACCTGTATGCAGCGGAGGTTGCAGGATCGGATGGAAAACATGGTGTCTGTAGCCATTTTCTTCCTCACAAATATCGTAATACATTTTTTTACAGCTATCTTCAGACCCCTCAAACTCAACTCTGGACCTCGAAGCCAGTTCCACTGATTGTGTTCAATTAATTAGCAGGTAGAACAGAAAATCAGCCGTCTCCGGACCACGTAAGGTAAGAGATTAATACCCCTACTTTAGACATGTAGCCAGTACCACCACTGAGGTGGAGTGCCTTCAAAAAGTATTCATACCCCTTGACATGATTTGGAAAAGCACACACCTGTCTAATTAAAGGTCCCACAGTTGACAGTGCATGTCAGAGCAAAAACCAAGCCATGAGGTCAAAGGAATTGTCCGTAGAGCTCCGAAACAGGATTGTGTCGAGACACAGATCTGGAGATGGGTACCAAAACATTTCTGCAGCATTGAAGGTCCCCAAGAACATAGTGGCCTCCATCATTCTTAAATGGAAGAAGTGTGGAACCACCAAGACTCTTCCTAGAGCTGGCCGCCCGGCCAAACTGAGCAATCGGGGGAGAAGGGCCTTGGTCTAGGAGGTGACCAAGAACCCGATGGTCATTCTGACAGAGCTCTACAGTTCCTCTGTAGAGATGGGAGAACCTTCCAGAAGGACAACCATCTCTGCAGCACTCCACCAATCAGGTTTTTATGGTAGAGTGGCCAGATGGAAGCCACTCCTCAGTAAAAGGCACATGACAGGCCGCTTGGAGTTTGCCAAAAGGCACCTAAAGGACTCTCAGACCATGAGAAACAAGATTATCTGGTCTGATGAAACAAGATTGAACTCTTTGGCCTGAATGCCAAGCATCATGTCTGGAGGAAACCTGGCACCATACCTACGGTGAAGCATGGTGGTGGCAGCATCATGCTGTGGGGATGTTTTTCAGCGGCAGGGACTGGGAGACTAGTCAGGATCGAGGCAAAGATGAACAGAGCAAAGTACAGAGAGATCCTTGATGAAAACCTGCTCCAGAGCACTTAAGACCTCAGACTGGGGTGAAGGTCCACCTTCCAACAGGACAACGACCCTAAGCAAACAGCCAAGACAACGCAGGAGTGGCTTCGGGACAAGTCTCAATGTACTTGAGTGGCCCAGCCAGAGCCCGGACTTGAACCCGATCTAACATCTCTGGAGAGACCTGTAAATAGCTGTGCAGCGACGCTCTCCATCCAACCTGACAGAGCTTGAGGGGATCTGCAGAGAAGAATGGGAGAAACTCCCCAAATACAGGTGTGCCAAGCTTGTAGTGTCATACCCAAGAAGACTCGAGGCTGTAATCGCTGCCAAAGGTACTGAGTAAAGGTTCTGAATACTTACGTAAAATGTGATATTTCAGTAATTTGTTTCATACATTTGCCAACATTTCTAAAAACCTGTTTTTGCTTTGTCATTATGGGGTATATATATATTTTTTAACATCCATTTTAGAATAAGGCTGTAACGTAACAAAATGTGGAAAAAGTCAAGGAGTCTGTATACTTTCCGAATGCACTGTATATTCGGCCTTGTGTTTTAGATTATTGTCCTGCTGAAAGGTGCATGTCTCCCAGTGTCTGTTGGAAAGCAGTCTTAACCAGGTTTTCCTCTAGGATTTTGCCTATGCTTAGCTCTATTCCATTTCTTTTTACCCTAAGAAAACTCCCTCGTCCATGCCGATGACAAACATACCCATAACATGATGCAGCCACCACCATGCTTGAAAATATGAAGTGGCACTCAGTGATGTGTCGTGTTGGATTTGCCCCAAACATAACACTTTGTATTCAGGACAAAAAGTTAATTTCTTAGCAGAATTTTTTGCAGTTCTTTAGTGCCTTATTGCATACAGGCTTCCTTTTCACCCTGTCATTTAGATTAGTATTGTGGAGTAACTACAATGTTGTTGATCCATCCTCAGTTTTCTCCTATCACTGCCATTAAGTAACTGTTTGCCTCATGAAATCCCTGAGCGGTTTCCTTTCTCTCCGGCAACTGAGTAAGGAAGGACATCTGTATCTTTAGTGACTGGGTGTATTGATACACCATCCAAAGTGTAATTAATAACTTCACCATACTCAAAGGGATATTTAATGTCTGCATATTTTTCTTTACCCATCTACCAATAGGTACCCTTCTTTGAGAGGCATTGAAAAACCACCCTGGTTTTTGTGGTTGAATCTGTGTTTGAAATGCACTGCTCGACTGAGGGACCTTACAGATAATTGTATGTGCGGGGTACAGAAATGAGGTAGTCATTCAAAAATCATGTTTAAAGCACACAGAGTGAGTACATGCAACTTATTAAGTGACTTGATAAGCAAAGTTTTCCTCCTGAACTTATTTAGGCTTGCCATAAAGGGGTTGAATACTTATTGACTCAAGACAACATTTCTAAAAACATAATTCCACTTCAACATTATGGGGTATTGTGTGTAGGTATATGTCTCAATTTAATTAGCTTTAAATGAAGGCTGTAACACATCAAAATGTGGAAAAAGTAAAGGGGTTTTAATACTTTCTGAAGATTGAAAATTATCAATTAAAATCACCAGGTAGCCTATCGTTCTGTCAAATATGCGTCCGTAGCAGATTGCTAAACTGTGTTTTATATGATAGCTGTGGATCAGTGAGGAGTGAGGTCAGGTCACATTAAGGAAGAAGGAACAGTTTATTGCCTGCATCACTTAACTTCCTGCCTAGCAATAAACATATAATGTTTAGAGGGAAGGGAGGATACTTCACCCAAATTGGGGTATATACACACACACACACACATTGTGCTGGTGGAAACATGTCTTTGTCTTATGCAGCTGTGGGACCCAGTGGGTGAATAAACTCGTTTAGAACCTAACAGTAGCCTATACATTTTTTCAAAATAAAACATTTCACACTCGCAACCCCCCAAAACCTTCTAACTGCACTAACTCACCCGACCTGTGTTGATTGACAGTTTGCTGGTTCAATCAGAGATCTGAACGTGCGTTTCACTAGCCAATCTGTTTTTTACAAGTGCGATACTGGCTCTGACTGCGTGGAGAGTAATCCACAGAGACTCTGTGCCACAAAATGAGTAAAGAAACATTACAAAACCTGGCCAGATAATTTCAAGTCATCAGTCTCAAGTCAAAGTCGAGTCCCGAGTCTTGAGGCTCCAAGTCAAGTCATTTTATTTTCTATCAAGTCGAGTCTCAAGTCATCAAATTTGTGACTCGACTCAGACTCGAGTCCAAGTCATGTGACTTGAGTCCACACCTCTGTACATCACTATGGGTAAATGCAAAGAACTCAAATGAAAAGAGAAAAGGTCGTTGACCTTCATTCTTTTTGTTTTGTATTATATACCACTTACCACTATTAGGCCAATAATTAAGAAGTTTAAAACCACTGGAACAGTGGTAAACTTGCATGGTAGAGGACCCAAGTGTATCTTGTCCCCACGAACAGTGAGGAAGATGGTTCAGCAGGCCAAGAAAAATCCAAGCGCCACAGTTTACAGAATTACAGCAGGGGTTCTCAAACTTTTTGGGTCCGGGGACCTCTTTTGCGATAGCATATTCATTAGGGACCCGCTTATAACTCGAGTGAGATTTAAAATAGCAAACAAGGAGTTTTACTATGACTTCGGCAGTGCTCCGGCCCTGGGAAGGAACATTGTAAAGGCCCACCTCTTGGCATCGGAGAGAAAATGTTGCAGTTTTCAAGCTAATTTCCTATAATTCTACACACATTTATAAGTTATATTCTTCAAGAATCAATGGGTATATCATGGTATTCCATACCAAAAATTGATGTAGCAACTAAGGATTCTAGCTTTAAATTACAGTGCATTTATGTAAAAAATGTAAATATCATAAGTTTGGTGAAAAATGTATAATTGGTGGAGCACCATGGATACCAATATCCCTGTGTGCCTCCCAGGCCCATGTTGCCCAGGGTTAAGAACATAAATTGTATATTAATAATATTACATTGTATTGCACCCTCTACACTTATTCCACAGATTGCTTGGCCTACATTTCATTGAATCTGTTAGAAATATTCATTTTAAAAAAATGTATCCAAATACTTTTAGATCTGGCCGCAGACCCCCTGCAGTACCTCCGCGGACCCCACTTTGAGAACCCCTGAATTAAAGAAGTTGGGTCACCAAGTCTCTAAATCTACAATTAGATGCCACCTCCATGCCAATAGGCTATTTGGAAGGGTTGCCAGGAAAGAGCCTTTATTGAGAGCAATCAACAGATGTAAACGCCTGGAGTTTGCTAAACGGCATTGGCACTTGGATTGGAACTGAATAGAGGTTTTTGGCCATGCAAACCAGTGGTGGGTTTGCTGTCGAAAGAAGGATGCATATGCAGAAAATAACCTCATACCTACTGTAAAATATGGTGGTGGCTTTTTGATGTTATGGGGCTGTTTTGCTTCCACTGGTCCTGTGGCCTTTGTTTCGGTCAACAGCATTATGAACTCTACCAAGTACCAGGACATTTTAGCCAAACACTTGGTTGCCTCTGCCAGGAGGCTGTAACTTGTCCGCAAGTAGATCTTCCAGCAAGACAATGACCCCAAGCACACATAGATATCCACAAAGGAATGGTTAATTGACCACAAATTCAACATTTTGCATTGGCCATGTCAGTCTCCGGACCTGAACCCCATTGAAAACCTGTGGTTTGAATTGAAGAGGGCAGTCCATAAGTGCAGACCGAAGGATATCAAGGATCTGGAAAGATTCCGTATGGAGGAATGGTCTAAGATCCATCCCAATGTCTTCTCCAATCTCATAAAACATTATAGAAAAAGGCTCAGTGCTGTTATTCTCGCAAGGGGAGGGTGCACAAATTATTGAAAAATGGGGTGCCAATCATTTTCACACCCATCTTTTTGATAATTTTGTTTATTACTTGTTCAAGAAAATCCATCTCTCTGATCAATTATATTACTGTAAAATAAATTGTCCCATATTTTGAGCATAGCTAGGTAATTTTATTATTTATTTTATACGGTCTCTTTTGCTTATCTTTATCAAGGGTGACAATAATTTCAGGGGTGACTGACTGTCTCTGTGTCATTGTGAAGTAGGCTTGAATGGTTGTGTTGTGGAAGCCTGACAGCTGGTCCATACTTACGGGTAACAGAGAAAGAGCAGGCTGAGGACAGAGTAGGTCCTGAAGAGGTATATGAGGGAGCGACATAGACTCCAGCCCGTCAGTGTGAGTACAGCGAACCGTGCCATCACCAGGAAGATAGAGTGCGGGAACGAGAGCTTCCCACTCTGGGACGCCTGGAGAGGCAGATAGAGAGAGAAGAGAGAAAAGGGGGGCAGACAGGCATGATGTTTGTTATATGACAATATGGTATTATTCTTCTGAGGGACAGAAATATAGACCCAAGTGGGTTTGAGAAAAACTAAAACAGATAGAATGGTGCCGAAAAAACATACATTGACAAATATCACAGAATAACACTTGCATGAGTAAAAGAGATGCACATTGGTGAATTGTTTATAACAAATCTATAATATCAAAACTTGCAAAGCGGTGGGAATTCCTACCTCTTTAACAATCGCTGCAATCAGCCTGCGAGCCAGTATGATGACTGTGAACAGCAGCATGTTATAGTCGATGAGGTGGAAGTTCTGCATCAGACACAAAACATTTTATTACTTACTGAAAACTAAGTTAGCATGCCATAAGAAGTTATATAATTTATAACAGTATAGTGATAACATTTAGAAAGGAATCACTTTTCAGATGTAGTTCATCAATTTGTCAGATGTCAAAGTACAAAGAATGGACACTGCACATCCAGTCCTCCTCCAAAACCGGACATTGTCAATCATTTATCAAATCTGTAGTACCATTATCAAACCTGATACTATCTCCACCTAATGTGGTCAAATACAAACAAACCCTCACACAATGGTTGTAGGAGCATATTTAGGATTTTGCCTACGTTTGTAATATAAGCGAAATTTATTGGTTTAAGTTATGTTGCATTGTTTGTTACAACACATTGTTTCAGTTCTCTTGCTTTTTTGTTATGGGATACTGTCTCTTTAAGAGATCACGCAGCAGCTCATGTCCACTATTTCGGCTTTGTTAACATTCTAGAAGGCTAGTTGTAGTTTATCTGTGGAGCCGTACAGTTATCTGACCGTGTCCTCATTTTTGTTATCCCCGTGGAAATAATTGTAGATCCTGAGATACTTATGTATTGCGATTCAATATTGCGATTTGATGTCCCAAACATATTGCTGACTTTATGTCTGCCGCAGAGACAAGGGAGAGTGTAAGAAAATGAGTTTTGACATGTTGGCTCACTAATTAAACATAAGATTTTATAGAAGATGGAGAACAAACTATATGATGGAAAATACCAGAGTTTTTTTTTTTTTACTAAAATCGATACTTAGAGCCAAAGTAGCGATATAATATCTGCCCAAATAATATTGTGATATGTAACTATCGTTCCACCCCCCCCATCACTAGAAGATACTTACCTTTAGTTACTAAACTGAAAATAATTTAAGTTTGTGGACATCTCATTCCAAAATCATAGGCATTAATATGTAGTTGGTCCCACCTTTGTTACCATAATAGCCTCCACTCTTCTGGGAAGGCATTCCACTAGATGTCGGAAAATTACTGCGGGGACTTGCATCCATTCAGCCACAAGAGCATTAGTGAGGTCGGGCACTGACGTTGGGTGATTATGCCTGGCTCGCAGTCGGCGTAGCAATTCATACCAAAGGTGTTCGATGGGGTTGAGGTCAGGGCTCTGTGCAGGCCAGTTAAGTTCTTCCACACTGATCTCGAAAAAACTATTTCTGTATGGACCTTGCTTTGTGCACGGGGGCATAGCCATGCTGAAACAGGAATGGGCCTTCCCCAAACTGTTGCCAAAAAGTTGGAAGCACAGAATCGTATAGAATGTCATTGTATGCTGTAGCGTTAAGATTTCCCTTCACTGGAACTAAGGGGCCTAGCCCGAACCATGAAAAACTGCCACAAATCATTATTCCTCCTCCACCAAACTTTACAGTTGGCACTATGAAGTCGGGTGGGTAGCGTTTTCCTGGCATCCGCCAAACCCAGATTCGTCCATCGGACTGCCAGATGGTGAACAGTGATACATCACTCCAGAGAACAAGTTTCCACTACTCCAGAGTCTAATTGCGGCGAGCTTTACACCACTCCAGCCGATGCTTGGCATTGCACATGGTGATCTTAGGCTTGTGTGCAGCTGCTCGGCCATGGAAACCCGTTTCTTGAAGCTCCCGACGAACAGTTATTGTGCTGACGTAGCTTCCAGAGGCAGTTTGGAACTCTGTAGTGAGTGTTGCAAACGAGGACAGACGATTTTTACACGCTACGTGTTTCAGCACTCGGCGGTCCCTTTCTGTGAGCTTGTGTGGCCTACCACTTCGCGGCTGAGCCGTTGTTGCTCTTAGACGTTTTCACTTCACAATAACAGCACTTACAGTTGACTGGGGCAGCTCTAGCAGGCCAGAAATTTGACGAACTGTCTTGTTGGAAAGGTGGCATCCTATGACAGTGCCATGTTGAAAGTCACTGACCTCTTCAGTAAGGCCATTCTACTGCCAATGTTTGTCTATGGCGATTGCATGGCTGTGTGCTCGATTTGATACACCTGTCAGCAACGGGTGTGGCTGAAATAGCCGAATCCACTAATTTGAATTATATACAGTGTATTCGGAAAGTATTCAGAGCCCTTTACTTTTTCCACATTGTTACATTAAATATTATTTTTTCTCATCAATCTACACACAATACCACATAATGACAAAGTGAAAATAAGTTTAGAAACGTTTGCAAATTTATTACAAACAAAAAACAGAAATACTTTATTTACATAAGCATTCAGACCCTTTGCTATGAGACTCGAAATTGAGCTCAGGTGCATCCTGTTTCCATTGATCATCCTTGAGATGTTTCTACAACATTGATTGGAGTCCACCTGTGGTAAATTCAATTGATTGGACATGACTTGGAAAGGCACACACCTGTCTATATAAAAAGGTCCCACAGTTGACAGTGCATGTCAGAGCAAAAATCAAGCCATGAGGTCAAAGGAATTGTCCGTAAAGCTCCGAGGCAGGATTGTGTCGTGGCACAGATCTGGGGAAGGGTACCACAAAATGTATGCAGCATTGAAGGTCCCAAAGAACACAGTGGCCTCCGTCATTCTTAAATGGAAGAAGTTTGGAACCACCAAGACTCTTCCTAGAGCTGGCCTCCCGGCCAAACTGAGCAATCGTGAAAGAAGGGCCTTGGTCAGGAGGTGACCAAGAACCCAATGGTCACTCTGACAGAGCTCCAAAGTTCCTCTGTGGAGATGGGAGAACCTTCCAGAAGGACAACCATCTCTACAGCACTCCACCAATCAGGTCTTTATGGTAGAGTGGCCAGACGGAAGCCACTCCTCAGTAAAAAGGCATATGACAGCCCGCTTGGAGTTTGCCAAAAGGCTCCTAAAGGACTCTCAGACCATGAGAAACAAGATTCTCTGGTCTGATAAAGGCATAATAGCTTGCACTCTTTTCTTCATTTTGCGCTGTTGGCCGTAGGTACACTTGATTCAGAAGCCCTACGCACCGGGTAGGCAAAGTGTTCCCATTTTGAACCATTTAATTTGTCTGAAAAGACAAACCGGGAGATCTGTGGCTAAATAGGGTGCGCCTACTGCTCTGGCCAATCGGATAGCTCAAATCCCCGTGCCTACAGCTTCCACGACCTCAGCCACAGCAAATTTGATACTAGCCTACATGACATTTCATAACTTTTAAAACCATGACCAGAGAGAGACTGTCAAAGAATACAGCAAAGAGCGTTGTTTTTATGAGTGAGTTCATCTAAGTTTTTATTCAACACTATTACAAAACATAAAACATGCATCTCCCTACTTCCACTCGTGCTGCAGCTGCAATGAATGAGTAGCCAAGTGTATCAATATCCCTGCGTTTGTATTATTATTAGCAGCTCGTCGTGTCTTTTAATATTGAGAAATATTTCACTTTCTCTGATCATAGGGACAACATGGATTTGTGCATGAGGCAGATGCGGTGCGACTCGAGTTTTGCCAATCAGGTGAAAGACGGTGTCCCCTCTCTCTGGTAAGTCTCACCGGAGGAAAGGAAGGAGAGCGCAGGGACCGTGAGAAGCAGACCCTCTGCTGCGCTCTCCCTCCCTCCGCTGAGACTAATGCCAGTGTTCAAAACAACTGGGAACACAACAAAACTAGATCCAACTGGGATAAATCGCTTTGAACGGTCATCCAAGTCGGAAACTCTGGCATCTTTCTAGAGCTGCGACTTCCCAACCTGAAGATCACTGACGTCATGATTTGATTTGACCTTGAAAGCACCATGACCATCAGATGCAAGTACCATCAGTCCAGTAAAATAAAAAAGCTAATTATGCTGAGCTGTGCCTTGCAAGTACTACACTAACTGATCTATTTTGTTATCAAAGCTAGAGTTTTGAAATATAATATGGTCTGAGAAGAGCAGGCCAGACATATAGCCAATATGCTGTGAGAATGTATTAGGCATACTGCACAAACCTCATTTTTACAGAACAGTTTTTATTAGGTTAATGTTACATTTTTAAAGTCATATTTTTAAAAAGGTCTGAGCGGTAGATCTCGGCTTGCTTTTTGACTGCGAAAGTGACCACTGCTGTACATACTGGAAATCTGTGGAATAAAGTATATTTTAGTTTTTTACTCTTTACGTCGGGAGTCTGTGGTCATTAACTAGAGTGAGTGATGTGCATCTACCATACAGCCTCAAGCTAAGCTATCGCTGACCCTACAATGGTAATGAAGTCACCACACACACAACCAAATAAACACAAACCAATCACCTCCAAAGTCAGCCATAAACAAACCCTACTAGCCAAATTAGACAGACAACAAACAGCACCAAAGTCATATATCATCAGTCAGTGAGAGTGGAGTGTGTGGGTGGACTCACCAGTGAGGTGTGTGAGGGAGGGTGTGAGGAGGGGTACCACCACACAGTCTTGTAGATGTTGACATAGTGGACAGAGAGGGCGATGAGGTGGCAGAAGAACAGGTGCAGCTCGAACAGAACGTTCCTGTCCATGGATAACTCTGGGATCTTACAGTGCTTCAGAGGAACCACGGTCTGGGCTGCCAATGGGGGACTGGATATGCCCGTACCCGAGCTATTCCTAACAGCATTTCAAATCAAAAGATGACTTTGTGTTACTACAGGTTGATATCTAAAGACTATTAGCTTATTACTATTCTCACCCTCCATAACAGCAGGACTGTGGTATGGGCCTACACTATGCAACAAAACAGCTGTCTATAATCAAGGAATAACATGTCACAACAACATGTCACAGTGTTCTATGTAGTACACAGTCAACCCATACTATCCCAATGTCCTCTCACCTTGTCCGAGAGCGCACCCCTGTGACTGGGGAGCTGGTAGAGTGGTTGCCGTTGTTGACAGAGCCTGGCTCACTGTTCATTGGAGGCCTGCAGTAAGCAGTGCGGTTCACCCCTCTTCGCCCGCCTGCCATCACAGAGACTCCCACGTTTCTCTTCGTCTTGTGTGTTTGTGTGTCTGAGCGCTACTTTCTTTAAGCTGATCACACCGTAGGAAATCACCCTGATGATTCGAAAAGTTGGTTAATTTTCCTATTTCTATAGGCATCACTGCTCAAAAATAATGTGGTCATCTAGCAATGCTATGATATTCTGCAGTCTGGTGATGTCATAGACAGTAGTCAATTAAGAGTGGGTACTTTACATTTCAACCATAAAGGTTATTTTGCATTTACAATACCCAAATCAAAGATCATGTTTATAAGGCATATTAAGCTAAACATGGACAGATCATGAAAGAATGTCACAGTGACATAAACAATATGCTTCTCAATTTGGAATTGTGATTTGCCATTTATCCACCTGACTTGATAATAACGTGGCCCGAGTACAATGTGACTGAAAAATACTAAGTCTAGAAATATCTGCTAACCCATGCCTCTCCCATAAGACAAACTAAACTACAACTAACTAAACAAATGTGTGTAGTTAGTAGCTATTGCGATGGTAATAGTTGATTCCATGTACTCCTCCCCAATGCAGCTAGCTAACTATACTGAACAAAAATGCAATTTCAAACATTTTACTGAGTTACAGTTCATATAAGGAAATCAGTCAACTGAAATAAATAAATTAGGCCCTAATCTATGGATTTCACATGACTGGGCAGGGGTGCATCGGCCTACCCTCCTGGTAGCCAGGCCCACCCACTGGGGAGCCAGGCTCAACCAACTAGAATTAGTTTTTCCACACAAAAGGGTTGTATTACAGGCAGAAAAACTCCTCAGCACTCCCCCACAACTGCACATTTTAAAGTGGCCTTTTATTGTCCCCAGTACAAGGTGCACCTGTGTACTGATCATGCTGCTAATCAGCTTCTTGATATGCCACACCTGTCAGGTGAATGGATTATATTGGCAAAGGAGAAACCTCATTTACTCATGTGGCAGATCAACAACTTTTCCGGAAGCTGACATACAAAACCGATAGTTGCATCAATGAACTGATAGGCCATACATATATTACACAAGTATTATACATCTTATCGTAACGTGCACGAGATAAAAAAAAAACGTGTATTTTCGCTAAACCAATCTTTCCGCCAAGACGGCAAAAATGCATGCTCAACAAAATACAAAAGACTGCGGCCTACCATATAAACAGGCAGCCTAATGGCTAGCTGTTAGCTAGCTACCCAAATCATACAACATTTAAGCTTACCGGGGATTGGACAGGGATTTTATCTCAGATGCGGTTGCAGTATATGAAGTAGCAAGTTACACAACACATATTTTCTGAGCCTTTGTTGAGAAAAATGCACGTCTTCCATTATAATAAACGAAGTTGATCATTGTGTTGATGAGGTACTACAGATGGGGGCGCGGACGTGACGTCATTGAGGACATAATGACATGCGGGAGGGAGTGTTTCTTTAAAGAGACATCATACAATACCGAAGATTTGTATAACTAAACCAAGATAGACCACAGCCATAGTGGGTAGAATAAGTAAGGAGGTGGGCAGAGCTATTAGCTCGTTCTAGCATATATCTGCATATTTCCGTTAGGGAACGGCTACTCTGTGAATTGCACTTGTGCAATAACTCAATTCGCCTTTGCACTCCTTGTAAACGCGATTTTTTTTTAAACTTTGGCAAAGGGTAAAGTCTACAAAACGTAGTCCACTCTGTTCATAACAGATTCTATCTTTGGGAACAGAAAACTGTATTGAGATCAAATGTTTCATCGATTAGGAAATGTGCAGAATGTAGGCTAAAATCTATCTCCCTCCATCTTCTCCCACTGCCGGCAGCTGGGCTTCCTCTCACTACATTTGGTAGTGAGTGGAAACGCCAAGTGGATGCTTCATATTTATACATCCAGTGACATATCTGTCTCATTGTTCTATCTGTGGTAATACTGTATTTACATAATAGATCCTGATCATTTACATCTGGAGATGCAGGAGTTAACAATTTTACCAGAATAATATGATGTAAAAGCTTTTATCTTTTAATTTAAACATTTTATGTAACTATAGAACTGGTTGTGTTTTTGTCATTTGTACCACAGGATATTCATTCAGTCCATAAACTTTACAGTGCAGTATGTGCACTGCTTTGCTGTTATGATCAGATCAACATTATAAGTAGGCCTAGTATATATTGTTCAATGCATGAATTCATTGACTGTACTTTTGCATAGACCTGCATCTCACTCTCATCAACCTATAGATGCTTCAAGCGTTCCTGCATCCCCTTTCATTCATCGCTGGTAGGACAGGACAGGTGTATGCAATTTTGGTGGATGGCTCCTGGGAATTTATTTTCACCTGTCCAGTTCTTTGACATCTATAAAGATGAAGAAATAGATTGGAAAATAAACCACTATTTGAATAGCTATGTTATTGTCATTATTTTCCCACAACTAAGTGTTAGCATTTTAATGATGTCCATCCTGTTTGCGTCTATATGCCATATCTTTCAAACTGTGCTCTTTCCCAAAAGTTCCTAACCTATAATGGACACAGTATGTTTTACATTAGTTATCTTATTAGTTATTAGTCCCAACCTTCAGCTCCATTCAACCCCTCCCATCTATCTCTTAGAAATCCAATATGGATGGTGTTATTTGCCATATATTTTTCAACTGTACTGTTTCAAACATTCTGAACCCTTCTGTTCTCATTGTTTCTACAGATTTTTAATTGAAAATAAACATTTTTGCTAAAAGTATTATATTATTGATCGATTGACTATGACTTTTCAGATCACCCAGTAGTGCTATCTGCAGGGTTAGCTCCAGGTAAATATTGCAATCCTTCAGCCATTCCTGGACCGGTGACCAAAAACAAGCTACAAACGGACAGTACCAAAACAAATGATCTAATGATTCGGTCTCTTCGCAGCAAAATCTGCAGAGCTGGTTAGATTGCCCATTTAAATAACATTCTATTGGTAGCAAGAATATTACATAATTATTTAAATTGAAAAATTCAAAGTTTTGAATCCGGCATCGTTTTGCATATCAGTTAATAAACACTTTGCCATGGAATCGGTACGTCAACAGTACGATCGGAGAGGTTGAAGAAGGTCAGAAGTAAAAACAAGCAAAATAGAACTATTGTAAAATTGACTGTTTCCAATGTATATAGTATGTATACGCTGGAAGTAGAGGCATAAGCGTTGTTGTTCACTAGTTTACTCCAATTAGGGGAGGGGTGGTGGGGTTGGAAAGTAACTGAAAATATATTTTAAAATATGCGAGAAAAAAATATGGGGGATTGGAAGTGATGCAACTACATTGATGGAAGTTACAATCTATCTGCAATTTTAAAGCTGATCTACCCCCTTAAAAAAACAGTCAGCATTTAGTTGGTCTGGGGATTGGAGACATACAAATTAGGAAAACTGGTATCTCTATGGTAACGGAAAAGGTTTACGTAAAAGCTCAATTTTTTTTATGTGAATGATGTATCTTGTGAATCTCATGAAATCACCCACAGATAATAAATCAAGTTTAAAAGATCTACTCAACAGCATGTCCCTTAGAGCCATTTCTACCTCTATTTTCAGGTTGTCAACTTGATGAACCCAAATAAATCGGCATTTCACCATGCACTTGCAATACTCTTGTTAATAAGTATGGTAATGAGTTAACTGCCTGCAGTTCTCATGGGGCATATTGATGAGAGAAAAAAGTGCATGCCATCACTGTGGAAACAGCAACATTTCGTTTCTGACAATGAGCCTCAGGAAATCAAATAACTGATAATGCCTTGATCCAATCTGATAACATATTGTGCATGCTTGCAGTTTCCGATGTCACAGGGGGAAAGATACATTTTCAGAATTGATGAGAACTTTGGAGATAGAACAGTATATGCATTTGGAGGGAGGTTGGCCTCAGAATAAATTATATGTACATATTTTAATTCCTTTCAAAGGTCTCAGACAATTCCCCACTGTGTTTATTTCCATCCTGCTGAAGTGGCCTCCGGTTCAGGTGTCTGAGGGACTGCTCAGCCCCATGACAACAGGTGTTTTTCTCATATTGTGTCAGATAATAGCATCATTCTGCCTGCCAACTACAGACAAAACATATCCGCTGTTAAAGTATATATATTCTGATGTTGACAGATTTTAAATCAGATCCCTCTCACATCGTCTGATATGCAAAACAGACCACAGCACCTGGCAGTCTTATAGGTTCTAGCGCAGGGATCATCAACTAGATTCAGCCAGGGGCCTATTTTTTCCTTGAGCGGACGGTCAGGGGACCGGAACATAATTACAAATAATTTGTAGATTGCAAATTGACTGCAAGAAGCCCAAACAGATAACATGACTAAAACTATTTCAAATCTTGCCTATATTGTATACGATCACATCTCTTTTATGTGTGGGAATACTTTGGCAATGACTTCCAAAATTGTAATCACAAGGAGCTGATTTGCTGGTGTTTTTAGTCATGTCTCCCCCCCCAATAAAATCACCCACAGGCCGTGATCCCTGCTCTAGCGACTTCCTCTCCATATTTTCCAGCTGCTAAGAACATTGTCTCAGTCTCAGCAACCAGTCTCGACTGCAGTGGTGTAAAATACTTAAGTAAAAATACTTTAAAAGTACCCAAGTTGTTTTTTAGGGTCTGTACTTTACTATTTATATTTGACAACTTTTAACTTCACTACATTCCTAAAGAAAATAATGTACCTTTTACTCCATATATATTCCCTGACACGCAAAAGTATTCTTTACATTTTGAATGCTTAGCAGGACAGGAAAAGGGTCCAATTCATGCGCATATCAAGAGAACATCGCATGTCATCCCTACTGCCTCTGATCTGGTTGACTCACTAAACACACACCAACATTTGAGTGTCGAGTGTGCCCCTGGCTTTCCGTAAATAAAATAAATGTTTAAAAAGACAATGGCGCCATCTGGTTTGCTTAATATAAGGAATTTGAAATTATTAGTACTTTTGATACTTAAGTATATTTGAGCAATTACATTTACTTTTGATCCTTAAGTATATTTAAAACACAAATACTTTCTCAAGTAGTGTATACTGGGTGACTCACTTTCACAGGAGCCATTTTGTATAGAATTATTTTTACTCAATGACAAATTGGGTACTTTTCCCACCACTACTCTACTAAATTGTGTCATCGAGTCCAACTTCACTAGATGCTCCATTGAGCATTCACTTGTTGCTACCTGTTAGTTCCAACTAAAGGGTCGTAGCTCCAGTACACTACAGCGTATGTCTTAGTCGCTTTCCTTTTATCCCCTTCATCAATATTCTGTCCATCACCATCCTTACAGAATGGGGCCAGACATCCCTACCCAGCTTCACCAGACGGGAAATGTAGTGAGAGCGAGAAACCCGAGCAGAGCAGCCACTCTCTCAAAGCTGCCATTACAGACACCTAGTACCCAGAGATTGTGTTTATTTATTTAGTAAGGGAAGAGATTTGGGGGGGGAGGCCTATGATAAGAGATGCAGTTTCCATGTATACAGTAACCAAGGCTATATTTAAATATAAAAAAGGTAGCTGAAGGATTTACCTTTTATAAGCCTCAAAACACCCATGACAATACAATTAAGAAAGAACAGCAGTCAGGATATTGAGATTTATTTAAGAAATTTTAAATTAAGTCTGCACAGAAAACATCCAAGAACTTCCTGTGGCAACTACAATTTTACAATCACACATGTCAACATATTTAAAAATGTAAAACGTGAGGTAAAAAATGAACATAATCAAGTCAAGGAAATCAGGAACCAAAGGAAGATAATACGCCAACTTGGTTCCTCGTACTGTACTCTTGGAGCATTCTCCAAGCTGCTTTATAGGGAACCAGACAGTGAATTCATCTAAACTCAAGTTGAATGCACTGTAGGCCGTATATTGATGTCTCAGGAGACAATCAACTGTATTCCAGGGAGTGCCATTATCCCGAAGTGACGGAATGAGCTCATTCTTTTATCCTCATTTCTAACAAAACGGATTAATCTTGAGCGAAAGAAGCCTTGTGGCAGTCCTGACAATTAAATCCCCGACAAAACATCAGACTGCCAGGAGCCTTAAATCTGCGCAGCCAAGGCCTTTCACTGGATTATACCTGTTGAAAAGATTTTAAATTCAGTCACCCTGTCATGAGCCACAAAAACAGAGCACTTCTCAAAGTGACAGTTTGAGGATGGAGGGAAACCTTGATCAAATCTCATTGGAAAACACCAACATTTCCCCCTTCAGTCTATCAGTAGGTACTACGTAACAAACCTGGTTTGATTTTCTACTAGAGCCGGTCAAGACCCTGACAAAAGTCAGTCTGAGGGTCCATTCAAAAACCTTGCAGTTGGTTGTGAAGGGGACTAAGAGCTTTCTGGACAAATTCAACAAGCAAACGTAGAATCTGAGGAATACTCAGTTGGCAGACTTGGTTTCATCAGTTCTTTATTTTACTAATAGTAAATACAAAAATACTGTAGCAGCTTTAGCATTGTTAAATTACATGATATTGCTGAAGATACTACTTACCATGAGGACATTCAGCTCAAATCCAATGCCTTTCTCAAACCCAGAGGGACTAACGTGGAATACCTGGGGACAGAAATACAAATGAGACCCATGTGCAAGTGCTGTTGACAACTACATGTAGTAAAAGATGGACAATCATTCATGCAAGACTAACATTTCACTGCAAAAGTCATGCAACTCAAGCTAAGGCTGCCAATGTATTTTTTTTGTAACCATGACTTAAAAGATTGCTACAAATGCTGAACATTTTAACATTAAAACAATACAAAATAAAAAAGCCAGAAGGCATTTTAAATGATTGGACCATAAACTGTTCTCAATTTTCGCAAGAGTTGCATTACAATAATTTTGCACAGCTATTTTATTTGAGACAGGTTATCATTGCATATTTTTCAGTTATGCAGTTTTGGACAACTGGTTTTGGATGACTAGCAGGTTCTAGCATTTTGTGAATAAGACAAAAATATCGAACAAATGACAGTCGGGGTTAATTTTACCTTCTTGACGTGATCTTTAGGCTTTTAGCATCCTCTCCTCTGCGATATTTTTCTTTAATAAAACCAGCCAGCATGACTTTGCATCAAAGTCAAGTAAGATCCCTGCAAGCTTGATTGTAAATACTGTTGAAAATCAGTTATTTCAAATGACTAAAAATACATGGCTCATTGGGAAGCTTGAGGAAATGTGCCGTTGTAACGATTGATTTCAAATAATACAAGTCCAAGCACTATATCCTTCAAGCGAAGTATTTGGAAATACATTACCTTGATTAAGGTACCATCTTAATTTTAGGTGACATAACGGGTCTCTTCTAGATCATTTTTAATACAGAGAGATGAAGAGGACGTGCTCTTTATCAAAGTAAAGCAATGTTCTTTTTGGTTGCTTTTGTCTCCTATGTACATACAATAATCTGGTGATTGTTTTGGAGTTTTGTGAAGACCCTTAAAACGAGAATCAAGTTTTATTAGTAGTGGAAGGCATTACTATACAAGAAAAGCAAAATACCAGGCTTAGTTTGATAAAAAAAACAAAAACAAATTAGGCTTTATTGATACAACGCACTGCAGAAATACATTTTGGGATATATTTAGTATCCTATTTAGGCAAAGAGTACAAACGTACGTAGCACTATGCATTTTGGAGACGGCACAACTTTAGAAAGCAATATACAAAATTGTCCTAAGTGTATGCACATAATATTGAGTTTGCTGCAGTTTTCCCTTACATGAAGACCATGTCCAAATCCTTGTAGGACCACTCAAACAAATAGTGAGTAATTTTTCAGCATTTCCATCAAAATCAGCCCAATAAGATGTAGACCAAAGTAAGCCAATCGCAAAAGGTACCGAAAGTAGAATGTACTTACTACCAAGACGAATTGAAATTACTTAAAGGAGATATTTTATGACAGTCCGTCTGTGTTTAATACGCCTAGATTTCAAAACCCTACGAAAGTTTGAAAAAACAAAACAAATAACATTGAAATCTATGCATCTATAGGGAATGTTAGTTTCTACAAAAATGATTTGTCTAGAAAATGAGTTGGGTTCTTCCCCATTCATTCTTAGTCTAGTTACCGATGTTACATTGACGCCATTAATCAAGTTTTAGCTAGAAAATACTTTAGAAATGCAGCCTAAATGAGTCTGCAACTGTCACAACTCATCTCAAGACAGACAAACTGAAACAAACCTTCAAAAAGAACATTTAACACTATACAATGTATCACGTTTCTCTAAGTAACCATTAAATTAGATCTTAAAAAACTGTCAACGATGCAGTGGGAACAAACATTGAATGAAAACGTATTCCCCAAATCCTTGCTACGCCCACTCAATACGATACATCCGGTTGTCCTGCTCTCAAATCATTAAAAATCAACAAAAAACTACAGAAAATTAAAGAAAAACATTTTGGAAAATTACTTTGGAGTTAAAAGTGAGTTACAATGGGAGACAGTTGCCAGGGCAACCCTCTACCGGAGTCTGTTCAGTATCTTCCGTATGGATGCTCTCTGTAGGCCCCCCGCTTATCCTGCCTCGCTGGAGGGGCTTTGCCTCCAGTGGAGGACCAGGAACCCTCCCAATCGTCCTGGGCTACAGAAAAAAAAAAAAGCATAGGTCAATGTTTGGATACATGCAGTGTGACAAAGAGTGGTGGTCAATTCCTTCACAACATCGAGTACAACAAATGGACAAAGGACCAGTTTGGACCAATTACGTCAGTTTCATTACTTCAAAATGTATGAAAAAATTTGTTGGTTGCAGTAACATTCACCACCATTCATTTACTGCCATCTTACCATAGGGTTCATAAGCCTCCTGAGCCTCTCCATGTCCATAGTCATAGTACTCAGTGTCCCTGAGAAGAGAAGAGTATGTCAAAGAGCCTTTTAAGACAGACTTTAAGACTACATTGAATACAGAGAGGGTTAAATGTTTGGGACCTCACAGCATTCATTTGAAAACATGGCACAATATCAGTGTAATTACAAAGGTTCCCGGAAATTCAAATCACTAGGGAAAGGGGATACCTAGTCAGTTGCACAACTGAATGCATTCAACCGAAACGCTTCTTCCGCAATTAACCCAACGCCTCTGAATCAGAGGGGTTGGTTGCCTGCTGGAATCCAGCCTAACCACCTTAATTTTTCCTCTGACAATTCAAACGAGAAAAAATAAATAAAACAAAAGAGTCTGATATTCCAATCTTCTGAGGATTGTCCACTTCATTGTTTTAACTCACTCTGCAATTATATTATGAGAAAGATACTTACGCTTGTGGAGGTTGTTGACTGTAATAGTTGTCATAACCTTCATATGCAGGCTCAGCGTAGCTTTCTTCATAGGCAGGCTGGGGAAATAAAGACAACATAAGCCATTATTACCACAAAATGACAAGGTACATGTAAAACATAGAATTCTACTAGCATGTCACAATAAAAAACTCAAGTGGACTAGAAAAGTCCCATGGGGCTTAAACACAAATGAGGTGACATGTCACCCATGATGAATAGACCTACAATAAATCAATCTTTAAACTGACAGCTCTTCAGTTCTGAAAGTAGGTATACAACCCAATGACTTAACGATTGAGTGGTTTGACTTACATATTCATTGTAGGCCTCAGCCTTGGGTGGTGGTGCGTGTTGATGCTGATGTTGGTGCTGCTGGTGGGAGTGGGCTGGAGACGGGAGCATCCTTGGTGTCCCTGGGGTGGGGGGTCTGGAACGGGGTGCTGTGCCTCCTCTAGCGGGTGTAGAGGGGGGTCCACCCCGACCAGCTGGAGCCCCCCTGGCAGAACCACCCCTGGGAGGTCCTCCTCGGGAAGCTCCACCACGTTGGGTGCCTCCACGGGGGGCTCCTCCACGAGGTGGCATTCCTCGCCCCCTGAAGAAAAAAAATAGGCGTAAATTTACCTTTTTAGGATTCTGAAGGCTATTGGTCTTGAAAGGTAAGGGGTTGTCAGGCAGAGAGTCCTACCTGGCTCCTGCTGAGTTGGGTGGGGGTGCTCCCCTGCCCCTGCCTGGAGGGCCCCCTCGTCCCCTGGATTGTGAATCCTGACCGCCATTCAGGTAGCCAATCTCCATGAACTGATCCTGGCATATACCATCCATGGTGTCCTGCTTATAAAGAGTAAAGAGAGTAGCTACATTAACATGACAGGTCTGACATTATCACATGGAAGCAGGATGAAAAATCTTGGACCATTGCTAAGCTACCATAGATCAAATAGCTAGACCCATACATAACAACTTTAAAATGTCTTTGGTTGAAGCAGGATGCTGCCTGGGATACTTACAGGGATGAGGAACTTCTTGACCTCGTCCATGGCGTGAGCCATGCGCAGGTATGCCTCAGGTATGGGAGCAAACACCTCTATGAAGACATGCAGTTCCATGCCCAGATGAGCATATTTGGGCTCGCCACCCTTTCTCAGCTCTTCCTCCTGAAATTTAACAATGTAAAAATGACAATGAATTCTGCACATTACACAGCCGATTACCGCAATGTTTGTTACAAAGGGACTCTTCTCCACATGTACCCTGTCAACTCCACCCTCCCTCCATTCTTACCTTCACCTTGTCCCTCATGGAACCTTTGCCCAACACTGAGATCTTTGCTCCAGTCTCCTCCTGGAGTCGCTTGATCGTGTTCCCCTGGGGTCCCAAAATCTTACCAACGAAGTTGAACTGTGGAAATAAAAAAAGGGTTCACTAATAGCCTCGATGTTCTTGGTGCAGAAATTGTTGTATTCATGGTTATTGAAACATAGATCATGGTAATAGGCTGCGGAAGATACTGCATCACTGACGCTAAACTATAGCATGCTGCAGGTCTTTCCTTTCCAGTCTAAGGGAGAGCGGGGATACACTACATTACAGACAAGCATGTCAGAGCCAGGCTGCTGCAGCAGGGGGAAAACCCAGCAAGAGTAGGTCATATTTACAGATTAATTAATCACTCAGGCACTCTAGCGTGACAGCTAGGGCCATTTGGTTTCTCCCCAACCACACTTATTCATGCAGGAAAAGGCTGAGAGGGGATATCGAACAGACCAGACACCGTAAGAGACAGTGCGAGAGCCTGCCCAAGAGACAGCAGGAAGTTGATCCATGTTTAATAGCAGTAGATATGAGAAAGCAGTTTCAGCACACAGCATTGAAGAGGAATGAACCAGCTGTCCTCTTTCTATTATTTATGCCTGTTTAAGTGAGCCATTTTGTAGACACCACTGGGGGACTAACTGCATGGCAGAATGAGCACTGTGACATGCCATTCTGAATTCAATCCCATGAAATTCTCCTATTAAAATAATAATTCCACTACATGCAGTCATATCCATTAAAGTTCAGGTCACTGATAACCCTGAGGGGTGCAAGTTGTGTTCATTCTATGTCAGTGACACAAGAGTCCATTGACAGTAAAGGATAATGTATGCTTTGAGCATAGTATATGTTTCCCACCCTAAAGTAATCACAGGTGAAAAGCAATGGCCCAAACTGAAGGTTTCTATTGAACAAATACAACAAAAAAATATGTACTCACCCTTGGGTACTGCTTGACAGGAATGAGCACACGTTCCTTGACCTTGATGTTCTTTGTGGTAAACAGGTCCAGGTAAGTTTCTCTTTCTGTCTCTTTCTTTGTCTCTCCTTTCTGAATCCGTTCTATCTCTACAGAGAAACAGAACATGGCTTTTTAGTTTGACTAACATCACTATCATTCACAAAGACTGATCATAAATGCATAGTGCAAGAGCTTCATGAAATGCTCATAATTTCCAAGCAATTAGCAGCGCTTGGTCAAATCAAAGTGTAGAATAATAGGCCTACTAGACAACATCCTATCCTGGAGTCATAAGATAAAATACAAGAGACCCAAAGACACGCTAGCTCCCTCATTTCCTCACAAAGAAGTTAGTGGGTGGGTCTCAAGTTACACCACACAGTTCACATCATTGACAAAAAGTAGCTGATCAGACAGTAGAATACAAAGTTGGTCCCAAAACATAGATTCGAAACTCTTCTTAATGCATGTTCATGTTTAGTTTGAGACAGACTGGCAGTGGTGAACTGTCTGGGGGAAAATTGGTTCTGGGGGAGAGGCAGGCTGCAAGCAAGCTGTTAACTGGCCCTGCAGCAGGACGGAACCAGTTATAACCTGGTCTGACACTTAACTACAGAAACCATCTTCCTATACTTTAAAGACAGGCCAACCAGACATCCTGGACAATGCTCAGCTTCTGGCTGCCATTACAGCAGCCTTGAGGTTTCTGGCAGAGGTTCCAACATATTGTGACAATGTCCTGCCTACAGCATTGCACAGTAACTTTGTAGCAGACATCACTTCTTTTTTTTAACCCACAGATGTGAAAGCTAGCTGCTGTCTACTACCAATTTCAAATCTGCAATATCATCTGCAGGTATTCGCAAGATAAATTCAGGAATCCAGCTGTAAGAGTGGGAAATGTTTATTAGTAGAAATCTAAGTGACTTGCATGAGTGTAAACATTAACTTAGATTCAAATGTAGTTATGATGGATAGAAAATAAAGTGGCTGATTAATCACGAAACAGGACAAAATGCAATGATTTTGGGGGACTTCCACAGAATGCAATCCATAGAATGGTCCTTTGGAGGATCTATTGTTGAAATATATTTGACGTTTGGATCTTAAAAGTTGAGAAATATTTAATTGTAGTTGGAATATTTTACATTTTGGCCATACCCAGGCCTCCTTAAAAAAACAATGTTTCATCTGTATGTGCTACAAAGCAAAAATGTGTCCTATGAAGCTTTACCGCTTGCTCTGTAATACAAGTAGTCTTTTTATCTCAATAATGAATCTTACATTTTAGAAGTGAAAATATGCCATTTTGATTTAGCTTGTTTTTTAATATATTGTTTAACATAATACTCACGCTACATACATATCAAAGTTCCAGAGTGGGATCTCCGCTACTTTTAGAGTTATGATCCAATTTGTAAGCATTACCGGCAACAGAATGAATGTAAAATTGGATTCAAAATGGTCGCCCTGTGCAGGTGATTTGCAGGATGCAAGTAAATGAGGGCTGTGGTTGGTTACCTACTATGCCAATTTCTGTTTAAAATGGGCGATAACTTTAAAACTTGCAGAGATCTCGCTCTAGAACTTTGATATGCCCATAAAGTATATTATGTTCAACAATATACATTATAAATTGCCACATCAAAAATGGCATTTCCTCAATATTTATGTTTATATTTGTCAATATTCATAAATTAATTGTTATTGAAAACAATATTACTCATACCAGAGCAAGCGGTAAAGCTTCATATGACACCAATTTTTGCTTTGTCGCACCTACATTTGAAACATAGACAAGTGTAAGGCCAAAATGCCATACATATGCCAACTCAGCAATTATTTCACAATTATGCTTAGATACAAATGTAAAATATGTCAACAATCCTTCTGCCAGAAGGTACATTCTATGGAATACATTGTGAAAATCAACAAAAAATCATGGTATTTATCAGGATTTCGTGAGGAATCAGCCAACTACACATTTTTACAGCACTAACAAATAAGCAGCCCTATTTCATATAACTAGCTACTGTTGAGAGAAATTGCGGTGGAAAATACTTTATGCGTAAATATTGATATAATAACCATAATGTTTACTTGGAGTCACGCGATGATATGTTGTGCGGTCCTCCCACTACGATTTAGGAAAGCATGCAGTTTATTATGCTACAGATGTAAAAAGTAATTATGAATTTCACAGGGTGGTGAAAGTGCACGGTGATGAGCTTGATGTAACTTTCCAAAAAATATCTAGGGTCTTATTCCGGCGACACGATGATTGATGCTTGATTGACTGCCTTTTGACAAATAAAAATAATCTCGCTATTTTGTCCATAATCTCATCAGGCTATACCTGCGAGCTGTTGGATACATTTGATGGAAACATCGCTGGTGGGGAAATTCAAATAGTTTTTAAACGGATTTTAGAATCTTCGTATGAAAATCTGTGGGCAATTGGATGGAAACCTAGTTACTGACTGTAATGCCTAATAAGAAAACTCACAAATGGGCAGCAGCCTTCCATAAGCATTAATTTGCACGTCGGAAAAGTTCGAGGCCATAACAGCCACGTTACCTAACTAGTTACCTACATATTCCCTACACCCATCCTACTCCGTGCCATGCCTCTTCTCCATTCGAGCCTCGTGCTAGCAGGCCGTTCTTCCCGCGGCAACCATTGTTGTCCAACACAAGGCCAACACTTATACATAGTTAGTAATACTAACTAGGCTATATGTTGTGGGTTTTGCAAAACCCATTGTATTGAATCTATGATCAATAATAATCTAACGTTTAGGTCAACACAAATAGTTTGTTGTAGGAATCACAGAAGTGTTAACGTTACAACCAGAACGGTTAGGTAACCTGCTAGTTAGCTACGTTAGCCTAGCTATCGTCTTTTTTTTTTTTACAGCTACATCAGCTAGCAAACTAGTTCAAGGAGTCACTGCAAATATGCATTTCAATTAAAATATTTAAGTAAAATATTACCTGCAGATAGAAGTTTCATTGCATGAGTGAATGAAGAATCCAGACTGTCTTTTTCTGCCAGAAGCTCGGGGAGATATTTGCTTTCATTCTCCATTTTGGCTTTTTTAGGCTCGGGCTTAGCGTCGGAACTCATGTGGCTAACGTTCTGTACCGTTTTCGTTTACTTGGTTTACAGTCGGTCGGCAGTGTCCCAAAACAACCCACTTTATAAAGTTCACCAGCTTGATGTTCTCAACTATGTTATCAAATGTAATAATCTCCGGTAGCTAGCTACACGTTATCCGTATTGTACCACTAAAAGAGAGTTGGTTGTGGCTGAAAGCGGTTTGTAGAATGGACGACGTTCTTCTCGTGCAAAAAATGAAATACAATACGTCACAGGTTTTATACATCGGAAACGAGGCTGCCTTGAGGATTTAAAGAGACAGTGTTTTTGAGTTGACAACAACATACACCTTTTCATTTTGGCCAAGATTGATGTCAAGAAGGCAGGAATAGAAACGTATTGAAAATGTCCCTTTTTTGTTGATTGTTCCCTAATTTGTGGTTTGCCTGTAAAGAAAAATCGGTTTATCAGCTGATGCCTAACTGAGCAACTATATGCCGAAGGCTAAGTGCGTCCTCAATAGTTTCATTTTGTCTTCTTGTCTTTCACCCAACCCAAACTGAATCAAAATCAAATCAAATTTTATTTGCCACATGCGCCGAATACAACAGGGTAGACCTTACAGTGAAATGTTTACTTACAAGCCCTTAACAGAGCAGCAGTAAAATACATTAACAGTAGGGAGGCTATATACAGGGGGTACCGGTACAGAGTCAATGTGTGGGGGCACCGGTTAGTCGATGTAGTTGAGGTAATATGTACATGTGGGTAGAGTAAAAGTGACTATGCATAGGTAATGCATAGGACACTGCATTGACTAAATGTATGCACACATGACTAAGTCGCTTTGGATAAAAGCGTCTGCTAAATGGCATATTATTATTATTATTATAGTAATAAATAGTAATAAACAGAGTAGCAGCAGCGCAAAAGAGGGGGTGGGGGGGGCAATGCAAATAGTCCGGGTAGCCATGATTAGCTGTTCAGGAGTCTTATGGCTTGGGGGTAGAAGCTGTTAAGAAGCATTTTGGACCTAGACTTGGCGCTCCGGTATCGCTTGCCGTGCGGTAGCAGAGAGAACAGTCTATGACTAGGGTGGCTGGAGTCTTTGACCATTTTTAGGGCCTTCCTCTGACACCGCCTGGTATAGAGGTCCTGGATGGCAGGAAGCTTGGCCCCAGTGATGTACCGGGCCGTATGCACTACCCTCTGTAGTGCCTTGCAGTCGGAGGCAGAGCAGTTGCCATACCAGGCAGTGATGCAACCAGTCAGGATGCTCTCGATGGTGCAGCTGTAGAACTTAGGATCACAAGATCTTCTATCTTTAGGCAGTCATTTTATCATTTTGGAGTAACTTTTATTGTTTTTGAGCACTTGTACATTAATGTGGATGCTACCATAATTACGGATAATCATGAATGAATCGTGAATAATGATGAGTGAGAAAATTGCAGAGGCATAGTGTCATACCCCCCAAAACTGCTGACCTCCCCTGTTATTGGCAATGGTGAGAGGTTAGCATGTTTTGGGGGCATGATCTCTGTGCATCTGTAACTTTCTCACTCATCATTATTCACAATTCATTCATGATTATCCGTAATCATGGTAGCATCCACATTAATGTACAAGTGTTCACAAACCTATTCTTATTTACAATAAAAGTGACTCCAAAATTACACAATACATTATTTACAATTTATTTCTATTGGGCACAATAATCCAAAACACAACCAAACAAACAGAAAATGCATCCAACAAGTTTGTAGAGTCACAAGCTTGATGTAGTCATAGCGTGCTAAGAATATGGGACCAAATACTAAACTTTTGACTAAATGTAATACACTATTAGTGAATTTGTCCAAATACTTATGACACATTCAAATGGGGGGACTAGCTAGATACATAAAGTGCTTTCATTTCTAAACAGTAAAACAGATAGATATATATATAAAATACCCTTAAATTAAAGGTGACATGTTGTATTGTCGCCTAATATAAAACATTTGATCTCAAATCCAAAATGCTGGAGTATAGAGCCAAATTAAAAGTTTTAGTGTCACTCTCCAAATAAATACGTAGGGGAGTCTTGTCTCTTTTACACTAAGCAGTATCATCTCAAAGATTTTTATAACTATAACCAAGATAGACCAAAGCCTGTCGTTGGCATGAAGGTGGAGTAGAGGACTGAAGACCGGCAGCTGGGTCTTGGTGGGAAGATGGCGGAAGTGGATGCAGAGTTCAATTCAAGCAGTGCGTCGAGCAAATTTGGTGAAGACGAATGTTCTGAATGGACAACAGTAAATTTGGATTTATCATAATTCAGTTTTAATCCAGAGAGGTTAGAAAAATTATCTACATCTTCTGTGCAGGGATACAAATTGCGGATTTAAAAGAAAACATGAATCGTCAACGTACAATGACACCTTTGTTTTTAAGCCCTGGATTTCTAGCCCCTTGATATTATTTTTGGATCTGATTTTTAATAGCTAACATTTCGATGGCCATAATAAATATACTGAACAAAAACATGAACGCAACATGCAACAATTTCAACGATTTTACTGAGTTACAGTTCATATAAGGAAATCAGTCAATTGAAATACATTCATTAGGCCCTAATCTATGGATCACACATGACTGAGCAGGGGCTCAGCCATGGGTGGGCCTGGGAGGGCATAGGCCCACCCACTTGGGAGCCAGGCCCAGCCATTCAGAATGAGTTTTTCCCCACAAAAGGGCTTTATTACAGACAGAAATACTCATCCGTTTCATCAGCTGTCCGGGTGGCTGGTCTCAGATGATCCCACAGGTGTAGAAGCCAGATCTGGAGGTCCTGGGCTGGCGTGGTTACACATGGTCTGCGATTGTGAGTCCGGTTGGACATACTGCCAAATTCTCTAAAACGACGTTGGAGGTGGCTTATGGTAGAGAAATTAACATTACGTTCTCTGGCAACAGCTCTGGTGGACATTCCCACAGTCAGCATGCCAAATCCACTCCCCTCAAAACTGTGGCATTTTGTTGTGTGACAAAACTGCTCATTTTAGAGTGGCCTTTTATTTTCCCCAGCACAAGGTGCACCTGTGTAATGAGCGTGCTGTTTGATCAGCTTCTTGATATGCCACACCTGTCAGTTGGATGGATTATCTTGGCAAAGGAGAAATGCGCACTAACAAGGATGTAAACAAATTTGTGCACAAAATTTGAGATAAATACGCTTTTTGTGCGTATGGAACATTTCTGGGATCTTTTATTTCAGCTCATGAAACATGGGACCAACACTTTACATGTTGTGTTTATATTTTGTTCAGTATAGATATGCCGATAGTGGACAACCTTGTTTTACTCCTCTTGACAATTTAATACTTTCTGAGAAGTAGCCATTATTTACTATTTTACATCTGAGGTTACTTGTGACGAGTACTGATATACGAAGAGGCAGGACGCAGACGCAGGAATTAACAAGGTCAAAGTTTACTTAATAATGAGAAAGAGAACAACAAAGAGAGAGTAAACGACACGACGCTAAACAATCACACACACACACACAGTCTACAAGGAGAACAGCGCCGGAGAAGATGGCTGCCGTTTTACAGCGCTCTAACCAATTGTACTATTATGTGTGTTTTTCCGCGTTATTTGTAATTTATTTTGTACATAATGTTTCTGCCATCGTCTCTTATAACCAAAAAGAGCTTCTGGATATCAGGACAGCGATTACTCACCTCGCATTGGACGAAGATTTTTTCTTCAACGAGGCGGCTGCGAAGGATATCATACAGACACCCGACAAGGCCCAAATCCCGTCATTCGCGTGAGGAAGAGACGGAGATATCGCGGGCGCAGATCCGGATGCCTTGTAAGGATCCGACGGCGGCCGAGTAAACTGCCTCTTCCATCAATCCTATTAGCCAACGTTCAATCTTTTGAGAATAAAATGGACGATTTAAGATTACGGTTATCCTACCAACGGGACATTAAAAACTGTAATATCTTATGTTTCACGGAGTCGTGGCTGAACGACAACAATGATAACATTCAGCTAGCAGGCTATATGCTACATCGGCAGGACAGAACGGCTGACTCTGGTAAGACAAGGGGTGGCGGTCTGTGTATATTTGTAAACAACAGCTGGTGCACAAAATCAAATACTAAGGAAGTCTCGAGGTTTTGCTCGCCTGAGGTAGAGTATCTTATGATAAGCTGTAGACCACACTATTTACCAAGAGAGTTTTCATCTATATTTTTCATAGCTGTCTATTTACCACCACAAACCAATGCTGGCATTAAGATTGCACTGAATGAGTTGTACAAGGCCATTAATCAACAGGAAAACGCTCATCCAGATGCAGCGCTCCTAGTGGCCGGGGACTTTAATGCAGGGAAACTTACATCCGTTCTACCTAATTTCTACCAGCATGTTAAATGTGCAACCAGAGGGGAAAAAACTCTAGACCACCTTTACTCCACACACAGAGACGCATACAAAGCTCTCCCTCGCCCTCCATTTGGCAAATCTGACCATAACAATATCCTCCTGATTCCTGCTTATAAGCAAAAACTGAAGCAGGAAGCACCAGTGATTCGGTTAATAAAAAAGTGGTCAGATGACGCAGATGCTAAGCTACAGGACTGTTTTGCTAGCACAGACTGGAACATGTTCCGGGATTCTTCAGACAGCATTGAGGAGTACACCACATCAGTCACTGGCTTCATCAATAAGTGCATCGATGATGTCGTCCCCACAGTGACCGTACGTACATACCCCAACCAGAAGCCATGGATTACAGGAAACATCCGCACTGAGCTAAAGGGTAGAGCTGCCGCTTTCAAGGAACGGGACTCTAACCCGGACGCTTATAAGAAATCCCGCTATGACCTCCGACGAACCATCAAACAGGCAAAGAGTCAATACAGGTCTAAGATTGAATCATACTACACTGGCTCTGACGCTCGTCGGATGTGGCAGGGCTTGAAAACGATTACAGACTACAAAGGGAAGCACAGCCGCGAGCTGCCCAGTGACACAAGCCTACACGACGAGCTAAACCACTTCTATGCTCGCTTCGAGGCAAGCAACACTGAAGCATGCATGAGAGCACCAGCTGTTCCGGATGACTATGTGATCACGCTCTCCGTAGCCGATGTGAGTAAGACTTTTAAGCAGGTCAACATTCACAAGGCCGCAGGGCCAGACGGATTACCAGGACGTGTACTCCGAGCATGTGCTGACCAACTGGCAAGTGTCTTCACTGACATTTTCAACATGTCCCTGACTGAGTCTGTAATACCAACATGTTTCAAGCAGACCACCATAGTCCCCGTGCCCAAGAACTCTAAGATAACCTGCCTAAATGACTACCGACCCGTAGCACTGACGTCTGTAGCCATGAAGTGCTTTGAAAGACTGGTCATGGCTCACATCAACAGCATAATCCCAGAAACCCTAGACCCACTCCAATTTGCATACCGCCCCAACAGATCCACAGATGATGCAATCTCTATCGCACTCCACACTGCCCTTTCCCACCTGGACAAGAGGAACACCTACGTGAGAATGCTATTCATTGACTACAGCTCAGCATTCAACACCATAGTGCCCTCTAAGCTCATCACTAAGCTAAGGATCCTGGGACTAAACACCTCCCTCTGCAACTGGATCCTGGACTTCCTGACGGGCCGCCCCCAGGTGGTAAGGGTAGGTAACAACACATCTGCCACACTGATCCTCAACACGGGGGCCCCTCAGGGGTGCGTGCTCAGTCCCCCTCCTGTACTCTCTGTTCACCCATGACTGCATGGCCAGTCACGACTCCAACACCATCATTAAGTTTGCCGACGACACAACAGTGGTAGGCCTGATCACCGACAACGATGAGACAGCCTATAGGGAGGAGGTCAGAGATCTGGCCGTGTGGTGCCAGGACAACAACCTCTCCCTCAACGTGACCAAGACAAAGGAGATGATTGTGGACTACAGGAAAAAAAAGAGGACTGAGCACGCCCCCCATTCTCATCGACGGGGCTGTAGTGGAACAGGTTGAGAGCTTCAAGTTCCTTGGTGTCCACATCACCAACGAACTATCATGGTCCAAACACACCAAGACAGTCGTGAAGAGGGCACGACAAAGCCTATTCCCCCTCAGGAGACTAAAAAGATTTGGCATGGGTCCTCAGATCCTCAAAAAATTCTACAGCTGCACCATCGAGAGCATCCTGACTGGTTGCATCACCGCCTGGTATGGCAACTGCTTGGCCTCCGACCGCAAGGCACTACAGAGGGTAGTGCGTACGGCCCAGTACATCACTGGGGCAAAGCTTCCTGCCATCCAGGACCTCTATACCAGGCGGTGTCAGAGGAAGGCCCTCAAAATTGTCAAAGACTCCAGCCACCCTAGTCATAGACTGTTCTCTCTGCTACCGCACGGCAAGCGGTACCGGAGTGCCAAGTCTAGGTCCAAAAGACTTCTCAACAGCTTCTACCCCCAAGCCATAAGACTCCTGAACAGCTAATCATGGCTACCCGGACTATTTGCACTGCCCCCCCCACCCCATCCTTTTTACGCTGCTGCTACTCTGTTAAGTATTTATGCATAGTCACTTTAACTCTACCCACATGTACATATTACCTCAACTACCTCAACTAGCCGGTGCCCCCGCACATTGACTCTGCAACGGTACCCCCCTGTATATATAGCCTCCCTACTGTCACTTTATTTTACTTCTGCTCTTTTTTTCTCAACACTTTTTTTGTTGTTGTTTTATTCTTACTTTTTTTGTTTAAAATAAATGCACTGTTGGTTAAGGGCTGTAAGTAAGCATTTCACTGTAATGTCTGCACCTGTTGTATTCGGCGCATGTGACCAATACAATTTGATTTGATTTGATTTGAGTACTGAACAGTCCAGGGCTAAATATGGGTGGTGATGAGATGAGGTGCAGGTGCGCTGGAGGTGATTAGGGTGCGTTGGGATTCCATTCCGGTGTTGCCGAGGTGGTGCGCTCTGACCGGTGGCTCAGTAGTCGTCGACAGCGGGTGCATCGGTCTGGCTGGGTGTCCAAGGGGCCAGGGCCGGCTGGTACCCCAGGACACACTGGAAGGGAGTGAGCCCCGTGGAGGAGTGAACGAGGGAGTTCTGGGCATATTCTGCCCAGGGAAGAAACCTCGCCCACTCACCCTGCCGGTCCTGAGAAGTGGCAACGAAGAAACTTCCCCAGCTCCTGGTTCATGCGCTCCACCTGCCCATTCGACTGAGGCCTATACCCGGAAGTGAGGCTGGCCGTGGCCCCGATCTTCTCCAGGAAAGCCTTCCACACTCGGGAGGTGAATTGGGGGCCACGGTCCGAGACGATGTCCTCCGGATGTCCATAATGGCGGAAGACCTGTTGGAACAGGACCTCAGCGACCTGGAGAGCAGAAGGAAGACCAATTAGTGGCAAAAAACTGCATGATTTGGAGAACCGATCTACGACCACCATGACTGTGGTGAAGACGTCAGAACGTGGAAGGTCGGTAACAAAGTCTATGGACAGGTGTGACCAAGGTCGCTGAGGCACTGGGAGAGGAACTAGTTTGCCTGCCGGGGTGTTCCGAGGTGTCTTCGTTTGGGCACATATGGAACAGGAGTTGACATAGCGGGAGACATCAGAAGCCAAGGTGGGCCACCAGTATTTCTGGGCTAGAGAATGCATGGTGCGCGTAATACCAGAGTGCCCTGCCGTAAGGGTGGTGTGCGCCCAGATCAGCAGGCGGTCACAGACACTGGTGGGTACATACACTTGCCCCGGAGGGGTGTTGGCAGGCGCTGGGTCCTCCTGAGCCGCCATGCGGATGTCTTCGTCCACATCCCAAATGACAGGTGCAACGATGAGAGACGAGGGCAGGATAAGACCCCCCAGATCCTTCCTTTCTCCAGTATGGTGCATCCTGGAGAGTGCGTCGGCTTTCACATTCTGGGATCCTGGGCAGTAGGACAGAATGAATTGAAAGCGAGTAAGATATTGGGCCCACCTGGCTTGACGAGAGTTCATCCGTTTCGCTGCCTGTATGTGCTCCAAATTCCGGTGGTCAGTAAGAATCCGGAATGGATGGACTGCGCCCTCCAGCCAGTGTCTCCATTCCTCCAGAGCGAGGACCACCGCCAACAGCTCCCTGTCTCCAACTCCATAGTTCCTCTCTGCGGGAGTAAGCCTTTTAAAGCTGAAGGACCTGATGAAACGGCGGTAGAAATTGGCGACGCCCAGGAAGCTCTGTAGGCCCTTGATGGTGGTGGGTACTGGCCATGACCTGACGGCGTCCATCTTCACTCCTTCCATGAACACCCCCTGAGGACTGATCCTGTATCCCAGGAAGGAGATGGCCTGTTGGTGGAATTCACATTTCTCCCCCTTCACCAACAGGCTGTGTTCCCAGAGGCAGAGTAGGACAGCTTGGACATCCCTGACGTGCTCCTCGAACGTAGCCGAGTAGATCAGGATATCGTCGATGTACACCACCACCTGTCTACTCAGCATGTCCCGGAACACATCATTGACGAAGAACTGGAACACAGAAAGTGCGTTGGCGAGGCCGTAGGGCATGACGCAGTATTCATAGTGGCCTGAGGTAGTGCTGAATGACATCTTCCACTCGTCTCCTTCCCGGATTCGGATCAGGTTGTAGGCACTCCTCAGGTCCAACTTGGTAAAGTACCGGGCCCCTTGTAGCTGCTCGATGGCCGACGGAACCAGAGGGAGGGGGTACCGGTACTTGGTGGTGACTGCGTTCAGCCCCCTGTAATCAATGCATGGTCTCAGTCCTCTGTCTTTTTTTGGCCACGAAGAAGAAGCTGGCGGAGGCAGGAGAGGTAGAGCGTCTGATGAACCCGTGTTTCAGGGTCTCTTCCACATACTTCTCCATGGCCTCAGTCTCCGCCATGGAAAGGGGGTAAATGCGACTCTGCGGGGGGTTTTGTCCCTCCAGCAGGTCAATGGCGCAGTCCTAGGGCCTGTGAGGAGGGAGACACGTAGCCTTTGATGATGAGAAGATATCGGAGTGATCTGTGTACTCACGTGGAATGTTGGGCTGGAGGGCGGACTCCGGACTCTCCACTGACATGGAACAACAAACCACCGGCAGGCAGGTCTTCCGGCATGAGGTGGACCAGGCTGTGATCCTCTTGATGGTGGGGTTGTGTAGTCTGAGCCAGGGCAATCTCAAGACGATCCGGTGAAGGGGTGACGTGACGATGTGGAATGACAGCTCCTCGTGGTGCTTCGGTAGTGTGGGAATGGTGATGGTGATGTGGAGAGTGACATGCGTAATGGTGCCTGATCCAAGGGGTTTATTATCCAGTGAGGTGACATGTAGCGGAGATGGCAGTGGCATGGTGGGCAACCCCCATTCAGAGACCAGCTCCCTATCTATAACGTTCCCCACTGATCCTGAATCTATCATTGCAGTAGAAATGGAAGAGAAGAAATAACCAGTCGCCGTTATGGGAACTAAAAACAATGGTTTTGTGATAGGAGATGACGTCACAGTCATGGAGCGGCGACGGGAGTCATACCACCTAGATAGGGAGCCGCCAGGAGATGTGTGGTCCATGGTGGTGTAGGGGGTGCTGCCCACCTCCATGGCTGAGGACTCGGAAGCAGGGTGGCTTCCATAGCTCAGATGGGGTGAGCGTCGAGGCTCCGGGAGGTGTTGGGAACGCCATCTCTCTCTCAACATGTCGTCAAGACGGATGGACGTGGTGATGAGGGTATCAAGGTCCATCTCGTCGTCCCGACATGCGAGTTCCGTCTTAATGTCCTCCCGTAAGCCTCTCCTGAAGGCCGTGCATAGAGCACGCTCATTCCTGCCGGAAGATGCCGCCACCGTGCGAAAGCTCAGAGCATACTCAGATGCGGGCCCCTCTCTCTGTTGTAGATGGAGGAGACGCTAACCCCCGTCCTTTCCCTCCGTGGGATGATAAACACCGCCCTGAACCGAGCGAGGAAAGTGGGGTAGGGAGGCGCTACTGCCTCCTCTCCTTGCCAGACTGCCGTGGCCCAATCCAGCGCCTTTCCTTTAAGAAGCGAAATCACCAGCGCTATCCTGGCTTAGTCAGATGGATATGCCCCAGGCTGACGCGCCAGGTAAAGTGAAACCTGTAGCAGGAAACCGCTACATTTAATAGTTTTACCATCATAGTGTTCCGATAGGGCGAGGGTTCCCGCAGAAGTGGGTGATAACATGGGAACAGGTGGATTGGATGCACTCGCCGCTCCCTGAGGTGGAACCGGAGCGCTGGGCAGATTATGCAGAGTTTGGAGCACCTGCATGGCGGCGTTCAACTGGGCAAGCTGCTGCTGGTGCTGGTCGAGGCACTGGGAAACTCCTGCTGCATCAATTTTTGTGGTGTGTGATTCTGTAACGAGTACTGAGTATACGAAGAGGCAGGACGCAGACACAGGAATTAACAAGGTCAAGGTTTACTTAATAATGAGAAAGAGAATAACAAAGAGAGAATAAACAACACAACGCTAAACAATCACACACAACACAGTACTGAACAGTCCAGGGCTAAATAGGGGTGGTGATGAGATGATGAGGTGCAGGTGCGCTGGAGGTGATTAGGGTGCGTTGGGTTTCCATTCCGGTGTTGCTGAGGTGGTGCGCTCAGACCGGTGGCTCAGTAGACCGCCGAATCAGAGCGCCGGAGGGGAGCAACGTGAGGAGACGTGACATTACTATACATAACTTTATCCCATTGTATAAGAGATTCTCCAAAGTTAAAATAGTCCAGGCATTTGTATATCAATTCCAGTCATACTTTATCAAAGGACTTTTCAAAGTCAGCTATGAATACCAGGCCTGGTTTCCCAGATTTGTCATAGTGTTCTATTGTTTCCAGTACTTGTCTTATATTATCTCCAATGTATCGTCCATGTAAAAAAAACCTGTTTGATTAGGATGAATAATATCCAACAATACCTTTTTTATTCTATGCGCTATGCATTTTGCTAGGATTTTCTCATCACAACACTGAAGTGTAAGGGGTTTCTAGTTTTTTAGGTGGACTGGATCTTTATATTTACCACCTGGGTCCTGTTTCAGTAAGAGTGAAATCAGACCTTCTTGCTGTGTATCTGATCATCTACCATTTTTATAGGAGTGGTTAAAACATGTTAATAACGGACCTTTGAGTACATCTAAAAAAAAGGGATATACCTCAACTGGTATGCCATCCATCCCTGGAGTTTTCATGGACTTGAAGGCTTCAATTGCATCTAGAAGTTCCTCCTCTGTAACATGAGTCTTTCTGTATAGCTGTTAATTGTACACTATTAATATAAATAAAATCCTTACAATTAACTGCTGTTAGTGAAAATGGAGGAGACTGAAATGAAAACATATGGGTAATGTACTTTGCTTCTTCTTTCAAAATATCATTTGGTGAATCATGATTCAAAAAATAATTTGGTGCATTTTCCCCCATACTCCATCCAGTTCACTTTATTTGTTATAATATATTACACTTGATCTTTCTTGAATAAGTATCTCCATTTATTTTAGTTTTTCCTCTAACTTATGTGCCTCTATGTAACAGTTTTTATTGTTAGTTCCTCTGTCACACCAGCCTTCGCTTTGGCTCCCCCTCCTGTCCAGCTCAGGCATTCGGCGTCGCCTGCCTTCTAGCTGCTGCCGAACCTGCTGCTGGCAAACGCCCTTCACTCATCAACCCAGGACTTGTCTCGTCATCATTACACACTACTGGTTACAATCCCCACTCTATCACTGTATATATACTCCCTCTGTCATTTGTCTTTTTTCGGTCATTGTATATGTTGCTTGTTTTCCTGAGAGGAATCACCCCTACTATTTCTTGAGTACTTATTTTGCACTGTGGGTTTCTTCCCGCTTTAAGCTATGACGCTTTAATAAATTCAGTAGTTCTAAACCTGCGACTGCCTCCTGCCTACTCCTCTCTACACTTGTGACATCCTCTAACTCTTTTGACCTAAATTGTTTTTGTTTTAAAGATGAGTATTGAATTGCATGGCCTCTAAAGGCACATTTTAAAAGTGTCCCATACAATAAAGTGATCTGCTGTACCTATGATATGTAGGAAAAAGTCAGTTATAAATTCTTAAAAACAAGTTGTCATCCAGTAGGCTTTAATTAAATTTCCAATATCCTCGTGGAAATTCTGTAAGAGTAATGTGTATACCAATTATTTGATGGTCCGACCGCATTCTGACCTCTATCAACACTCTTTTAACTTTTGGTACCAGTGAAAACGACATAAGAAAGTAGTCAAGACGACTTGCTGGATTGAGCCTCCGCCATGTATATCTCATTAGGTCAGGATATTTAAGCCTTCATATATCCACTATTTCCAATATATCCATGACATTTGTGATTTCCTTTAGTGCATGAGGGTGATAGTTTGTAGTGTGATTTCCTTTACGGTCCATTGAGGTACTTAAAACCGTATTGTAATCTCCCACCATAAGAATTGAGTCATGTATTGCCTGTAAGCTTGATAAATTATTATACACTACCGGTCAAAAGTTTTAGTACACCTACTCATTCAAGGGTTTTTCTTTATTTTTACTATTTTCTACATTGTAGAATAATAGTGAAGACATCAAAACTATGAAATAACACATATGGAATCATGTAATAACCAAAAATGTGTTAAACAAATCAAAATATGTTTCATATTTGAGATTCTTCAAATAGCTACCCTTTGCCTTGACAGCTTTGCACACTCTTGGCATTCTCTCAACCAGCTTCACGTGGAATGCTTTTCCAACAGTCTTGAAGGAGTTCCCACATATGCTGAGCATTTGTTGGCTACTTTTCCTTCACTCTGCGGTCTGACTCATCCCAAACCATCTCAATTTGGTTCAGGTCGGGGGATTGTGGAGGCCAGGTCATCTGATGCAGCACTCCATCACTCTCCTTCTTGGTAAAATCGCCCTTACACAGCCTGGAGGTGTGTTGGGTCATTGTCCTGTTGAAAAACAAATTATAGTCCCACTAAGCCCAAACCAGATGGGATGTCGTATCGCTGCAGAATGTTGTGGTAGACATGCCAGTTAAGTGTGCCTTGAATTCTAAATAAATCACATACATTGTCACCAGCAAAGCACCCCCACACCATAACCCCTCCTCCTCCATGCTTTACAGTGGGAAATACACATGCGGAGATCATCCGTTCACCCACACCGCGTCTCACAAAGACACGGCGGTTGGAACCAAAATCTCTAATTTGGACTCCAGACCAAAGGACACATTTCCACCGGTCTAATGTCCATTGCTCATGTTTCTTGGCCCAAGCAAGTCTTTTCTTCTTATTGTAGTAGTGGTTTCTTTGCAGCAATTAGACCATGAAGGCCTGATTCACACAGTCTCCTCTGAACAGTTGATGTTGAGATGTGTCTGTTACTTGAATGCTTTCTTAGGCTGATAACTTATACTCTGCAGCAGAGGTAACTGTGGGTCTTCCATTCCTGTGGCGGTCCTCATGAGAGCCAATATCATCATAGCGCTTGATGTTTTTTGTGATTGCACTTGAAGAAACTTTCAAAGTTCTTGAAATGTTCCGTATTGACTGACCTTAAAGTAATGATGGACTGTCATTTCTCTTTGCTTATTTGAGCTGTTCTTGACATAATATGGACTTGGTCTTTTACCAAATAGGGCTATCTTCTGTATACCCCCCCTACCTTGTCACAACACAACTGATTGGCTCAAACGAGTTAACAAGGCACAACTGTTAATTGAAATGCATTCCAGGTGACTACCTCATGAAGCTGGTTGAGAGAATGCCAAGAGTGTGCAAAGCTGTCATCAAGGCAAAACTATGGAATAACACATATGGAATCAAGTAGTAACCAAAAAAGTGTTAAACAAATCAAAATCAAATAGACACATTTGAAGAATCTCAAATATAAAATACATTTTGATTTGTTTAACACTTTTTTGGTTACTACATGATTCCATATGTGTTATTTCATAGTTTTGATGTATTCACTGTTATTCTACAATGTAGTAAATAGTAAAAATAAAGAAAAACCCTTGAATGAGTAGGTGTTCTAAAACTTTTGGTAGTGTATATATTTTCAAAGACGCGTGGATCATCATTATTTGGACCATATACACTACCGTTCAAAAGTTTTGGGTCACTTAGAAATGTCCTTGTTTTCCATGAAAACATACATGAAATGAGTTTGAATAGGAAATATAGCAAAATGCATAGGAAATGTAGTCATTGACAAGGTTAGAAATCATTATTTTTAATTGAAATAATAATTGTGTCCTTCAAACTTTGCTTTCGTCAAAGAATCCTCCATTTGCAGCAATTACAGCCTTGCAGACCTTTGGCATTCTAGTTGTCAATTTGTTGAGGTAATCTGAAGAGATTTCACCCCATGCTTCCTGAAGCACCTCCCACAAGTTGGATTGGCTTGATGGGCATTTCTTACGTACCATACGGTCAAGCTGCTCCCACAACAGCTCAATAGGGTTGAGATCCGGTGACTGTGCTGCCCACTCCATTATAGACAGAATACCAACTGACTACTTCTTCCCTAAATAGTTCTTGCATAGTTTGGAGCTCTGCTTTGGGTCATTGTCCTGTTGCAGGAGGAAATTGGCTCCAATCAAGCGCCGTCCACAGGAGTGATAGCCTTCCTTCTTCAAGATCCCTTTTACCCTGTACAAATCTCCCACTTTACCACCACCAAATCACCCCCAGATCATCACATTGCCTCCACCATGCTTGACAGATGGCATCAAGCACTCCTCCAGCATCTTTTCATTTGGTCTGCGTCTCACAAATGTTCTTCTTTGTGATCCGAACACCTCAAACTTCGATTCGTCTGTCCATAACACTTTTTTTCCAATCTTCCTCTGTCCAGTGTCTGTGTTCTTTTGCCCATCTTAATCTTTTCTTTTTATTAGCCAGTCTGAGATATGGCTTTTTCTTTGCAAATCTGCCTAGAAGGTCAGCATCCCAGAGTCGCCTCTTGACTGTTGATGTTGAGACTGATGTTTAGCGGGTACTATTTAATGAAGCTGCCAGTTGAGGACCTGTGAGGCATCTGTTTCTCGAACTAGACACTCTAATGTATTTGTCCTCTTGCTCAGTTGTGCACCGGGGTCTCCCACTCCTCTTGTTTTTTGGTTAGAGCCAGTTTGCCCTGTGCTGTGAAAGGAGTAGTACACAGCGTTGTACGAGATCTTCAGTTTCTTGGCAATTTCTCGCATGGAATAGCCTTCATTTCTCAGAACATTTTGAGCTTGTAATCGAACCCACAATTGCTAATGCTCCAGATACTCAACTAGTCTCAAGAAGGCCAGTTTTATTGCTTCTTTAATTAGCACAACAGTTTTCAGCGGTGCTAACATAATTGCAAAAGGGTTTTCTAATGATCAATTAGCCTTTTAAAATGATAAACTTGGATTAGCAAACACAACGTGCCATTGGAACACAGGACTGATGGTTGCTGATAATGGGCCTCTGTACGCCTATGTAGATATTCCATTAAAGATCAGCCGTTTCCAGCTACAACAGCCATTTACAACATTAACAATGTCTACACTGTATTTCTGAACAATTTGATGTTATTTTAATGGACAAAAAAATGACTTTTCTTTCGAAAACAAGGACATTTCTAAGTGACCCCAAACTTTTGAACGGTAGTGTAGATTAATGAGCCAAATCTGTTTATGGTCCAATAGCATATTTAAAAGGATCCACCTTCCTTGCGGATCTATTTGAACAGTACCTTTTCAGTATCTTTGCCCATGGGGGAAATATATTTCGCCCCCCCCAGTCCTTTTTCCATACAACTTTGTCTAAAGGTGTAGAATGAGTTTCCTGTAAACAATATATATTATATTCCTTATCTTTTAGCCAGGTAAAGACTAATTGTCTTTTCTTATTATCTGCTAAGCCATTACAATTATAGCTAGCTATACTTATTTCACCAGTTACCATAATGAGATACATGTTTTAATTATACTTACCATAATGTATGTTTGTAAACTTACCATTAAGAAGTACTATGATCATTTAGTGACCATATAGCTATACCATGATATTTGCACTGTTAAGCATACTGTAGCTACGACTAAGTAAACCTCTAATTGTCCTCCAATATTCCACCCGCTAAAACCTCCCCTCATCCCAAGTTCGGTTGTCATCCCAGTGACCATCCCTGTACACATACAGTGCATTCGGAAAGTATTCAGACCCCTTGACCTTTTCCACATTTTGTTACATTACAGCCTTATTTTAAAATGGATTAAATAGTTTTTTCCCCCTCATCAATCTACACACAATACCCCATAATGACAAAGCATGAACAGATTTTTTGAATTTATTGCAAATGCATAAAACATACATAAGTATTCAGACCCTTTACTCAGTGCTTTGTTGAAGCACCTTTGGCAGCGATTACAGCCTCGAGTCTTCTTGGGTATGATGCTACAATGTTGGCACACCTGTATTTGGGGAGTTTCTCCCATTCTTGTCTAAAGATCCTCTCAAGCTCTGTCAGGTTGGATGGGGAGCGTCGCTGCACAGCTATTTTCAGGTCTCTCCAGAGATGTTCGATCGGGTTCAAGTTCGGGCTCTGGCTGGGCCACTCAAGGACATTCAGAGACATGTCCCGAAGCCACTCCTGCGTTGCCTTGGCTGTGTGCTTAGGGTTGTTGTCCTGTTGGAAGATGAACCTTTGCCTCAGTCTGAGGTCCTGAGCGCTCTGGAGCAGGTTTTCATCAAGGATCTCTTTGTACTTTGCTCTGTTCATCTTTTCCTTGATCCTGACTAGTCTCCCAGTCCCTGCCGCTGAAAAACATCCCCACAGCATGATGTTGCCACCACCATGCTTCACTGTAGGGATGGTGCCAGGTTTCCTCCAGACGTGACGCTTGGCATTCAGGCCAAAGAGTTCAATCTTGGTTTCATCAGACCAGATCATCTTGTTACTCATGGTCTAAAGGTCCTTTAGATGCCTTTTGGCAAACTCCAAGCGGGCTGTCATGTGCCTTTTACTGAGGAGTGGCTCCCGTCTGGCAATTCTACCATAAAGGCCTGATTGGTGGAGTGCTGCAGAGATGATTGTCCTTCTGGAATGTTCTCCCGTCTCCACAGAGGAACTGTAGAGCTCTGTCAGAGTGACCATCGGGTTCTTGGTCACCTCCCTGAACACGGCCCTTCTCCCCCGATTGCTCAGTTTATCCGGGCGGCCAGCTCTAGCAAGAGTCTTGGTGGTTCCAAACTTCTTCCATTTAAGAATGATGGAGGCCACTGTGTTCTTGGGGACCTTCAATGCTGCAGATATGTTTTGGTACCCTTCCCCAGATCTGTGCCTCGACACAATCCTGTCTCTGAGCTTTACAGACAATTCCTTCGACCTCATGGCTTGGTTTTTGCTCTGACATGCACTGTCAACTGTGGGACCTTATATAGACAGTTGTGTGCCTTTCCAAATCATGCCCAATCAATTCAATTTACCACAGGTGGTCTGAATGCTTATGTAGAAACCACAAATCATGACACTCCACATGATGAGCGATGGTCCCGTCACCCAATACAGAAACAAGAGAACATGTACCTACTCAGCACTCTGCCATATATCTATGGATTCAAACAAATCACTTGGAACTTTTCTGAAAAGGTCCACGGGACGGGGGCACAGATGGCGTGGGTGGGGCTGTGAAACGTGCAGACAAATACATTCAAAGGGGGGAGGATGTGCAGACTCCCAAGGAGCTCTTCGAACTACTTGAGAAGAGTGGATCAAGCATCAAGTTGTTTTGGATTACAGATGTCACTAAGTACGATGAAGCTGTGCCAAACAACCTCGCTGGAGTCAAAGGAACCATGAAATTGCACCAGGTCACCTCCACAGTGGTCAGGGAAAATAAAACACAGTGAGGTGTCTTGCTTCTGCAGCAGACCAAGTATCTGCAACACCTGTTTCAGTGCTGTGGAAGTGAACTTCAATGAAGAACACCATCAGGAGAACACCATCACTGAGGAACAGCAAGATGAAGCTGCAGTTGTTGCCAAGTCAACACTTGCTGAAAGTCTAGGCAGTTTTGTCATTGTAGGCCAGGTGCTGAAGATGATTGGGGAGGAAGTACAGATCACCTGTATGCAGCAGCATGGAGTGAGGAATCTTTTTGTCTGGCCCCCTGTGCCAGACATTACCTTCTACTATCAGCTCCAGAGCATCTCGGCTGTCCGACACAGACTAGGCTGCTTTCCTGTCACACTAGTTATCTTGTTGTTATTAGTTGTTGTTAGTTGTTATTAGTCCCATCCTTCAACACCATGCAACACCATCTATCTCTTAACACCATCCATATTGGATTTCTATTTGCCATATATTTTTCAACTGTACTGTGATGTTTCAGAAAAGTTCTGAACCCTTCTATTCTCATTGTTTCTACAGATTGTAAATTGAAAATAAATTTTTTTTGCTAAAAGTATTATCATATTATTGATCGATTGACTATGACTTTTCAGATCACCCAGTAGTGCTATCTGCAGGGTTAGCTCCAGTTAAATATTGTAATCCTTCAGCCATTCCTGGACCTGTGACCAAAAACAAGCTATCAATGGACAGTATCAAAACAAATGATCTAATGATTCTGTCTCTTCGCAGCAAAATCTGCAGCGCTGGGAAGATTGTATCCCCCATATCAATAACATTCTATTGGTAGCAAGAATTTGTATAATAATTTAAATGGAAAACTTCTAAGTTTTGAATCCGGCGTCGTTTTGCGTATCAGTTCATAAACACTATGCCATGGAATTGGTACGTCTTAAATCTCTTCCCAACTATTTTGCAATCTATATGGGACGGCTGTCAATCCTTTGGTCCTTAAATGAAACTGGTATACTTTTTTATTCATCACAGTTTTCTTTAACCAATTATGATCTTCAATGCAGGGCCGACAGACAAGTTCCTTACTTTTTCCCCCTTCCACTTTCCTCTTCCATTTTTGCGGTAATGCTGTTGTATCAATATGTTTTGACCATGAGTTATTATCTAGTTTTGATGTTGTTGCAAATTTGTGCAAATGTATTTATGTTTTCAATAAACGTTGGAGACGAAATATAGTATACGTGTTGTCAACAATCTAAGCCAACCCCGTCTGTTTTGCCCAATAGTTATGCACACCTCGGTTTTGTTGCTAAACAACCAACCTGTCTAATGCCAGTTGTTACAGTAGATATTGAATGAGCTATTCATAGATTCTGACTGATACAGTCCGGAGTGAGTGTTTCACAAAAAACTGCAAAGTATCTCTCTCTGTCTCTCTTGGACACACACACACACACGCACACACACACACTGGGAAAGGTACTGTATCTGCATCTTCCAGAATATGGGAAGATCTTGAATCTCAGTTGGAGGGTGCAGGAGAAGCTCTGAATCAATATCCAGCGTAGCACGTAGCTTCAGGGACTAATCAAAACAGAGCTACAATATATATACAAAAGTATGTGGACACCCCTTCAAATTAGTGGATTCGGCTATTTCAGCCACATCCGTCTAGGAGCAACAAAAGGCTCAGCTGCGAAGTGGTAGGCCAGACAAGCTCACAGAACGGGACCGCCGAGTGCTGAAGCGCGTAGCTCATAAAAATCATCTGTCCTCGGTTGCAACACTCACTATCGAGTTCCAAACTGCCTCTGGAAGCAACATCAGCACAAGAACTGTTAATCGGGAGCTTCATGAAATAGGTTTCCATGGCCGAGCAGCCGCACGCAAGCCTAAGATCACCATGCTCAATGCCAAGCGTCGGCTGGAGTGGTGTAAAGCTTGCCACCATTGGACTCTGGAGCAGTAGAATAGCGTTCTCTGGCGTGATGAATCACGCTTCACCATCTGGCAGTCCGACGGACGAATCTGTGTTTGGCGGATGCCAGGAGAACGCTACCTGCCCGAATGCAAAGTGCCAACTGTAAAGTTTGGTGGAGGAGGAATAATGGTCTGGGGCTGTTTTTCATGGTTCGGGCTAGGCCCCTTAGTTCCATTGAAGGGAAATCTTAAGGCTACAGCATACAATGACATTCTAGACGATTCTGTGCTTCCAACTTTGTAGCAACAGTTTGGGAAGGCCCTTTCCTGTTTCTGCATGACAATGCAGTGTACAAAGTGAGGTCCATACAGAGATGATTTGTCGAGATTGGTGTGGAAGAACTTGACTGGCCTGACCTCAACCCCCATCGAACACCTTTGGGATGAATTGGAACGCCGACATCGAGCCAGGCCTAATCACCCAACATCAGTGCCCGACCGCACTAATGCTCTTGTGGCTGAATGGAAGCAAGTCCCCGCAAGTTCCAACATCTAGTGGAAAGCCTTCACAGAAGACTGGAGGCTGTTATAGCAGCAGAGAGGGGACCAACTCCATATTATTGCCCATGATTTTTGATTTTTGTTCGACGAGCAGTTGTCCACATACATTTGGCCATGTAGTGTATCTGAGACTGACTTAAGTTTTTCTTTTAACTTTGGGAAGAAGAACATAGGTCCTGTTATGCCTGCCGAAAACCAAACACTGCATTCCACAGTAAGAACCTCATACCAACCGTCAAGCATGGTGGTGGTAGTGTGGGGATGCCTCAGGACCTGGACGACTTGCCTTAATAGAAGGAACCATAAATTCTGCTCTGTATCAGAGAATTCTACAGGAGAATGTCAGGCCATCCGTCTGTGAGCTGAAACTGAAGCGAAGCTGGGTCATGCAGCAAGACAATGATCCAAAACATGCAATAAAGTCTACATGAAAATTGCTAAAAAGCAACAAATGTCTAGTTTTGGAATGGCCTAGTCAAAGTCCAGACCTAATCCCAATTGAGATGTTGTAGGACTTGAAAACCCATAAATGTAGCTGAGTTAAAGCAGTTCTTCATGCAAGAGTCGGCCAAAATTCCTCCACAGCGATGTGAGAGACTGATCAACAACTACAGGAAGCATTTGGTTTCAGTCATTGCAGCTAAATGTGGCACAACCAGTTATTGAGTGTACAGGGGAATTTGGATTTAATTTAGTTTGTTATTTGTAAACTCTGGTTCCCTTTATCTAATATTAGGTTTTGGTTGAAGATCTGATAACATTCAGTATAAAAAAATATGCAAAAATAGAGAAAATCTGAGGAAGGGGGCAAATACCTTTTCACGACATTGTATTTGTGCTATTTTGAGGTTTATCTGAATGGGGGCTGTACAAATTCAAAGAGTAAGCCTGTCTTGGACCTGTTCTTTATCTTTATTGTTTAGGTGTATCCATTATTCTCCACTGAGTAGGATGTCAGAAGATCCTACAGTATATAAAGGAAGTGCAGTGGTGTAAAGTACTTAAGTAAAAATACTTTAAAGTACTACTTAAGTTGTTTTTTGGGGTATCTGTACTTTACTTTACTATTTATATTTTTGACAACTTTTACTTTTACTTCACTACATTCCTAAAGAAAATTATGTTTTACTTCATACATTTTCCCTGACACGCAAAAGTACTCCTTACATTTTGAATACTTAGCAGGACAGGAAAATGGTACAATTCACACACTAATCAAGAGAACATCCCTGGTCATCCCTACTGCCTCTTACAGTGCATTCGGAAAGTATTCAGACCCCTAGACTTTTTCCACACTTTGTTACGTTACAGTCTTATTCTAAAATGGATGAAATTACAAATGTTCCTCATCAATCTACACACAATACCCCATAATGACAAAGCGAAAACAGGTTTTTAGAAATTTTAGCACAATTATATATATATAAAAAAAGATACCTTATTTACGCAAGTATTCAGACCCTTTGTTATGAGACTCGAAATTGAGCTCAGGTGCATCCTGTTTCCATTGATCATCCTTGAGATGTTTCTACGACTTGATTGGAGTCCACCTGTGGTAAATTTAATTGATTGGACATGATTTGGAAAGGCACACACCTGTCTATATAAGGTCTCACAGTTGACAGTGCATGTCAGAGCAAAAGCCAAGCCATGAGGTCGAAGGAATTGTCCGTAGAGCTCCGAGACAGGATTGTGTCGAGGCAAAGATCTGGGGAAGGGTGTCAAAAACATTCTGCAGCATTGAAGGTCCCCAAGAACACAGTGGCCTCCATCCTTCTTAAATGGAAGAGGTTTGGAACCACCAAGACTCTTCCTAGAGCTGGCTGCCCGGACAAACTGAGCAATCGGGGGAGAAGGGGAGGTGACCAAGAACCCGATGGTCACTCTGACAAAGCTCCAGAGTTCCTCTGTGGAGATGAGAGAACCTTCCAGAAGGACAACCATCTCAGTAGCACTCCACCAATCAGGCCTTTATGGTAGAGTGGCCAGACGGAAGCCACTCCTCAGTAAAAGGCACATGACATCCCGCTTGGAGTTTGTCAAAAGGAACCTAAAGGACTCTCAGACCATGAGAAACAAGATTCTTTGGTCTGATGAAACCAAGATGGAACTATTTGGCCTGAATGCCAAGTGTCACGTCTGGAGGAAACCTGGCACCATCCCTATGGGTTGGTGGTGGCAGCATCATGCTGTGGGGATGTATTTCAGCGGCAGGGACTAGGAGACTAGTCAGGATCGAGGGAAAGATGAACGGAGCAAAGTACAGAGAGATCCTTGATGAAATCCTGCTCCAGAGCGCTCAGGACCTCAGACTAGGGCGAAGTTTCACCTTCCAACAGGACAATGACCCTAAGCACACAGCCAAGACAATGCAGGAGTGGCTTGTCTCAATGTCCTTGAGTGGCCCAGCCAGAGCCCGAACTTGAACCCGATCGAACATCTTGGAGAGACCTGAAAATAGCTGTGCAGCGACGCTCCCCATCCAACCAGAATAGGCTTGAGAGGATCTGCAGAGAAGAATGGGATAAACTCCCCAAATACAGGTGTGCCAAGCTTGTAGCGTCATACCTAAGAAGACTTGTGGCTGTAATCGCTGCCAAAGGTGCTTCAACAAAGTACTGAGTAAAGGGTCTGAATACTTATGTAAATGTGATATTTCCTGGGTTTTATGGTATTGTATGTAGATTGATGAGTAAAAAAACAACAATTTAATCCATTTTAGAATAAGGCTGTAACGTAACAAAATGTGGAAAAAGTCAAGGGGTCTGAATAGTTTCCGAATGCACTGTATCTGGTGGACTCACGAAACACAAATGCTTCTTTGTAAATTATGTCTGAGTGTTGGAGCATGCCCCTGACTACCCATGAATTTAAAAAACAAGAAAATTGTGCCATCTGGTTTGCTTAATATAAGGAATTTGAAATGATTTATACTTTTGTTACTTATGTATATTTTAGCAATTGCATTTACTTTTGATACTTAAGTATATTTAAAACCAAATACTTTTAGACTTTTACTTAAGTAGTATTTTACTGGGTGACTTTTACTTGAGTAATTTACTATGAACGTATCTTCAGTATGACAATTAGGTACTTTTTCCACCACTGAGGAAGTGTGACCCGGTAAATTGGCAACACATCATCAGCACGATGATGTGCAAGGACAATGTCATTTTACTGTACTACTAATGTCCTTTTAATCTACTTCCTCCACAAGTAACTGGCTGGACCTGATGTGTACGCCTAATTTATTCCCTACAAGTGTACCTACTGTACAGTCTAGTTGTTATTGTGAAGCAGAGCAGGGCATTGATTAGCAGGATTCTCCAGATTTATCTCTCTAATGGTCAGAGGCTGATACCCAGAATATGAGTGAATGAAAGACGGGTTGGGCTCTGGAAGAGATGACAAACATGGGCAGCACACCACCTCTTCCTTCTCCCTCTGTTTAGGAGTTCAAAGAGTTGAATATCATTAAGCAAAGCCTCATCAAAACATGACCTTCATTTTGACGGGGCCAAATCAATCACTGCATAGTGTTGTTCTACCATAAAGATCTCTGAAATGTTACTCTTCTGCCCTCTAGTGGACATACATTTATACAGCAACCCAAAATCACCCCAAAGATGTCTGTGGCATTGTAGGTTAGGTAGATTGAAGGTTAAGAATAGTAAAGAATATAACTTATGTCTCAAATACATAAAAAAGGGAAGATAAAGTAGTTCATACCAAAACATACATTCATACTTATCAACTTGTTATGTGTGAGATCCGCACATGATCCACAGCATGTTTCCACCAACTAGTTATTCCAGTTCCTCCTCCTCAATTCAGCTACCTCCTCAATTCAGACATTGGTATGAGAACAAATAGCATTCTCTTGGAATAGTAATTTCCGATCTTCTTTACCTAAATGTAGTTTTTACTGTACATATCCTTAGAATTCTCCACTAGGTAGAAAGGACACAAGTCTTCTAATCCAATGTCTGATTCACAAATTCACTAAAATGGTCTGAAACACTCTCATAACACTCCTTAATGAAAATACCACTCCCTTCATAGTTGAGGTCATCACTGGGGGAGCTGTCTGGGGAAGCGTGTACCTTTGTTCCTCTCCCAGAGGAAGACTTTAGCAGATGGCATCAGACTTTTACTGTGAACTCAAGGATGTTAATTTGTGCTCTTTTCTATCTTTGCACTGTCTGAATATTGCATTGCTGCTTTGGTGGTGTCAAGATGTACCGGTAAGCAGACTACTGGTCAGACAAGTCCCATCTAATTCATGATTATCACCTCACATTGAACATACATTAAATTGAATCTTGTTTAACATACATACTGTGCATAATTACCGTTATGTATTTAGTGTTTGAACACTTTGACAAACAGCCAAATGTTTATTTTGTAGCAGTTTGTGTTTTTGTGTAAAAGATCAGGTACATCAAAGGTTTGCACAGTTGATGTTCAGTGGAGCTAAAAAGCTAATTCAACAGCTGCAGGTGGGAGGTAGAGAGGGATTTGTGTCTTGTTATTCTATTGTTAGGGCTGGCTTCTCATGAATCTCTTTCTAGACATGGCAAGCTCAGACATAACTTTACCCCTCCTCAACCGCAAAAAAAGCTGTTTTGGAAATCTGGTCATTGTGGTGATGTCTATGGCCTGGAGCATGTTTAGGAAAAACTCTGGGCCCAAGGGATAGCTCCCTGTATATCACATACTGCAGTTGGAGTTGGTGAACCCTATTGTATTCTTCCAGCCTTTTTTGAAGTGACGGACCCCACTGGGCAACTGGTTGCAGTGCGAGGGATGCCTGTGGTTTTGGGGTGCAGGTTCATCCCTGATCCCAGCTATGCCCAGGAAGGCCTGGTGGTCACATGGCAGAGGGTGGAGGATTCCAGTGTGCTCCACAGCTTCTACTACAGCCAGAATCAACTGGAGTGATAGAGCCCAGAATACTGGAGTAGGACAGCCCTCTATCTCTCTGAGCTGCAGGGGGGGAAACGCCTCTCTGAGGATCCTGGAGGTCGAACCATAGGACACTGCTAACTGAGCACAGATATCGGCCAATCTGAAGGGAACCGGCAAAGCCCAGGTACGGCTGGAGTATGCAGGTGCGCTGGTAAACGGTAATGATTTATACATGTGATATGGTCCTCTGTAGCTTAATTGGTAGAGCATGGCGCTTGTAACGCCAGGGTAGTGGGTTCGATCCCCGGGATCACCCATACGTAAAAATGTATGCACACATGACTGTAAGTTGCTTTGGATCAAAGCGTCTGCTAAATGGCATATTATTATTATATATGGTGGACACAATAGATGATTGAACCTTTTGGATCAGCCTCATATTCCTGAAACAAACTGAATTGGCAGCATTGATAAAAGTCAGTTTGAGCATACATGTCAATCCCAATAATGTCACTGTGGTGTATGAGAGCGAAGGCTACCCAGAACCAGAAGTACATTGGGAGGGCCCTGCAGGACAGGAGCTACCCCACTACACAGAGGTCGATCCATGGGAAGAGGCGACAAGACTCATGTTACGACACTAACAGTACATTTTTGAGAGATTACGTGGGCTGTTCTCTTTACAATAACACTATTCAAAAGAAATAACCCCCCACTGTTGCTGTAATACGTTTTGTTTTATTTACACTGAACAAAAATATAAATGGAACATGCAACAATTTAAAAGATTTTACTGAGTTACAGTTCATATAAGGAATTAGGTCAACTGAAATAAATTCATTAGGCCCTAATCTATGGATTTCACATGACTGGGAATGAAGATATGCATCTGTTGGTCACAGATACAAAAAAACAAAAAGGTTGATCAGGCTATTGATTGTGGCCTGTGGAATGTTGTCCCACTCCTCATCAATGGCTGTGCGAAAATGATGGATATTGGCGGGAACTGGAACACGCTGTCGTACATGTCGATCCAGAGCATCCCAAACATGCTCAATGGGTGACGTCTGGTGAGTATACAGGCCACTGGGACATTTTCAGCTTCCAGGAATTGTGTACAGGTCCTTGCAACATGGGTCCTTGCTTTATCATGCTGAAATATGAGGTGATGGCGGAAGATGAATGGCACGACAATGGGCCTCAGGATCTCGTCACTGTTTCTCTGTGCATTCAAATTGCCATCGATAAAATGCAATTGTGTTCATTGTCCATAGCTTATGCCTGCCCATACCATAATCCCACCGCCACCATGGGGCACTCTTCACAACGTTGACATCGGCAAACCGCTCACCCACATGACACCATACACGCTGTCTGCCATCTGCCCGATACAGTTGAAACCCGGATTCATCCGTGAAGAGCACACTTCTCCAGCATGCCAGTGGCCATCGAAGGTGAGCATTTGCCCACTGATGTCGGTTACGACGCCAAACTGCAGTCAGGTCAAGACCCTGGTGAGGACAACGAACACGCAGATGAGCTAACCTGAGACAGTTTGAACAAACCGTTTCATCAGCTGTCCGGGTGGCATACGATCCCGCAGGTGAAGAAGCCGGATGTGGAGGTCCTGGGCTGGCGTGACTACACGTGGTCTGCGGTTGTGAGGCCGGTTGGACGTAATGCCAAATTCTCTAAAATGACGTTGGAGGCGGCTTATGGTAGAGAAATGAACATTAAATTATCTGGCAACAGCTCTGGTGGACATTACTGCAGTCAGCATGCCAATTGTAAGCTCCCTCAAAACTTGAGACATCTGTAGCATTGTGTTGTGTGACAAAACTGCACATTTGAGTGACCTTTTATTGTCCTCTGCACAAGGTGCACCAGTGTAATGATCATGCTGTTTAATCAGCTTATTGATATGCCACAGCTGTCAGGTGGATGGATTATCTTGGCAAGGAGAAATGCTCACTAACAGGGATGTAAACAAATTTGTGCACATTTGAGAAAAATAAGCTTTTTGTGCATATGGAACATTTCTGGGATCTTTTATTTCAGCTCATGGAACATGGGACCAACACTTTTACATTTTGCGTTTATATTTTTGTTCAGTATATATTATACAATAATCCTGAAAGTCACCATTTCAAAATAAAAAATATATAAACCCAAAATAACTTGTTCACTCAGGTATCTTTATTTTCCAGAAAAAGCATTAGTGTGTTTGGTGATTCATTGGTATGAAACATCTTGGCCGAACCACTGCATGCCTGTGATGGGGTGGATCCCAGCCTGGATCCTTTGATGTATTTTTATTCACTGAGAAGTGTGGCACCTGAAATTCTTAAATAAATATCTAGCTGTATAAATACAGTACATATGACAACAACAACAAAAAATGTCAACACCCCTGCTCGGTCTCTCAGCCAAGAATCTTTTAAAATCCCTAGTACATTCATTATTTTGTGCCATCGTTGTAATATATATATTTTTTATGATTCTATCTCCTCTTGATACTTTTTGGATTAATTTGTGATCCTTAAAAATAATAATAAAAACCTTAATTATTGGCATTCCTCAATCAATACCGCTCAGAGCACTTACGAGAAGAGCCAGGTGACTTACACTATGGATACAAAAGTATGTGGACACCCCTTCAAATGAGTGGATTCAGCTATTTCAGCCCCACCCATTGCTGACAGATGTATAAAATCGAGCACACAGCCATGTAATCTCCATAGACAAACATTGGCAGGAGAATGGCCTTACTGAAGAGCTCAGTGACTTTCAACGTGGCACCGTCATAGGACGCCATCTTTCCAACAAGTCAGTTGTTGCTAGAGCTGCCCATCAACTGTAAGTGCTGTTACTGTGAAGTGGAAACGTTTAGGAGCAACAAAAGGCTCAGCTGTGAAGTGGTAGGCCACACAAGCTCACAGAATGGGACCGGTGAGTGCTGAAGTGTGTAATAATTGTCTGTCCTCGGTTGCAACATTCACTACCGAGTTCCAAACTGCCTCTGGAAGCAGCGTCGGCACAAGAACTGTTAGTCAGGAAATGAGTTTCCGTGGCCGAGTAGCCACACACAAGCCTAAGATCACCATGCACAATGCCAAGCGTCGGCTGGAGTGGTGTAAAGCTCGCCGCCATTGAACTCTGGAGCAGTGGAAACGCGTTCTCTGGAGTGATGAATCATGCTTCACCAACTGGCAGTCTGACAGACAAATCTGGGTTTGGCGGATGCCAGGAGAACAATACCTGCCCCAATGCATAGTGCCAACTGTAAAGTTTGGTGGAGGAGGAATAATGGTTTGGGCTGGGCCCCTTAGTTCCAGTGAAGGGAAATCTTAACGCTACAGCATACATTCTAGACGATTCTGTGCTTCCAACATTGTGGCAACAGTTTGGGGAAGGCCCTTCCCTGTTTTAGCATGACAATGCCCCCCGTGCACAAAGCGAGGTCCATACAGAAATGGTTTGTCAAGATCTGTGTGGAAGAAATTGACTGGTCTGCACAGAGCCCTGACCTCAACCCCATCGGACACCTTTGGGATGAACTGGAAAGCCGACTGCGAGCCAGGCCTAATCGCCCAACATCAGTACCCGACCTCACTAATGCTCGTGGCTGAATGGAAGCAAGTCCCCGAAGCAATGTTCCAACATCTAGTGGAAAGCCTTTACATTTTTACATTTTTGTCATTTAGCAGTTGCTCTTATCCAGAGCGACTTACAGGGGCAACTAGGGTTAAGTGCCTTGCTCAAGGGCACAGACAGACTTTTCAACTAGTCGGCTCGGGGATTCGAACCAACAACATTTCGGTTACTGGCCCAACGCTCTTAACTGTTTTTTTTTGGGGGGGGCGATGGATCAGCTTAATATTGCAGATAGATTGTATCTTCTATCAATGTAATTGTCTGCATCACTTCCAATCCCCCATGTTTTTTATATATATACTCCCCTTTATTACTTTTCAACCCCGCCATCCTTTCCCTACTTGGAGTAAATTAGTGAACAACAATGCCCAGGCCTCTACTTCCGGTCTATACTTACTATCTACACCTTATGGACAGTTAATTTTACAATAATTCTATTATATATATACAGTGGGGAAAAAAAGTATTTAGTCAGCCACCAATTGTGCAAGTTCTCCCACTTAAAAAGATGAGAGAGGCCTGTAATTTTCATCATAGGTACACGTCAACTATGACAGACAAAATGAGAAAAAAAAAACCCAGAAAATCACATTGTAGGATTTTTTATGAATTTATTTGCAAATTATGGTGGAAAATAAGTATTTGGTCAATAACAAAAGTTTCTCAATACTTTGTTATATACCCTTTGTTGGCAATGACACAGGTCAAACGTTTTCTGTAAGTCTTCACAAGGTTTTCACACACTGTTGCTGGCCCAATTTTGGCCCATTCCTCCATGTAGATCTCCTCTAGAGCAGTGATGTTTTGGGGCTGTCGCTGGGCAACACGGACTTTCAACTCCCTCCAAAGATTTTCTATGGGGTTGAGATCTGGAGACTGGCTAGGCCACTCCAGGACCTTGAAATGCTTCTTACGAAGCCACTCCTTCGTTGCCCGGGCGGTGTGTTTGGGATCATTGTCATGCTGAAAGACCCAGCCACGTTTCATCTTCAATGCCCTTGCTGATGGAAGGAGGTTTTCACTTAAAAATTCACGATACATGGCCCCATTCATTCTTTCCTTTACACGGATCAGTCGTCCTGGTCCCTTTGCAGAAAAACAGCCCCAAAGCATGATGTTTCCACCCCCATGCTTCACAGTAAGTATGGTGTTCTTTGGATGCAACTCAGCATTATTTGTCCTCCAAACACGACGAGTTGAGTTTTTACCAAAAAGTTATATTTTGGTTTCATCTGACATTCTCCCAATCCTCTTCTGGATCATCTAAATGCACTCTAGCACACTTCAGACGGGCCTGGACATGTACTGGCTTAAGCAGGGGGACACGTCTGGCGCAGCAGGATTTGTGTCCCTGGCGGCGTAGTGTGTTACTGATGGTAGGCTTTGTTACTTTGGTCCCAGCTCTCTGCAGGTCATTCACTAGGTCCCCCCGTGTGGTTCTGGGATTTTTGCTCACCGTTCTTGTGATCATTTTGACCCCACAGGGTGAGATCTTGCGTGGAGCCTCAGATCGAGGGAGATTATCAGTGGTCTTGTATGTCTTCCATTTCCTAATAATTGCACCCACAGTTGATTTCTTCAAACCAAGCTGCTTACCTATTGCAGATGCAGTCTTCCCAGCCTGTTGCAGGTCTACAATTTTGTTTCTGGTGTCCTTTGACAGCTCTTTGGTCTTGGCCATAGTGGAGTTTGGAGTGTGACTGTTTGAGGTTGTGGACAGGTGTCTTTTATACTGATAACAAGTTCAAACAGGTGCCATTAATAAAGGTAACGAGTGGAGGACAGAGGAGCCTCTTAAAGAAGAAGTTACAGGTCTGTGAGAGCCAGAAATCTTGCTTGTTTGTAGGTGACCAAATACTTATTTTCCACCATAATTTGCAAATAAATTCATAAAAAATCCTACAATGTGATTTTCTGGATTTTGTTTTCTAAATTTGTCTGTCATAGTTGACGTGTACATTATGATGAAAATTACAGGCCTCTCTCATCTTTTTAAGTGGGAGAACTTGCACAATTGGTGGCTGACTAAATACTTTTTTTCCCCACTGTATATATATTAATTTTTTTGCTCCTGAACATCTTCTACTCTCAACCTCTCCGATCATTTTCATGATGTCCATCCGGTTTGCTTTTATATGCCATATCTTTCTAACTGTACTCTTTCCCAAAAGCTCCCAACATACAACCTATATACTTATTATGGACACAGTATGCTTACATTATTAGCTATCTTTGTTATTATTTGTTGTTATTTGATATTAGTCCCATCTTCCAACGCTCTTAACTGTTGGCTATCTGCCGCCTTTCCAGAAGAGTAGAGGCTGTTATAGCAGCAAAGGGGGGGGGACCAACTCCATATGAATGCCCATTATCTTGGAATGAGATGTTCGACGAGCAGGTGTCCACATACTTTTGGTCATGTAGTGTATCTTGAGCAGTTACTCTGCTGCTGCTCATGTTTGCTTCTCTCTGGATATCTGTCTGTAAACAATTCAAATTCAGGGAAATATTACACTTCACACATCCATTTTCAAAGCCTATGCTGTTGCCCTTAATCAAATGTCCATTCACACAGGCACATAGAGGTTTGTTTCTATTGTCCTGTTCCCTTCTGGGACAGTTTCTCTGTAGTAATATCCTCAGATGTCAATGATGGCAAAGATCTCGGGCTTGTCGATGTCATGGATCTGCATGGCTGAGTAAGTGATGGCCTTCACTTCTGTCCCCTTTAGGGACAATATACACATAGTTTAGGGACACTTTCAAAAACACTAAAATACAAACATTTTTAAATCAGAAATTACACCTTTTCTGAATCAATGAAAACAGTCTGATATGCCTACTAATCATCATGTATGTATCATGTTTCAGTAACAGAATACATATCTCAAAACCTCTGTTGGATAAACAATCTTCATCAGGTCATAAACAGTAATTATGGCTTATGGCCAGGAGGGAGTCATACAGGAGACCTCTTTGTGGTCAGTTCAGGTCAAGAGATGGTGAAACATATCAGGTGCATCTCCCATTCGCTCACCTGTGGATGCTTGACCAAGTTGAACTCTTCTCCCCACCTACAACAGCAGAGAAAAACTGAATGTGAGGCATGGAGGGAAACTGAGAACGAACCAGAACTCCAGGCATAGGAACTCAGGGAGGAAGTAATGATAACATGCAACCCTCGTCTTTCTCAGGGGTAGGAGAATGTCAAATAACCTAAAACCAACCCACCATATCCCCTCAGACGGTTTAATCAAAAGTCGATGATCAATCACATGCGAGTATAAATTAGTACAACCTAGTGAGCAAAAACGGTAAAAACTAAATCTTGATGTGTGTAACTTTAGATCAATTTACCCAATGGAGCGGATTTTGAAGTGCATCCTGTCAATGTGCAAAACTTTAACCTCCTAGAAGACAGAAATTAAGTTAGGCAATACCTTATTATTGTAACTGCTAAATGAAATTGGTAGTTGCCACCATGATGTATTTTTTCAAAGCTTATTACATTTGAAGTAGGAGCTATTTGAAGCAAACAATAGCGCTTTGGTAATTAACTGTGTTGTAAGGAGGGATACAAGATAAATAAACACTTGTGGTAAATGTAATGACATGTTATCTTCCAGTTGTAATGAAGTTTCAAACTCAATACATTTTTTGCAATGGAATTATGTGCATGCTCCTTTGACATCATACAATTATACAGACAGGCACAAAGAAAGCTATACATCTATTGATGGGGGTAGGAGAGAGCGAGCTCCATGTAGCCTCACTGGCTAACATGACTAACATGACTTAGTATTAATATATTGAAGGCCCTTACTCTGGGAATAAAGAAAAGATCTGCACTGAATTTGAATAACCAGTCATCTAGGAAGTGAAAAAGAAGAGATTCCATGTCATCACCTGGTCAGGAAACAAAGAGACATTATAAGGAAGTATTGAACGCAATGGTAAGTAAAATATTGACCCATATATGAAACATAATTACATTTACATAACATTAGTCATTTAGCAGACGCTCTTATCCAGGAGCGACTTACAGTAGTGAGTGCATAAATTTTTTCCCCCGTACTGGTCCCCCATAATCTACTACAGAAATGTACTGTCTCTATGAGTATTATGCCTGTTTTCAGTCTGTTATTCCATTTCACCTTCTGACTCCACTTCTACTGTGTCAATGGGCTCCACTGTCTCTGTATCTGTCATATACCCAAACATCGCCATGGCACACTGCTCAAAGGCCTCCTCCAGCGAGTCTCCCCAAGAGTGGAGCCTAGGAACATACATAAGAGTGATGAGACAGATGCAAGACAAACCCACTGGGCACAGAGGTTAATTCAACGTCTATTCTACATTGGTTCAATGTAATTTCATTGAAATGACGTGAAAACAACGTTGATTCAACCAGTGTGTGCCAAGTGGGAAGCCACTCCGTACGGTCAAGTCACAGATCGCTGCTCTGCATTATCAGGTAGGTTTTGTGGATTTCGCAATAAAGGTGTATCCACCACTGTTAAGGGTAGTAGCAGCAGTTGCTGTGGTTCATGGGTAGTCCACTTACTGTACATCAGCAGTGTGGTCCAAATCTAGAGAGAAACCAAATGACAAGATGAATAGATAGATCAATTATTCAACTCATGTTACTACAATACAGTAGAGTGGGCTATAAGGTAAACATTCAATCCAATTTGTAAGGGTATTCATCTACTAGGTCTAGCTACAATATCAATGTGTCAATGAAGCAATTTATGGTGGTAGAGCTGTCTCCTCCACTAAAGATACTCTTCCATTGTAAATGCAAACAGAAACCCATTAATGTACTTCCTGGTGAACAATCTCAAAACAAACCAAAGCTAGCTAACGTTAAGCATGTTCATAACAGATTATCTACACAAGTTCGCAACTCACATTCATACTTCTTGTTGATCGCCGGGTATTTTGACTTGGTATCTTTCTGTGACTCGGTAAGATCAAGCTCACGATCATCCATTGTGATTTCTTTAGTTGATTTGATCCCTAAACTACTGAAACGTATACTTGCTGTTGCAACAACATGTATGTTTCAGGAAGTATTGTCAGTGTAGTGACCAATCAGGTACCAAAGATATCTCGTTCTTCTTCTTCTTCGTCTTCGTCTTCGTCTTCTTCTTTGGTATAATGGCGTTCGCCACCTACTGTGAAGGTGGATAATAAAGATCCCCAAAATAACATAATGCGGGGTAAAAAATATCGCGTTTTGCTGGGTCGTCACTAGTTACCACAGTCACAGAGTCATAAACCCCGCCCATTTTTAGAATGTATCTTATTAAGATTTGATTTTAAACCTAACCTTAACCCTAACATTAACCACACTGATAACCTTATGCCTAACGCTAGCCATTAGATTAAGATGAAAAAGCAAATTTTGGTTTTCATGAATTTTTACGATATAGCCACTTTGTGGCTGTTCTATCTAGTGGAAACAGTTTCGGTAACCCGGAATCCTGTCGGAGCCTTTTCTTTGAAGAATACAAATACGACGTCTTCCGGTTTAGTTGACGCTGATTGGCTATTTAACCTCTACAGAGTTCCCGCCAAGGTAGCCCGGCTGCGTGCTTATTCTTCATGAAACGCTATTTCTGAAAATATAGCTACTTGTGTAATATTATCAACGCCATGGCTGATAAAGAAGGTAATTTCATTCAAAAGTGAATAAGCTAGCTACCAAGGTAGGCCAGGAAGGACGGGGGCTCCCGGCGTATCAATCGTGAAGATAATTAATTAATAATTTTATACAAAGAAAATTAGCCTGCTACCTAGCTAGCTAGCAAACAAGCAAGCAAAATGTATTCAAAAGGCAAGCTTTGTTTAATGTCTGAGACACAACCTGTTTGGGGGAGTGTAAAGAGTTAGCGAACGTTTGCTCAATTTGTTAGTACGTTTGCTAACAACATCGGGGAAACCCTACTCAACGGGCGTAACTATTAGTTAGCTAGCTAGCTAGCTAGCTAACTAGCTAACACTTTCTCAATGTTAAAGTGCCCTTCTCAATCACACCTATATTTCATTTGAATGGGTTGCTGCTAATATGAGTTACATTTAAATCTGTCTCGCTTGACTTTCATTCTGTTTTACAGCAGCGTTTGATGATGCTGTGGAGGAGAGGGTGATAAATGAGGAGTACAAGATATGGAAGAAGAACACGCCCTTCCTCTATGACCTGGTGATGACCCACGCCCTGGAGTGGCCCAGCCTCACAGCACAGTGGCTACCTGATGTCACCAGGTAGGGTTCATTTGGTGCTTTCAAGACAACTGGGAACTTGGAAAATAAACGAGGTCAAATCATGACGTAAAAATGTATGCACACGACTGTAAGTCGCTTTGGATAAAAGCGTCTGCTAAATGGCTTATTATTATTATTATTATGACCGTGATCTTCAGGGTGGAAAGTCAGAGCTCTAGAAAGATACCAGAGTTTCTGATTTGGATGACCTTTGAAAACTATTTTTCCCAGTCTGAGCTCATTTCTCCCCCCCAAGTTCCCAGTTGTCTAAGTTCCCAGTTGTCTTGAATGCAGCAACTATCTGCATCTCAATACAGGAATACATAGCTAGCTATAGTTCCCATGAATACCAGATACTTGTGCTGATACAGAAGACTGCCTTTGCAAGATTACTGAGAGTGGGAAGGTGTCTTTAGGAAGATCATTTTTGGTCTCCATATGTGTTGCAAAGATATCCTTGTGTGGACCACATTGAGTTTCTAATGCCCCCTATTACATAAGAAAACTGTTTTAAATGTATCTATTTATGTTTTGTAACACCTTTTTTTCTATAATTTTAGACCTGAGGGAAAGGATTTCAGTGTACACAGGCTGGTTCTTGGCACACACACCTCAGATGAACAGAATCACCTGGTCATTGCCAGCGTGCAACTGCCCAATGACGACGCACAGTTTGATGCTTCTCACTATGATAGTGAGAAAGGTGGTGAGAGAATGTTTTTGTTACAATTACAACCTTTCTGCATACATGTTTTCAGGCTTTGGTTCATTCAAAATATTGTACCGGTGGTGATATACATTGGTCCTTTTCTCTGTAGCTCACTGATCTCTGACTCTCTCTCCCTTCAGAGTTTGGAGGCTTTGGCTCAGTCAGCGGTAAGATAGAGATTGAAATCAAGATCAACCACGAGGGAGAGGTGAACAGAGCCCGCCACATGCCCCAGAACCCCTGCATCATCGCCACCAAAACCCCAACCAGTGACGTGCTTGTCTTTGACTACACCAAACATCCCTCCAAACCAGGTGGGTCTGCTTACTGCACATTTAAACAGTATAGCCAGGAATTTCCAAGTCCTGCTTTAAAAATGTTTTGTAATAACGTGCTTACTTGTGTACTACAGATCCATCTGGAGAGTGCACCCCAGATCTGCGTTTGAGGGGACACCAGAAGGAGGGCTACGGTCTCTCCTGGAACCCCAACCTGAGTGGCTGCCTTCTCAGTGCTTCTGATGACCATGTGAGTGACTTGTCACTTGACCCAGAGCAAGTGCTTGAACACTCTTCCTCCCTCCTCTCCTCCCTTGTCTTTCCTTTCTCACCTTGTTTCCTGTCTGCAGACTATCTGTATGTGGGACATCAGTGCCGTTCCTAAGGAGGGGAAGGTTGTGGACGCTAAGACCATCTTCACTGGACACACAGCTGTTGTGGAGGACGTTTCCTGGCATCTACTGCATGAGTCGCTCTTTGGATCTGTAGCTGATGACCAGAAACTCATGATGTAAGGCTCCATGAGATGAACAACTCCCCTACAAAAACAAACTAACTTTGAATGACACGAATGAGCTTCAGCAGCAGCATTGTTTGGTCTTGCTCATTGAACAATAACATTGTTGATTACTGTGTTTACTGTGCAGTTGGGACACGCGATCAAACAATACGTCAAAACCTAGCCATGCTGTGGACGCCCACACTGCAGAGGTCAACTGTCTGTCCTTCAACCCTTACAGCGAGTTCATCCTGGCCTCGGGCTCAGCAGATAAGGTGGGCTGGATCTCTTACTGCTTCCAAGATTATCTTTCATAATGTAGTTAGTGAAGCAGTAGTGTGGATTTAACTGGTTGTAACTGTTTTCCCATTTTAAGACTGTTGCTCTTTGGGACCTGAGGAACCTGAAACTGAAGCTGCATTCGTTTGAGTCTCACAAAGATGAGATCTTCCAGGTATGTTAAGTCATGAAGCTGACAATTATTCCCTATGACGTTTGTTTTGCACAAGCTGTGTGTTTTGGACCAGATGGTGCATCTATGACTAAGTTGCATCAAACCTATCTCTGCTCCTTTCCTCCCTTAAGGTCCAGTGGTCTCCTCATAATGAAACCATCCTGGCCTCCAGTGGCACAGACAGACGACTCAACGTGTGGGACCTCAGTAAAATCGGAGAGGAGCAGTCACCAGAGGATGCTGAGGATGGTCCACCTGAACTGCTGTTCATTCACGGTGGTCACACGGCTAAAATCTCAGACTTCTCGTGGAACCCCAATGAGCCCTGGGTCATCTGCTCTGTGTCTGAGGACAACATCATGGAAGTTTGGCAGATGGTAAGACCCCAGGACAGACAGTGCTCTGTCAAACAGTGGGAGGCTATAGAGAATAGTTACATTTATTAATTTCATGAGGCATAAGTAACAGGTTTGAAAGGATGCAGAAGCACTAACATAGTACTACTAGTATTATCATCTTACTATAATATGTAGAATCCCCTTTTTTAAAATATATTAGTAGGAGTACTAAGAATGTCTTTCCATCTTCCAGGCTGAGAACATCTACAATGACGAGGACCCAGAGGGAGCAGCAGACACTGAGGTCCAGGCATGAGTGAAACCTGTCAATCACACAACACCCCTCCATTGATCACATCCTCAAAACAGATTTTTTTTTAACAGGACACAACATTTAAATGTCTTTAAAAAGATACAGAGGGCATACGAGTGGGTTGTTTGGCATTTTTGTAGGGTGAAACAAATACATGTAGGGGGAAAACATCTTAAATGATGCTCATTGTGTTTGTTCTTAGTAACCTATTTATACAGTTTCATTTCATAAGAAATTACATAGATTTTCATTTCATTCCCTTAACAGCTGTATTGTAGATTTCCCCAATCACCTTTGTATGTCTAGCATCCCTGTGTCTGTATTGCTTTGTCTTTGTATGCCACATCTGCATTGGATTCCTTTTTGCTTTGTGTGTTCATAATAAAAATTGTATTTACATTAGACCCTTCATGCACAGTGTAGTTTACAGTTAAGACAGGCTGATCTCACAGCCAAGGCGAACTATCATAATATTGGCATTGTTGATGCATTAAGAGCAGATTACATTATTGGCTAAATGTACCATCAAGGACACTTGCAAACACAATACATGTTTGGTCTGGAGGGGTTGTGGATATTCCAGGTGTTTTGTCAACTGTCCTGTACTTCCATGGGAAAGTTATGATTACCCTTCAGCAATTGTCTTGCTTACTTCAATACAGCCCCTGTAAGAAAATAATAAAATCACCTTGAGACTCCCAGGAATGTTAATTGTGCATGTCATCCTATCTATACAGACAATTGTAAGTGGTACAGTCTTAAAATATAAATTTGATGTATTCAATGAAAACCTTCATTCCTAAGGGTCAAAATGGATGGTCTCTGCTAGTTCTCTACTTCTCATGGCCAGTAGCATACCACACCCTACCTGTGAAAGTCCAACTCTCAAAAGTCCTTTAAATTTTTCCAATTGTCTGTTTGCCTTTTTCTGAAAATGAAGCTTCAGCTTCCTCATGGTCTCGTCAACGGAGTCCACAGTCTCCTGATGAGAAGAAATTAGAACCGTTACATCACACCTTTACTGGCTCAAGGTATCCTTCCCAGCCTGCCTCCTCCAGAGCAGGGCTAGCAGTCGCGGCTCAAACCAGCCTTCTAGATTCCTCATGCTGCCACTGAGGCACAGTGACATCGCTCACGGCCCGGTCCTTCAGGGTGTTCAGCTGGTTGTGCTGGGTCTCCAATTGTTGGCCCAGGGTAGGGGAGGGAATGGTCGGCAGGGATGTAGAGCAGGGGTTGTGGGTTCGATTCCCACGGGGGGTATGAAAAATAAAAAAAAGAATGTATGCACTCACTAACTGTAAGTCGCTCTGGATAAGAGCGTCTGCTAAATGACTAAAATGTAAATGTCTCCAGAAGCTGGGCTAACCTCCTCGGTGAGACTCTGGACATGGGCCTGGAGCTCCTCCTAGGGGCAGAAAAATGAATAAAAGCTAGTTTACACTCATACTAACACAATGTGTGATTAACTCTCTGATGACAGGCAGCCATTAACACAACGATAACAAATCTGTGGTAACGTCCATCAACATAACACGTCAACACAATGAAAAGTCGCATCAAAGGGATGACCAAGAACATAAAAAATAAAAAAATCACAGGAAAATGTTGAGAAAAAGTAATCACCCATCATACTGTTACCGCTCACTCAGGGTACATTAACTACTTTCTCACAAAAGCTTACATGCAATGTTGTGGGGGTTCCACTCCACTTTACCTGTGTGACTGTGGACTGGGCCATCTCATACTGTCGTGCAGCCAGCTGGCTCTGGATACAGTCTCTGGCTATGACAAACCGCTTACTCTTCACCTGTCCCACCTCTATCTGCAGATTAATATACTCCAACTGGATGCTGGTAAGACTCTACGTGCCTCTAACAACTGTCCCTTCAGAGCCTCCTTAGCCTGCAGATCCAGGTGCAACAGCTCCCATACCAATTCGTCCCTCCGACTTTCCAGACGGCCCACGTCTATGCACTCCTCAAAGAGCAGCCTCACACTGTCCATGCTATCCTTCACCTGGACAAAGGTATGTTCCACCTCAGTGATGCGTCCTTGAGCCATATATCCGGTTCAAGAGTGGGTTAGTGCTGCCATTAGGCTGCTCTCCACAGAATGTGCCTCCTCCATATACTCCTCTTCAGAGTGCAAGTCCTCTCTCGACTCAACTTCCCTCCCTCTCTGTAGATCCGTCATTGGTGTCTCCATCACCTGTCAAAAGAAGTGGAAGTAGACAAGGATAGGAAGAAGAGGAAAGGGTAAGAGAGAGTTTGTGTTGCACTCACAGATCATCCAGACTGATAAGTCATGGGATCCACAGTGAAATAGCAAGACTTAAGATTCATGGGGACCAGAGCTCTTTCAAAGCCAAGCTTAATCTATGAAATTGCACAAGAATAGACTGAGAAAAGCACGAGGATCCAGTCAACATTACAGATATGTTTTTGTGATTCCACCATCATATGAGCTTCTATCTAGACATATACTGTATATTCCTCTCTTATCACTTCTATAGTATGCGTCTGTGCTCCTGATTGCGAAGTCTGTCTATTCTTACCTCTATCTGATCTTGATATGATATGATATGGCATAAACAGTGACATTCTCAGACATTGTAATATACATGAAGTGTACAGGCTGCTGCATGTCATAATTTTACCCATATGTATTTCCAAATTGTACATGAAATCATCTTTAATTCGCTTAGCATATTTGTCAGTTTTATATTGATATTTATATATTTGCACCAAAAAAGACAAACAGTGCAGACAAAAACAAAGTAAAAAGGTATGCAGGTGAGGTTTGAAACCCAAGAGGGCTTATATGAAAACCACACCCAAAAAAGTAACAATATACAGTCGTGGTCAAAAGTTTTGAGAATGACACAAGTATTGGTCTTCACAAAGTTCGCTGCTTCAGTGTTATGAGATATTTTTGTCAGATGTTACTATGGTATACTGAAGTATAATTACAAGCATTACATAAGTGTCAAAGGCTTTTATTGACAATTACATTAAGTATTTGCAAAGAGTCAATATTTGCAGTGTTGACCCTTCTTTTTCAAGACCTCTGCAATCCACCCTGGCATGCTGTCAATTAACTTCTGGGCCACATCCTGACTGATGGCAGGCCATTCTTGCATAATCAATGCTTGGAGTTTGTCAGAATTTGTGGGTTTTTGTTTGTCCACCCGCCTCTTGAGGATCGACCACAAGTTCTCAATGGGATTAAGGTCTGGGGAGTTTCCTGGCCATGGACCCAAAATGTTGATGTTTTGTTCCCCGAGCCAATTAGTTATCACTTTTGCCTTATGGCAAGGTGCTCCATCATGCTGGAAAAGGCATTGGTCGTCACCAAACTGTTCTTGGATGGTTGGGAGGATGTGTTGGTACCATTCTTTATTCATGGCTGTGTTCTTAGGCAAAATTGTGAGTGAGCCCACTCCCTTGGCTGAGAAGCAACCCCACACATGAATGGTCTCAGGATGCTTTACTGTTGGCATGACACAGGACTGATGGTAGCGCTCACCTTGTCTTCTCCGGACAAGGTGTTTTCCGGATGCCCCAAACAATCGGAAAGGGGGTTCATCATAGAAAATGACTTTACCCCAGTCCTCAGCAGTCCAATCCCTGTACCTTTTGCAGAATATCAGTCTGTCCCTGATGTTTTTCCTGGAGAGAAGTGGCTTCTTTGCTGCCCTTCTTGACACCAGGCCATCCTCCAAAAGTATTTGCCTCACTGTGCATGCAGACGCACTCACACCTGCCTGCTGCCATTCCTGAGCAAGCTCTGCACTGGTGGTGCCCCGATCCTGCAACTGAATCAACTTTAGGAGACGGTCCTGGCGCATGCTGGACTTTCTTGGGCGCCCTGACGCCTTCTTCACAACAATTGAACCTCTCTCCTTTAAGTTCTTGATGATCCAGGTTGATTTAGGTGCAATCTTACTAGCAGCAATGTCCTTGCCTGTGAAGCCCTTTTTGTGCAAAGCAATGATGACGGCACGTGTTTCCTTGCAGGTAACCATGGTTAACAGAAGAAGAACAATGATTTCAAGCACCACCCTCCTTTTAAAGCTTCCAGTCTGTTATTCTAACTCAATCAGCATGACAGAGTGATCTCCAGCCTTGTCCTCGTCAACACTCTCACCTGTGTTAATGAGAGAATCACTGACATGATGGCAGCTGGTCCTTTTGTGGCAGGGCTGAAACGCAGTGGAAATGTTTTTTGGGGATTAAGTTCATTTTCATGGCAAAGAGGGACATTGCAATTAATTGCAATTCATCTGATCACTCTTCATGACATTCTGGAGTATATGCAAATTGCCATCATCAAAACTGAGGCAGCAGACTTTGTGAAAATTAGTATTTGTGTCATTCTCAAAACTTTTGACCACGACCTCTGAGCGTACAAAACGTTAGGAACACCTGCTCTTTCCATGACACAGACTGACCAGGTGAATCCAGGTGAAAGATATTATCCCTTATTGATGTCACTTGTTAAGTCCACTTCAATCAGTATAGAATAGGGGGAGAATACAGGTTAAAGACGGATTTTTAAGCCTTGAGATAATTGAGATATGGATTGTGTATGTGTGCTATTCAGAGGGTGAATGGGCGAGACAAAATATTTAAGTGCCTTTGAACAGGGTATGGTAGTAGGTGCCAGGAGCAACCGGTTTGAGTGTGTCAAGAACTGCAACGCTGCTAGGTTTTTCATGCTCAGCAGTTTCCAGTGTGTATCAAGAATGGTCCACCCAAAGGACATCCAGCCAACTTGACCCACCCTTTGCCTTGATGACAGCTTTGCACACTCTTGACATTCTCTCAACCAGCTTCATAAGATAGTCACCTGGAATGCATTTCAGAGTTACCTCTGCTGCAGAGGATAAGTTCATTAGAGTTACCAGCCTCAGAAATTGCAGCCCAAATAAATGCTTCACAGAGTTCAAGTCACAGACACATCTCAACATCAACTGTTCAGAGGAGACTATGTGAATCAGGCCTTCAGGGTCGAATTGCTGCAAAGAAACCACTACTAAAGGACATCAATAAGAAGAAGAGACTTGCTTGGGCCAAGAAACACGATGGACATTAGACCGGTGGAAATGTGTCCTTTGGTCTGGAGTCCTAATTTGAGATTTTTGGTTCCAACTGCCATGGCTTTGTGAGACGCGGTGTGGGTGAACGGATGGTCTCCGCATGTGTTTTTCCCACCGTTAAGCATGGAGGAGGAGGTGTTATGGTGTGGGGGTGCTTTGCTGGTGACACTGTCTGTGATTTATTTAGAATTCAAGGAACACTTAACCAGCATGGCTACCACAGCATGATACACCATCCCATCTGGTTTGGTCTTAGTGGTTTGGTTTGGTCTTAGTGGGACTATCATTTGTTTTTTAACAGGACAATGACCCAACACACCTTCAGGCTGTGTAAGGGCTATTTGACCAAGAAGGAGAGTGATGGAGTGCTGTATCAGATGACCTGGCCTCCACAATCCCCTGACCTCAACCCAATTGAGATGGTTTGGGATGAGTCGGACCACAGAGTGAAGGAAAAGCAGCCAACAATTGCACAGCATATGTGGGAACTCCTTCAAGACTGTTGGAAAAGCTGATTGAGAGAATGCCAAGATTGTGCAAAGCTGTCATCAAGGCAAAGGGTGGCTATTTGAAGAATATATTTTGATTTGTTTAACACTTTTTTGGTTACTACATGATTCCAAATGTGTTATTTCATAGTTTTGATGTCTTCACTATTATTCTACAATGTAGAAAATATAAAAAATAAAGAAAATGAGTTGGTGTGTCCAAACTTTTGACTGGTACTGTATATAGAACAAAAATATGTAAAGTGTTGGTCCCATTTTTCCTGAGCTGAAAAAAATGATTCCAGAAATGTTATATACAAGGGCATTGAGACATTGCCCAGGCAAAACACAGACCAACAAACTCACCCATCTGAAACAATTCACATTGTCACTAACTTTCAAGACAACGATCCACAGAAATGTTTATCCCAGCAGGTAAATAGCCAGACTGTTTCCTCTTAGACCACATTCTGTGTGGCTCTGTCTGTCTCCAGAAAAACAGAGATTCTGTTTGTGTTTCTAAATGCTGCGAGGGAGGGGAGAAATACTATCCTTCCCCCAAGGTAGACTTTCTCACCCCCCACATGGTAAACTGAGGTCACTCACTGTGTCAGAGAGAGAGTGAGTGAGAGAGGCCTAGACATTATTGATGCCATTGCTGACACATGTCTAGGCCAGCCTGTGCAGAGCTATGTTACAGTATATTTAGGCTTTTTATGGTCTGTCGTTTATGATTAACCTAGATAGTCTTGATCTCATGGCCTCCAGGTAGATCAGTATAAATAATCATGCACCAATGGGACAAAATGCTGTCCCAGTTGTATGATCATTACCACACATTAGATTTGAAGAGTAGCCTATTTGTGCTGATATATCTGGTCATTGTATATGCTGTTTCGGTGATAATGAGATTACATATCTTAATGTATGGCACCTAGGACAAATAATGCAATCTTCTGATGAAAATAAATCTAACTGTAATCACTCTGATAGCTGTCAAAATAAGAAGTTACACTATATTCATTTGTGTCAGAAGTACTTGTTATCATGTCAATCTAAAAGTCGTATCTACACACCAACAAGTGATAATGCAATCTTTAATAACCTTTTGTCGGTGGGCAATAATAGAGAAGAAGAGAAGAGAACAATAATACGTTCTATGAGGGATATTTTCCCCGCCACCAGGAGGCCGTCCCAGCGCGCGGACCTCACCATCATCGATAATTCCTTTCATGTCCTCACCTGTGCGCGCACTGCAGCCATAAGTAGGACAGCACAGACGCAAGTATTTTGTCATGTGGTGGAAACCATTGGAGCGTCCGTGCGCAAAACCGATCGATCCAGTTTGTACAAAACAATTACTGTAGCGTTTCAGTAAAATATCACTGCGGACCTGGTTTACCTGGATTTTCAGTTCAGACTCTGAAAATAAACTTTGGAGAGGAACGCAGTGGAAACGCTTCAAATGGAAAGCAGATAAGGCATAATTTTACCCATCAAATCGGGACCTAAAACTATTTTTTCCAAAAGGTAAAACTCATTCCTTTTGAATTCTTGTCGTAATGTACATACATTTTCTTTATATTTCTCAGACTTTATGGTCAAAGTGTGTAGTACTGCTGAATTTCACGTGTGTGATAATGAGGAAAGGAATGTAACTTCGGTGTTTTATCTCAGTCTTGAGATTTAGCATAATGATCCAACTTGTAACTTAATAACTTTCATCACATAATAACTTTCTTATTAAATAATGAGCAAAAGAAGATCTCAAGTATCAAGCTTTTAGAATTATGTGAGTTAGGCTTTTTGAAATCTGCTAGTATATGATGGGGTGATTGGTGGTACAGTACAGCTAGAGCGCAGACTAGCCTGAAGACCAGACGTTGAATCCATTGAATTCTACGTCAGGCATAATTGAGCGTTTGCATCAGGAAAGTTTCCTCTCATGACCTCTACAAGCCAGAATATTGAATACAATTACATTTTAATTTACTTTACCGGTTGTCTGTGTGGTTGGTCCCTTTGCTGGTAGCAATGTGAGACAATATATCCACAGGAAAGTATAATTACATCAACTTTTCAAAGCACTGGTAGTGCATTCAGATTTCTATCACTTGAAGCACAAGATAAAAATACATGCACCAGAAGCATGCATACTTGTCGAGCTCATGCACGTGTTTACATGGTTCTGTGCATGCTCCAGGGGATAGAAATCTGTACACACTGCCAGTGTTTTGAAAAGTTTATAACTATACTTTGCTGTGGATGTATTGTCTCACATGCATACCTGCAAAATGGCCAACCGCACAAACAACCAGTAAAGTAAGTTAAAATGTCATTCTATTCAACATTCTGTCTTGTAGAGGTTGTGAGAGGAAACTTTTCTGATCCAAACGCTCATTTATGCCTGACATTGAATCCAATGCAATTCAACGCCAGATCTTCAGGATAAGCGCAGAAGAGTCCTTCGAGTCGCTATGCGTCAATTCTTCAAAAATGTAAATTCTTAAACCCTTACCGTGTACCTATGTTAGTCTTCTGTTGTTGCATGCCTTTCTTTGTTTGCTGAAATCTATCATTTTATATAAAACGTTACTCAAATACAACCACTGACTGTTTCCTTGTTGAGATTCAATTGGCGCATTCACACTGAGTTGCCATCTTAGAGCAACAGCAATGAGGAAACAGTCAGTGGTTGTATTTGAGTAACGTTTTATATAAAATGATAGATTTCAGCAAACAATCATTTTATATAAAACGTTACTCAAATACAACCACTGACTGTTTCCTCATTGCTGTTGCTCTAAGATGGCAACTCAGTGTGAATGCGCCAATTGAATCTCAACAAGGAAACAGTCGGTGGTTGTATTTGATTAACATTTTATTAAAAAGTATAGATTTCAGCAAAGAAAGGCATGCAACAACAGAGGACAAACATAAGTACACAGTAAGGGTTTAGGAAGGAGTCGGAGGCTCATAAAATAAAATAAAAACTATAGCCTGCTCTCAACTCGGTGGAGGAGTTGAGGTACTTGGCTAAGGTACAGCCAACCATTGGCATGCAGGGAGCAGGTTCAGGTGTGGTGGAGATTTGTGTAGCTTGGCCTTTGGTGATCCAGGAACTGTTAAACAAACGGGTAGAAAAACATATAATCCTAAACTTGTTATACTAAGGAGCTCTTTGCAATTAAAGATTAAATCAGAGTTTTTCTATTAATTATTTGAGCAGGACTCATGGACGCTGACAATCTTATGGCACTGGTGATGTTGGTTGATACTATCTCTCCCAGTAAATGGCCACATGGCAGTCTAATTTATTTCCTTTATATTGAGTGAAGATAATCTGACAGTCTCAGTTCCCCGGTGTCTCCCTCAGTTTGTAGACATACTGTACATTGCCTGTCCATGGACCTTTAGCTGGAATTTTAAAGCGTAACATTGTTTGACTGCAGATCCATTGGGAAATGTATTGATGTCTTACCATGAATAAAGAGTCCTTTTGGAGACAAATTGGCCAGATTTATTAGTCATGCTAGATGTCGTCACATAATGATATGTCAGTTGCTTGTTCTTTCTCATTTAACATTATTATTGTCAACTAGAACCTAATAATTAGCAGTAATTACCGGTGTAGTCTGCTAATGAACATTGGCTTATAGTCTTTTTTGACAACATTTTCCTGACCATTTCCCACAACCCCCATCTAACCTGTGCCCCTAATGACTTCACCATGACCTCTATTGAACAGTCTGAACTGTAGTGGAGAAAATATACTTGTGTTTAGGAAGGGTGTCCTGTACTGGTGTTTCTTCCTTCTCACCTGGCCGCCTGTCAGGCCAGGGCTTGTATCCATGGAGATAACAGGTGCCTTATGTAACCACAAAGCCAGGAGGGGATGCCTCTGCACAGCTAGGGCCCTGACTTTTCCCCCATCTTGGGACGACCAGGGCCCTAGCAAGGGAGGGATGAGGGCACGACAGACTGAGAGGGTGTTAAGAGGAAGGATAGCTCCGTCTAGACAGTAGTCAGTGTTGGGAGAACTCGGCAGAATGAACATGGTGACCGTTGCAGCAGTGGACAGAGGAGGGCTGGTCAGTACAGAACTTAGTTTGCAGCAGTGGACAGAGAACATCCCATATTATGATGGGCTGTAGACTTTCTAACCACAGTCTGGAATGGGCGACAGTCCCGTGAGTGTGGTGTAATCAGCAGTGACTCAGGTCTGCAGTGTAGTGAGGAGCCTTCTGTGTGTAGACTGAGTGGTAGACAATAGGTTTAATCAGTGGGATTGGCTGAGTTACTCATCTGTCATCATTGAACCTTTGATCAACATTAATGGGAAATCAAATCAGTTAAAACTTTGGCCCGCAATGTGTGTGTGAGGTGAGTGTGTGTCTCATGTTCTCAGACAGACTTTCCTTGACGGTGCAGAAGGATAGGCTGGGGGACTGTGTTTCAGTAGTAGGAGCCAAAAGGGACAGACTTTCTTTTAGTAGCCTATTTAAGTCCTCTGAAATGTCAGGAACGTTTACAAAGAGAACATTTGCATCTTTCCACTGCTGGATTAGTCTGTTCTCCTGTATTTCTGCATGTCCCATCTAGTCTCCACTATAAGGTTTCCTAGTTCTCTCAGCATGCCCAGTGCTCAGTATATGGCAGTCTGAGTGACTGACTGAGTGAGTGTGTGTTATTGTGGTCGGGGCACAGAGGGCTCGTTTTAACTGGCGAGAACAGAGGCTTCAGAGATGCCAGTGGCAGGAGAGGATGTATTTTAAGCCACAGCTGGGTTTATCCCAGTAGCCACTGTCACTACTGTCAAAATACTTCTTCTCCCCTGGTTTTGTTCCATAGATACAGAGGTCCAGGCTTAGGCCCACAGCAACACTGAGGAGGTCTAGAAACAGGCAGATTCAAGGGCCCAGTCGTGAGAATGGAGAACAAGAGGGAGAGAGGCTGAAGGAGATTTGGAAAGGGGAGTTCTTCAGCAATTATCAATCTCTCAGGAATGCAGCCTCTACTCTTAGACAAGCTGCTGCATGGCTACAACAGCACTCAGACTTGAACAGATCTGTCCTCAACTCCACATGTTCCCCCTTACTCCCTTACAGCAACAATAACCCTGACTGAGAGTAGCAGAGGGGTGGGATTAAAAACCTCATGATCGGTAATAGTTATTACTGAAAACACTATATATATACTGAACACATATAAACGCAACATGCAAAGTGTTGGTTTCATGAGCTGAAATACCACCTGTAGCTCAGTTGGTAGAGCATGGCGCTTGCAACGCCAGGGTTGTGGTGTTCGTTTCCCACGGGGGGCCAGTATGAAAATGTATGCACTCACTAACTGTAAGTCGCTCTGGATAAGAGCGTCTGCTAAATGACTAAAATGTAAATAAAAGATCCCTGAAATTTACCATACGCACAGAAAAGCTTTTCTCTCAAATTGTGTGCACAAATGTGTTTACATCCCTGTTAATGAGCATTTCTCCTTTGCCAAAAATAATCCATCCACTTGACAGGTGTGGCATATCAAGAAGCTGATTAAACAGCATGATCATTACACAGGTGCAACTTGTGCTGGGGAAAATAAAAGGCCACTCTAAAATGTCACAGATATCTCAAGTTTTGAGGGAGCGTGCAATTGGCATGCTGACTGCAGGAATGTCCACCAGAGCTGTAGCCAGAGAATTTAATGTTAATTTCTCTACCATAAGCCACCTCCAACATCATTTTAGAGAATTTGGCAGTACGTCCAACCGGCCTCACAACCGCAGACCACGTGTAACCACGCCAGCCGTGGACCTCCACATCCGGCTTCTTCACCTGCGGGATCATCTAAGACCAGACAGCTGATGAAACTGTGGGTTTGCACAACTGAAGTATTTCTGCACAAACCGTCAGAAACTGTCTCAGGGAAGCTCCACTGCATGCTCGTCATCCTCACCAGGGTCTTTACCTGACTGCAGTTCGGTGTTGTAAACGACTTCAGTGGGCAAATGCTCGATGGCCACTGGCGCACTGGAGAAGTGTGCTCTTTACAGATTAATCTCATCAATATCCAGCAACTTCACACAGCCATTGAAGAGGAGTGGGACAACATTCCACAGGCCACAATCAACAGCCTGACCAACTCTGTGTGAAGGAGTTGTGTTGCGCTGCATGAGGCAAATGGTGGTCACACCAGATACTGATTTTTTTGTTTTTGTTTTGTGCTTAAAACTCGTAATTCCATTACCAAATCGGTAATGGAATTTCCAAAAAATCGGTAACAGAATTTCTGCAATTGAATTGGCTACAGTGGGAAATCATAATAGTCACAAACCACAGTTGGGTTCACAAGTTTGGACAATACAGTACAGCACATGACAGTAGAGTACAGTAAAGAAAAGTAGAGTATGGTACTGTACAGTAGAATTCAGAATAGTACACAGTAGAGCACACGAGTTGAGTACACTATAATGTACTGAACTCTACTCTACTGTACTCTTGAGCTTTACGGTGCTGTACTTTGATGTCCAAACTTGTGAAACATAGACGTCTATGATTGGTTCAGATTTGGTCCGGACCAACCAAATGTTGTCTTGTTTGGGGGAAGAGCTCATTAAAATAATAGCCAATGTGTAGAATAATACCCAAGTATGCAAAGGAGAATATTTATACCTTATTGTGTACATATTTAGGATACATCACCATGATGAGAATGACATTCATATCCATAATTATGCATTTCTGCGTAGTACAGATAAGGGACCCATGATGAAATTCCGTTACCGCAATTCCGTTACCGGGAGTAAATCCACTTAACTTACTGGAGTTCAATAACCCCATTCTTTCTGCAGACATCATTGAATCTTAATTCGTAGCAGATATTTAAGAGTTTTTGGAAAACGTGCTCATAAAAAACCTGAGGGAGATTTTACAGAGATTCTGTTACCAAACTTTGCATCTGCACAGCTATTCCAGTAAATGTGTTTTTGTAAAATGTTCTGTGTAAATTGTTAAGTCTTCCTTGTGCATGGAGTTGTATGGTTTGTTAAACTTTGAAATCAATGGTTTTTGTTTGGCAAACATTTAAAGTGAAAAATCAGTCTTTCGTGGAATTGCCCATATGTAACAAAAAAGGTGTAAAAACTAAAATGTAAAACAAAGTTACTTTTGTCCTCCGAAAAGGACGAAAGGATGGGCCAAAAAACAAACAAATAAAATAACAATGACCCTGATTCACTGTCGACTGACCTAATTTCAGTTGGGTAATATCTCACACTTTATGCATGTCAGTATTAGCATGTATTGTTGTTGCATTATTATCAATATCCTGATCCACATATCCTTTATAATATAAAAAAAAAAACATAGGTAAGGGATTTCCTCTCAGGAAAAATGCGTAGCTACAGTTGAAGTCGGTAGTTTACATACACTTAGGTTGGAGTCATTAACTCGTTTTTTCAACCACTCCACAAATTTCTTGTTAACAAACTATAGTTTTGGCAAGTCGGTTAGGACATCTACTTTGTGCATGACACAAGTAATTTTTCCAACAATTGTTTACAGACAGATTATTTCACTTATAATTCACTGTATCACAATTCCAGTGGGTCCACACAGCCGTCATACCGCTCAGGAAGGAGACGCGTTCTGTCTCCTAGAGATGAACGCACTTTGGTGCGAAAAGTGCAAATCAATCCCAGAACAACAGCAAAGGACCTTGTGAATATACTGGAGGAAACGGGTACAAAAGTATCTATATCCACAGTAAAACGAGTCCTATATCGACATAACCTGAATGGCTTCTTCCTTGCTGAGCGGCCTCTGCTTCAAAACCGCCATAAAAAAGCCAGACTACGTTTTGCAACTGCACATGGGGACAAAGATTGTACTTTTTGGAGAAATGTCCTCTGGTCTGATGAAACGAAAATAGAACTGTTTGGCCATAATGACCATTGTTATGTTTGGAGGAAAAAGGGGGGTGCTTGCAAACCGAAGAACACCATCCCAACCGTGAAGCACGGGGGTGGCAGCATCATGCTGTGGGGGTGCTTTGCTGCAGGAGGAACTGGTGCACTTCACAAAATAGATGGCATCATGAGGAAGGAAAATGATGTGGATATATTGAAGCAACATCTCAACACATCAGTCAGGAAGTTAAAGCTTGGTCGCAAATGGGTCTTCCAAATGGACAATGACCCCAAGCATACTTCCAAAGTTGTGGCAAAATGGCTTAAGGACAACAAAGTCAAGGTATTGGAGTGGCCATCACAAAGCCCTGACCTCAATCCTATCGAACATTTGTGGGCAGAACTGAAAAAGCGTGTGCGAGCAAGGAGGCCTACAAACCTGACTCAGTTACACCAGCTCTGTCAGGAGGAATGGGCCAAAATTCACCGAACTTATTGTGGGAAGCTTGTGGAAGGCTACCCGAAACGTTTGACCCAAGTTAAACAATTTAAAGGCAATGCTACCAAATACTAATTGAGTGTATGTAAACTTCTGACCCACTGGGAATGTGATGAAAGAAATAAAAGCTGAAATAAATAATTCTCTCTACTATTATTCTGACATTTCACATTCTTAAAATAAAGTGGTGATCCTAACTGACCTAAGACAGGGAATTTTTACTAGGATTAAATGTCAGGAATTGTGAAAAACTGAGTTTAAATGTATTTGGCTAAGGTGTATGTAAACTTCCGACTTCAACTGTATATACAGTATTCTTGAAATGCTGGTGTTCAACCTCACGGTCTCTTGAAGGCCATTTGTGTCTTATCGGATGTGTTTTAATGTTTGCTCTTTTACTACTCTTTATCACATAAAGTAAATGGGAAGACCAGGAACTGCCCAGAGCCATGTGCACAACATAACACAATGTTTTAGAAACCACCAACCACTGTCATTGCTTAATGTGACAGTCCTGGAATTCATTAGGTTATTCCTGTTTCCCTAGTGGTGCCTCACATACAGTAATGCACATACATCATGCACTGGTTTAGAATGTGTATGGTGTTCTAATCGACTGCCTCTCTGTAGAATGCCCTTTACTTTAGTGGTGTTGCTCTCCTTTGTTTGATAATGGCCACAGAATAAAGGCACACCCTGATTTATGAAAGAACAGTACAGTAAAACCACTTTCACTAGTATTATTATTATAGCAGCACGTCACATTATTTCACATAGGGTTACTCTCTATTCAAAACGGTACCTTATACTACCCTGGGGAGCCATTGGGTTGGAGGGGATGCTGTAGGATGACTGGGCACTGAGTCTGACTAGAACCTTGAACACTCTGCTGTGCCACTTTAAATCCTGGAGCTCAGACTCCGAGGTAAAGGTGAATGTGTTCCTGTTTAAACCAAGCTATGCTCACTCTTTAAACAAAGGCGTCTGTTTCACTGCCACACCCTCTTGTCTTTGACTTGTCCCCACAGGCGCATGTACCAGCCTGGGCTGCTTCCTCACTCTGAGTCACTTTTGCAACAACTCCTGTAGTGTAAACTTATTCCAACCCTCCCTTCCAACCCTTCACGCCCCTTGACTTTTTCTGTATTTTGTTGTTACAAAGTGGGATAAACATTTATTTAATTGCCATTTTTTGACAACGATCTACACAAAATACTCTGTGGAAGAAAATTCCAACATTTGTTAAAATAAATAAACATGAAAAATAAAACACTAATATATCTTGATTAGATACAGTGGGGAAAAAAAGTTTTTAGTCAGCCACCAATTGTGCAAGTTCTCCCACTTAAAAAGATGAGAGAGGCCTGTAATTTTCATCATAGGTACACGTCAACTATGACAGACAAAATGAGAAAAAAAAATCCAGAAAATCACATTGTAGGATTTTTTATGAATTTATTTGCAAATTGTGGTGGAAAATAAGTATTTGGTCAATAACAAAAGTTTCTCAATACTTTGTTATATACCCTTTGTTGGCAATGACACAGGTCAAACGTTTTCTGTAAGTCTTCACAAGGTTTTCACACACTGTTGCTGGCCCAATTTTGGCCCATTCCTCCATGTAGATCTCCTCTAGAGCAGTGATGTTTTGGGGCTGTCGCTGGGCAACACGGACTTTCAACTCCCTCCAAAGATTTTCTATGGGGTTGAGATCTGGAGACTGGCTAGGCCGCTCCAGGACCTTGAAATGCTTCTTACGAAGCCACTCCTTCGTTGCCCGGGCGGTGTGTTTGGGATCATTGTCATGCTGAAAGACCCAGCCACGTTTCATCTTCAATGCCCTTGCTGATGGAAGGAGGTTTTCACTTAAAAATTCACGATACTTGGCCCCATTCATTCTTTCCTTTACACGGATCAGTCGTCCTGGTCCCTTTGCAGAAAAACAGCCCCAAAGCATGATGTTTCCACCCCCATGCTTCACAGTAAGTATGGTGTTCTTTGGATGCAACTCAGCATTCTTTGTCCTCCAAACACGACCCGAGTTGAGTTTTTACCAAAAAGTTCTATTTTGGTTTCATCTGACCATATGACATTCTCCCAATCCTCTTCTGGATCATCTAAATGCACTCTAGCACACTTCAGACGGGCCTGGACATGTACTGGCTTAAGCAGGGGGACACGTCTGGCGCAGCAGGATTTGTGTCCCTGGCGGCGTAGTGTGTTACTGATGGTAGGCTTTGTTACTTTGGTCCCAGCTCTCTGCAGGTCATTCACTAGGTCCCCCCGTGTGGTTCTGGGATTTTTGCTCACCGTTCTTGTGATCATTTTGACCCCACAGGGTGAGATCTTGCGTGGAGCCTCAGATCGAGGGAGATTATCAGTGGTCTTGTATGTCTTCCATTTCCTAATAATTGCACCCACAGTTGATTTCTTCAAACCAAGCTGCTTACCTATTGCAGATGCAGTCTTCCCAGCCTGTTGCAGGTCTACAATTTTGTTTCTGGTGTCCTTTGACAGCTCTTTGGTCTTGGCCATAGTGGAGTTTGGAGTGTGACTGTTTGAGGTTGTGGACAGGTGTCTTTTATACTGATAACAAGTTCAAACAGGTGCCATTAATAAAGGTAACGAGTGGAGGACAGAGGAGCCTCTTAAAGAAGAAGTTACAGGTCTGTGAGAGCCAGAAATCTTGCTTGTTTGTAGGTGACCAAATACTTATTTTCCACCATAATTTGCAAATAAATTCATAAAAAATCCTACAATGTGATTTTCTGGATTTTGTTTTCTAAATTTGTCTGTCATAGTTGACGTGTACCTATGATGAAAATTACAGGCCTCTCTCATCTTTTTAAGTGGGAGAACTTGCACAATTGGTGGCTGACTAAATACTTTTTTTCCCCACTGTAAGTATTCAACTCCCTGAGTCAATACATGTTAGAATCACCTTTGGCACCCATTACAGTTGTGAGTCTTTCTGGGTAAGTCTCCAAGAGCTTTCCACACCTGGATTGTGCAACATTTGCCAATTTATTATTTTCAGAATTCTTCAAGCGCTGTCAATTGGTTGTTGATCATTACTAAACAACCATTTTCAGGTCTTGCAATAGATTTTCAAGTAGTTTTAAGTCAAAACTGTAACTCGGCCACTCAAGAACATTCACTATCTTCTTGGTAAGCAACTTTGTGTAGATTTGGCCTTGTGTTTTAGTTAATTGTCCTGCTGAAATGAATTAGTCTGCCAGTGTCTGGTGGAAAGCAGACTGAATCAGGTTTTCCTCTAGGATTTTCCTGTGCTTAGCTCCATTCCGTTTTTAATCCCGAAAAACTCCCCAGTTTAACGATTACAAGCATACCCATAACATGATGCAGACACCACTATACTTCAAAATACGGAGAGTGGTACTCCGTAATGTGTTGTGTTGGATTTGCCCCAAACATAAGACTTTCTATTCAGGACAAAAAGTTAATTGCTTTGCCACATTTTTTGCAGTATTTCTTTAGTGCCTTGTTGCAAACTGGATGCATGTTTTAGAATATTTTTATTTTGTACAGGTTTCCTTCTTTTCACTCTCCAATTAGGTTAGTATTGTGGAGTAACTACAATGTTGTTGATCCATCCTCAGCTTTCTCTTATCACAGCCATTCAACTCTGTAACTGTTGGCCTCATGGTGAAATCCCTGAGTGGTTTCCTTCCTCTCTGACAACTGAGTTATGAAGGACACCTGTATCTTTATAATGACTGGGTGTATTGATACACCATCCAAAGTGTAATCAATAACTTCACCATGCTCAAAGGGATATTCAGTGTCTGCTTTTTACATTTTTACTCATCTACCAACATGTGCCCTTCTTTGCGAGGCATTGGAAAACCTCCCTGGTCTTTGTGGTTGAATCTGTGTTTGAAATTCACTGCTCGACTGAGGGACCTTACAGATAATTGTGTGTGTGGGGTACAGAGATGAGGTAGTCATTAGAAAGTCATGTTAAATACTATTATTGCACACAGAGTGAGTCCATGCAACTTATGTGACCTATTATTATTTTACTCCTGAACTTATTTAGGCTTGCCATAACAAAGGGGTTGAATATTTATTGACTCAAGACATTTTAAATTAATTTTGAAAAAAAACATAATTCCCCTTTGACGTTATGGGGTATTGCGTGTGTGTGTGTGTGTGTGTGTAGTAGGCAAGTGACAAACAATTTTACATTTAATCAATTTTAAATTCAGGCTGTAACAGAACAAAATGTGGAAAAATAGTGAATACTTTCTGAAGGCACTGTATATGTTGTGCTGTTGCATTACAATGGTCTGTATATGTCTGCCACAGCAGGTTTGGTTAACCAAACCAAAACGCCCAGAGCCCCACAACGGGTCCGTCTTGGCTGTGTTCCATTTGAACCAGGAAATATACAGCCTTGAATAGCTGGATTGGGATACTCAGGGGATGAGCTGCACTGCCAGAGGTTGGATATGTGGCCCAGTTTACATGCATAGTGATGTGTGGGTCTGATATTTGCTTCAGGCAAAGCAGCTTTTCACTGCTTCACTCCCCAGGCTTCCTCATAAAACTGGAGACCTACAGATCCCATGGAATTTATGTGGGTCGATGACATACGGTAGTGCAAACTGTCAGGGCCCTCACTGCTCCAGGATTTACAATCCCAGGCCTTTCAGTTCTCAAAGAAGGGAGGCAAAGATAACATTCCATCCTATACACTGTGTCTTATAATTACTGATAAGCTATTTTGCTGCTGTTGTGCTATGAACAGTGAGGGGAAAAAAGTATTTGATCCCCTGCTGATTTTGTAAGTTTGCCCACTGACAAAGAAATGATCAGTCTATAATTTTAATGGTAGGATTATTTGAACAGTGAGAGACAGAATAACAACAAAAAAATCCAGAAAAACGCATGTCAATAATGTTATAAATTGATTTGCATTTTAATGAGGGAAATAAGTATTTGACCCCCTCTCAATCAGAAAGATTTCTGGCTCCCAGGTGTCTTTTATAGAGGTATCGAGCTGAGATTAGGAGCACACTCTTAAAGGGAGTGCTCCTAATCTCAGTCAGTTTGTTACCTGTATAAAAGACACCTGTCCACAGAAGCAATCAATCAATCAATCAGATTCCAAACTCTCCACCATGGCCAAGACCAAAGAGTTCTCCAAGGATGTCAGGGGCAAGATTGTAGACCTACACAAGGCTGTAATGGGCTACAAGACCATCGCCAAGCAGCTTGGTGAGAAGGTGACAACAGTTGGTGCGATTATTCGCAAATGGAAGAAACACAAAATAACTGTCAATCTCCCTCAGCCTGGGGCTCCATGCAAGATCTCACCTCGTGGAGTTGCAATGATCATGAGAACAGTGAGGAATCAGCCCAGAACTACAAGGGAGGATCTTGTCAATGATCTCAAGGCAGCTGGGACCATAGTCACCAAGAAAACAATTGGTAACCCACTACGCTGTGAAGGCCTGAAATCCTGCAGCGCCCGCAAGGTCCCCCTGCTCAAGAAAGCACATATACAGGGCCGTCTGAAGTTTGCCAATGAACATCTGAATGATTCAGAGGAGAACTGGGTAAAAGTGTTGTGGTCAGATGAGACCAAAATGGCATCCTCTTTGGCATCAACTCAACTCGCCGTGTTTGGAGGAGGAGGAATGCTGCCTATGACCCAAGAACACCATCCCCACCGTCAAACATGGAGGTGGAAACATTATGCTTTGGGGGTGTTTTTCTGCTAAGGGAACAGGACAACTTCACCGCATCAAAGGGACGATGGACGGGGCCATGTACCGTCAAATCTTGGGTGAGAACCTCCTTCCCTCAGCCAGGGCATTGAAAATGGGTCGTGGATGGGTATTCCAGCATGACAATGACCCAAAACACACGGCCAAGGCAACAAAGGAGTGGCTCAAGAAGAAGAACATGAAGGTCCTGGAGTGGCCTAGCCAGTCTCCAGACCTTAATCCCATAGAAAATCTGTGGAGGGAACTGAAGGTTCGAGTTGCCAAACGTCAGCCTCGAAACCTTAATGACTTGGAGAAGATCTGCAAAGAGGAGTGGGACAAAATCCCTCCTGAGATGTGTGCAAACCTGGTGGCCAACTACAAGAAACTTCTGACCTCTGTGATTGCCAACAAGGCTTTTGCCACCAAGTACTAAATCATGTTTTGCAGAGGGGTCAAATACTTATTTCCCTCATTAAAATGGAAATCAATTTATAACATTTTTGACATGCGTTCTTCTGGATTTTTTTGTTGTTATTCTGTCTCTCACTGTTCAAATAAACCTACCATTAAAATTATAGACTGATCATGTCTGTCAGTGGGCAAACATACAAAATCAGCAGGGGATCAAATACCTTTTTCCCTCACTGTGTAGGACTGTTCAGTAGCCGTTTCTCCTTGCCAATGTCAAAGCACCACATCTATTGTGCGGGAAAAGTAAACAGCATGTCTGAGCACAGACCTGCTCTAGCAGGATAGGGCTGGGCTGGGAAACCACAGAGGAGGCCAATGATTGCTGTGTGTGTGTGGATGCAGTTAAATCAATAGCCACATTAATCAATGTTTATACCTTCAAGTCTCAAGGAACATATGATTCTTGTCCTTAACCCTCTTTTTGTGGGTATTATAATGTGTGTGTCGTTTGCGTCAACACTCAGCCACCATTGAGCTGTGTGGTTTGGAGTACTATAATTACATTGCCAATGAAGCAACTGTGTAATTCTGGCAGTGGCTACTTTGTGTGACAGAGTTTTGGTGTGTCCTGATTCTTAATTTGTGTGTGTGAGAAAGAAGGTCTCTATGGTAACTTCCCAACTAAAGTGTCCACAAAAGGCCTAAGTGCTCTGTTGTATACTTAGGCAAACATTTTATTTATCTAACGATTGCCATGCTTCAAATATGAGCAATCATGGCTGCACAGCTACAGCATTGTGATTAGATCCACTGGAACAATATACAATGTTGTCATTAATGATCTCTTATGCACTAATGTGAATGTTGTTTAGATTTCTTACTTATAAATGCATAAGCTAGTGATGCGCGGGTCAGCTGTTTGTTCACCCGCACCCGCCCGCAATTGCTAATAACCTATCCGCAACCGCCCGGCTATATGTGATAATGGGAAAATCTGAGGCCCGCACCCGACCCTAACCCACAAATATAGAAAATGCGCAGTCAGATGGCGGATATTTTTTTTGACAGGCCATTTAAGATAGGCCTATGTTTCTGCTTATAATTTCTCACCTTTTGGTAGGCTATTTGTTAGTCAACTTGTCTATAATTAGATACATGCAGATGCAGTTTCTCTTCTGTCATTACTTGTTGCCCTAGAAGTTTATTTAATAAACTCTTGCTCACCAGAATGTGATAAATCGATAGAATGAATGCTTCAATCTAGTTGACATCGGTAAAGTTTGTTTTCTCTTTCCTCTTTCATATCTGCTTCTTTCACCCAGGAAAGATGTTTAGGAACCAGTGAGAAAATGCAATAACAAACAAAAATCGTGAAAGATTTTCTGAGCAAAATATCCAGATGACATCAGTTTGACCTATTTAAAGGGATATTTAGTTTTTTAGCATTTTAGACATCATTTTCCACTTCTTTTTAGTGTTGAAGCATCATCCAGACAGTTATGGTCAGTTTCATTCCTGAGATTTCTTTGGCTGGCTTAGTTGCTTGTACAGTGGGGAAAGAAAGTATTTAGTCAGCCACCAATTGTGCAAGTTCTCCCACTTAAAAAGATGAGAGAGGCCTGTAATTTGCATCATAGGTACACGTCAACTATGACAGACAAAATGAGAATTTTTTCCAGAAAATCACATTGTAGGATTTTTAATGAATTTATTTGCAAATTATGGTGGAAAATAAGTATTTGGTCAATAACAAAAGTTTCTCAATACTTTGTTATATACCCTTTGTTGGCAATGACACAGGTCAAACATTTTCTGTAAGTCTTCACAAGGTTTTCACACACTGTTGCTGGTATTTTGGCCCATTCCTCCATGCAGATCTCCTCTAGAGCAGTGATGTTTTGGGGCTGTCGCTGGGCAACACGGACTTTCAACTCCCTCCAAAGATTTTCTATGGGGTTGAGATCTGGAGACTGGCTAGGCCACTCCAGGACCTTGAAATGCTTCTTACGAAGCCACTCCTTCGTTGCCCGGGCGGTGTGTTTGGGATCATTGTCATGCTGAAAGACCCAGCCACGTTTCATCTTCAATGCCCTTGCTCTTTGGATGCAACTCAGCATTCTTTGTCCTCCAAACACGACAAGTTTAGTTTTTATCAAAAAGTTCTATTTTGGTTTCATCTGACCATATGACATTCTCCCAATCCTCTTCTGGATCATCCAAATGCACTCTAGCAAACTTCAGACGGGCCTGGACATGTACTGGCTTAAGCAGGGGGACACGTCTTCAATGCAGGATTTGAGTCCCTGGCGGCGTAGTGTGTTACTGATGGTAGGCTTTGTTACTTTGGTCCCAGCTCTCTGCAGGTCATTCACTAGGTCCCCCCCGTGTGGTTCTGGGATTTTTCCTCACCGTTCTTGTGATCATTTTGACCCCACGGGGTGAGATCTTGCGTGGAGCCCCAGATTGAGGGAGATTATCAGGGGTCTTGTATGTCTTCCATTTCCTAATAATTGCTCCCACAGTTGATTTCTTAAAACCAAGCTGCTTACCTATTGCAGATTCAGTCTTCCCAGCCTGGTGCAGGTCTACAATTTTGTTTCTGGTGTCCTTTGACAGCTCTTTGGTCTTGGCCATAGTGGAGTTTGGAGTTTGACTGTTTGAGGTTGTGGACAGGTGTCTTTTATACTGATAACAAGTTCAAACAGGTGCCATTAATACAGGTAACGAGTGGAGGACAGAGGAGCCTCTTAAAGAAGAAGTTACAGGTCTGTGAGAGCCAGAAATCTTGCTTGTTTGTAGGTGGCCAAATACTTATTTTCCACCATAATTTGCAAATAAATAAATAAAAAATCCTACAATGTGATTTTCTGGATTTTCTTTTCTCAATTTGTCTGTCATAGTTGACGTGTACCTATGATGAAAATTACAGGCCTCTCTCATCTTTTTAAGTGGGAGAACTTGCACAATTGGTGGCTGACTAAATACTTTTCCCCCCCACTGTATGAGCCATACAATGGTAGCGGCCAGACTCACCAAAAACAACTTGCTTCAAAACGTCCCCACAAGAAACTCTACAGCCATCTCATGTCTTTGTGGGCTATACACGCATGTCAATATCAAAACACTTGGCTATTTCCACTATTACAAGCATAAATGTGTATAACTCAAACTGTTTACTTCCTGTTTTGCCCTTCCCTTGGAACTCATTTCTACATCACTGCTACATCCGCGCACTGCTAGTCTCGCTTAACCACACCTCCAAATTCCATGGAGTCTGGTTCTCAAGGCTAGCTCAGTACAGACATGGATTTCAAGCGCTACACCGCTCAAAATCATATTTATATGAGCCAGAATATACTGATGAAGTGCTTTGACAGATAGAAGCCGAGATAGCACAGGGGAAATGGCAACAGGTGATCCGGCAGACCAGCAACCAGCGGCAGCACCCAGAGAGAGAGTTACGGGGAACTGGTGGTGTAAATGTGAAACATCTGAGAAAAATGGAAGGCAATGCTGACCGAAATTGAATGTCTGTGCTGTTCTGATGGGACTTGATAATGCCAACACTTGAAGAACAAAATGTGTCTGCCGAAGACACTGGTGATGTTGATCACAGCACAACAGTCTATGTGACAGATCGTGCAGATTTCCCTGCCCTTATCAACCCAGGAGTAATTGAAACATTTTTCCATGTCCCTAAGATCAACTGAAAAAAAGCGACCATGTCCAGCGGGACCAAACGGGCAGCTGTCCATAGAGTGAGTAAACATTTGAAATTGAAGTTATCAATAATGTATACTTATCAATTTGAATATATGATATGTTTCCTATAATGATCCCTTGTTGATCTTTTCCCCTGTTCCATAATCAAATATTGTCTTGTTGCGTTTCGCATTGTGATGGAATGGGCACTAAAGGGAGAAGCTTGGAAAAGGTAACAGACGAGTAATACTGTCATGCGTCGTTGAGGCCATCCGTAGAAATTGTCCTTCACCTTTAGGAGTGTACATTGGATTCAAGGAGTCTGAGGACGCGCACCTGCTTCTCTGAACCACTTGATTCTGAAGAATGTATAAAGACTGAACACGTAATGACACCAAGTTTTATTACACAACAGGTCTATGGCTATAACCATGTAAATGCTAGGTGTATGCAAACAACATAAAGTTACTTGTTCTTCAACATGTTCCCAAATAAAGAAAGCTTGTTTTTATTACGCATGAACATGTTCCCAAATAAAGACACACTGTGCAAGTATGTGTTGTAGACAATACATTTGTAATATAAAGGTTATAAAAGTCAACACACATACATACAACTAATAGAAAAATACACTTTTGAATAAGTAAAAGAACATAAACATGTTCTGCACTACTTTAGCAATCCAACCACCTATGTAGCTTCTATGACATCTAGGCTATCCGTATCCTTATCCCTGTCATAGCTAGTGACATTAGGCTATCCGTATCCTTATCCCTGTCACAGCTAGGGACATCTAGGCTATCCATATCCTTATCCCTGTCCTAGCTAGTGCAATGCTGCTTGTTTTCTTTATCCGTATTTCCATACAGTGCCTTGCAAAAGTATTCATCCCCCTTGGTGTTTTTCCTATTTTGTTGCATTACCACCTGTAATTTAAATGTAGGTGTCACATGATCTGTCAGATGATCTCAGTGTATATATACACCTGTTCTGAAAGGCCCCAGAGTCTGCAACACCACTAAGCAAGGGGCACCACGAAGACCAAGGAGCTCTTCAAACAGGTCAGGGACAAAGTTGTGGAGAAGTACAGATCAGGGTTGGGTTATAAAAAATTATCCGAAACTTTGAACATCTCACGGAGCACCATTTTTAAATCCATTATTAAAAAATTGAAAGAGTATGGCACCACAACAAACCTGCCAAGAGAGGGCCGCCCACCAAAACTCATGGACCAGGCAAGGAGGGCATTAATCAGAGAGGCAACAAAGAGACCAAAGATAACCCTGAAGGAGCTGCAAAGCTCCACAGTGGAGATGGGAGTATCTGTCCATAGGAGCACTTTGGTGGTGAATAGTTATGCACGCTCAAGTTTTCTGTTTTTTTTTGGTCTTATTTCTTGTTTGTTTCACAATAAAACATATTTTGCATCTTCAAAGTGGTAGGCATGTTGTGTAACTCAAATGATACAAACCCCCCCAAAATAAATTTTAATTCCAGGTTATAAGGCAACAAAATAGGAAAAATGCCAAGGGGGGTAAATACTTTCGCAAGCCACTATGTGTAGCAACGTGCTCTGTTGACAAGCGAGAGATGACACGCCAACTCTGGAGCGTCATACTTGTTGCTCGCGCAAGCGGAACAACACTGGCACATAATTTTGCTGAAATAGCTAGTCTGTTTTCTTCAAAAGCACAGTTGCAGATGTTTGCAGAATACAACTATATGACATTTTTCTACGGGCCCCCTGAAAACATAATCATCTGTAGAATCTGGCCACTACCACTATATGGCTCATGCAAGCAACTAAGCCAGCCAAAGAAATCTCAGGAATGGACCAAAACAACTGTCTGGATGATGCTTCCACACTAAAAGTAAACACTAAAAACCGAAATATAAGAAATTAAAAGCTGTTAAAATGACCCAACATGTTTTTTTAAAATAAAATTGCAGTTCGGCTTGGATACATATTTTATGTGGTTGAAATACTATCAGCTTTTATGATGCTGATAAAGATGGCACCTGTACAGACGGTCCCTAACCGCTCACTCATTCTCTCAAGATGCTGAAAGAAAGAAATAATATTTCTCCACTCCTGTTCCTGAGTCAAAATGTGCATTTGGTGTATCATTTTACTGCAAGAAATGGTTAATTCTGCAGGAGTTCATATTATATTAGGTTATGTGAGAGGTTATAGACCTACAGTCAGTGTCCAGATTTCAGTTAGGCTACTATTCCATTGAACCCATATGAACAGTACAGTTCCCTTGACGTGCCATTTTAAAGTCTCAGTCTTGTGACTGTCTAATTTGTATAGCGCCTCACAATCACACATAACATAGCAGTGCTGGCTGTCATCCTCTTTTACCACTTCACCAAATCTTTCCCAACATTAGACTACTGTTCTGGCCCTCCCTTCTATTTATCTTCAACTCTCTATTTTGCAGCTTTTCACCAACATTGTCCTTTTTGCCTCAGTGGATCGACTTTAACTTTTTCTGCCCAAGCTCCCAAAAGCATTTGGCAATTGGCGTGTATTTGGCACCCTACAGCTTAGGTTACGCACTAATGCCAGATAAAAAATTATGAAATAAACACCTCAATGTAGGCTATAGATATGAATTGCACAAGAACGATACATTTATGGATTTTTTTAATGCGTAGTTTTCTCTTTATTCAACCTGCCAGCTCTGCGGATATAACCGCAGGGACTGCGAGTTATGAGTCAACCCACGCATCACTAGCATGAGCCTTTGTCAGACCTAACTTAATCTTTTGCAATGTGTGTAAATAATTTTGAGAAACAGAAAGACATTGGTTTGTTATCAGGGGCAGTTTCTTGCGACCAGACTGAACTCTGAGACAGGTGGGTGGTCCTTCACCTTGTCCCAGGTTGCTTTGCGTCTCTGTAGTCCTACTGGGGGGGAATAAGAGGGGTTAATCACTCCCAGGAGATGTTGGACCCCCAAAGTGATCGACAGTCATCCCATCTCTTCACTGCATCTGCACATTGTAAAATGTAGCCACTGCTTAGATCTACGGATGTTACTCATCCCTAAATTACTGTAATTTCCATGGAGAGAAACACAGGGCTCACAGCAGACGGATGAAAGGGGCTGGGACTTTTCCCTTTACTGGCCTGTTGGACTTTCACTGCAACTCAAAGTATGGCTTCTGAGTCGCATGTACTCTCACTGTGATATTTTCTTATGAGAAACACATTTACACTCATGAGCTCCTCTCCAGCTATCCTCTTGATTCTTTCACAGAACATCCATGGGAAAGTCCCCTCATTTCCCATTAGACAATCATGTGATATGAGCTTGTATGTCTCTTGAAATTCCCTGCTTCGGATGGCAGAGCCAAGCCGAGCATGAGCAGTACTGTGATGTTAGTTCAGTGATGGTTACTGTCTGTCTGGGTGGGTGGAGATGAGATGTTACCCATATTCCTCCATTTAAGAGCATTGGTAGGTTCCAGTGGTTGAATGCTGACATTCCTCCAGGAGATTGGAGTGATTAACGGTTAATTTATGACCAGTGTGAGGGGCATCTGGCAGCCTGCATCTGCCTACAATCATTTAGTGGTCCTCTGTAGCTCAATTGGTAGAGCATGGCGCTTGTAACGCCAGGGTAGTGGGTTCGATCCCCGGGACCACCCATACGTAAAAATGTATGCACACATGACTGTAAGTCGCTTTGGATAAAAGCGTCTGCTAAATGGCATATTATTATTATATTATTTAGTGTGTCATAGCCAAACCAGGGCCTTAATTACAGTACACCACTTCTCATTCCAAATCCTCAATACTTTAAAATTAGCTTTTGATAATGGAGCGCTGGTATGATCATTTTTAACCCAATCTTATAGAGGGATTAGAGGCCTAAAAGCTCCTTCTGGACATTTTGCCATTAGAGATGGATGTCAGTGTAGGGACATCTTGCCAAGTGATTTGAGTCTTTTATATGTTTTCATGTCTCAAGCACACATTCAATTTGAAGAATTTAGATTTGGCTGATGTGCTTTGCATGTAACTTGGCTGGAGTCCCCAATCTTAGCAGCCAATCGGTTATAGTGAACTGCTCTGCCTCCTCCAAACCATCATCACATACGATACAGCCCAAAGGTTGAAAGATTATCCATTTCCCCCTCTCCTGTCAAATAATGTGTGCTTCCCAAATCATAGCTTGTTGTATTGAGATGAGTATCTAATAAAATCCTCAGCTGGAGTGAACCCAATACAATGGGTCCCCAGGAGCAAGGTTGTGAAACCTGCCTTAGAGGAAAGAAGTTTCACAGGAAGGAAGTGAGGGAAGGGATGAGTTCATTGTATTAGGGTGTTGTTGAGAGAAAGCCAAAGACCATGACAGATAAAGCGAGAAAGAAAGTGAGCTAGTTTTGGTGATGGATGCTTTCAGTTCTCTGGTATTGTGCTGGAGTATACATGGATGTGCATGTGTATATGTTTGTTTAGTGTCTGGGTATGTTTGTGTGGCTTTGGGTGGGGCACTGAGTTATGACTACATGTTCAGGAATGAAGAGGGTGGTGCTAGTTCTTTGCAGAGGCAGTGAAGTTTGGTTGAGAGGTAGGATAGGAGGGGGTTGAGTGGGCTGGGCTCAGAGCTTTCGCACACCCTAACATTGAGAGAAGGGCATGATCAAAAGTGTTGAAGTCAATTGAAACCAATGGTGCAATGCTTGTGTACAATTGATGTAGCAATTGGAATAGACAATGGTGAAGTATTTATACAAAGGTTTCTCCTCAGTGAGTGGAATTGCTAGTATTGTGTTACGTTAATATGATAGTATTTGTATAATTGACTCCTTTTCTCCATCTCATTCTCTCTCTCTCTCTCTTAGGGAGTAGGTCTAGTGTGAGGTGGGATGTCTAGCCGTGAATCTTTGGGGGACCTGATCCCCCAGGACCTGGCGGAGGTGTTTGCCCACGAGAGGCTCACCAAAGGGGGCCGAAGGAAGAAACGTCGGGGCTCCCTGGGCCGGGCATTCAGCTGGCTCAAAGGGAAGAAGAAGAAGGACGTCAATGCCAACGGACAAAGCCAGGACTTTCATCCAGGCGGGCCAATGATGGGCAGGACCTCCGCACAGGGCCACAGCCATGGTAAGATCCACCAGGGAATCTAAGAGATTATTGCCATGTAGATCCTCACTCTCCACTCTGACTATGTTTAACATTGTTTAGAAATTAAAATATGTTTACTGCTCTCTCTCTTTCTAGACAGTATTTGAAGATGTGGCTTAGACTGTATATTGTTGTGTGTGAACTATAAATGTTGTTTGTTTGTTTGTTGGTATCATTTCAAGTGGAGGTAGGTGGCTATTTTCTACTATAGTCTAGTCTCTAGAAAGTGCCCATCCCACATTGGAGTTGGGTGTTCAGAAACAGTTCAATATCCTGGTCTTGTGCGCCAAGGCATGTTTGCTCTCTGGAGGACTGTTTGAACAGTCTCTGACTCACAAGCTGCCCTTTGACCTCCCCCAGCCATTGTATGCTGTGAACAAATCTCCATCAGTCCTGTTCTGTGTTACCCAAACAACCTCCAGCACTCCGTGTTCAGGTTACACACAGGTCGAGATTCCATACTGTCAAACACGGAAGTAGACTCACAGAGGGGATGAAATATGACACGTTAAAACATACAGAAACGTACACATTAAGACATGCATAAACTTACACACGTTTAGACATACATAAATGTATGTTTAAGTATACAGAAACGTACCCCCCTTTAAGACATAACAAACTAATACACAATACACTCAGCTGGCTGAATATGCTGTTCAGGTATTAGTCTTATTGGAGTGTGTGCATGTGCATTTAATGAGAGAATGTTGAACAGTATCAGTCCTTCAATGTTTTCTCAGTGTACTGTATCCTGTGGTATTGCCACATTTTTCAGTGATGTTTTCAATGATTATGAGTTACTGTAAATGCCAGTTTCACTTTCAAATTCCGCTAAATGTAATGTTTGGAAAATCACACCTACAGTCCAAATTATGCAAGCAGCACCACACAAACAAACACACACAGGCCAACAAACACACACAGGCCCATTTGTTAATTCGTAGCGTGCTCATTTGAGTCAGCTCTTGCAAGAGCACAATAGGCCTGCTCTGTTTATTAAGAGCTGATCCAGGTGTGTTTATCTGGCAGTTCTAGTGCAGTTTTGGCTAATTGCTCCATAGACTAGAGTGAACCCACCCCTCCCTGCAGTCACACAGCTGAAAACACAGAGCTGCTAGCTGAAGTGGAAACGTGTTTGTGGTAGTAGGGCCCACTGGAAATCCCCAATGTCTCTCACAATCAAAACATACTCACGCATGAACATAAATACACACAGGGGTGCGCACACTAGTGATGGTGTAAAAATCGATAGTTACATATCACAATATTATTTTTGGATGATATATTGATATTTGACTCCCAAGTATCGATTTGTTGCTACTGTAGGTAGCGTTAGCTAGCGCTATTCGGCTGCACCTGCGCCAAAACTCCAGTATTTTTCATTCTTCATCTTTTTAAATAGTGAGCAAAAATGTTTTCAGCACTTTTATTTCCCTTACTTATCAAAACTTGTTTTCTCATGTTCTCTCTTGTCTCTGCAGCAGACAGACTGTATAGTGAGCAATATGTTTGGAACATCAAATCGCAATATAATCACAGTATTGAATCGCAATAGGGGGCAGGGAATCGTTAGGGCGGCAGGTAGCTTAGTGGTTAAGAGCGTTGTGCCAGTAACCGAAAGGTCGCTGGTTCTAATCCCTGAGCCGACTAGGTGAGAAATCTGTCGATGTGCCCTTGAGCAAGGCACTTAACCCTAATTGCTCCTGTAAGTCGCTCTGGATAAGAGCGTCTGCTAAATGACTAAAATGTAAATGTAAATGCAATACATATAGAATCATGTATCTTCACAAAGATTGAATGGTTATGGGTCTGAATAAATAACTGCATTAGCCTACCGCTATCGCGCGCGTTCGCTCTTCTTTCAAACTATCTGTGAGTTTTATTGGCTGCTGTATTTAACATTCAGCAAAAAAGAGCTTGCGTCCCTATTCGAATAGTCTATTGGTATAAGAAATGCAAAAATATATGTCCAGCAAGCTATTCTAGTCGAGCTTTTCCTGCATTTGGACTCCAAGAGCTAAGGAGCGTTTTTTAAGGAGAGGCCAGCAGAGCACAGGTGCTTGCGTATTGAGCAAGAGACAGAGGCTATAAGTTAGAAGGTTATTATGCATAACCCATAATTAATTAGCAAAATATAAGGCTAATACTGCATTGAATGTATTACCTGAAAGAGGTAGGCTAGGACATCCTATATATCAATCTAGAACAGGATTATCTATTTTGGATGCAATTTGAATGGAGTTGATGGAGAAGGAGAGACTGCGTGAGAGTGCTCGCGCGTGCACTGATTTAAAGCAACGATATTCGAGTGATAGGCTGTTTTTAAAACTCTGCAGCTGCAATTAAAAATAAAATATTCTTTACAATTAAAAAACAAGGTGGCCCCTGAAAGCCAGATGGAGATGGGTAAATTAGATGTGCATTCGGTCTTTATATTACTGTAGCATAGGCTATGATGCAGCAAATTTACATTTTTACATTTTAGTCATTTAGCAGACACTCTTATCCAGAGCGACTTACAGTTAGTGAGTGCATACATGTTTTCATACTGGCCCCCCGTGGGAAATGAACCCACAACCCTGGCGTTGCAAGCGCCATGCTCTACCAACTGAGCTACAGGGGACTACCTGTCACAAGAAATAAAGTTACCATGAGATGATAGGTCTACATGCATTGTGAACTGTGCTCCATACTGAGATGGGCTGTCTGGCCCCACCATGAGTATTGATTAATCATGCAGAGGCCGTAGAGAAGCCAGATTTAGACATTGCATATTATTTAACAGTTCCATGCTGTTCACATAAATAATTTATTATAATTGACCCGTTTCTCACAGTTATTTATCCCGGGAAAAGGGAGTGGTTTTGGGCGGTAAATCTCGGTAACCGGGATTCCACCATTCAACCCTAGTGCCTATTCATCATGTTAGTGGTGTGCTGTTAAGAGCTCTGTGAGAGAATGTAAACTGTCAGTGGGGGAGATTAGGTGTTTCTCCCCTGCCAAGGTCAGCATGGGGTACCTACCTCCCCACATTGTGCACAGCAGGGCAGAGGCCTCCCATGGAAGGTTTTCCTCAGGGTTTCCCCTTTCAAATCTATTTTAACCCAGTTCAGAGTTGAGTGTTCCCATTTGGGTGTTACCAATAGGTGGGGCTACAAAATGAATGGACTTCTGCCCTCCAGTGGTGTACAGCTGTAATACCTGGAAAGGTTACATAATGTTGACCTATCGGTTGAAGGAGATTGAGAAGGGAAAGTTTGTAGCCTGAGCAGGGGTGCTGTAGTGCTAGTTGTGTGAGCGGATTACTCAAGGATGCAGCAGTAATGAAGTGGTAAAGAGGTAAAGCTTCCCTTCAGGTAATAGATACTATCATAATAAAGAAGTCTTCATTTTTCTATGTGATTTATAGTCCAGCTGTTATTACGCAAGGGAGCCCTCAGCGATGAACACGTGGCCTGGCAAATAACACCAAAAGGCAGTTTGGTTTTACCATCAGCGTGACTGGCTCAAATAAGAAAGCAACTAAACAATTTACAAGAAAGAAGCATAGTGCCAGGCATCCGATCCTGAAAAGCTCACAATATCACCACTGAAGGTTAAATTCCTCCAGATAAGCCATATTATAATTAATGGCAGCTTATTCTGACGGTGATTCACAGTCATACCAAAGAGGATGGGTCCCATCGCCCACCCCAGGCCTGGCATGGGCAGAGGGCTGGTGTTGGCATGCACCCAGTTAATTAAAACCCCAGCCAGAACACTTACAGTAAGTAGAAACAAGGGGTTCTGTTTCTTATGACCCAGCTCTCCCTCACATAGATCCCTCCCCCCTCACCCTCCTATGAATGAGATTAAATAGGTTTCCTTCAGAGATCAAAACGTGTCTGGCTGGGGATTGTGTGTGTTGGTGTATCCAAGCAATGCTAATATTATAAACCTCAGTCTAACAGACAGTTGATGTGTGTCCTGAAACAATGTTCTCAATGGAATGGGGAATGAGAGGCGATCTACAGTGGTTTGTTTAGCGTTGTTAGGGTGTCATGGACATATGGCCTCTTGTTCAGAACTTTTGTTGAGAAATTGAGGCCATGTTTTGTAAATCTTTCTTCCAGTGCAACTCCCTTCAAATAGTATGTTTACCCCACCTTTCCTCTTGGTGGGAATGTATTGGTAAACATGGACCATAGACTTTAACCCAGACATCATGTTTGAGTGCACAGTAGCTAGTAGAGATGTGTGCTCCAGGACCCTCCATTGTAATGTGGGTTAACCCACTGGCCCAGTAACTGTGTTGACACAGCCTCCTGTGATGACCTGTGATGACCCGGACAATGCCTCACATAGGCCTGGGACACACAATCCCATAGGCTACTGACCCTTTGTGTGTTTGCTGTACATGCGTGATTTACCTGTGGGCACTGCACGCTTCACCTGCATGTGCCTCAGTGCTTCTACCGTGTGTTATTTGCCTTCATTGCCCAGTTGGTCCTGTAAGCCACCTAGGAAAGCCAGGCTGTTAGCTAGCCTAATGCTGCTGTTGTCGCTCATACCTTGTGCTCTCTACAGCTGAACTTCAACAGGCTCACACTAATCTGACTGATAGGGGTATAAGGAGAGGGGGAGTGATGCCAGAGTGATATGGTGCTACTGTTAACTTGGCACCTGTAGAAGGTCACCTGGATTCTTGATCTGTAGACGTTATACTCTCACCCGGAGATTCCATGCATTCCTCAGCTCTACACACACTATTCCTCTGAGCCCAGAGAATGGTGCCCCTTTGTACGGGTGAGTCAAAAGTTATCACAGCAATTTTTTTTTCTTTCTAGTTCTTCTAAAGTTTGCATGATTTTGCCACACCTGGACAATGCCCTGCAATATTGTAGTCATACAGGAGTACAGGAGGAGTACTGTACAGTATTTCAGCATGACTTTCAATGTTGTCTTACATACAGTTGATCAGATGCATTTATACACTGTCAGTTTGGCATGGCATATAGTTTCATAATGTGAGGGTATGTATGCATGGTTGTGGGTGGCTCTGTACAGCATGGATAAACCTCTGAGTCTTGGATGATCACATAAAGGCTGGGGAGAGCAGGAGAACAGGTTTTAGAGCCTGGATACTGTTTCTCTTTCCTCAGCTTATGTCGGGAATCAAATACACCGCCCTCTTCTGCATTGTTACATTGCCTCTGACTGCTGCAGGAGTTTAACAGAACTTGCTGTGGTGTGTGTGTGTATGCGTGTGTGTGCTTGTCTTTCCTGCTTTGGTCTTATGGGAAGGCCAGGACCTCTACCTTACCACTGTGTGTGAAATACCTGAATGTAACACCAGTCTGTCTGAAAGCAGTCACCGTGACACTTCCCAACGCCCCCTCCAGGGTCATGTACAGGGCCAATGTATGCCTCTTAATGACAGGGGCTGAAACACTCCTTTAGACATTGAGCTAGAGATGTCCATTATTTTCTGTGCAACAGCTCAAGCTCAGCCTGTCGCTTGTAGGATTTTGTTTCCTGCCTAGTAATTAACAATACAGATGAATGGGAAAAAGTTGTATGGCATAGCATGACATAGCATGTAATAACATTTTCAATTTGAATATTTGGGAATATTAGTCAGCACATCCTGATTTTGAAGAGGTCAGATTTTTTTATATAAAGTGCCAGCATGCATGCCCTCTAGTCCTATTTCTATAATGTGTTGGATTTCATCACTCATTTCACTCTTTGTAAAAGTCTAATGCTTAGTCTAATCATTACCTGGTCAAGCCTCATGGCGATCAACAAACACGATTATTTACTAAATAATATAGCATTTATTGTAATGTAACACAGATGCGTTACGTTACACCGGCTACTCACACCCTTCAGACTATTGTCACGGCAGGAAAACCCTTTCAAACTCTGCCAGCCCACCAAAGATTTTGATGATGAATGCATGACAGAAAGTTGTGAGTGATAAATGGATATTGTGGAAATACGTACATATTTTTAGATGACAGTATCTTTATGCACGACTTCATGGCATGCTAGATAAATGGAACCATGCAGCTTTTGATCATGTCAATCCCACTCTGACAAAATGGTAGCTTAAAGTCAAGGTGGTTAAACTGGTAATAGTTTTTCCCTCCCAGAACACAATGTTCTATTCATGTCCTCTCAAAGACTGAGGTAGTGATAAGCAGCATGTACATGTGCACACAAAGAGATACCTGCCCAGTGGAAACCACCCAGCACACCCATTGTGCTTCTGCTGCTACGCCCATGGAAGCTTACTGAGCTTACTGCCTTCTGCAGGCATTGTGCATGGTAGAACACTGGTCTCAAATCAGTTTTTGCTTGTCTTATATGCTCCCAGACTAGATCTCCACACCATTTTCCAAACGAACAGGTAATAACGTAATAATATGCATAGACCTTCAATACAGAAAAGGTTATGCTTTTAATATAGCTAATATGAAGAGTTCTCCAATAACCAGACATTCTTTACAGAACAGCTTGCCATAAGATATCTGTAAATCATGGAAGCCTAACACTTGTCCTTGAGGGCATAGTGTCTATTGATAGTCTGGGAAATTCTCCCTGCTAGTCTAGTAATGTAGATGTTGAGCTCCTAATGTAGTGTGACCTGCCTGTCAGTAGGGGCCTACCAGAGCTGTGCCTTCCTGAAGTGTGCGTGCCCTAGCAGGTCTGACTCTGCATGTTTCACATTCTCCTTCATTCTCCTCCATTCCTTTTAATGGGATTTTATCCGGCGCTTATCACTAGCTAAGCCCTTGCTGTGGTGCTGACTGGCAGGAAAGTGGGATACAGAAAGTTCAGTCACTCCTGACCTTTAAGTGTTTTTAATTAGAGAACCACAGGGAAGTACTCTGTACACATGACCTCTGGCCTTAATTGGTATAATTACTGTGATTATTACATGTTTACTGTGCCTGGCTACTAATTCTGAAATGTTGTGTGAGCCTAAGTCATTGTGTGTGTGTGTGTACGTGCGCGGGTGACACGCGTTTGAGTGAAGTTTAATGTGTACAGCCGTGGTCAAAAGTTGACCACGACTGTACAGTATGACACAAGTATTGGTCTTCACAAAGTTTGCTGCTTCAGTGTTTTTTTAGTTATTGTTTTCAGATGTTACTATGGTATACTGAAGTATAATTACAAGCATTCCATAAGTGTCAAAAGGATTTTATTGACAATTACATTAAGGTTATGCAGAGTCAATATTTGCAGTGTTGACCCTTCTTTTTCAAGACCTCTGCAATCCGCCCTGGCATGCTGTCAATTAACTTCTGGGCCACATCCTGACTGATGGCAGGCCATTCTTGCATAATCAATGCTTGGAGTTTGTCAGAATTTGTGGGTTTTTGTTTGTCCACCCGCCTCTTGAGGATCGACCACAAGTTCTCAATGGGATTAAGGTCTGGGGAGTTTCCTGGCCATGGACCCAACATTTCGATGTTTTGTTCCCCGAGCCACGTAGTTATCACTTTTGCCTTATGGCAAGGTGCTCCATCATGCTGGAAAAGGCATTGGTCGTCACCAAACTGTTCTTGGATGGTTGGGAGAAGTTGCTCTCGGAGGATGTGTTGGTACCATTCTTTATTCATGATTGTGAGTGAGCCCACTCCCTTGGCCGAGAAGCAACCCCACACATGAATGGTCTCAGGATGCTTTACTGTTGGCATGACACAGGACTGATGGTAGCGCTCACCTTGTCTTCTCCGGACAAGCTTTTTTCCAACAATCGGAAAAGGGATTCATCAGAGAAAATGACTTTACCCCAGTCCTCAGCAGTCCAATCCCTGTACCTTTTGCAGAATATCAGTCTGTCCCAGGAAAAACATATATTTTTTTTTACATTTTAGTCATTTAGCAGACGCTCTTATCCAAAGCGACTTACAGTTAGTGAGTGCAAACATTTTCATACTGGTCCCCCGTGGGAATCGAACCCACAACCTTGACATAGTCCCGTGTAGCTCAGTTGGTAGAGCATGGCGCTTGCAACGCCAGGGTTGTGGGTACGATTCCCACGGGGGACCAGTATAATGTTTTTCCTGGAGAGAAGTGGCTTTCTCGCTGCCCTTCTTGACACCAGGCCATCCTCCAAAAGTATTTTGCTCACTGTGCGTGCAGATGCACTCACACCTGCCTGCTGCCATTCCTGAGCAAGCTCTGCACTGGTGGTGCCCCGATCCCGCAGCTGAATCAACTTTAGGAGACGGTCCTGGCGCTTGCTGGACTTTCTTGGGCACCCTGAAGCCTTCTTCACAACAACTGAACCTCTCTCCTTGAAGTTCTTGATGATCCGATAAATGGTTGATTTAGGTGCAATCTTACTAGCAGCAATATCCTTGCCTGTGAAGCCCTTTTTATGCAAAGCAATGATGACGGCACGTGTTTCCTTGCATGTAACCATGGTTAACAGAGGAAGAACAATGATTTCAAGCACCACCCTCCTTTTAAAGCTTCCAGTCTGTTATTCTAACTCAATCAGCATGACAGTGATCTCCAGCCTTGTCCTCGTCAACACTCGCACCTGTGTTAACTAGAGAATCACTGACATGATGTCAGCTGGTCCTTTTGTGGCAGGGCTGAAATGCAGTGGAAATGTTTTTTGGGGATTAAGTTCATTTTCATGGCAAAGAGGGACTTTGCAATTAATTGCAATTCATCTGATCACTCTTCATAACATTCTGGAGTATATGCAAATTGCCATCATAAAAACTGAGGCAGCAGACTTTGTGAAAATTAATATTTGTGTCATTCTCAAAACGTTTGACCACGACTGTATGCTGTGCATGCGTGTGTGCAGACATGTTTAAACCTGAGGGATTGTCATGATCTGTAGGTGAAATAGACTGGAACGAGGCAGACCAGACATGCAAGTACACTATACAGTGCATTCAGAAAGTATTCAGACCTCTTCCCTTTTTCCACATTTTGTTACTTTACAGCCTTATTCTAAAATTGATGAAATATCAATCTACACACACTACCCCATAATGACAAACGCGAAAACAGGTTTTTAGAACATTTTGCCCCCCCCCAAAAAAAGGAGGAATGTCCCAGCCAGAGCCCGGACTTGAACCCGATCGAAAATCTCTGGAGAGACCTGAAAATAGCTGTGCAGTGACGCTCCCCATCCAACCTGAGCTTGAGAGGATCTGCAGAGAAGAATGGGGGAAACTCCCCAAATACAGGTGTGCCAAGCTTGTAGCGTCATACCCAAGAAGAATCAAGGCTGTAATCGCTGCAAAAGGTGCTTCAACAAAGTACTGAGTAAAGGGTCTGAATACTTACAGTACCAGTCAAAAGTTTGGACACACCTACTCATTCAAGGGTTTTTCTTTATTTTTACTATTTTCTACATTGTAAAATAATAGTGAAGACATCAAAACTATGACAATTTACATTTTAGTCATTTAGCAGACGCTCTTATCCAGAGCGACTTACAGTTAGTGAGTGCATACATTTTTCATACTGGCCCTCCGTGGGAAACGAACCCACAACCCTGACGTTACAAGCGCCATGCTCTACCAACTGAGCTACAGGAGGCCTGAAATATCACACATGGAATCATGTAGTAACCAAAAAAGTGTTAAACAAATAAAAATATATTTTATATTTGAGATTCTTCAAATAGCCACCCTTTGCCTTGACGACAGCTTTGCGCACTCTTAGCATTCTCTCAACCAGCTTCACCTGGATTGCTTTTCCAACAGTCTTGAAGGAGTTCCCACGTATGCTGAGCACTTGTTGGCTGCTTTCCTTCACTCTGCCATCCGACTCATCCCAAACCATCTCAATTGGGTTGAGGTTGGGGGATTGTGGAGGCCAGGTCATCTGATGCATCACTCCATCACTCTCCTTCTTGGTAAAATAGCCCTTACACAGCCTGGAGGTGTGTTGGTTCAATGTACCTACCTACCTACTTACAGTGCTTTAAAAATTATTTGCCCCCTTTTCTAATTTTCTCTACTTTTGCATATTTGTGATACTGAATGTTATCAGAGAATTCTACAGGAGAATGTCAGACCATCCGTCTGTGAGCTGAAGCTGAAGCGCAGCTGGGTCATGCAGCAAGACAATGATCCAAAACACACAATCAAGTCTACATGAAAATTGCTAAAAAGCAAGAAATTGGAAGTTTGGAATGGCCTAGTCAAAGTCCAGACCTAATCCCAATTAAGATGTTGTGGCAGGACTTGAAACGAGCAGTTCATGCTTGAAAACCCACACGTCACTGAGTTAAAGCAGTTCTGCATGGAAGAGTGGGCCAAAATTCCTCCACAGTGACGTGAGAGACTGATCAACAACTACAAGAAGCATTTGGTTGGAGTCATTGCAGCTAAAGGTGGCACAACCAGTTATTGAGTGTAAGGGGGCAATTACTTTTTCACACAGGGGAATTGGGTGTTGCATAACTTTGTTTATGAAATTATGTAATTGTTGTGTTATTTGTTCACTTATGTTCCCTTTATCTAATATTAGGTTTTGGTTGAAGATCTGATAACATTCAGTATCACAAATATGCAAAAGTAGAGAAAATTAGAAAAGGGGCAAATACTTTTTCATAGCACTGTACCTGCCTACCTACCTACCTCACATGAGAAGTCATCTTCATCGTAAGAGTGCACTGTTGAATGTTTATGTTCCTTATTCCTTTCACTGGAGGCCAGGAGAAAACTCAGCCGACCACAAGCTTAGACCTGGACTCATAAATACTCTTACACACAGTCACTCGAGGTCACAACCTTCTCCCACTGTGTCATCGTACTGCTTTGTTCTCCTCTCCTTTAAAATATTCTTTAGGACCTGGCTGGGCTGATAGACAGCAGCAGATAGAACACTCACAGCAGCACAGAATGTCTATCTGTGCATGACTCTCTCAAAACAACAGAGAGGGGCATGTTCGTGCCGGGTCAGCTGTGTGTGCGTGTGCGTGCTCCAAGATTATTATAGTAAACGAAAACTGAAACTAAAGTGAAAACTAAAATTGGAAAACTATACTGAAACTATTATATTTGACTGCAAACCAAACTAAAATAAAAACCATCATCAAGCTTTTTTTTCTAGTGGGGTTTTCAAGCTTCTGAATCTGGCGGGTAAATGCTGACAGCAGAGGACAATGTTTCACATATGCCTAGCTTGTGTATCACTAGCTATCAGTAGCTAACAGGGAGGAAATCCGAGGGCGAGCGCGGAGCATGAGTGTGAACCATAGGCATGAACAATGGAGGCAGCAAACCCAACACCACCAGCAGTCAGTCGCAAAAGGCAAAGCCCCGTATGGGATTATTTGGAGTACATTGCTGGAAAGGACAAAAGCAAATGTAGTGTCAGAAGATGGCAGCGTGTGTGGAACAGAGACAAAAGGGAAAAACCCAACCAACCTCAAAGTTCATCTGAACAGCACCCACAAAGGATTTCAGGATAAAGTCAAGGTGAGACAGCTATTATTTTAGTTTCGGACCCTAACCCCTATAAATTCTTAGAAGAACCACTTTTAATGAACCTTTTGGGGTAAATTTTATGAACTACACTCTGACTGTGTTATTATTAATAATACATATAACAATAACACAATATTTTAGTTCTCAGTGTTTATTATGCTTTTAGTGGCAAAGCAGAATAACAAACTCCCAGCAGAGCCCCAAGTCCAATGGGTGTATCCTCTGGTGTGCTGATGTTAATGTATTGATGTTCTCCATATCCATAGCCAGAATGATTTTGCAGTGCATGGTGATCGAACAGGTTTCCTGTTATATTCATCAGAGGTGTACGGAGGGTGAAGTCTGTGAATCCAAAAAAATGTAATTATGAAGATGATTAACAAAACATGCACATGACAGTATTCATACCTTGGTTTTTGTGGTGAATGTGAATGAAAAAAACTGTTTTGATAATGGTTTTCATACACATACCTTGTCCATAATGTAGAGACCTATGGGATATTCATTGAAGAGGTAAGGGAGGAGGATGGTAAATGTGATCTGCATAACATACCAATACCAATTGACATGCCTTTGTATGCCTCCATGTCTGTATACCTGCAGACACAGACACAAAAGGGAGCAGTTCAGTCATCTGCACCCAATACAGCTAGCCTTCAACATATTCTTATAACCTACATATTCTTACCTCTTTGTTGATTGATATCCATTGAATTGTGTCCATTTTCTGTTTTAGAAAGATTTACACAAATATGAAAAGATAGATGGTATCATCATAAAACAATATCAATTTAGATCATACAAGGGACAAACCTTACCTTAAATTGAGGCGATCTTTACATTTGTCAGTTAAGTGCATGCACCTGCTGTCCTTTCAAATTCAAATCCAAATGATTCAGTTGGGCAGTTAGGTTCCTGGAAGAACCCCCATCAACTAAGAAGGTTCCTCGATGAACCCCACCTCCTATGGGGTTCTTGGAATAACCTTTTGGGGGCCATTTTCAGTGCCATGAACCCTAAGGTTCTTCAAAGAACTTTGAGGATCTTAGAAGAACCCTTGTTGAACCCCTAATTTTTAGTGTGTATAGCCATAGAAGCACTGTGACATATGCCTTAATGCGGTCATATTCGTGGTTTATTGGGGGTGTGGCTTTCAGTGAGTTATTTTTGGCCACCCATCCCATGAGTGTGAATTTCATTCCAGTTCATCTGAATGTCATTCCAGTGCACTGCTTGCTATGAATTCTATCTGATGGTGTTTAGGTAAAAATACAAATGTATTTTGTTGTTGTTGTTGCTTAATCTAATCTGATTGGCCCACCCGTGCCTACTTGGCTGAAGAAGGGTTTGAACAGTTTGGGGTCGCATGGGTTGCGAGGTGGGGGTTTGTTACTACGCCGATTTAAATGACAATATCCATCCGGAGCTTTGCCACCTAGGACATTTGTGTGACCGGACCATCTCAAGTAGTACTGGAGTACCCCTGCTATAGGCCTACAACACATAAATGGCTCCTAGCCTCCCATGCATAAGGCTACTTTCTGTCACTAACACTAAAACTGAAACTAAATAATATAAAAGCGAAATATAAATGTTTTTATCAAACTGAAACTGAATAAAAACTGGTAAATCAAGTCTGAAAACGAACTGAAACTAAACAGAATTTCAAATGAAAAGCTAAAAACTAATAGAAATAAAAACTAATAGAAAATCACAAAACTATAATAACCTTGGTGTGCTCACTAAATGAAGTCTCTGTCTGTGTCAGAGTGTATCAGCACCACCCTGATGACTGTGTTAGATCCTGGGTAACAGGCATGAACTCGTTCTGCTGATTTCCCTCAGCCTAATCTGACTCTTTTAAATTTAGTCTGTTACTGGTTGAATAATCATGTTATTGACTTAATTCCTGAAAGACCTAGCAATATATCAATATTCTGTATTATCGACTACTGATGTAACTGTAATGTAATGGCACATGGCTAAATGCTCAGTATGTGTCGAATGTACAATAATAATATCACCAAAAGTCTGAAATGTTATTTGTTTTCCATTGAGACTGTAAACTGATCTTTGATGTCACAGCATTAATCTGTTGGGTATCATACATATTAGATTGAGTATCGTCACTGTAATCCCTCCCCTCCCCGGTTGTGTGTGTGTGTGTGTGTGTGTGTGTGTGTGTGTGTGTTATGACTATTGACTATCTCTGTTTGACTGTTGTATTAATCTTTTAATCTATTTGTCATTTTGGCTGTACCTACATTTCCCATTTTCTCCTCCTGTACCTGTTTTGTCCCTACCTACAAAGGTCTCACCTGTCTCTTTTCTATGAATGACAATGTCATGTTGATTTAAAAACCATAATTAAACAACCAATCTATGCAAAACCTGCTGAAAAGAGCCATTGAGCCATTGATTGCCCACGTGAGTCATATTGCGTAAGAAAGCTCCATTCATCCTGGTGAGATACCTGTAGCACTGATGTAAAGGTCGGAGTTCTAGCTACTGTGGCATGATGATAACATGGAAATGTTTTCCGTTTGCTTACTGCATCAGGAGGTAAATATACCACTTTCCCAGGCGCAGATTGAGGTTCGTACATCACAGTAGTACACATTTTCAGACATGCCCCTCGTGCGAATATGGAATGTCAATTGTAGATTTGCTGATGGGATGTAAAGTAGTAAGAGATATTAGCCTCTCCACAAAATTCTTATCAGCAGTAAATCACAGGGAATTATGTATTCAGTTGATTATTTTAGTCCAGTGAGATCCCATTGACTGTGTTGTTAGATAAAAGTAATTGGGAACATGCTTTCATTGTGTAACATTATTATATTGTGTAACAGACAGATAAAAGTGTTAAGAACATTCTCTCCCAACAGGATCAATCTTGTTTAAATACTGACACCTTCATACTGTCTAGCTCCTTTACTCCACCTTGTGGGGAATGTGTGTGGTGAGAATCGGATTCCTATAGATCTCCTGATCTCATCTGTCAGTTAAACCACAGTAGTTGTCATAAATGGCACAGTAACTAGTCAGTATGATTTAAATGGTTGCTTCAAGCAGATGAGAGTTTAGAGTGTCTAACCACTATTTCCCTTTGCGTGTGTGTGTTTGAGCGTTTGTGTCTGATCCCAGCATGGTCAGTGTCATAACCACGCTCTGACCAATCCAGGGTCAGCATGTCCACAAACAGAGAGCAGTGGGAATCAGTCGCTCAGGGACATGAGGAGGGGGGTGCTTATTGGAGGGATGGGCAGAATTAGCCTTCTGGGATTAGTGTCTGAGTTCGCATTGTCTAGTGATGGAACCACTAGAACTGGGCAATAACTCAATGAACTGGGTGGTAATAACAACAGCAACAAGGGATATCTCTTCTATCCTGATCCACTGAATTATTTTGTCTGTATCGGATGATGATCTACCCTAAAACAAAACAAACTCACTGGGATAGTTTTGAACTCCTGTTTACTTTCGAAGGATAAAATCTGTTTTAATACATTTAGGGGGATTATATTACCATGGTATCTCAGTAGCTATGGTGGTGCTTTTGACTCAGAATGTTTACTGTCTGCCAGTGCCTTTGCTTTTCAAGAGGAAAGGTGAGTTACAGTATAGGCTAAAACAATGGGCTAAGTCCTGGATATTCTCAGACAGCGTTTTCATTTATGATACATACCTTGAATTCCCTTCTTGAAGTTTAATGGCCAAGCAAGTGTTGGCCATAAAACCTTTCTAGGTCCTTTCTAGGTGATAAGGGAAGGGTGGTTAACTGTTTCAATTGATATGAGTAAGACTGTAAAGTGATTAGTTCATACCTGTAGTCATGAAATGTGTTAACTGTTAGCTATCGGGGTGATACAGAGCCCAAATGGACTATTCCATTTGATCTCTTCTTATGATGTTAAAATGTTGTCTAAATGTATTTTGGTGAATGTCTATCACTGAGAGCTTGTAATTCCTTACTTTGCTGGTGTACTGTCACTGTTTCTGCAAAACACTTAATTCATCAATCATTCTGACTGAATTGACAGTTTGTGTGAACTTGTTGTTATTATTAGGAGGATATGGTAAATGTGGTCAATGGTATATTTCCAAATAAATAAAGAGATGGTGATGTGTATAGCAGCAATCATTTGAGAGCACATGGTTGACAGGACTAATTCCAGCATGGTCCTCCTAGCCCAACAGAGCATGTACAAGACAAGACGTGGCTAAATTTAAAGCAGCTTTGTTTAACTAAAGATGACGGCTTACCACATGGCCACGGATGCCCCACACTCTTAACATTACATCACCTCACTGATCCTAGATGTCAGGACTGCTGTTCTGTAAGGGGTACTACTACACTGCTAGTGTTCTCATGATAACCCTATAACATTGCTTCTCTGAATTATATGAGAGTAGGAATGTTTGGGGAATATACTGGCTGATTATCTCAATGAAGCCTACTGGGACTTGTGGCTAATGTAGTTGATGAATACCATTTAAATGTTGAGGCCAATTATCCAATCTTTTGGTTTGTTGCATAATTTTCATTGCACGTAGCAGCCATTTTTATAGTGAGTTATATAAAGATTGTTTTGGAACAGGATTGATAAGTAGAGACATATCAGTTCACGTTCAACTTTTGTGGATATAATTAATATCCAATTATTTTGATACAATGTAGTTTTGTCAATGATATTGTGCATTTATTTACATATGCTGTAATGAAAGAGCATGCATAAATATACACAGTATGTATGTATAGCCACTCATATTCTCTCTCTCTCTCTCCTCCCAGCAGTCCCAAAGCATGAGGATGAGGGGACTCGCGTTCCTCCACACTTCCAGGAGAATGTGTTCATCGAAGGCAGCCGGCCCAAGTACCTGGAGGACCTGCACACTGAGGCCCAGGAGGGACTCAAACTGCAGCAGCAGGAAGGTACTAAACGCCCTGCAAATCCCTCCAAATACTGACACTTACTCCATCACCTACCCCTGATTAGATTAACTCATTAAGTAAAGTTACTGTGGGGCCACTCTATTAGAAATATTTTGACCTTTATTTCAGAAACCAATAATGGGCTAGATTACCAGGATGACCAAAGCGTCACTGTAAGTTTCCCATTCTACATTTCAACTACGGTGCTACATCAAATCACTAAACATTAGTCTATCACAAGTTTACACCAAACCTACTTTAATTAAGCGTATACTAATGATTTACTGTTGAACTTTCTGGGATTCCTACAGTCGACGGTGACCCGGCAGCCAGACGACACTGAGAGTGACAGTTATAGTGAGAGGAGAGGCTATCTTTCAGACAGCACCATACCAGACACTGTGTCCCAGGTCTCAACACGCTCCACTGTCTCCACACGGTCCTCACGGTCAGGACTGACCCGCCAAGGTAACCTGACATGACCATAACCAGAGAATGATTCATACTGGAACCACTATAAAACCTTGTCCAACCACTGATTGATTGTTTGATTTTTCTTTGAAAACGTATAGAGTGAAAGCGCCTGTTGTTGGTGTTGCTAATTTTGACCTAATATTTCTCTCCTGCTTTTTGTCTCTTTCCCCAGCATCAACATTCAGGCCCCTGAAGCCAGAGAAGGCCAAGGCCAGGAGGAGACACAGGAGAACCACAGTTATGGGGATACCACAACACATCCAGAGGGAACTGGGTAAGCTACTCATTATTTATGCTCTAAGTGAATTGAAATATGTCAATATAGGCCATTGTGAAGATACCTGTGGATAATTTCACTCTTAATACAAGCACATACTCTTCTATTGGCTTGTGTAGTTGTATATGAACCTATCCTGATTTGTCCTGTTCCTCACTTAAGGGCTGGACAGAGCATCATGGGCAGGTCGTCAGGTTATAGACAAGGATGGGCTCCCTAACGGTGAGAGTCTGGACTTCCCCACCATCGATGGGACTCACCTGGCTGGTTCCGAGGAGGGGGTGAGGATGTACCTCCAGTCTGTAGAAGGCCTGCAACCCGTCAGTGAGGACCAGATCCAGAAGTTCCCCTCCCGGGCCGGACACAGGGACGACCTTGCTCTCCTCCAGCGCATGGGCCCCCAGCAGTCCGGCCTGAAGAGGCCCAAGTCCCTGGCTGTCCCCTGGATGACCACAGCCTCTAGCCTGCAGCAGCTGCACCCCAACCCCGTCATGTCCATGTCCCCCCAGGCCACCTACATGTCTAAGATCATCCCCAACGCTGTCCTGCTACCTTCCATAGATGTGGTGGAGATCACCCGGAACCGCAGTCGGAGCAGCGTTCGTACCGTCAGTAAGAGCAGCCTGCTGCTGGTCAGCCCTGCCTCCTCCAGAGCCTCCTCCAGAGCCTCCTCCAGAGCCTCCTCCAGAGCCTCCTCCCGCGCTTCCTCCCACGCCTCTACCATGTCCTCCGCCTCCCGTTACAACCCATCACACTTCTCTGACAGCTCTGGATGGAGCCACTCTGAGTCCTCTGAGACACTGGTGTCTGACTCCTCCACCATCTCCTCCAACAGCACCACCAGGCAGGGGGGCTCACAGGAGGGGGGTGGGGAGGGTTCATCCAGGGAGACGGCCCTGGACAGAGAGAGTATCCACTCCTCTGTCAGTAAGGCCTCCAGGACCTCAGCCACCAACGGCAAAGGGAAAACCAGAGGGGATGATTGCAAACAGGAGGGGCCCTTCACCCGGACCATGTCTGTGATGAAGTCCAAGAGGGCACCGGCCCCACCCAGCCGCTCCTACTCCCTACACAAGGACAAGTTGAAGAGGTGCACGCGAGACCTGATTGACACCATGGTTGCTGCCCCTCCCCAAAGCAGCCCATTCCAGGGTGGGGAGGCTAAGGCTGTCAGTGCTGGGGAAACTCCCATGCCCTCCAGTAACAAAAGTAGCCCTGGCTACACAGCAGACATCAGCTGTCTGGATGAGTCTTCAGGCTCTGTGACAGCCAGCCCCTTCAACACCCCACAACAGGCAGCCATGGAGGAGGTGAGGAATGAGCAGCCAGGCTCCACAGGCTCCTCTCCCCAGAAGCAGACCCCCCAGGAAAATGGCCTGAAGAATGTCTCCCCCTCCAGCGGCTACTCCAGCCACGGTGGCACGCCCACCCTCCCTTCCAAACAAACCCATAACCCATCTCCAGGGAAAAAGAGAGGCATCCTGGGCAAACTAGCAAGCATCTTCCCCAAGGCACCATCCCCTGCATCTTCAGCCCCATCACCTGTCATTCAGCCACAGGCCTCTGACAGCAGCAAGACGACTAAGCCACAGCCGTCCCCTCCAGTCGACAGTGTAACTCCCTCACCTTCAGTCATGTCAATCAGAGAGCTGTTCAACATCCCGCCTCCACCCAAGGTGTCTGCCCCCTCTCCTCCTCCCCCGGAGGTATGGGCACACAACAAGCGCACCTTTGAACTGCTACTAGGTCCCCCGGCCCCCAACAACACGGATACGGTGGTGCGAAAGAACCCAAAGGATCGACGACAGCAGAGGCAGTCTCCTTCCACATCAAGAGAGGGTTCTGTTAAGAACTTGTCACCTGAGAGGAGAGATGAGGAGGCAGCACCAGAGCAGGAGGCAGGAGGTGTGCTGGAGAGGGTCACTGAGCCTCAAGCTAAAGAGCAGACCGGTCCAGCAGACCAGGAGAGGGAACACTCTTCCACTGTGGAGACTAGTAATCCAGCAGCACATATGTCTGAGTCAGGAAAGGGTCAGGAGAGTGAAGTAGCACAGAAGGTTGAAGAAGACCGGGTTCAAGGAAGTCAGCTGGGAGTTGAAGAGAAGGTGCAGGGAAGTCTGTTGGTGGTTGAACCAGAGAGGGTCATTGTAAATCAGTTGATAGGTAAACTAGAGAAGGTCCAGACAAGTAATTTGGTAAATGGAAAGTCAGTAAAGGCCTCAGTAGCGCCAGGAAAGGGCCTAGGAAAAGTAAAGACAGAAATACAGACGACTACTCCTGCTGCAGCGAAAAAGACTGAATTCCAACCTAAAATGGACACGTCTATGGTAAGCCCTGCTCTAGCACGCATCTCGCCATCTCCTTCTCCTCCTCCAGCACACCATCCTCCCCTTCCCCCTTCCAAACAGACCCCACCTGTGGCCACATCAGACTTTACACCCGCTCCAGAGCCCCAACTAGTCTCCCCCACTGGGGAATCCTCCTGGCCCCCTCCCCCTCCTCCCATGGACTTGGCCACCCTTGGCAATGAGCTTGACCTGCCCATTCCCCCACCACCAAAGGTAGTTATCACAGAACATGTGCCCCCTGTTTCATCTGTACCACAGGGAATCCCACCTCCACCCCAGAGTATCGCACCGCCGCCTCCCCAAGAGGCCCCGCCTTCACCAAAAGCAAGGTTTGGTCCTCCCTCCTACATTCCTCCACCACCTCAAAGTATTCCACCCCCACCTCCACTGAAACACATACAGCAGCCCAGTCCAGTGACCACAGAGAGACAGAACCAAGAGAAGAAGTCCTTCAGCAAGAGCTCTCTCTCTCCCACTCCCCCAGAGGAGGGCTCCACTCCTGTGGTCACCCCCTCCCTTCTGCAGACAGTCAAGCTGAGGTCTGTCAATAATGGTGACCAGGGTCAGGAAAAGGACCAGAATCAGGGACAGGACCAGACAGAGGTCACTTTGAGGGCCAAACAACCCAATAACGGTGAGGCTCCCCAGAAGCCTATTCGAAGGTCTCTGTTCATAACATCTCCCCCTCCCACTGTCACATCCCCAACAACTACTGTTATCTCACAACCTCCCATGGCCCAAGCCCCAGAGGCAGCCACAGCCCCAGCCACAGAGGCAACCCCAGAGGCAGACCCAGAGCTTTCCCCAGCCACGGCCACATCCCCAGAGGCAGCCACATCCCCAGAGGCAACCTCAGCCCCGGAGGCAGCCACAGCCTCAGCTCCAGAGGGAGCCCTAACCCCAGCCACAACCCCAGAGGCAGCTCCAGCCACATTCCCAGCTGAGGCCCTAGAGGCAGCCACAGCCTCAGCTGAAACCCCAGCCCCAGCCAAGCCCCAGCCCAGCATAGTTAATTTACCCTCAGAGTCATCCACTGTCACCTCTCCTACGAGGAAGTCACCTCCTGCCTCAGCCACCACCCCCTCCATGAGGATGCAGGAGGCCATCCGCTTGAGGACAGCTTCCAGAAGTAAAGAGGGGCCTCCCTCTCGTCTTAGCCTGCACTCCCCAACAAGTCTCATGTCTCCCTCCTCCACCGCCAGTTTCATCTTTGCCAAGAGCACAAAGAAGATTGTCATAGAGACCCCCTCATCCCCTGAGGCCCAGGCCAATCTCACAAAGAACCTGATAGCTGAGCTTTCATCTGTGTCTAATCCAGCCAAGTCCACAGACACACAGAAGAATGTGGTGGTCAAGGTGCCTCCACCTGTGTCAAGGAAACCCAAGCCTAAGGTCAGTGTGGAGATTGAGCATGTGCAAACTGCGGGACAGGAAGCATAGCCAGCAGACAACACTGAGGGTAAGGGATCTGTGATTGTGACACAATCATACTTGCCTAATTTTTTACAGCTATTGTCCATTTGCACTGTATGTTGATCTGATCTGACTGATCTTTCTCTCCTGTCAAAGGTGCTCCAGAAGCTCCAAGCGGGACAGCAGTTGGTGTTGAAGTGCCAACATTATCCTCCACATGAGCAACACTGCCACTAAGCAAGGATTAATCATTCACAAATACATTGCAAGAGGGGAAGAGAGATGGATAAAAAAGGAGTGAGCGGAGGACGCATACAGAGCCTTCTGAAGACAGGGCAACTGGACATAACTAAATGTAACCCTCTCACATAAGAGCTCTTTGAGTTTGAAATCCTTTGAGTTTATATTAAAATGGTGTTGGTCTTGAATTTTTCTAATACTCTTGTTGTATTTTGGAGCATTTTTCTTTGCCAGAGGAACTTCTTACTGGTCTGATTTAATAATGGACAGTCAGTCACAGTGCATGCTGGTCTAGGTACACGTCTAGGTTGCCCTCTAGTGTCAACTATGGAATGTCACAGCTACTGCTGTTGGGCACGCCAAACACTTGTCTGGATTATATACCAGAATGTTATATTTTTAATATATTCATATCATTATAAGATCATGCACTATTAAATTGTGTTGAGTTCTCATTTCATCCATCTTCATGTTTGTTGTAATAAAATCATTTATCTAAGTTATTTGTCCTGTAGACATCTTCCATTAGATTTTGTGGGAAATGTGTGATGTTATTTTATGTTTTCTATGTCAATATGTGTCAATCTTTCATGATGTCATCTGTCATCATCATATTTCCTTATCTCCTTAGCTACTAAAATGCTATCATCAGAACTGGGTGATGTCACTAGTTCTAGAATGTTGTAGTGAGGATGAGAATCCTATTCATGATGAGAATCCCAATTTTCATGGTCATGTTTTGTTTCTCTGTTGTTGAAATGAATGTACACATACTTTTACAGGAATCTCACCCTGTGTGTAAATCAAATCTCACAGGTTTAATCTGAAGCACAGTTTATGAACTGAACTGGTCATTTAAAAAGACTATTGGGGCAAATCTTTGTCTTGCTTTTAGTTATGTCCCGCAAATGTTGAAATCTTTCCTTTCAACCAGATGGGAGCTACATTATACATTGCATTTATGTTACTAATTTGTCCAGAAATTGGGATATTGCTCAACTGAATGAAATATCTGCTTTGAAAGTACAACATATTATTCAAAGTGATTTCAATGATTGTAAAAAAGTAATCTGACAAATGATTATGTATAGCTTCATTTATTTCAAGGTAACAGAATAAATGGATTTATTCACAATGAATTAATTAAGCCATTTCATTATTTCTACCTTGTTTCTAAAACATTTTGAGAAATGTACTGTAAGTCAGTTAGGCTTCTCTAGATTCAATTTATGCAACACAAACACACAAACACCCTGCTTCCAAGTTTCCCCCAGATTTGTACTTTTTCCGTCTTATCAGGATGTCTTGAAACCTCATGTTCACACACGTCTGGGTTTTCAGTATCCGTCAGACCCATCTGTATGTTGAATGACAGTCAAAACTAAGACTATATAAAATAGATTGTGACTGTATACAGTGAGTTCCAAAGGTATTGGGACAGGGACATTTTTGTTTTTGTTTTGGCTCTGTACTCCAGCACGTTGGATTTGAAATGATACCATGACTATGCACAGACTGTCAGCTTTAATTTGATGGTATATTTTAATCCATATCAGGTGAACTGTTTAGAAATTACAACACTTTTTGTAGATAGTCCCCCCATTTTAGGGGACCAAATGTGGACTCTACCATGATTACAGATCATCCTGAATGAATCATGAATAATGAGTGAGAAAGTTAGAGGCATAAATATCATTCCCCCAAAAAAAAGAAATGCTAACCTCCCCTGTTATTGTAGTGGTGAGAGGTTAGCAACTTCAACTTTCTCAATCATCATTATTCACGATTCATTCAGGACTATCCGTAATCTTGGTAGCATCCACATTAATGTAGAAGTGTTTAGAAACATATTATATTCTTATTTACAATAAAAGACACTCCAAAATGACACAGTACATTATTTACCATTCATTTCTATTGGGCACAAAATTATCTGAAACACAACCAAAACAAACAGCAAATGCATCCAACAAGTTTGTAGTCACAAGCTTGATGTAATCATTGCGTGCTAGGAATATGGGACCAAATACTAATCTTTTGACTACTTTAATACACAGTGTCTTCAGAAAGTATTCACACCCGTTTACTTTTTCCACATTTTGTTGTGTTATAGCCTGAATTTAAAATGGATTAATGGATTGTGTCACTGGCCTACACACAATACCCCATAATGTCGAAGTGGAATTATGTTTTCAGAAATGTTAACAAATTAATAAAAAATGAAAAGCTGAAGTGTCTGATGTGTAGTTCCCACCGTGAAGCATGGAGGAGGAGGTGTGATGGTGTGGAGGTGCTTTGCTGGTGTCACTGTCTGTGATTTATTTAGAATTCAAGGCACACTTAACCAGCATGGTACTACAGCATTCTGCAGCGATACGCCATCCCATCTGGTTTGGGCATAGTGGGACAATCATTTGTTTTTCAACAGGACAATGACCCAACACACCTCCAGGCTGTGTGAGGGCTATTTGACCAAGAAGGAGAGTGATGGAGTGCTGCATCAGATGACCTGGCCTCCACAATCCCCCGACCTCAACCCAATTGAGATGATTTGGGATGAGTTGGACGGCAGAGTGAAGGAAAAGCATTCAACAAGTGCTCAGCATATGTGGGAACTCCAAGACCGTTGGAAAAGCATTCCAGGTGAAGCTGGTTGAGAGAATGCCAAGAGTGTGCAAAGCTGTCATCAAGGCAAAGGGTGGCTACTTTGAAGAATCTAAAATATATTTTGATTTGTTTAACACTTTTTTGGTTGCTACATGTATTCCATATGTGTTATTTCATAGTTTTGATGTCTTCACTATTTTTCTACAATGTAGAAAATAGTTAAAACAAAGAAAAACTTTTGACTGGTACTGTATATATATACACAGTGCATTCGGAAAGTATTCAGAGCCTTTGACTTCTTACACATTTTGTTACGTTACAGCCTTATTCTAAAATGGATTAAATTGTCGTCGTCCCCCGACCCCCCCTTCAATCTACACATAATACCCCAGAATGTCAGTTTGTGGAAATATCACATTTACATAAGTATTCAAACCCTTTACTCAGTACTTTGTTGAAGCACCTTTGGCAGCGATTACAGCCTCGAGTCTTCTTGGGTATGACACTACAAGCTTGGCACACCTGTATTTGGGAGTTTACCCCATTCTCCTTTGCAGATCCTCTCAAGCTCAGGTTGGATGGGGAGCGTAGCTGCACAACTATTTTCAGGTCTCTCCAGAGATGTTAGATCGGGTTCAAGTCCGGGCTCTGGCTGGGCCACTCAAGGAGGTTTTGTGGTTGCAAACTTCTTCCATTTAAGAATGATGGAGGCCACTGTGTTCTTGGGGAACTTTAATGCTGCAGAAATTGTTTGGTACCCTGTTTGGTGTCCCTCGACACAATCCTGTCTCGGAGCTCTACAGACAATTCCTTCGACCTCATGGCTTCTTTTTTGCTCTGACATGTACTGTCAACTGTGGGACCTTATATAGACAGGTGTGTGCCTTTCCAAATCATGTCCAATCATTTGAATTTATCACAGGTGGACTCCAATCAAGTTGTAGAAACATCTCAAGGATGATCAATGGAAACAATTTTGAGTCTCACAGCAAATGGTCTGAATACTTATGTCAATAAGGTATTTCTGTTTTTATTTTTAATACATTTGTAAAAATGTCTGTGTGTAGATTGAGGATTTTTTTTTATTTAATCAATTTTAGAATAAGGCTGTTACGTAACAAAATGTGGAAAAAGTCAAGAGGTCTGAATACTTTCCGAATGCACTGTAAATATAATATAAATAGTAATTTATTTGATGACAAAGCCCTAATTTTGTGGATTAGTTGCATCTCAGTTTAGCTCTGTCTCTTGTAAGTAGGCCTAGAGGTTTGTTGAAACTGCTATAATATTGTAGTTGCTGTCACGGATTCAGCCGAGGCTGCTCCTCCTCCTTGCTCGGGCAGGCTTCGGCGTTCGTCGTCACCGGAGTACTAGCTGCTACCGATCTATGTTTCTATGTTCTACTTGTCTTGTCTTTATTGTTCACACCTGGTTCCCATTAGTTATTGATTACTTCCCTATTTAATCCTCTGGCTCCCACTGTATGTTGTGCGTGTTTGTTCATGTTTGGTTGTCGTCTGGTAAGCAGGTTTGTTCCTCCCTGCGTGGAGGTTATGTTCTGTACGTTTTCGATTAGCTCTGTGTCCTGCGCCTGACTTCGTCCTACCGCATCACACTGACATCCTGACAGTTGCACTGACCATAATGATTGCTGTGATGGCTGCTGGACCTGCTGATGTCCTCTTACCACGGAGGAAAACATATTTTGGACCATTCATAATGCAGAAAATGGGAACACATTTATGAATGGATTAATTCATGGATATATCGACTTTATATAATTTTACACTGTCTGCAATATTTTTCTTATGAGTAACTGCTGTATTATTTCATAGTTTTTTCAAACAAAACAATGAAGAATAAAGAATAGTGAGTGGCTTGACAATGAAACCAATGGCTTTGGGAAGAGAACCTTGACCGCTGGCCATGTCCCTTCCGTCTTCAAGAGAGCGAGAGTTGCACCCCTTCTCAAAAAACCAACACTCGATCCCTCTGATGTCAACAACTACAGACCAGTATCCCTTCTTTCTTTTCTCTCCAAAACTATTGAGCGTGCCATCTTTAGCCAACTCTCTTGCTATCTCTCTCAGAATGACCTTCTTGATCCAAACCAGTCAGGTTTCAAGACTGGTCATTCAACTGAGACTGCTCTTCTCTGTGTCACAGAGGCTCTCCGCACTGCTAAAGCTAACTCTCTCCCCTCTGCTCTTGTCCTTCTAGACCTGTCTGCTGCCTTTGATACTGTGAACCATCAGATCCTCCTCTCCACCCTCTCCGAGCTGAGCATCTCCGGCGCGGCTCACTCTTGGATTGCGTCCTACCTGACCGGTCGCTCCTACCAAGTGGCGTGGCGAGAAGCTGTCTCCGCACCACGTGCTCTCACCACTGGTGTCCCCCAGGGCTCAGTTCTAGGCCCTCTCCTATTCTCGCTATACACCAAGTCACTTGGCTCTGTCATATCCTCACATGGCCTCTCCTATCATTGCTACGCTGACGACACACAACTAATCTTCTCCTTTCCTCCTTCTGATAACCAGGTGGCGAATCGCATCTCTGTATGTCTGGCAGACATATCAGTATGGATGACGGATCACCACCTCAAGCTGAATCTAGGCAAGACGGAGCTGCTCTTCCTCCCGGGGAAGGACTGCCCGTTCCATGATCTCGCCATCACGGTTGACAACTCCGTTGTGTCCTCCTCCCAGAGTGCGAAGAGCCTTGGCGTGACCCTGGACAACACCCTGTCGTTCTCCGCTAACATCAAGGCGGTGACCCGATCCTGTAGGTTCATGCTCTACAACATTCGGAGAGTACGACCCTGCCTTACACTGGAAGCGGCACAGGTCCTAATCCAGGCACTTGTCATCTCCCGTCTGGATTACTGCAACTCGCTGTTGGCTGGGCTCCCTGCCTGTGCCATTAAACCCCTACAACTCATCCAGAATGCCGCAGCCCGTCTGGTGTTCAACCTTCCCAAGTTCTCTCACGTCACCCCGCTCCTCCGCACACTCCACTGGCTTCCAGTTGAAGCTCGCATCTGCTACAAAACCATGGTGCTTGCCTACGGAGCTGTGAGGGGAACGGCACCTCCGTACCTTCAGGCTCTGATCAGTCCCTACACCCAAACGAGGGCACTGCGTTCATCCACCTCTGGCCTGCTGGCTCCCCTACCTCTGCGGAAGCATTGTTCCCGCTCAGCCCAGCCAAAACTGTTCGCTGCTCTGGCACCCCAATGGTGGAACAAGCTCCCTCACGACGCCAGGACAGCGGAGTCACTCACCACCTTCCGGAGACATTTGAAACCCCACCTCTTTAAGGAATACCTGGGATAGGATAAAGTAATCCTTCTACCCCCCTTTACTCCAACCGACCCCCCAAAAAAAAAAAAAAAAAACACAATGTAAAGTGGTTATCCCACTGGCTATAAGGTGAATGCACCTATTTGTAAGTCGCTCTGGATAAGAGCATCTGCTAAATGACGTAAATGTAAAATGTAAATGAGAACAAACAGATCTGGAACCAGGCTAGCTAGTCTGTTCACATTCTTATATAAATGTGTTGCCATGGGTGCACATTGTATCCAGTTGTATCTGATTACTGGTGGTGGGAAGTCGTTTGCTAAGGAGTGGACTCTCAACTCATTCACTGTATACTGTAATGTTAAGATAAAAAAATATTAAATTCACATGGGAATCGACTCTAAATGTTATTTTATTGAGCAGGGTGTCTTTTTGAAAGCTGAAGGCGTCCTACAGTATCAACCAAAAAATACAGCACTTCCCTGTTATTATTTAAATGTACAGAATACATTGATTTATAATATGATTGCAGTTCAAAACTCTACAGTATTTATCAGCTGTTGACAGCCATGTGCGCATGCGCACTCGAATGCAGACAGACACACACTCTCTCTCTCAACTCCTGCTTCAAGGTTTTACCCAGAATTGTAACATATTTTCAGCATGTCTTGGTTCACATGATTTTGTCATGTGCTGGTTTAACAGGTGATGATTCATATTTCTACAGTAATATTTTTTTACACAAAGTTGTATGTGTTCTGTGTCCATCTTAGACACATATATGTGTTGAATCATCATAACTAAAGCAGAATATGAAATGGACTTTGACAATGTTATATGTCAGTATGCTTAATGTCAAACATGTTTATTTTGCCATGGTTACTGAGCTGCCAGCGAAACTGGGAGGGTGTGTCTAGTTCGAAGGAAAAAAACATGCTCCTCCATGAATAGGTGTATGTCTGCGCAAAAGATAATCATTTTTTAAAATGTTATAATGGATGCATCTCTGTTGGGGACTAAAAACGAAATCCCTTTAATGATCAAAATATATTGGGGGTGGATCTTGATTTACAACAATCACTGAAAAGACAAGTCATACAGGAAACACTATTGTACACTACTTGTGCCTTTTAAGGAATGGCATGGAGCGTCATGGAACCTATTAGAAGGTGGAGCCAAGGTGTGAGAAAAAGTAGAAAAGTACAGTAGATGGCGTGGATCAGCAGTTCATTCATTCTTCAAGATACTGGACTGCTGCCGATTCATTGAAGGACTTACTTGATGTTGTACCATTGCTGGTTGAGTACAGTAACCTCTGTCATGAGCTGGAAATCCTGGGTCGCTCAAAGATGTTTTGTTTCTCTCCTCATCATCAAGGCATCCTATTCTGGTAAGACACTTCCATGGCATCCCTTCTGTTACAGTCAATGGTGACTAACTACTTTAATGTAATGAGTAATGTATCTAATAAAAAGGGTCACTGTAATCATGCCATCTCTTAGATGGGGTAGTAAGACTGACTGTGTCCCTCTGTCTATAGTTGAATTTGAGATCAGTGTTCCTAGTGAGCCTCAACTTGCCATCGTGGGGCAGCATGCAGTCCTAGACTGCAGCTTTCCTGTGGGAAAGGCCTGGGACCTGGACAACAGTGTGATAACGTGGCAGAGAGGCCTGGAGGTGATACACAGCTTCTACCACGGACAGGACAAACTGGACAGACAGAGCAGTCACTATGCCAACAGAACCAGCCTGTACCACTCTGAGTTGGAGAGGGGTAATGCCTCTCTAAGGCTGGAACGTACCAACCTGGGGGACAAAGGAGACTATACCTGCTCTGTGAGCACACTGCTGGGCAGTGAGACGAAAACCTTTGCCCTGAAATTAGCAGGTGTGATATCATATTAAACATTATTTTCTGCTTTGTGGACCGAGAAATTACTGATGTTCTAGAAAATGAGTTCTTTATCACACTCATTAGGGTTCCTTGTAATGTACAATGCTTACTGAGATACTGTATATTCTTTCATGCCATTAAACTGTGTCCATTGCCTCTTTTATTTCAGCATACTACCCTGAGCCACACCTGACGTTCACAGCATCTCCAAGAGATGTGGAGCTACTCTTGACCTCACAGGGAGGGTACCCCCGACCCTCAGTGCATTGGCTGGATGACAGCGGTGATGATGTCACCAATAACACAGTCACAAACATCTCAGAGGACACACAGGGACTATACACTGTGTTCAGTACACTAAATCTACAGGGACAAGTCAACGAGACCATCACCTTCGTCTTAAAGAACAAGGACCTGGGACAGGAGATCAGGAGAGAGATCACACTTTACTCAGGTACATAGACAATATCCTGGATTTGAAAAACAATTGACATTGCCTCTTTACTGAATGAGAGAGAGAGGAGAGAGCGGGCGAGCAAGCAAGAGAGAGAAATAGTGTTCAGTTGTTTAGACATACAGTATAATCACAATATTCTACATTTCTCTTCACAGCAAATGAGAGGTCATCAGTGGAAAAAGGCAAAATTTCTGGAGACAACAGAAAGACATGGATAATTATTGTTCCTATAGTGACATTTGTACTGCTGTTGTTTGTACTATTAATGTCAGCATTGAGAAAAACGTGCTATGGGCCATCACAGAAACCATCACCTGTCTACCAAACACCATCAGGCTCATCAGAGTCATCACAAATATAATTTACTGTACTTCATAATGGAGAAAAAGACAACATATTTAGGAATATATAATGAATGGAACTATGGCGTCCATATGATTCTTGCCAGTGTTTGCAATGCTGCCCATAGTATTTTTCCAAGGAGTTGCTGCCATATTACTTTATAGTTTACCATGTAAATTTGTGTGCTACTTAGTTTATTCTCAAACACAGAAATGTTTGCCAATTTATTTATTCAGAAAAAGAGACAAAAAGCAGAATAATAATAAAAATAAAAATAAATGTATGGATTAATTGCATCATTGATTAGCTGCGTCTGAGTAAAGGTTGTTAAAACTGAATTCTTATAGTGAATGTACAATAGATGTACAATATATCGAGAACAGTACAGTGATTGTATGACTCCTTTCAGACCAAAGGTCTCTTCATGTCATGTTAATGGAATGTGACAACAGTTCTGCATAGCCTACTGTACCTGTATAGTCCATACATAGTCATTTTATTATGGCACTTATGAAGTACTTAGTGGGGATATTGTGGAGACCACTTAGCAACACGTGGTTTGTTATCCCATCATAAATGTTGTGGTCGAAACAATGTTGCACTTTAAAACTCATTAAGCTTGTCATTGGGTGTACAAGCAAATATTGAGGCCAATGTTTTACTGAATGTCTGACTGGGAAAACAATGGTGTCTATTGATGATTGTACAGAGGCAGTTACCTTATCAACATTCCAAGGACAAGGAAATTACTGTTGTAAGTGTAGCTGAGAATAGTTTGCTTCCTTCATAGATTTTAGTTCAAAAAGTATTATTTATCAGGGCAATGTCCTAACCGAATCCATTTTTGTCTTAAAAATTAAAGAGGAGTTGTATTGACTTTATTTCAATTTTGTTTTTATTTCAAATGAGTCAGGTGTACAGTGGTATAGAAGTCTATGGTGTAGAATGAACCACTGTATGGTCTCTCACTGACCCTACCGCCACTTGAAACGCCAAACCCTGGGCAAGTCTTTTCCACCGACAATCCCGGTCTCTACCAGTTCATCATAGAGAAGAGTGGGAACTTATTGTCCTCCTCAGCTCTCCCCACAGACTCCTCTCTTCTTTCGTTCCCCTCATCCAGTGGCTGCTCCTCACCCACCCACAATCCCCATTCCTTCATGGACTGTGAAAGCACATCTTCCTGTGATAAAGACTTCTTCCCCATCCCTGATCCCAGGAATGAGGACTCTTCCTGTGGATGTACCCATTCCCTTGCACTAGAGCCCTCCTCCTCTATCAACACTGATCCCTCCCTCTCCCATGGACTCCTCTCTTTAAACTCTGCCCCCTCCTCAGCTCTAAACCCTGACCTTCTCCCCTTATCAACTCTGAATCCCTCACAACTGACGCATGTGTAACCTCAAATATCTTCCCCTTTCTAAATACCATCTGAACCACCTCTGACTCCTCACCCTCCAAGGGCACAGCTTCATCCTCCTCTAAATGTTGCTTATTTTCCGTGGAACGAGTGTAGCGCTGCTCTTCCTTATCACAATACTTATCCACATCAAAGGTTCCAGTAGATCCTCTGGGTTGTCAAACTCATCCATCTTCCCATCCATTTTGGTCTCAAACCAGACAACATCTTCATCATCATCATTGACTGGTGAGGGACTGACTTGTGGGAAACCACCCTTTGGTGTGGATAGCTGATCTGAGAGCAGCAGAAGCCCACTGCTGGCAAACCCTACAGGACATGGAAATAAACAGGGTTAGAAGTGTCATCACCACTGGAAGTCTTATCATCCCTACTCCCTACGAATCACTTAGTCCCATGGTCAGTGCTGTATACCGAAACCAAACAGAAGTAGTGTGATGATGGGTTAGGTTGACAGTCACTTACCATCCATCATGGCTCTTCTGGGTTTGGTCTTCACACATTTGGAGTCACAGCAGTCACAGATGGAATCCTCTCCCATCAGAGATTTACATTTTCGTAATTTAGCAGACACTCTTATCCAGAGCGACGTAGAGTTGGTGCATTCATCTTAAGGTTTCTAGGTATGACAACCACATCTCATAGTCATAGTGAGTAAAACGTTCCTCAATAAAGCAGCTAGCACCAAAGTCAGTGCTAATAAGAAAAGGCAAGTATTAGTGAATGAAAGGTACAGTATGTAGGGATGTAAAGGGCAGACTGTACATTTCCCAGAGTACAACATTTAACTTGTGTCAGCATACCTGTTCTCTCGGTAGGTGCATGACTTGTGCATGGGGCCGGGGTCCTCTGATGTCACATACAGCTTACAGTGAAGGAAGACCTAGAGGAGATGAAAAGATTACCTTTGATTCAAGAAATGGACCAATTCATGTCTATCATTTTATTGGTCAAAGGCTGCAATTTGCTTTATTCTTTACAATAAAGAACACTGTTTATTGCATACATTCAACAGAAAAGTCAAGAGCGTGATTGAGATTACATGATAGAGTATAAGTCTCCCATGCTCACCGGTGTGTCTGGATCAGAGGTAAACTGGAAGGCGTTGAGGGAGAACCGGAGGGTGCCATCAGTCCTGGGGGTGACAAACAGAGCCACCAGTTTTCTTCTGGCTCTCCAGCATGCAGCTGTGGATCAGAACAGAATGGGTTTGCACTCAGGTCATGAATAATAATAATCATTTCTTTATTGTGTCCTTTTGGGGAAATGTGTCTTCCCAGTGAGCACCGTCCGACACCAATGTCCATGAACGTTGGTCTGTTGGCCCTGGCATTGATTTCAACGTCCACAGACCAAACAGACGTCTATAATTGGTTCAGATTTGGTCCGGTCCAAACTTGATTTCAACGTCCACCAACGTCTGGTCTAGAACGGCCTCGATTTGGCCCAAACAGACGTCAATGATTGACAGAGACTCTATTTGGTCCAAACATAGATACCTATGATTGGTTCAGATTTGTTCCGGACTGGACCAATCTGAACCAATCATAGATGTGTATGTTAACAAGTTTGGACAGCACAGTACAGTAGAGCACAGTACAGTACATGGAGTAGCCAGCCAAATAGAAAAAGTAGCCAGTCAGGGAGTTCCGGCCTGGGTGAGTCCGGTGGGGGGGCATTTTGGTGGCCTCTGGTACATTTTAATGCCTTGATTCAAATCCGAAATACACAGCAAAATGATTTAATAGTTAGTTGGGGTATTGAGTAGAAAGACATGACTTTGCAATTAAAATGACTGGAAATGTATAAATTTAGTGTGTTAGTTGTTTTGGATATCACCTAGGCCTAGATGATCAGGACTATTTTCTAAGTAAGAGAACCTTTAACATTAAACCGGTCTTCTCAAGATTCAATAAATATTTACAGTTTTTCTGAAATATATTAATTGCCACAATGATGTTTGTTCTTCAAATGATGTATTTTATTGGCTCTGCTGCTGTGGACACTTAGGGTAAGGAAACCAATGTGTCATTTTGTAATTTGGGTGAACTCTCTCAATCAATCCCTGTGGGTGGGATTGTCAGGGTAGGGGGCAGGATATTTGTGAGTCAGAGCTGGTAGGGTTTCAGACCGGTCAATCAGTCACTGTGTGTGGGACTTTGAGGGAAGGCGGTATATTAGTGTTCTGTCAAGAAAACATGTATTCCCTGTTGAGAAACAACATAGAATTGCAGGAAATTGCGTCTTTAATAATATCTTATAAGTATTATGACATTAGCTTTTATAACTTTCAATCTGTTTGCTTTTATCATATTTTGGTCCAGAATGAGGCCCTCTTCACTACGTATTGTTTTTGCAGTGAGGATTCAACATCTTCATCGAATGTAGATAATCGCCAAAAAGTAGTATTAGCCTACCAGTATGCAAATTAGGGAGCCAAATGAACTGCTCTCTCACCGATGCGATTTGTTCAAAAAGAGCTGTTCGATTGCGAACAACCCATCACGAGGCTGCACTGACGAGTCACTTTAGCGTTCACTGGCAAGTTTCGACATGGGCTTCGAATCCTAGGAAAATACAAACAAGATCTTTAGTTTACTTGTCCTGATGCGATACCATGGACATATAACTACGTTGTATGATTAATTTATGAATAGCAAAAAGATATAGGAGATTGACTTTATTCAGTCAGGTCAACACCTTTCATAAACTAGTCAAGACAAGCTGTTGGTCCTCATTAAAACAACAGTACATTTTGCCCCCCGACTCCGTGGCTGGCTAAAGGCCTATGAAACACGCAAAAGAAAATGAATGAATGTGCCACAAAACAATAATTAAGAGTTCAACTCATTGTTACCACTTACATTACATGGCACGTGTAAATTCACACATGATTATGTAGGTAAAATAATATAATAAGTGTACAAGCATGTAAAATATGATTTGCACATGTAAAATATGAGTTGCAAAAGATATTTGCAAATATGTAATTGTTTTGAGAATAAATGAAACAACACTTGCACGCAGGTAATGTGATGTGTGAAAATATACAACAACACTTGTAAACATGTAACTTGATATGTGAACAAATCCAATACGATTTTGCGACTGGTGAATCTTCTTCTGTGAATCAAAACTTAATTTGCCTGCTAGCTCTGTCCATGCTTTTCCTAGAAAATGTATATCTGACATTATAGCTAGCTAGTTGATGTTGTTCTAGCTAGCTCACCCAAAGCAGGCATTTCTCCTCCTCGCTGGTCTGCAGATGCATGATCATGATGTTGTGGCTGTAACATTTAATGGACATTGCACTAGAACAAAAACTAGCTAGCTATATCAGATATACAGTGCATTCGGAAAGTATTCAGACCCCTTTACCTTTTCCACATTTTGTTTTGTTACAGCCTTATTCTAAAATGGATTAAATTCAATTTTTTCCTCATCAATCTACACAATACCCCATAATGAAAAACCAAAAACAGGTTTTTAGAGATTTTTGCAAATGTATAAAAAAAATAAAAATAAAAATAACCTTATTTACATAAGTATTCAGACCCATTGCTATGAGACTCGAAATTGAGCTCAGGTGCATCCTGTTTCCATTTATCATCCTTGAGATGTATCTACAGCTTGATTGGAGTCCACCTGTGGTAAATTCAATTAATTGGACATGATCTGGAAAGGCACACACCTGTCTATATAAGGTCCCACAGTTGACAGTGCATGTCAGAGCAAAAACCAAGCCATGAGGTCGAAGAAATTAGCGTTGAAGGTCCCGTAGAAGACAGTGGCCTCCATCATTCTTCAATGGAAGAAGTTTGGAACCACCAAGACTCTTTCTAGAGCTGGCCGCCCAGCTAAACTGAACAATCAGGGGAGAAGGGCCTGTTGTGGAAAATAACCACTATACTTTATTACAAATATGGTCTTACAGAGTTTTTGTTGCATCAAGAAATGACTTTATTAAAGTTTTCAACAAAGCCGATACCAGTCTGCAGAGTGGCACCCCGTTCTGTTTTCCTCACGTCCCATTTTATACCATCATCCCCCACTCTTCTAGCTCTAAATCCCTCCCTCTTCAGTTTCCCGCTCTTTATCACTCCACACCCACTTCCTTTGTCCCTGAGGACGGCTGAACTATTACTCCAACCAATCACTCGCTCCACTGTCTTGCACACACACTCATGTTTAGTTTAAACATGACAAGGCCCTAAATTCTTGCATCATACACAAACCTCACCCCCTCATGCTGTAATCAATCAAGAAGATACAAAGGAGACAAAGGTCTAGCCCAAACTCTATTCAACCCTGGTGCCGCTCCCTTCACTGTGTTTGAAGAGAGAGACAAAAGGCCACAAGCTAGTTTCAGTCTCTCATCAGATAAGACAGCCATGGATTTAAGTAAGAGCAAGCAATTTGACCCTAGGGCAGATTTCCTCTCTACTCCCCCACACAGTGAAATTAAATGACCCAATACAATTCCTGGCCCAGTAACAAACAATTCTAACTTTATGCTCTTGATTAACCCAGTTCTACCCTATAGTCCATTAAACTCTACAGTTCATTAATAATAATTCACCACAGGCCTTGGTCAGGGAGGTGACCAAGAACCCGGTGGTCACTCTGACAGAGCTCCAGAGTTCCTCTGTGGAGATGGGAGAACCTTCCTGCAGCACTCCACCAATCAGGCCTTTATGGTAGAGTGGCCAGACGGAAGCCACTCCTCAGTAAAAGGCACATGACAGCCTGCTTGGAGTTTTCCAAAAGGCACCTAAAGGACTCTGAGACCATGAGAAACAAGATTCTCTGGTCTGATGAAACCATGATTGAACTCTTTGGCCTGAATGCCAAGCGTCATGTCTAGAGTAAACCTGGCACCATCCCTACGGTGACACATGGGGATGTCAGCAAAATGCTGTGGGGATGTTTTTCATCAGCATGGACTGGGAGACTAGTCAGGATCGAGGCAAAGATGAACAGAGCAAAGTACAGAGAGATCCTTGATGAAAACCTGCTCCAGAGCGCTCAGGACCTCAGAATGGGGGCGAAGGTTTACATTCCAACAAGACAACGACCCTAAGCACACAGCCAAGACAACGCAGGAGTGGCTTCGGGACAAGCCTCTGAATGTCCTTGAGTGGCCCAGCCAGAGCCCAGACTTGAACCCGATCGAACATCTCTGGAGAGACCTGAAAATAGCTGTGCAGCGACGCTCCCGCACCAATCTGAAAGAGATTGAGAGGATCTGCAGAGAAGAATGGAAGAAACTCCCCAAATACAGGTGTGTCAAGCTTGCAGCGTCATACACAAGAACACTTGAGACTGTGATTGCTGCCAAAGGTGCTTCAACAAAGTACTGAGTAAAGAGTCTGAATACTTATGTAAATGTGATATTTCAGTTTTTATGTTTATAAAACATTTGTAAACATTTTGAAAAAACGTGTATGGTGTGTAGATCGATGTGGGGGGGGGGGGCATTCAAGCAGTTGGTCTAATGGTGCCCTCTGTCATCGGCCTCCCCCTTGCTTGAGGGAACAATAGAGGAGCAATAGAGAACAAAAGAGGAAAGGCCCACCCCCCACTTGTGCCAAGTCATGAGGATACCTGGACCACCTATTGAGATTTATCTTTTGTCAAGTAAATCAGGTGATAAATGAGGTGAAAAGGAGACTGGAGTGCAAATTAAAGCTGAGAAGATAGGTGTGTCTGAAATGTTGGCATGTCTTTGTCGTGTATTAGGATTATGCCTTTGTTAAATGTTTTAAGTGGAACCGGAGAGGACGTTAATTTTAGTATCAAGAGGGAATGTTTTAGTGTAACGCCACATACAACAGACAGGAAGTGTGTTGTAGACAGGGGAGACTGGTGATTGGCCAGAAGAGGGAGCACCCATCTTTTTGCATTGTTTATAAGTAGGGTCTAAACGAAGAAGAAGTCAGAGCGACCATTGCAATCCGGGCCGTCGCTCTCCGGATGTCATGACATCTGTCACTTATGCTGAAGCTTGTGATATGAATAAACCTTATGATCCAAGTTCAGTATGAGCGGACTCCTTTGTTTATCAGCAATAATTGCCAGCATTCACCCGATACGACAAATGGCGCCCAACGTGGGGCTGGTCTGCAAATCTCCTTTGCTTCATGCGTAGCCGCCAAGCTAACTCGGTCTGAAGTGCCAGAAAAGGGTGAGTTTTCCTCACAGGTTGTTAGTTTGGATGCTATGTGATTGTACACTGGAGGAATGTACCATTACGACCGTGCCTCGTGTGGCGTTATTGCTGATAACTGGGGGTCTGGCTAATCATTATAAAAAAATTAAAACAGCACAAAACGGGAGAGAGCCTATAAATTGTTTATAGAGATGTGTTGCTTGAATAGTAAGTCAAGAACAATCGGGGCCAAGATATGTATACAAGTTAGGACATTGCAGGATTTGATAAGCCCTCGGAACAAACGAGGCGACCCCTATGGTGGGCCATAAATCCTGGTAACGCGCTATGTGTTGTCAGGTCAGTCTTGGACTGGAGTTTGGTTGTAGATTTAGTGGGGGTTGCTTGCCCATCTTCTGTCCGACGGGATATCTGCTTGGGGGGGACCACTCATAAAATATCCAGAACTCACGGCAGCCTAAAGTTAGGACAAAGGAAAAAGTAATTAAAGACGCAATGTCGGGTACATTGTTTTTATGCTACATGGTGCATACAGGCTAAGGCTAAATGCTAATGCTAAATGCTAATATGCTGCATGCTAACATGTGACCGTAGAGGTCCACTGCGATGTGAGAAAGCCTCTTAAATTATGTTTGTCTGTGGAATTTCGGTTCTATGTTTTGTGAGCGCTGTTAAATGTTGTTTGACTATGAGGGGGAAACGGAGGTACAGCAGGACTGTTAACCGTCTATTTGGGGTTGGGGAGAGATCTAAGAATCTCCCTTCCACGGTGAAAAAGTATTTTTGAATGTATCGCGCATGCGTGGGATTTTACTAAACAACACATCTGTTACACTGCAGGGGGAGACAGAAACACAGACGAGGGAACAAAGAGGAGAGATTTTAACACGAATCTTATAGTTTTAAAGCGGCTGGTGTTTGAACATGAAACTATTTGTTGAGATGTAGTGAATTTATACATTAAATATATGTTGACGGAGTATAATGAATTAAATTAAATGACGGATTAAAATAAAATAAAAATGTTTTTGAGCGATCTATTTAGTTCTGAGTTCAGTCTTATAGCGAATGTGAACGAAGGAATATTGAATATGGTTGAAGTAACTCAGTATTGCATTAACTACTAAAATCTTTTCCTGTGTCTCTGTTCTTTTGTCATATGAGAGGCGCAATAGGACGATACGACAGCAGAGAGGGAGAGAAAGAGAAGGGGTGCTGACGTACACGTCACGTGACGCGGCAGAGGATCGAGTCAAGGGTTTGAGACTGGTCTGGTTACAAAATCTTCCCCTACAGGATATTTGATGTTATGACAATTTCACATAGGCTTGGCAAATACATTAAAAATTGCATTTTGGAGGCTATGTGCATCACTGGGGTTTGATTGGAATTGTGTTGGGAATCAAGGACTGACATTATTCTGTAAATTTAAGATAATTAGGTGCGTATAGAGCAAGGGGGTTATGGGAATTGTAGTAATGGTAGGGTTACAGGCTTTGTTTATGGGTATTGTAGTCTGAAGTTGACTATTTGCATTTGATGGGTTGTGGTAAGATAGCCACCACTAATTGATAAATTGGTGACATAGGATGTAGAAATAAAAAATTGGTTTTAATTATTCATAATTTTTAATTGAGTTTTTAATTGATTTTTTATTTTAATTAGAAATGCTTTTTGAATAAAAATTTTAATTGAATTTTTTCATATTCATATTTTTATTGATTTAATAAAAAATAAAAAATAAAATATATATATATATTTTTTTTTTGGGTTGTTTAGGTTTATATTAATAATTAAAGGGGGGAAGCCATAGGCTATATAGTCTAAAATAAAATAATTCACGATAAAGGAATATAAAAGGGTTGTCACAATGGGGAGAAAGGACAGCAAGGCTATAAAAGTCATTACACCGATTGATATAGTACAAAATAGTAACCCTTTAACTAGAGTATTGCTAGGTTATCCGGCAAATGAAACAAAAGTTGCTCTTCATTCTCAAACAAAAACTGATAAAAGATTCCAGCGATAAGATAAAGGTATAGAGAAAATGCTAAAGGAAGGAAAGGCGATAGGAAAACTAATGGCAGAAGTTAGTACACCTGTCTCACATACGGATTCAGCAAAAAGACACCCACCTTACGAGAAGGAAGTAGAGCTTAGGGATGTTTATCCTCAGCTTCCAGGGATCATCCAGGAGGGTGATTGTTGCATCAGAGATGAAGATGAATAATAGATAGAGGACAAGCAGAAACGACCAGAAAGATGAATCCAAAACTCCAGAAGGAAGAAAATGAGATGTCTGAAAGAGAAGAGTGAGGTTAAGGAAGATGGAACTTGAAGAAGATGATGAAGATGAAGATCAGAGTGATTGAGAAGAGATCATGGGTGGATATGACTCTGTGATCAGAAGGAAGTTGGCAAGAGAGGAAAGAAGGATACTAGAGATTTGATCTCTGATGGAAGTTGAAGGAAGAAGGATACAAGAGATTCGAGTTCAGATGAAGACAGCGATAAAGAGGAGACTAAAGGTGCTGTGTATTCAAAAGGAGTTTATCCTACAAGGACTGGCACAGAAGAAAAGTAAGAAGATGATGGAAGATGATATTTCGAGGACAGAACTTAGAATATAAGCTGTTGAAGAATACTGATATGTCAGCAAGAAAGAACAGGACGAAGAAACTCTCAAGAAACTCAATCATACAACTGGTGGAGAAGAGAAGCTTTGGTTATGAAGAATCAGAGTGAACCAAATCAACAATCACTGTTACAGCTTCAACTGAACAATATCAAATGCAATTGTACCAGCCACCAAGGGGGGTACCAGGTGATCCATATCCACAGCCAGTTTCTGGACAGACACAGAATTGGAGAGGAAGAGGACGAGAAGACTTAGAAGGAGGAGGAAGATTTCAGCTACACTTCCAGCAACTTTCAGAAGACTGTTATAATTGTGGACAGGTTGGTCACTTTACCTGTGAGTGCAATGCGTCAGGAGGAAACAACAGAGAACATTTTTAAGGAAGATACAGGGGCCAGTCAATATCACCTGTTCTCCAGGTGAACCCTAAAGATTCTAGAGGTGCCTAGAAGATCCGAAAGGGGGGTGTCAGCTGATAGCACCGATTAGAGAAGAAGAGAAAATATCTAACAATTGAAGTAAAACCAGAGGACTATGAGAAGTGATAGTGAATAGTGTAAAAGCTTTTATCTGTGTTGAGCCTAAAGAGGTTAAACATCTCACTATGTAAAATTAACTAATTAGGATAGGGATTTGAGGTAGTAAAACAGTTAATTACTCTTAAGGAACCAATTGAGCTCTGCTATAGAACTCAAAGAGAAATTAAAATAGACATACTAATATTAGAGCATTGAAAGAATAGGGTTTTTGGGAATCATATTTGCTTAAAAAGATAATATCATAGGAAGGATGATAATCTATTAGACTGCCTATTAGGCAATCTGTCTGAAAAATAAAGTTAAAAGGGGTGACTGTTATTCTGGGTTACATTCTTACACCAAGAAATTTCAGGCTAGGCTAAAAGGTGTTTAGTCGTTTGCCAAGTCTGTGTGTAAAGAAGTCAGAAGCAGGTGGGGACTTTCCCGATCACATATTCTAAAATTTGGTGGTAAAGGGATTTTGTGAATAAATCAGTGGAAAAGGTTTTTAAAGGTTAGGAGAAAAGATTAGATTAAAAGTTAGGAGAACTAGGTTGAAGGAACTCTAAGACAGTAAGCTAAGTTTCAAAGTTAGTAGTAAGAGAGAGAACAGTGGTGAAGGACATTTTAGAGTTTAGTGGGAAGATATGGTAGGAGTTTAGATCTGTTAGGAGCAGATGCATTGAGAAAGTATGTGTTGCTGAATAATAAGAGAAGATTGAGGGTGATTGAGTATCTATATTTACAGTTCCAGCAGAAAGATCAAGGTAATTGTAGGTGTATTTTTTATAATCAAAAGTTTGAAAGTCAGGGATTAGAGGTAGGACTGAGAGTTGGAAAAAGTGACACTAGTGGTGATAGATGGAAGTACAAGCAAAGACTTCAAAGCTTTGGGGAAAATGGATGAAGTAACTAAGGACATTAACACTTCAGTCTATTAAAACAACAGTGAGAAGCAATTTAACTCTTTCAACATTGATAGTTATTAAAGCCATAAATATATCGCATTTGATTATAAGGGAACCAATGGCTCCAGCACCAATTTTAGAGGAAAAATACTTATTAGGGTTAGGATGGGGACGTTCCTCCCACATGGAGAGATAATTATGGAGAAGAAGTATTGTTATCAGGACCAGATGTAGAAGCGGTGTCCCTAGTCAAAGGAGGTATAGTTTGTACAACAATATGAAGTGGAAGAGGGTTATGAGTGATTGTTCATTCATTTTGCGTAATGTTACAGAGAAAGATCAGGGAGAATATATGTGTACTTATCTAGTGCAAGCATTAAAATTTGTTCCGGTTAAGAATTATTGGTTAAAAGGCTATGTAATTCGTAAAGTGACGCCTATAATGGAAGATTTGAAATCTGTTGAAGCTTCCACAGTCACCGAAGGAGTTCAGGAGGAGTAGATTACAGTAGTCACTCCAACAGTAAATAATACACATAGGATATCGGTAGCTTTCGCACTAGAAGTAGTTAAGAGTGTTAATACATCAACTAAATCAACTACTTTAATGGTAACTTTGGAAGGGATTAATGATACGATGGCAATAGCAAATGTAGGAAGTATGACACCGACAACAACTTTTCTGAAATTAAAGGGGGTAGCAAGAAGGACTCAGGGGTTTATGGTACGAATTGGAGAGTGCTGTCAATGATAGTACGAATAAAATAGGAGAGCAGATAGTGGTAGAGAGAATATAGATTCATCTGAAATAGTACAGGATACTATCATGGAGGTACAGGATGAGGTCTTTGATTTTAATGACAGACAAGGAGAGGTATCTGATCAGTACCGCTCGTTAGGGAAGAGAGAAACTAAATGGAGTGGTTTGATTCTTCTGTTGTCAAAATTAGAGATAGATGGGCAGGTTCCAGCAGCTCATTCTGTAAGATCAGTGAGGAATCTTGAGGGTCCATGTCTGTTGAGAATTCCAGACAAACATGTTAGAGACGGTCGCTCGACCTCTATCAAGTATTGGTCAATCTTAGGCTTTGTCATGACTGTTGTATCAGCAACAACAATCAGTAACATATAAAATAATGTCGTTGTCAAAACATTTGTTTAAGCCTAGGGTTAGGTGGTATTGGGTTAAGTGAATTAACTTGTGTGCATTTGTTAGATGGGAAATAAAATCAGGTAACAGCAAACCCTGAAGCATTTGAGGTGAAAGCAGTGAGGGCTAAAAGTTGTTTTTGTTCTAATAAAACATATGATGTAAGGGGTATGTTTATGGGAATATCAGATTGTGATGTTATATGATAACTTTGGGTAAGCATGACCTTAAGGGTAGTAATGAGAAATATAAATGTAACTTTTTATGTTCCAGGTAGTAGGAACAGCAGGACTTTGATGGTTAAAAGATTAGCTTTTGCCTGTCAATGTAACTATTGGGAATTTTAGAGATATTTGGTGGGTTTGTGGTGATAAAGCATATATATTCTTACCCTATGGATAGACAGGATGTTGTTACATGTCAACGTTGAAGCTTCCATATGAGGTTTTACCATTAAAAGAGGGGTAGCACCGGACACAGATAAATCTGAAGCTAGGTTTGAAATTGGATGAAAAGAGACATGGCTACATGTCATAGTCTTCAAGCCTATCATTGAAGTATAAATCTAAGGGAGAAGGGGGGACTTTTTCCATGGTATGGTGTAACATTTGGGAAGATCATATTGATAATGTTAGTTATACTTTGAGTCCAGATAGTTCAGATATTATCACTAGGGTTATATATGCATTGAAGAATATAAGGGATGCATTTGGTAGATCTGAAGGAGCGGAAGTCAGCGAAGACTTGGTTGCAAGATCAGGTACGGCCAGTAGGGGCAGTGATGGTTCAGATTTTAGTTGCAGCTTTGATAGCACTGTGTGTGATGTTTGTAATTTGTTACTGACCTTTGAGAAAGCTATGATATTGAGATAGGTTGGAGAGTGATGCCTGGAGACAACACTCAGATGCCGCTGTTGACTGTTCCTGATCTGGATGAAGATGGACAAGTGGAACTGAATGGATAAATATCATTTTTGATGTTTTGATCATTTTTCAAATTATTTTTTTTTTCAATATTAGGGTGATTTTAGTATGATTTTATGAATCAAAGGGGGGAAGTGTATGAATGAATAATTATCCTAGTTCATTATTCTATCATTTAATGTGATTCATACATCATTTATATATCATTTTTATATTCTTAGTTGATATTGATGTTTAATTCGAAAGTGTTTGTTTTGCAAAAGATACTGTTTGGTCTTTTCTTTTCTTCCAGAAGCATTTGGGGGAACATGTGGAGATTGAAATACTCAAACAAGGACAATATGAAGGGACAATGTGAAAGGACAATGACTGGAGGAGATGAAACAAAGAAGGTGTGGGGAGATTCCGATTTCATCATCAACAATCCATTGGAAGTCGAGACTACGGGGAGATGAAGTGTAGTGGACTACATTCCAGTGTCTGCAATGAAATATAGACATATTTCATGTATAATACATAATTGTGTCATATTCATAGGTATTAATTTTTGTAGAATGATGTTTGATGTTATTGGATACATGTGGGGATCTTAGATGTTTTTGTTTATTTCGTTGATGCTTAGGGACAGGGAGTCTAGGCAGGGAGAGGTCCACTATAGGGTCCAATGGGTTGACCAGCCTTAGAGTGGATATTTTTTGGATAGGATTTTGTTTGCAGGGGCTTACATGTGTATTTAATTGCATCATAGTTTCAAATGCATTTACATTGTTTATGAGTTTATCTGGAGTACCGAGGTGGTTGCCTGGGGCAGAGGGACCGTGAGAGAATTTTACTGTCTTGATTGATGGATGGATTTGGAACGAAGGTTGCCGGACAGTTTTTCGCTCTTACACTCCATAAAGATTTGTTCATATTTCATAGTAATGTATTCACACTTCATAAACAGTTATTCATATTTCATAGAAAGGTATATACACTCTAGAGGAGAATGGTTTTTGGTTTAATGTTAAAGATACTCAATAAGATAAATTGTTACTTGTCATAATCCTATTCTGTTTGTTTTCGAGACTTTTAGTTCGTCTCGAAGGGGGGAAATGTCGTGTATTAGGATTATGCCTTTGTTAAATGTTTTAAGTGGAACCGGAGAGGACGTTAATTTTAGTATCAAGAGGGAATGTTTTAGTGTAACGCCACATACAACAGACAGGAAGTGTGTTGTAGACAGGGGAGACTGGTGATTGGCCAGAAGAGGGAGCACCCATCTTTTTGCATTGTTTATAAGTAGGGGCTAAACGAAGAAGAAGTCAGAGCGACCATTGCAATCCGGGCCGTCGCTCTCCGGATGTCATGACATCTGTCACTTATGCTGAAGCTTGTGATATGAATAAACCTTATGATCCAAGTTCAGTATGAGCGGACTCCTTTGTTTATCAGCAATAATTGCCAGCATTCACCCGATACGACATCTTATACCAACCTGGTCTCAGAGCATTTCATATTATTCTGTACGTATATCCGAGATACCCCAGTTATTATGATATGTTTAGCATGGTATGTATTAATTTGTGGATGTCCATGATCCAATTTGTGTTTATGTTTCGAATTACAATTCTTATGGATGTTACGAATTTGCAAAACACATGATATGTTACAAATTCCAAGCTAGGTGGCTAACGTTAACATGCAGAGGTAAATATGTTTTACAGTGGTAAATATGAAAATCTTCCAATAGAACGAACACCCCCACCTCTCTGTCATGGTTGTGGTCCTCTGTAGCTCAGCTGGTAGAGCACGGCGCTTGTAACGCCAAGGTAGTGGGTTCGATCCCCGGGACCACCCATACACAAAAATGTATGCACTCATGACTGTAAGTCGCTTTGGATAAAAGCGTCTGCTAAATGGCATATTAATTAATTAATAAAAATTAATTAATTAATTAAGTTTAAACCATGTATTTCTATGTGGTGGCACTGTCCATCCAGTAGAGCTGAGCACCTTTATGCATAGATTTTCCTTTGTAGGCCCACTTCCTCATTTTCACCATTTGTTTGATTTGCGTCCTTGATGAAAATAGCCTTCATCACAACGCATTAGATTTATTTGTTGATTTATCATTGTTTGCTTTTATCAGCCAGCTGTTTAGAGCACTCATTGCTTTGTTTTTCAGGTGCTTGCAGGTATTGGTGTACTCCGTGCCATCCATGGCCAGAAGAAGTAGACCATTTATTTAGCTTTATTCTTTTCTATCTATATTGGTTTTCTTTCCTGGATCAGCTGATGATGGTCGACAATATAACTAGACAACTAACCTACAGCTAGACACCAACGCGCTTCCAATCCATCCAACAAGAACACCTTAATGACAGCAGGCCTATAGTTGACTTTTAGTTAGAAGCATTCCATTTTGCAATGGCATAGGCCTACATACGTTATTTTGGATTTGTGTGCCCATAAGAACTGTTTTCACGGTGAAACATAATTAAATGTTTCACAGGCATAGTTACACTTACAGTGTATTTTCCGAGATCCATAATTCGTACAAGATTGAACTTCAATGTTGTAATTCAATTGTTAAATGCTTAATAATGACAAATCACACTGTCATAAATGTCATTAATGTAAGGAAAGAAAGGTAGTGTTTTATGTCACATGATCTGTGAAGACTCCAAGCATTAACTCATGAATTATGGACAACTCATGAACTAGGTTGTAAAACATGTTTTGATTCAACTCATCATGTATTCTAACCAGAAAGGAAGAGAAACTGTTGATTTTTCAAACAACCATCTGTGCTCTTGCTCTTCTTCCATAAATAAAAGTGGTTTTCGTGTGATATCATTTTAAACATTATTTTCTGCTTTGTGGACCGATAAATTACTGATGTTCTAGAAAATAAGTTATTTATCACACTCATTAGGGTTCCTTGTGATGTACAATGCTTACTGAGATATTGTATATTCTTTCATGCCATTAAACTGTGTCCATTGCCTCTTTTATTTCAGCATACTACCCTGAGCCACACCTGAAGTTCACAGCATCTCCAAGAGATGTGGAGCTACTCTTGACCTCACAAGGAGGGTACCCCCGACCCTCAGTGCATTGGCTGGATGACAGCGGTGATGATGTCACCAATAACACAGTCACAAACATCTCAGAGGACACACAGGGACTATACACTGTGTTCAGTACACTAAATCTACAGGGACAAGTCAACGAGACCATCACCTTCGTCTTAAAGAACAAGGACCTGGGACAGGAGATCAGGAGAGAGATCACACTTTACTCAGGTACATAGACAATATCCTGGATTTGAAAAACAATTGACATTGCCTCTTTACTGAATGAGAGAGAGAGGAGAGAGCGGGCGAGCAAGCAAGAGAGAGAAATAGTGTTCAGTTGTTTAGACATACAGTATAATCACAATATTCTACATTTCTCTTCACAGCAAATGAGAGGTCATCAGTGGAAAAAGGCAGAATTTCTGGAGACAACAGAAAGACATGGATAATTATTGTTCCTATAGTGACATTTGTACTGCTGTTGTTTGTACTATTAATGTCAGCATTGAGAAAAACGTGCTATGGGCCATCACAGAAACCATCACCTGTCTACCAAACACCATCAGGCTCATCAGAGTCATCACAAATATAATTTACTGTACTTCATAATGGAGAAAAAGACAACATATTTAGGAATATATAATGAATGGAACTATGGCGTCCATATGATTCTTGCCAGTGTTTGCAATGCTGCCCATAGTATTTTTCCAAGGAGTTGCTGCCATATTACTTTATAGTTTACCGTGTAAATTTGTGTGCTACTTAGTTTCTTCTCAAACACAGAAATGTTTGCCAATTTATTTATTCAGAAAAAGAGACAAAAAGCGGAATAATAATAAAAATAAAAATAAATGTATGGATTAATTGCATCATTGATTAGCTGCGTCTGAGTAAAGGTTGTTAAAACTGAATTCTTATAGTGAATGTACAATAGATGTACAATATATCGAGAACAGTACAGTGATTGTATGACTCATTTCAGACCAACTTTCTCTTCATGTCATGTTAATGGAATGTGACAACAGTTCTGCATAGCCTACTGTACCTGTATAGTCCATACATAGTCATTTTATTATGGCACTTATGAAGTACTTAGTGGGGATATTGTGGAGACCACTTAGCAACACGTGGTTTGTTATCCCATCATAAATGTTGTGGTCGAAACAATGTTGCACTTTAAAACTCATTAAGCTTGTCATTGGGTGTACAAGCAAATATTGAGGCCAATTTTTTACTGAATGTCTGACTGGGAAAACAATGGTGTCTATTGATGATTGTACAGAGGCAGTTACCTTATCAACATTCCAAGGACAAGGAAATTACTGTTGTAAGTGTAGCTGAGAATAGTTTGCTTCCTTCATAGATTTTAGTTCAAAAAGTATTATTTATCAGGGCAATGTCCTGACCGAATCCATTTGTCTTAAAAATTAAAGAGGAGTTGTATTGACTTTATTTCAATTTTGTTTTTATTTCAAATGAGTCAGGTGTACAGTGGTATAGAAGTCTATGGTGTAGAATGAACCACTGTATGGTCTCTCACTGACCCTACCGCCACTTGAAACGCCAAACCCCGGGCAAGTCTTTTCCACCGACAATTCCGGTCTCTACCAGTTCATCATAGAGAAGAGTGGAAACTTATTGTCCTCCTCAGCTCTCCCCACAGACTCCTCTCTTCTTTCCTTCCCCTCATCCAGTGGCTGCTCCTCACCCACCCACAATCCCCATTCCTTCATGGACTGTGAAAGCACATCTTCCTGTGATAAAGACTTCTTCCCCATCCCTGATCCCAGGAATGAGGACTCTTCCTGTGGATGTACCCATTCCCTTGCACTAGAGCCCTCCTCCTCTATCAACACTGATCCCTCCCTCTCCCATGGACTCCTCTCTTTAAACTCTGCCCCCTCCTCAGCTCTAAACCCTGACCTTCTCCCCTTATCAACTCTGAATCCCTCACACCTGACGCATGTGTAACCTCAAATATCTTCCCCTTTCTAAATACCATCTGAACCACCTCTGACTCCTCACCCTCCAAGGGCACAGCTTCATCCTCCTCTAAATGTTGCTTATTTTCCGTGGAACGAGTGTAGCGCTGCTCTTCCTTATCACAATACTTCTCCACATCAAAGGTTCCAGTAGATCCTCTGGGTTGTCAAACTCATCCATCTTCCCATCCATTTTGGTCTCAAACCAGACAACATCTTCATCATCATCATTGACCGGTGAGGGACTGACTTGTGGGAAACCACCCTTTGGTGTGGATAGCTGATCTGAGAGCAGCAGAAGCCCACTGCTGGCAAACCCTACAGGACATGGAAATAAACAGGGTTAGAAGTGTCATCACCACTGGAGGTCTTATCATCCCTATTCCCTACGAATCACTTAGTCCCATGGTCAGTGCTGTATACCCAAACCAAACAGAAGTAGTGTGATGATGGGTTAGGTTGACAGTCACTTACCATCCATCATGGCTCTTCTGGGTTTGGTCTTCACACATTTGGAGTCACAGCAGTCACAGATGGAATCCTCTCCCATCAGAGATATACATTTTCGTAATTTAGCAGACACTCTTATCCAGAGCGACATAGAGTTGATGCATTCATCTTAAGGTTTCTAGGTATGACAACCACATCTCATAGTCATAGTGAGTAAAACGTTCCTCAATAAAGCAGCTAGCACCAAAGTCAGTGCTAGTAAGAAAAGGCAAGTGTTAGTGCATGAAAGGTACAGTATGTAGGGATGTAAAGGGCAGACTGTACATTTCCCAGAGTACAACATTTAACTTGTGTCAGCATACCTGTTCTCTCGGTAGGTGCATGACTTGTGCATGGGGCCGGGGTCCTCTGATGTCACATACAGCTTACAGTGAAGGAAGACCTAGAGGAGATGAAAAGATTACCTTTGATTCAAGAAATTGACCAATTCATGTCTATCATTTTATTGGTCAAAGGCTGCAATTTGCTTTATTCTTTACAATAAAGAACACTGTTTATTGCATACATTCAACAGAAAAGTCAAGAGCGTGATTGAGATTACATGATAGAGTATAAGTCTCCCATGCTCACCGGTGTGTCTGGATCAGAGGTAAACTGGAAGGCGTTGAGGGAGAACCGGAGGGTGCCATCAGTCCTGGGGGTGACAAACAGAGCCACCAGTTTTCTTCTGGCTCTCCAGTATGCAGCTGTGGATCAGAACAGAATGGGTTTGCACTCAGGTCATGAATAATAATAATCATTTCTTTATTGTGTCCTTTTGGGGAAATGTGTCTTCCCAGTGAGCACCGTCCGACACCAATGTCCATGAACGTTGGTCTGTTGGCCCTGGCATTGATTTTAACGTCCACAGACCAAACAGACGTCTATAATTGGTTCAGATTTGGTCCGGTCCAGCCTTGATTTCAACGTCCACCAACGTCTGGTCTAGAACGGCCTCGATTTGGCCCAAACAGACGTCTATGATTGACAGAGACTCTATTTGGCCCAAACATAGATACCTATGATTGGTTCAGATTTGTTCCGGACTGGACCAATCTGAACCAATCATAGATGTCTATGTTAACAAGTTTGGACAGCACAGTACAGTAGAGCACAGTACAGTACATGGAGTAGCCAGCCAAATAGAAAAAGTAGCCAGTCAGGGAGTTCCGGCCTGGGTGAGTCCGGGGGGCATTTTTTTGCAGAACAAGTTCTTTTTTGGTGGCCTCTGGTACATTTTAATGCCTTGATTCCAATCCGAAATACACAGCTAAATTATTTAAGAGTTAGTTGGGGTATTGAGTAGAAAGACATGACTTTGCAATTAAAATGACTGGAAATGTATAAATTCAGTGTGTTAGTTGTTTTGGATATCACCTAGGCCTAGATGACCAGGACTATTTTCTAAGTAAGAGAACCTTTAACATTAAACCGGTCTTCTCAAGATTCAATAAATATTTACAGTTTTTCTGAAATGTATTAATTGCCACAATGATGTTTGTTCTTCAAATGATGTATTTTATTGGCTCTGCTGCTGTGGACACTTAGGGTAAGGAAACCAATGTGTCATTTTGTAATTTGGGTGAACTCTCTCAATCAATCCCTGTGGGTGGGATTGTCAGGGTAGGGGGCAGGATATTTGTGAGTCAGAGCTGGTAGGGTTTCAGATCGGTCAATCAATCACTGTGTGTGGGACTTTGAGGGAAGGCGGTATATTAGTGTTCTGTCAAGAAAACATGTATTCCCTGTTGAGAAACAACATAGAATTGCAGGAAATTACGTCTTTAATAATATCTTATAAGTATTATGACATTAGCTTTTATAACTTTCAATCTGTTTGCTTTTATCATATTTTGGTCCAGAATGAGGCCCTCTCCACTACGCATTGTTTCTGCAGTGAGGATTCAACATCTTCATCGAATGTAGATAATCGCCAAAAAGTAGTATTAGCCTACCAGTATGCAAATTAGGGAGCCAAATGAACTGCTCTCTCACCGATGCGATTTGTTCAAAAAGAGCTGTTCGTTTGCGAACAACCCATCACGAGGCTGCACTGACGAGTCACTTTAGCGTTCACTGGCAAGTTTCGACATGGGCTTTGAATCCTAGGAAAATACAAACAAGATCTTTAGTTTACTTGTCCTGATGATATACCATGGACATATAACTACGTTGTATGATTAATTTATGAATAGCAAAAAGATATAGGAGATTGACTTTATTCAGTCAGGTCAACACCTTTCATAAACTAGTCAAGACAAGCTGTTGGTCCTCATTAAAACAACAGTACATTTTGCCCCCCGACTCCGTGGCTGGCTAAAGGCCTATGAAACACGCAAAAGAAAATGAATGAATGTGCCACAAAACAATAATTAAGAGTTCAACTCATTGTTACCACTTACATTACATGGCACGTGTAAATTCACACATGATTATGAAGGTAAAATAATATAATAAGTGTACAAGCATGTAAAATATGATTTGCACATGTAAAATATGAGTTGCAAAAGATATTTACAAATATGTAATTGTTTTGAGAATAAATGCAACAACACTTGCACACAGGTAATGTGATGTGTGAAAATATACAACAACACTTGTAAACATGTAACTTGATATGTGAACAAATCCAATACGATTTTGCGACTGGTGAATCTTCTTCTGTGAATCAAAACTTAATTTGCCTGCTAACTCTGTCCATGCTTTTCCTAGAAAATGTATATCTGACATTATAGCTAGCTAGTTGATGTTGTTCTAGCTAGCTCACCCAAAGCAGGCATTTCTCCTCCTCGCTGGTCTGCAGATGCATGATCATGATGTTGTGGCTGTAACATTTAATGGACATTGCACTAGAACAAAAACTAGCTAGCTATATCAGATATACAGTGCATTCGGAAAGTATTCAGACCCCTTCACCTTTTCCACATTTTGTTACGTTACAGCCTTATTCTAAAATTGATTAAATTCAATTTTTTCCTCATCAATCTACACAATACCCCATAATGAAAAACCAAAAATAGGTTTTTAGAGATTTTTGCAAATGTATTAAAAATAAAAAACAGAAATACCTTATTTACATAAGTATTCAGACCCATTGCTATGCGACTCGAAATTGAGCTCAGGTGCATCCTGTTTCCATTGATCATCCTTGAGATGTGTCTACAGCTTGATTGGAGTCCACCTGTGGTAAATTCAATTAATTGGACATGATCTGGAAAGGCACACACCTGTCTATATAAGGTCCCACAGTTGACAGTGCATGTCAGAGCAAAAACCAAGCCATGAGGTCGAAGAAATTATCCGTAGAGCTCCAAGACAGGATTGTGTCGAGGCACAGATCTGGGGAAGGGTACCAAAAAAATTCTGCAGCGTTGAAGGTCCCCAAGAAGACAGTGGCCTCCATCATTCTTCAATGGAAGAAGTTTGGAACCACCAAGACTCTTTCTAGAGCTGGCCGCCCAGCCAAACTGAACAATCAGGGGAGAAGGGCCTGTTGTGGAAAATAACCACTATACTTTATTACAAATATGGTCTTACAGAGTTTTTGTTGCATCAAGAAATGACTTTATTAAAGTTTTCAACAAAGCCGATACCAGTCTGCAGAGTGGCACCCCGTTCTGTTTTCCTCACGTCCCATTATATACCATCATCCCCCACTCTTCTAGCTCTAAATCCCTCCCTCTTCAGTTTCCCGCTCTTTATCACTCCACACCCACTTCCTTTGTCCCTGAGGACGGCTGAACTATTACTCCAACCAATCACTCGCTCCCCTGTCTTGCACACACACTCATGTTTAGTTTAAACATGACAAGGCCCTAAATTCTTGCATCATACACAAACCTCACCCCCTCATGCTGTAATCAATCAAGAAGATACCAAGGAGACAAAGGTCTAGCCCAAACTCTATTCAACCCTGGTGCCGCTCCCTTCACTGTGTTTGAAGAGAGAGACAAAAGGCCACAAGCTAGTTTCAGTCTCTCATCAGATAAGACAGCCATGGATTTAAGTAAGAGCAAGCAATTTGACCCTATGGCAGATTTCCTCTCTACTCCCCCACACAGTGAAATTAAATGACCCAATACAATTCCTGGCCCAGTAACAAACAATTCTAACTTTATGCTCTTGATTAACCCAGTTCTACCCTATAGTCCATTAAACTCTACAGTTCATTAATAATAATTCAACACAGGCCTTGGTCAGGGAGGTGACCAAGAACCCGGTGGTCACTCTGACAGAGCTCCAGAGTTCCTCTGTGGAGATGGGAGAACCTTCCTGCAGCACTCCACCAATCAGGCCTTTATGATAGAGTGGCCAGACAGAAGCCACTCCTCAGTAAAAGGCACATGATTGCCTGCTAGGAGTTTTCCAAAAGGCACCTAAAGGACTCTGAGACCATGAGAAACAAGATTCTCTGGTCTGATGAAACCATGATTGAACTCTTTGGCCTGAATGCCAAGCGTCATGTCTAGAGTAAACCTGGCACCAGTGGCGGCTCCTGAAAAAATTCTCAGGAGGGGCAATTTTTCTGATGATTTAGGTGACCTACACACATTTTAAAAAAGATATGTCCAGCAACAACATGAAGACAGGGGCAGCATATAAGTCAATACCAGAAGCATTTATTGACTGATCTGGGGAGATGGATTCCAGTTTCTGTGACAGATTATAAATAATCTCTGATGCCTTTGTTATATTAGCTTTTGGTTGAATGTACTGTCGTAGTAAATATATAATGTTATAGCTTGGTCTGACTAAAATCTTGTGCATGACCCATTTTGTGTTGGGCGTTTGTTTTCAATCAATGCTGTTCCTATCCTATAACAATGGACAAAAGAGTCCTATCTTGTCAGCCTTGTCAGCAGGTGGCCAAGGACAACACCCACGCCATAGGTCTCTCAGTTCTTCCAACTCACGAGTTCTTGCTCTGAGGACACACACACACACACACACACACATCATCACTGATAACACACACACACACACACATCATCACTGTTAAACACACACACACACACACACATCATCACTGTTAAACACACACACACACACACACAAAAATCCCCTCTCTTTAGGCTGAACATTTGAAGACAGAGAACCCGACTCAGAGCCAATGCAACAGTGGAGGGGACCTCGCCCAACTCATCAGGACCAATCAGAAGATCAGAACTACTAGATTCAACCTACATCATTTATTGTATAAAATGTCAGCACACAATGTTTTCGGGGCTCTCTTCAGATGGCTCCCTAAGAGTTTGACGAACGAGTCCGTGCACGCGATTCCAGATATCTTTACCTCTGAATAAACTGCCTTTATTATACCATATCCACCCTGTCCAAAGTCTCTACTTGGTCTCAGTTCTCCAGTAAACTTGTGATTATCAACAGTACACAACGGTAACAAACAATTGGGGAACTCACGGGGGCAGATAGTAAGGTCGCAGTGACACAGAAAGCAGTTCAATGTCGGGGCTCGGGGGGTACAGAGTCGCTCTCTTACCAGGATCGATTTTCCCTGTGACTGTCAGATCGAGGTCCGCTCCGACCAGGGTGAAGCCGGCCGGCTCCACTTCTCTGTCCGGGACTCTGTCATCCAGCCAAGTCTCCCAGCTGTATTGGATTCCGCTGCCAGCAACGTTTTCATTATTTAGTCCGTTCGTAGCGGGTATGTACACGATCAACAAGATCAGTCCAAAACCCACCACTGGAAATCCATGGTTGGCAGAATGTTTGTAAACTAAGTGTACAAATTAAAAACATAAAATAACGCCACTAAGTGTACAAATTAAAAACATAAAATAACGCCACACTGCAGGTCGCAACAGAGACGCTGCTAGCCGCTATTTGCTTAGTTACGTTCATGGTTACGTCACGTATGACGAAAGCGCGTAAGTGCAAGCCCACAGACACCCATAGAGAATGTATTGAAAGCTTTGAAATTTGAAAAAATAGATTTTACATGACAGGCTATGAGAGACTTCTGGGCGATTTTCAACCTGACTGAAATCGCCCAAAAACGGGCGGGGCCATTTGAAGCATGACTTTAGCCTGATTTGACATTTAGTGGCAGTCAGATCAGATTACAACACTGATAACTACTGTTGCCGTGATATAATTGATTAGAAAAAAAATCCCTTCCTTTTCCCGTTTGGCAGTGCGTCGCCCATATCGCCCTATTGAACAGGCCGTCCCTGCCTGGCACCATCCCTACGGTGACACATGGGGATGTCAGCAAAATGCTGTGGGGATGTTTTTCAGCAGCATGGACTGGGAGACTAGTCAGGATCGAGCAGTTGGTCTAATGGTGCCCTCTGTCATCGGCCTCCCCCTTGCTTGAGGGAACAATAGAGGAGCAATAGAGAACAAAAGAGGAAAGGCCCACCCCCCACTTGTGCCAAGTCATGAGGATACCTGGACCACCTATTGAGATGTATCTTTTGTCAAGTAAATCAGGTGATAAATGAGGTGAAAAGGAGACTGGAGTGCAAATGAAAGCTGAGAAGATAGGTGTGTCTGAAATGTTGGCATGTCTTATACCAACCTGGTCTCAGAGCATTTCATATTATTCTGTACGTATATCCGAGATACCCCAGTTATTATGATATGTTTAGCATGGTATGTATTAATTTGTGGATGTCCATGATCCAATTTGTGTTTATGTTTCGAATTACAATTCTTATGATGTTACGAATTTGCAAAACACATGATATGTTACAAATTCCAAGCTAGGTGGCTAACGTTAACATGCAGAGGTAAATATGTTTTACAGTGGTAAATATGAAAATCTTCCAATAGAACGAACACCCCCACCTCTCTGTCATGGTTTAAACCATGTATTTCTATGTGGTGGCACTGTCCATCCAGTAGAGCTGAGCACCTTTATGCATAGATTTTCCTTTGTAGGCCCACGTCCTCATTTTCACCATTTGTTTGATTTGCGTCCTTGATGAAAATAGCCTTCATCACAACGCATTAGATTTATTTGTTGATTTATCATTGTTTGCTTTTATCAGCCAGCTGTTTAGAGCACTCATTGCTTTGTTTTTACATTTACATTTACATTTTAGTCATTTAGCAGACGCTCTTATCCAGAGCGACTTACAGGAGCAATTAGGGTTAAGTGCCTTGCTCAAGGGCACATTTACGTCATTTAGCAGACGCTCTTATCCAGAGCGACTCACAAATTGGTGCATTCACCCTATAGCCAGTGGGATAACTGGGATTTTTTTTGGGGGGGGGGTAGAAGGATGACTTTATCCTATCCCAGGTATTCCTTAAAGAGGTGGGGTTTCAAATGTCTCCGGAAGGTGGTGAGTGACTCCGCTGTCCTGGCGTCGTGAGGGAGCTTGTTCCACCATTGGGGTGCCAGAGCAGCGAACAGTTTTGACTGGGCTGAGCGGGAACTATGCTTCCGCAGAGGAAGGGAGCCAGCAGGCCAGAGGTGGATGAACGCAATGCCCTCGTTTGGGTGTAGGGACTGATCAGAGCCCGAAGGTACAGAGGTGCCGTTCCCCTCACTGCTCCATAGGCAAGCACCATGGTCTTGTAACAGATGCGAGCTTCAACTGGAAGCCAGTGGAGTGTGCGGAGGAGGGGGTGACGTGAGAGAACTTGGGAAGGTTGAACACCAGACGGGCTGCGGCATTCTGGATGAGTTGTAGGGGTTTAATGGCACAGGCAGGGAGCCCAGCCAACAGCGAGTTGCAGTAATCCAGACGGGAGATGACAAGTGCCTGGATTAGGACCTGTGCCGCTTCCTGTGTAAGGCAGGGTCGTACTCTCCGAATGTTGTAGAGCATGAACCTGCAGGATCGGGTCACCGCCTTGATGTTAGCGGAGAACGACAGGGTGTTGTCCAGGGTCACGCCAAGGCTCTTCGCACTCTGGGAGGAGGACACAACGGAGTTGTCAACCGTGATGGCGAGATCATGGAACGGGCAGTCCTTTCCCGGGAGGAAGAGCAGCTCCGTCTTGCCAGGGTTGATATGTCGGCCAGACATGCAGAGATGCGATTCGCCACCTGGTTATCAGAAGGGGGAAAGGAGAAGATTAGTTGTGTATCGTCAGCGTAGCAATGATAGGAGAGGCCATGTGAGGATATGACAGAGCCAAGTGACTTGGTGTATAGGGAGAAAAGGAGAGGGCCTAGAACTGAGCCCTGGGGGACACCAGTGGTGAGAGCACGTGGTGCGGAGACAGCTTCTCGCCACGCCACTTGGTAGGAGCGACCGGTCAGGTAGGACGCAATCCAGGAGTGAGCCGCGCCGGAGATGCCCAGCTCGGAGAGGGTGGAGAGGAGGATCTGATGGTTCACAGTATCAAAGGCAGCAGACAGGTCTAGAAGGACAAGAGCAGAGGAGAGAGAGTTAGCTTTAGCAGTGCGGAGAGCCTCCGTGACACAGAGAAGAGCAGTCTCAGTTGAATGACCAGTCCTGAAACCTGACTGGTTTGGATCAAGAAGGTCATTCTGAGAGAGATAGCAAGAGAGTTGGCTAAAGACGGCACGCTCAATAGTTTTGGAAAGAAAAGAAAGAAGGGATACTGGTCTGTAGTTGTTGACATCAGTGGGATCGAGTGTTGGTTTTTGAGAAGGGGAGCAACTCTCGCTCTCTTGAAGATGGAAGGGACATGGCCAGCGGTCAAGGATGAGTTGATCAGCGAGGTGAGGTAGGGGAGAAGGTCACCGGAGATGGTCTGGAGAACAGAGGAGGGGATGGGGTCAAGCGGGCAGGTTGTTGGGCGGCCTGCAGTCACAAGTCGCAGGATTTTATCTGGAGAGAGAGGGGAGAAAGAAGTCAAAGCATAGGGTAGGGCAGTGTGAGTAGGACCAGCAGTGTCATTAGACTTAACAAACGAGGATCGGATGTCGTCAACCTTCTTTTCAAAGTGGTTGACGAAGTCATCCACAGAGAGAGAGGGGGATTCAGCAGGGAGGAAAATGTGGCAAAGAGCTTCCTAGGGTTAGAGGCAGATGCTTGGAATTTAGAGTGGTAGAAAGTGGCCTTAGCAGCAGAAACAGATGAAGAAAATGTAGAGAGGAGGGAGTGAAAAGATGCCAGGTCGGCAGGGATTTAGTTTTCTTCCATTTCCGCTCCGCTGCCCGGAGCTCTGTTCTGTGAGCTCGCAATGAGTCATCAAGCCACGGAGCTGGAGGGGAGGACCGAGCCGGCCGGGAGGATAGGGGACACAGAGAGTCAAAGGATGCAGAAAGGGAGGAGAGGAGGGTTGAGGAGGCAGAATCAGGAGATTGGAGGGAGAAGGATTGAGCAGAGGGAAGAGATGATAGGATGGAAGAGGAGAGAGTAGTGGGAGAGAGAGAGCGAAGGTTGCGGCGGCGCATTACCATCTGTGTAGGGGCAGAGTGAGTAGTGTTGGAGGAGAGCGAGAGAGAAAAGGAAACAAAGTAGGTCGGAGACATGGAGGGGAGTTGCAGTGAGATTAGTAGAAGAGCAGCATTTAGTAAAGATGAGGTCAAGCGTATTGCCTGCCTTGTGAGTAGGGGGGGACGGTGAGAGGGTGAGGTCAAAAGAGGAGAGGAGTGGAAAGAAGGAGGCAGAGAGAAATGAGTCAAATGTGGACATAGGGAGGTTGAAATCCCCCAAAACTGTGAGGGGTGAGCCATCCTCAGGAAAGGAACTTATCAAGGCGTCAAGCTCATTGATGAACTCTCCAAGGGGACCTGGAGGGCGATAGATGACAAGGATATTAAGCTTAAATGGGCTAGTGACTGTGACAGCATGGAATTCAAATGAGGAGATAGACAGGTGGGTTAGGGGAAAAATTGAGAATGTCCACTTGGGAGAGATGAGGATTCCTGTGCCACCACCCCCTCTGACCAGATGCTCTCGGGGTATGCGAGAACACATGGTCAGACGAGGAGAGAGCAGTAGGAGTAGCAGTGTTTTCAGTGGTAATCCATGTTTCCGTCAGCGCCAGGAAGTCGAGGGACTGGAGGTTAGCATAGGCTGGGATGAAGTCAGCTTTGTTGCCAGCAGAACGGCAGTTCCAGAGGCTGCCTGAGACCTGGAACTCCAGGTGTGGGGTGCGTGCAGGGACCACCAGGTTAGAGAGGCAGCAGCCACGCGGTGTGAGGCGTTTGTGTAGCCTGTGCAGAGAGGAGAGAACAGGGATAGGCAGAGGCATAGTTGACAGGCTGTAGCAAATGGCTACAATAATGCAGAGGAGATCGGAATGAAATGAACTAAACATCTGGGAGAGGAGAGAGCAGGGCCTCCCTCACCAAAACTTCCACCTCAGAAACTATAATTGTTTCACTGAACCACCCGAACAAAAACTCTCCCAACTTCCACCTTTAGAAATCAGAATTGTTGTGAACCACAGCGGTTCAATGTTTAAAGGAATAGACTCAACCCACTTTATTCAGCTAGCTAACTATGACACCATAGCTAACTAGCAATGCTTGCAGGTATTGGTGTACTCCGTGCCATCCATGGCCAGAAGAAGTAGACCATTTATTTAGCTTTATTCTTTTCGGTTTTCTTTCCTGGATCAGCTGATGATGGTCGACTATATAACTAGACAACTAACCTACAGCTAGACACCAACGCCCTTCCAATCCATCCAACAAGAACACCTTAATGACAGCAGGCCTATAGTTGATTTTTAGTTAGAAGCATTCCATTTTGCAATGGCATAGGCCTACATACGTTATTTTGGATTTGTGTGCCCATGAGAACTGTTTTCACGGTGAAACATAATTAAATGTTACACAGGCATAGTTACACTTACAGTGAATTTTCCGAGATCCATAATTCGTACAAGATTTAACTTCAATGTTGTAATTCAATTGTTAAATGCTTAATAATGACAAATCACACTGTCATAAATGTCATTAATGTAAGGAAAGAAAGGTAGTGTTTTATGTCACATGATCTGTGAAGACTCCAAGCATTAACTCATGAATTATGGACAACTCATGAACTAGGTTGTAAAACATGTTTTGATTCAACTCATCATGTATTATTATATTGAATGTAGGATATGTCATGGAAATTCTAACCAGAAAGGAAGAGAAACTGTAGATTTTTCAAACAACAACTTTTTATTATAAGAATTGCAATTCTGGAGCGGTTAACAATCACTCAAAAGGTGCAGAGTTAAGAACCCAACGAACAAGAGTTGGTTCTCAGCTTTTATAGGGATTACAACCACTTTTGTCTATGTGGCAGTTTAGCAGGTGTGTGAGATCATGGTGGGAACATAGCGTACAAACAAGTGATAATGCCAGTTTTGTTACATCTAGCTGCTGCTGCTCAAGCTAGCCTCTGTTATCTTCATATCTCCACAAAGCTGTGCCCTTGAAAGATACGAAAAGAACAGGATGGACTCGAAAACTGTGGTCACTCTCAGACGTCTCTTTGTCTTTGGCCGCGTGACCAAGTCACACAGAGAGAAGAGAGGAAAAATACTAGCTTCTTCTTACATGACAGAAACAGACAGTGGAAATGTACAGGTTTAAGGCTTACAGAGCATGTGCATAACAGAGTTTGTAATTTTCCCACCATAGATACCTATCCTGAGTGTGTTCTTGTTTAAAATTGCTTTGGCTGAGAGGGTAGGCTACCGGCAGTGGTATAGGCCTAGTGTAGGGTAAACGCTGTTTACCCACTTTTTTTAATGCATGGAAAGTATAGGGAGCATTCATTTTTGTGACTGGCATAGTTTACCCACCATTTTTATTTTTTATTTGTACACATCACTGGCTACCGGTAGGCTTATTTGAAATTCATGGTAATACACATTGTAGCCTAGTTTAGTAAGTTGACCAGGTGTGTTAGGGTGACCATCACGTTTTTCCCAGGACAGTTTCATCCCCATTTCAGGTGTCCTGACTTTTCAAGCTACGCATTATTATTTATTATTTTGTCAGCAAGACATCAATTAATGTAGGCCTAATCAATGGCAATCGCTGAATGTCATTAGGCAAACATTTGTGTTTTTTAACAGGTCTATTTCCATTCATCAAATGGCGCCAGTAGGCTATACATGCAGTTTGGACGCTGGATTTATTTTAGAGTGGACGAACATGCCTACTTTTTGAAGTGATTTGTTTGACAATCAAATGAAAATATCATGATTGGTTGTGTTCATGCCACATTAAAAAGGTAATTTAAACTTTTAAAATGTATTAAGTATTTATTATTAGGGCCATAAAAAAAAAATGCACACGCTAACATGTAGGCCTACACCAAAACAGCGCCATACTGGAGAGAGGAGCACATTGGAGAAGGCCCTTAAAGTGTACTTAATGTTAACCCATTGTAGGCTACTAGCCAAAGAAAATTGCCTGGCTAGCCAAACTCTTTGCTGCGGCCAAACGTTACGCCACGCCACGCCAACGGACATTAGTTTCTTCTCCGCAATGAGTCTGGATCGGAGTACCCCTCAGACGATTTCTAAAACGCAAACTTGTTCTAACCGTTCTGATTGATCCCAGAAACTGATGGGTCATCATTGGCATTGATACTCTGATTGGAAATTATCAATTCGCTGATGACTGTTATGTACAACACCTCTCATTTTGACATCACCACAAACCACTTCAACTACGGCAGTCTCCGTTCAGTGCGTCTTTACATTCAAATACCAGTTGAAACATGGGGAGGGGTAACGCTGTCAGCATGGCCACTGCCCTTGAAATACGTCACTCATTGCTTCAAGACACACCTCGCCACACCCACCAAACGGGAGCAAAGGCCACGTTCAAAACAACTGTGAACTCGGAAATCTCTGACTTCCGACTTCAGTGCGTTCAAAACAACTGCGTACAAACTGTTCCGCAATGTAGCAAATGTTCAAGCGAACTGAACGCACCTTCATACTGAAGTAGGCTATGCAGAGAACATAGAGCAGCGGAAGGAATTCGTTTGAGTCGTCAGGCAAAAATAAAATAGACACTTCAGGATTTGTCAAAGTTGTTAAATATTACAGTATTTGAGATATTCAAGAGTAAAAAGCATTTTTGATATGTCATATAAACAGTGTTGGTGAGTAGTGAGCTACATGTAATTCAACAACATTTTACAGTAGCTTGGTGGTAGTTGAACTAACTTCTAATATTGGTAGTGTTTTCAGTAGTTCATTACTTTTCGCCATGTAGCGTACCGGAACTATACACTACTTTTTTGCAAAAAGAAAAGAAAATATGGGTGAAGTAGGCAAGAATTTCCTTTCTTTTTCGGCATCAGACCTGCCGGATTCTCACTTGAATAAGCTAAATTACACATTCTGTTAACATTTACCAGACGCTCTTATCCAGACCGACTTACAGTTAGAGTGCATACATTTTTCATACTGGCCTCCCGTGGGGGAATCGAACCCACAACCCTGGCGTTGTAAGTGCCATGCTCTACCGACTGAGCTACAGGAGGTTAACATTTGACTGTAAAGTGATCTATATTTCAGAGTAGCTTACCCAACACTGCTGATAAATAGAAAACTTGGCTTGGGTCTGCTCAAAGCTTCATACAAGAATGCAAACAATCAAATTGATTGTTTGTCACATTACACACAGCACACAACACAAACCATTCACAAGATCAGGACACAGCTTCAACTGACACATTATCTTTTGACAATACTTCTAAATAGGTAAACAAGTTAAGATTTTTAAAATACAAATCAGCCCATCATCTTGTGATGAAAGTCACCTCATCCTTCTGATGATTGTACAACACATGCATGTTGTATACTGTACACCCATATGCACACATTACACACATACCCAAATAAACTTGTCTATACAGAAATGCACACATCCATATTCACAGACAAGTGTGTATAGATTTTGTAATGTGCCAACTTAGTAATGTGTGTGCTTTCTTTAACAACTAGTTTTAATATACAGTTAAAGTGAAAATGCTGTACTATTAGGCCCTAATGTGTCCATACAGTTGAAGGCATCAAACATTTCAAGTTAGAAGTGAGATAGTTATTAACTCAAACTTGTTAGAAAGCTGCCCCACTCTCCAAGAAAGGTTCTACTTTTTAAAGGTAGACTTTGGGGAAAAACTATATAACTGATCAATGCACCATCATACCAGGTAATTTAATGCTTAAAAACAAAAATATTTTATGAATAAGATATTTGGCTATAGAGATGCCATTTCTAACCCATCCGTCCAAAAACAAATCCTGTGAAATGACGTCAACACTTACTGGAGGAGATGCCGCGTTCAAAACAACTGGGAACACAGAAATCTCTGACTTCCGACTTCAGTGCGTTCAAAACAACTAGGAACAACAACAAAAAAAGAGCTCAGACTGGGAAAAATCAATTTGAACGGTCATCCAACTCATAATTCCAACTTGGGAACTTGGGCCTCTTTCTAGAGCTCTGACTTTCCGACCTGAAGATCACTGACGTCATGATTTGACCTTGTGTTTTTCCAGAGTTCCCAGTTGTTTTGAACGCAGCATTACGGTCTAGCTGAAGTGGCTAGCTTAGCTAACGAACCATACTGAACAAAAATATGAACGCACCATGCAACAATCAACTATTTTACTGAGTAACAGTTCATATAACAAAATAAGTCAATTGTAATAAATAAGTTAGGCCCTAATCTATGGATTTCAAGACTGGGCAGGGGCGCAGCCACTTGGGAGCCAGGCCCAGCCAATCAGAATGCGTTTTTCACCACAAAAGTTATTGATTACAGACAGAAATACTCCTCAGTTTCATCAGCTGGTCTCAGACAGGTGAAAGTCGGGGTCCTGGGATGGCGTGTTTACACAGGGTCTGCGGTTGTGAGGCTGGTTGGATGCATTGCCAAATACTCTAAAACGACGTTGGAGGGGGCTTATGGTAGAGAAATTAACATTAAATTCTCTGGCAACAGCTCTGTTGGACATTCCTGCAGTCAGCATGCCAATGGCACGCTCCCTCAAAATTTGAGACATTTGTGGCATTGTGTTGTGTGACAAAACTGCACATAAGAGTGACCTTTAATTGTCCCCCAGTATAAGGTGCACCTGTGTAATGATCATGCTGTATAATCAGCTTCTTGATATGCCACACCTGTCAGGTGGATGGATTATCTTGGCAAAGGAGAGATGCACAAAATATGAGAGAAATTAGCTTTTTGTGCTTATGGAACATTTCTGGGATGTTTTATTTCAGCTCATGAAACATAGGACAAACACTTTACATGTTGCATTTATATTTTTGTTCAGTATAGTTACGTTGGGCACGGCGCGCATGACACCGACAAATCACCAAAGGCACACTATTTCTGTTTGAAAATTTAGAAAGGGCAGAGTTGGACCGTTTTTCATGCTCAAAGTCAACCTTTAAAAGGAAAGTATTGGCACCGTGTGAGAGAAACAACTTTGACCAAATAGAATTTAGTAAAAACTGTTATACAGAAAATCTCATGGCAACTACAAGGTTTCCAAAGTACAAGATGTTCTGTTAAGGCAGTAATAATAAGGTGGAATAAGGTAAGTCTGAAATCCAGACATTATTGCCAATGTTAATGAGTTCATTAAGGTTAGAGTTTCTTTTTCAATGTTCCTTTTTTATTTTCCCCATGAGACACAAATATAATTTCAGTAAATGATTAATATTGTGCTGTCTGAAATGGAACAGTTATTTTGTGCTCTCCACGTCCCTAAAGAAGTGTATTACTCTCTTGAGATAAGTGAAAATGATTTACATTAAATGTAACCATAACCATATAAATCCAGTCTAGATAGAACAAGTTATTGGTATTCTCAAAAAATTTGGCCTGAAATCTTCCCTCTTTGAGGACCATCCTTGCTGGATGGAAAGTCGTTTTTTGTGCAGAGAAAGGCTTCCCACCCTTTGACCTAATTCTTGGTTCAGGTAGACAAACATTCAAATGTTGGATTTGATGGGTACATGCCCAATTAAAAATCCCAAACCAATGTTTGATATGCAAACAAACAAATAGTACAGTAGCTAATAGACAGGGCACAGAGAGAGCGACGACTCTGAATGTCCACTAGGGGTTTCTGTAAGCCTGTAGAATCCTTAGGAGAGTAGGGCCGTTGTGTTCATGTAGCATCAGGTAGGAAGCAGCCACAGTGTAGTCTGTGGTTTCTCTACTGTTAGTCCAGTTAAACAACACTCCAGCCTGCCAGTGCAAACACGCGGGACAGTTGTGGCCTTTCGGTTGGACCCCCTCCTCTCCCAGGGCTCCTACACAACGCTCCCAAGCTCTGTGGACTCTGTATCGGAATCCTGATTGCCCTCCCTGTTTCAGAATGGGAACAGCCAAGAGTTAGACACAAAGGACTTGGCTTGTTCAAGAGGGTTCTTATTCATGGCAGAGCGGCTAAGGCTTAAAGCACGTCATTTGCATTTAGCTGAGGTATAGCGAAAGATGAGAAAGATGCCAGAAAGGGACTAAGTTTAGTGTCCCCCTGCAAGAGATTGGTCACTGGATCTTTTAGTTCCCCAGTGCACTTAATTTAGGAAAAAATAGCTTGGGTCATGCATGAACCCTGTTCTATTACAATGAGTGTCTGGCTTAGATACCCCCAATCAGCCCTAATCGTGAGTGTGTTTGGCCTGACTCACCGCATCTCCTGCAGTAGTTTCCTGTTGCCTTGCCTCCTCTCCTCGTCAATGGGGTAGGTCTTGAATATCAACAGCCCCAGGAATATCAGAACAACAGGAGCAGCTGAGACCAGCACCTTCAGGGTTAAATTCACTGCGTCGGGTTGCGAGCAGCCTCTGGTCACATACCCGGCAAAGCTGCTCAAAATGTACAGGGAGAGAGAGAAGAAAACAACGCGGATATAATAGGTACAGTTTGGCTTGATTATGAGTGTGAGGATTATGTTATGGTTCCAGACATGACTGGTCTGTTGGCCCAAGGAAAATGAAACTAGCTAAAATGCAGTTATCCTACATTAGAATTTAGGCCATTTCTGAGAAAATATGATTCACTAAGCTGTTAGGAGTCCTGCAAAATAGAGTTAGATTTCAAACTAAGCTCATTAAATTGTCAACATGCTCAGTTTATCATGTACAATAATAATAATATAATATAATAATATGCCATTTAGCAGACGCTTTTATCCAAAGCGACTTACAGTCGTGCGTGCATACATTTTTGTGTATGGGTGGTCCCGGGGATCGAACCCACTACCTTGGCGTTACAAGCGCCGTGCTCTACCAGCTGAGCTACAGAGGACCACAATACATGCAAGAGAGGGACACACACTTACTCTAGACTGAGAGTGGAGATGCCGAGGGAGATTCCTGAGGCAAACTTGGTGAAAAAGACATAGAAGGAGTAGAAAATGGCCTCGTGGCCACTAGAGTCTGGATTCTTCACTTTGAAATCATCCACCACATCTGGGAGCATTGACCTGAGAAACAGAGAAAGATGTGAATGTATACAAAAAGGAAAGACCCACCACAGACTGGACATAAGTAAAGAGACACTGGAGATATATGATAGCGATCATCTATAGGTTGTTATGGGTATATGGAGGTACATTCAAACAGTAGGCTACTTACCAGGGTAGGAGGAAAGCTGCAGCCACACTGACTCCTGCTGCCACAGAGACCACATAGGCCACAATGAGACTGCTCTCTATGCAGATGATCAGGATCATGAAGGGCACTGCCCACTACAGAGATAGACATGAATGAAATAAGTCATGCGAGAGCGCCCCATACATACACACATACCAGCTTTGAGATGAAGCTCCACAACAACACACACTGCTTACTGTGATGCCAATGTAGACTGCAGTCTTCTTCCCAAATCTGGTCAGAAACCACTGCCAGAATGGAATGGACAAAGTCCCAGAGAGCTAAAAATGAAACACCAAAGAAGAGCATTAAGATATTTAACAATTTCCATAAAAATGAATAGAAATACTCCTCTTAAGCACTGAGGGCAATGTGGGAACAGAAAAGGTCAGACTGACTGATGGGCTAAAACATAATGGGAGCAGGACACAATTTGAAAGGGCTCTTTATTTAACCCTGCAGGGGGTCCATGACCCTTGACCTCTTATAGAGGTGTGGTCAACCAGTGTGTCAAATGACCACACAAGGATTAGCTAGTGGCTGAGCACTCAGCAGTATTAGAAATATCTAACACTATGCTGACCAAAGCCAGCAGCATCTAAGGACCTAGCCTTGCATGTATGGCAGTAGGAAGATTTGGCTAAAGCACAAACAGATCTGGTCACCAGGCTACTAACGACCTTCCTAAATTCCCACATTTCCTGCTCCAGTGGCCAGACAGGGCAGTGCATGGCAGCTCTACATCCTACTCAGGCAGAGGGAGAAGCGACTGTGCAGAAAATAAGGAATGGTAAATTGGAGAGAAATGCCAAAGCTTACAGATTGCCCGAGCAACAAAGGCCCCTCTGTGCTCCTTTCTCACCCCTGCTCCCTGTAATGGAGTGTGTGAGATGGGGACAGGTTCCCAGCGGCCACAACAACACTTCCTCTCACCCCAAAAATGTGCCCTTTCATCCCCCCTTCCATGAGGAAAACCCCCCTAAAACAGTCACGGAAACACCATGGAACCACAGACGTTACTCTACCCCACAAGGTGACCTTTCAGTCAGCACAGAAAGTACAGGTCTTAATGTACAGAATGCACAGGTCTTAATGTACAGAACATACATCCACTTTGTGTTAGGCCTCTAGTGGGAGGGAACACTAGACTCACCATAATGACCAGGAGAATGTTCTGGAAGTCATTTCTGAAGCCCAGGGTGTAGGTGATGAACAGGGCAAAGTTCCCCTCCAGGAGCTGCCAGGAGAGCAATGACATACACATTACATTTACATTACATTTTACTTATTTAGCAGACGCTCTTATCCAGAGCGACTTACAGTTTTAATGAGTGCATACATTTTCATACTGGCCCCCCGTGGGAAACGAACCCACAATTCTGGCATTGCAAGCGCCATGCTCTACCAACTGACATCAACCACTGAACATACAGGAAGTCATATACATACAGGAAACCAAACACCAGGGTTACACACCCTATAGCTTGTCATAAATATTTGTTTGTTTGTTTGTTTATGTGTGTGCGTGTAACTGTATCCCATTCTAGGAGTGTGACTCACCATGAAGGCCAGCGAGGTGAAGAGGAATCCCATGACCAGTTTGACATACGGCCCGTATCCCATCACCATCCTCATGCCCTCAAAGAACGACATGGGCTCTGTCTTCAGACGCCCACACTCTATGACCAAAACAAAGATGGTGATTAAAACTAACCTATTAGGTGCACTGTTCCAAACATCAGCTGAAGAAGACTTATCTGATGATCTTTATCCCTCGTCCATGACATTTACTGACTGCCAAAATGTGTCCCTCTCCTAGTTACTTGTAACAAAGAATTCTTGGAACATTGGAGGGTTGAGAGGAAGTGGAAAAGTTTTCCTGAGGATAACAAACAAAGCTGTTGTACTCTAAATATGAGAAATAACTTGGAAGTTATGTCATTGTAAAAATTCAGATAAAGAGAAAAAAAAATTATTCTCCATTAATCAATTCTCACCTTCCTGCTCTCTGACTCCCAGGAACAGGACTGCAGCACAGAGAACGTAAATGGCACAGATGACTCCTGAGGCAATCAGGTAGGCTTGTTTCTGTTAGAGGGACAGGAGGAGCAGGATTAGGGTAAAATTCCACTTTACCATTACAGTGTTATGACATGTTAAAAAACATGTCATCCCTGGGGTCTCCCTCTCACAGTTTCATCCAGGGAGATGTGAGAGATGTTGACATCTGACCCCAGCAGTGTGGAGTTACTGTTGTCAAGGACCTCCAGGTAACCCGGGAGACAGGGGGCGATCGCCCCACCCACAATCTGTCCCTGGATCGCCGTGCCAACCACTGTGCCCAGCACCTCCACCGTCATACCTGAAGGGAGAAGGGATGAAGAGAGCGAGAGAGAGTAGAATGAAGACCTCATATTACAACCACATGAGATGCTACATAACTGCAAAGATGTAAAGGTTGACTTACGGTAGGCCGTGGCAGAGTCTCTCTCTTTCTGGTCTGTGCTGATAAACATGGTGAGCGCTGAGTACGGCACATGGAAGCACTGCACACACAAACAATGAAATCAATTCCTGGCACAGAATTGCTGTAAGTAGCAGTACAAGTAAAAGTATTGTTGTCTGTTAGTTTACTCCAATCAGGGTAGGGATAAAAAAAAAAAAATATATATACATATATATATATACACACACACACACAGTGGGGGAAAAAAGTATTTAGTCAGCCACCAATTGTGCAAGTTCTCCCACTTAAAAAGATGAGAGAGGCCTGTAATTTTCATCATAGGTACACGTCAACTATGACAGACAAATTGAGAAGAAAAAAAATCCAGAAAATCACATTGTAGGATTTTTAATGAATTTATTTGCAAATTATGGTGGAAAATAAGTATTTGGTCACCTACAAACAAGCAAGATTTCTGGCTCTCACAGACCTGTAACTTCTTCTTTAAGAGGCTCCTCTGTCCTCCACTCGTTACCTGTATTAATGGCACCTGTTTGAACTTGTTATCAGTATAAAAGACACCTGTCCACAACCTCAAACAGTCACACTCCAAACTCCACTATGGCCAAGACCAAAGAGCTGTCAAAGGACACCAGAAACAAAATTGTAGACCTGCACCAGGCTGGGAAGACTGAATCTGCAATAGGTAAGCAGCTTGGTTTGAAGAAATCAACTGTGGGAGCAATTATTAGGAAATGGAAGACATACAAGACCACTGATAATCTCCCTCGATCTGGGGCTCCACGCAAGATCTCACCCCGTGGGGTCAAAATGATCACAAGAACGGTGAGCAAAAATCCCAGAACCACACAGGGGGACCTAGTGAATGACCTGCAGAGAGCTGGGACCAAAGTAACAAAGCCTACCATCAGTAACACACTACGCCGCCAGGGACTCAAATCCTGCAGTGCCAGACGTGTCCCCCTGCTTAAGCCAGTACATGTCCAGGCCCGTCTGAAGTTTGCTAGAGTACATTTGGATGATCCAGAAGAGGATTGGGAGAATGTCATATGGTCAGATGAAACCAAAATATAACTTTTTGGTGAAAACTCAACTCGTCGTGTTTGGAGGACAAAGAATGCTGAGTTGCATCCAAAGAACACCATACCTACTGTGAAGCATGGGGGTGGAAACATCATGCTTTGGGGCTGTTTTTCTGCAAAGGGACCAGGACGACTGATCCGTGTAAAGGAAATAATGAATGGGGCCATGTATCGTGAGATTTTGAGTGAAAACCTCCTTCCATCAGCAAGGGCATTGAAGATGAAACGTGGCTGGGTCTTTCAGCATGACAATGATCCCAAACACACCGCCCGGGCAACGAAGGAGTGGCTTCGTAAGAAGCATTTCAAGGTCCTGGAGTGGCCTAGCCAGTCTCCAGATCTCAACCCCCATAGAAAATCTTTGGAGGGAGTTGAAAGTCCGTGTTGCCCAGCGACAGCCCCAAAACATCACTGCTCTAGAGGAGATCTGCATGGAGGAATGGGCCAAAATACCAGCAACAGTGTGTGAAAACCTTGTGAAGACTTACAGAAAACGTTTGACCTGTGTCATTGCCAACAAAGGGTATATAACAAAGTATTGAGAAACTTTTGTTATTGACCAAATACATATTTTCCACCATAATTTGCAAATAAATTCATTAAAAATCCTACAATGTGATTTTCAGGATTCTTTTCCTTCTCATTTTGTCTGTCATAGTTGACGTGTGTACCTATGATGAAAATTACAGGCCTCTCTCATCTTTTTAAGTGGGAGAACTTGCACAATTGGTGGCTGACTAAGTACTTTTTCCCCCCACATTATATATATATATATATATAATAAATAAATAAGGGGGATTAGAAATTATGCAAACAATTACATTGATAGAACCCACAATCTGCAATATTAAAGCTGATCCAAACACACAAATAAAACATTAATTAATTACAACCATATCACAGTTCAATGGTGATTGAGGAACAATGAATGGTAATATGTGCCCCTTCTTATTAATAACATATTTTTTCACTAACAATAAACTGTGTATAGGGGAGACTGACCGTCTGCAGAGACTGGAAGAGACAGTAGAAGACCAGATACCACAGGACCTTCCCCTGCTCCACTGGAGGGACATACCAGATCAGGAAGTACGTGAGCACCGCAAAGGGAGTGGAGATGAGGATCCTGAGGGGAAAACAGGAGAGGATCAATAAAATGTAATGGAGGAGCATTTGCATGTGTTGCTGTCTAAGTAGGTCTATTTCATCTTGGTGACTGGAGAAAAAATGATATACTATAAAAAGAAATGTTTCTACAGTATTGAAGCAGTAAATATTTGTTCTCACAATTATGATTTCCATGAGTCCCTGCCAGGCTAAGTGTGGCACCTGGTAGTGTTGGCAGTAGTGGTAGCAGAATTTGGGCACTAACTTATGTCATCTGCATAGGGTTGAGATATATACACTGAACAGAAATAAACGCAACATGCAACAATTTCAAAGATTTTACTGAGCTACAGCTCATATTAGGAAATTAATCAATTGATATAAATTAATTAGGCCCTAATCTATGGATTTCAAATGACTTGGCAGGGGTTCAGCCATGAGTGTCCTTGGAGGGCATAGGCCCGGCCACTTGGCAGCCAGGCCCACCCACTGGGGAGCCAGGCCCAGCCAATCAGAATTTGTTTTTCCCCTACAAAAGGGCTTTATTACAGACAGAAATAGTCCTCAGCACCCTGGGCATTGTGTTGCGTGACAAAACTGCACAATTTAAAGTGGCCTTTTATTGTCCCCAGCACAAGGTGCACCTGTGTAATGATCATGCTGTTTAATCAGTTTCTTGATATGCCACACTGGTCAGGTGGATGGATTATCTTGGCAAAGGAGAAATGCTCACTAACAGGGATGTAAACACATTTCTGCCAAAAATATGAGAGAAATAAGCTTTTTGTGTGTATGAAAAATGTCAGTGATTTTTTATTTCAGCTCATGAAACATGGGACCAACAATTTACATGTTGCGTTGATATTTTGGTTCAGTGTATAAACTAAAGTATCCAACTTGAACCCCGTCGCTTTCTAATTTTCTTACATTCACATTCCCCTTTTTATTTTTTATTTCTGTGCATTGAAATCTATAACCCTTAATCCCCTGTTATTTGGGGCTGTGTACGGAGAAGGGGTTCAGAATGGGCTCACTGTGCCTGCTGACAGGGAGACTGTGGTGGGCTGTCCTTATAGTGACGCCATACTGACTCGCCTCACCCTCACACCACTCTACAGGCACAATCACACAATACACCTGACCAGCAGACCAATACACCCCAGCTAGAGAAGCAGAACAGCCATAGAGAACAATGAATCCACTACTGCAGCGGTCTCCAACAGGTAGACCAGTAGCTCGCAGGCGACCTCTGAGTAGCTCGCCAATCAATTCTGAAAGTACATGCATTTTGTCATGTGTTCTATCTCAAACTGTCATAAACATAAAGGTCCCGGCTACTATTCAATCAAAGCAACATTGACGTTATCCCATCCCTGGTTAGGCACTATTGGCTTAAAAAGCCAAATGTAACAATATCTGACAATGAATTTCCAGCAATATTGCTCCTCTGTCTATCATCTGTCAGTATGTAGCCAGTTAGCGATGCTAATGATACCCTGCATCTTGTGAGTAGACAGACTTTCCCCAAAAACCATCTCAATTAAATAAATGTAAACCGCAAAGTAGGCTTCCCTGACAGAACTATATCATGATTATTTGTATCAATTGGGTGGCCATTGTTTTGAGATGTTCTGCAGCAGTAGGCCTTATTGCAGAAACATTGCTAAACCAACACATTCAATTAAAGGGGAATTACACCAAAAAATCTAAATGTGCTCGTTTTCCAGACCTCAAATTGTCTTCTGATATGATTTAAGCATTGACATAACTCAGAACATCCATTTAGCTGTTTCTCTATGAATAATTGTTATATTGTGAGTAAAAAACGAACAAAAAAAAACCTAACAAAAAAACAGGAAGAAAAAAAACTGCGAAAACAGAATTTGGGAAAATACTAAAGATAATGTTATGGGGCCTGTCATGCCAAATACTGTTTATTAACCATTCGATTACCAGGTATATTGACAGAATACACACCAAAGACCCGGGGAAGAGAAGAATGTGCGTATTTGAAAGCTAGAAAAAAAAACATTGCAACACATTTCATTTTTTTACAAGTAGCACCAATGCTAGAAAAGGTTGGAGACCCCTGCCCTACTGGGTTTCCAGCAGACCAGTCCACGCAAAATAATAGAAGTCGGGGGCATTGCTGGCAGGGTGTTTCGGAGACAAGTATATATCGACTAAGAGATTTTTCTATGCTTGCAGGGCAGCGGGCGTTCCATTTGTCTCAGCCGCTCACTGGTCTCAGTAAAAGCCACACAGTTGAGAACAGCGGTCACTGTAACATTGCATGCTCATCTGCCAAGTGTTTTAATCACTACAACTACATTAATACTTTATAGCAATCTCTTGCTAAGAAGTAATGTTTCTTTCTATTCATAATCTGTGTTTGACCTGCAATTATGGCACCTATAGTCCCCAGGGGGCCTATCAGCTAACTGAACTGAAAATGCTTGTTTGTTTATCTGACATGACACATGTCGACCCAACTCACAAATGGCCAGTCAATGGGAATAGCCCATCCTCTGTAGCCCACACCCACTGAACTGGAGAAGCCCCATAGACGCCCCCTCCATCTTCTTCCTTAGCCTATGTGGGCTGACTAAATGGGGTTAATGAGAGTCAATAAGCTGATCTGACTGGAAATAGAGGTCAGATTTCGGCTTGATTCTCTGCATTTTGTACACCGTCACTCGGTTGAATACACAAAGCTCACAGCATGAGCACGATGGCAGCCCAACCCACTTAGGGGGGTAGGCGAGACACGAGAGAGGAAAAGGCTCACGGTTTTATTTAGCAAACAGACTGGATCATCTGCCTGTGAGAAACAATGTGCTTGTTCAAGTTATGTCAATATTGAAGTATTATGATCTTGATAAGACAAAGAGAGAGACTATTAAAGTACTTCTCAGCAGAGCCCATTAAGATAACATTGTGTTCTCGCTCTTTTAAAACAATGATCCTTTTGATGTTATTTTTAGATGATTATTTAATCATACAGCTATCGGTCTGTCTTGCAGGCGGATACAAGGAAGAGGGTTCTAGAATTCCACAGTGTTTAGGACTAGCGCATAAAATTCTGGGAAAAACATATTCCACTTATAGTGCCAATTAAAAAAGCTGGCGCATTCAGATGGGAAAAGAGCTTTAGTCAAGGTTAAGTTAAGTGCTGCATTATTGATAGTGAGGAAGACATCTAAATCTCCTTGTCTGTGCTAAGGCTCTGATAAGAACACGCTGGGGGCTTTGTGGTGGTTTGTACAGGCCAGATAACTGCACACACAGCCACCTCCTAACAATGACCTACCTCATTGACATGCAGCCAAGAATCTCCCCTCTACTTGACCTGTGGTAACTTCTCTCTGGATTAGCCGAGCCCCCTCCTAAACTGCCATTCTGGGATCACACACACACGCGCTTCTCAGGCCCCCATTGTCCTAATTCCAGATGTGTGTTGAGGGTTGGACCAATCAGAGAAGGAGAAGCTGGTTCTTTCTCCACCCGGCATCCTACATTACATGCCCAGGGTCCTAAGATATCAAGCGAATCCAGCTACCTTACCATCATGAATAAACCTCTATCGACGGAATTCCTAGACAGTCACGGTTTTATGCCAAATATACATTTTAACCACAAAATTTCACTCTGTCCTCTTGTAGAGGAGTATATGAAAATATACAGCAGCATGTTATATAGCAGTGGTCACTATGTTCCCTCTGGTTTAAATTACTTTGGGTGCTGCTACTGTGTGTGACCATGCACAGACCAAAGGCCAGAGAGGTGACAGGGATCAGTGTTTCTATTGACCACATGGGGTCATATAGAGTTTCACAGGGGCATATAAACTAGGCTGTAAAGTGCTAGGTAGCAGGGGTAGGATGCTGTTAGAGATCATCTCTCTTTACAAACAACTGTCTCACGGTGTTAAATACCTCCCATTATGGCATTCCTACAACCATATGTCAAATCAAGGCTAGGTATGCCTTGATAGAGCATACCTAGCAACAAAACCGTAACGGTTAACAATGGTGTTCTTCGACGTGAGGATTACTTTTGCCGTAGCATTGTGTGGATCATTGCCAAATCTTATATGCAATGCTCATGTGTTTAGATGAACAGTGTGTGACACGGGAGCTCTGCTTTCATCAACTAGTGACAGGCATTCTGGGCTGTCGTACTCAGTCCAAATGCACTCCTATTACTTTAGAGAGGGAACTCACTGCTCTCTTCCGTTCCTGACATATGCCACCCACCACTAGGCTTAACAGTCTCGCTTAGGGCATCTGGGGCAAAATCATAGAATTAGAAATCAATTTCTTTGGGCACAGGCTTCAAAGCACACAGAGCCTTTCGTGGAATATCGCAGTGCCAGCACAGAACAAAAAGAGAAAGCACCTGGGTATTCCAAAACTAACTAAAATAAGATTTAGCCTCATTCCAGTCTGTCCTGGTTTGCACCCAGAGGAGAAGTTAAAAGCTATTACAATCCAAGACGGACAGTGCCCAACAGCAGATAAAGATTGAGTACTGAGGTAAAATTGAGAACAAGTTATGCATATCACTGACAGCCTGTTCTTTCTATTCAAGCCTTTCCACTTCAGCTTTGTTGTCACGGTTACCACCCATATTTCAATTTCAACTAATGTTCTCGCTCTAGGCATGACGAGAGGTTTTGTTTTGATTTCTTCTTTCATTCCTGCCTGCTGTAAAATGTCCACTGGGTGACCGAGGCGGAGACACCTACCAGGGCATCATCCGGCCACACCGGGTCCATCTGCTCCGGCTCACCAGGAAGCCCACCGTTGGGTCTGTCACTGCATCCCAGGCCCGGCCCACAAACAAAATGATAGAGGCATAAAATGGGTCCAGCTATGGAGAGACAGAGTTAAAGGGAGAGAGAGAGAGAAATAACTGAGGGGGAGGGATATAAATAATTAATTGTCTGTCAGACCACTACAACCACAGACATCAGCCATCACCTCTCCTCACAGAAGGAGTGGCCATTGAAACAGAAATAAAAATAAGCCATCTTTTGCAACTTAGCAACAAGATGACTCCAAGAGGATATTTGGAGAGTTGCCAAGGTTGTGTAAGGACAGTCAGTGATACATGGCGAGGCCACATTGGCAACATTACCATCTGAACAGTGTGGTGTTTAAGACCATTCCAAGGAGCTCATCATCTCTGGTTGAATGAGTTGTATTCAGTGTGCACAGTCTATCACTTGCTAATTGAGAGACAAAGCAAAGCAGTAGGAGTCAGAGTTAAACCGCTTCACTAGAAGAGTCATGCCAGAGGCTGTCAGAATGAAACCAGCTATTTGGCCTTCCCCTTAAAATCAGTTCCCCCTGTACTTTCTAGTGACAGTGAGCTCAGAAAGTTTACAGTATTCTGAAAATAGATGAGACAAAATATATACACGGTTGACCTTCTCTGCTGTGCTTTAAATGACAGCATTTCAAGACAAGGACAAGAACTGATACAGTACAAAGCTCATCGGATACTAAAGTGCTGAAAGTGAACTATAATTTCCAGTTCTGCCCTAGGAGCCTATTCCTGACAACTGACTCGAACACTGACGTACTGTGCTCTTTGTCTTGGGGCTCTATTACAGTGCCTATATAGAGATGCCTAGCTTGGGACTTCCCCTCTAGGTCCCCCACCCTGGTGTTGCCCTCTGGCTCAACCCCCATCTCACTTACCTGGGCCACATCCAGCAGGTAGATCTGGAGGAAGAAGCCCAGAGCACTGCCTGTGATCTGGTAGGGAGCCCCTCCAATGGCATAGCACAACTTCCTGCACACTGACAGACGGCCGCTGTCGTCCCTCTGCTGGAGAATAGGGAGAGAAGAAGACTCACATAGCAGGATGATAGGACACAATGTTTTGTTATACACTAAATACAGAAATGAAGAACACCGTGAAAGCACTGGATTTTAATGGGTTGCTATTGATACACAATTTAGCTGTGTTGTGATACAGGGCTCTTTGTATTACATTTACATTTACATTTTACATTTTAGTCATTTAGCAGACGCTCTTATCCAGAGCGACTTACAGGAGCAATTAGGGTTAAGTGCCTTGCTCAAGGCCACATTTACGTCATTTAGCAGACGCTCTAGTCCAGAGCGACTCACAAATTGATGCATTCACCCTATAGCCAGTGGGATAACCACTTTACAATTTTTTTTTGGGGGGGTAGAAGGATTACTTTATCCTATCCCAGGTATTCCTTAAAGAGGTGGGGTTTCAAATGTCTCCGGAAGGTGGTGAGCGACTCCGCTGTGTGTGGGGTGGGGTGGGGGGGGTAGAAGGATTACTTTATCCTATCCCAGGTATTCCTTAAAGAGGTGGGGTTTCAAATGTCTCCGGAAGGTGGTGAGTGACTCCGCTGTGGGGTGGGGTGGGGGGGGGGTAGAAGGATTACTTTATCCTATCCCAGGTATTCCTTAAAGAGGTGGGGTTTCAAATGTCTCCGGAAGGTGGTGAGTGACTCCGCTGTGGGGTGGGGGGTAGAAGGATTACTTTATCCTATCCCAGGTATTCCTTAAAGAGGTGGGGTTTCAAATGTCTCCGGAAGGTGGTGAGTGACTCCGCTGTCCTGGCGTCGTGAGGGAGCTTGTTCCACCATTGGGGTGCCAGAGCAGCGAACAGTTTTGACTGGGCTGAGCGGGAACTATGCTTCCGCTTTGTATGTCCATATCCAACTTGGACTTTGTATTAAAAACTGACAAAATGTTGGGGGCATTTCATTTCAATATATTTAGCCAGGATAGTCCACTCAGTAACAATTGCCACTGTTTTCCAGGGAGTCCTGGGTTCCATATAATCAATAAAACAGATAACACACCATACACAGAAGCCTATACAGCATATTCATTAGCATACATACAAAAGCACAGCTAAAAATCACAGCACACACTTCATACTCGGTAACATACATTCAAAACCACGCTCACATTACAGCTACCTAGATATGTGTGCAGCTCTTTTGAAGGCGGACATGCTAGCAAACTATCATGTGGATAAGTCCAGGTTGTTCGAGAGCAAAAAGGTACAAAGAACTGCCTTGGAAGGCCATGTTTTTCACTGATGGTTGTGCCAGTAGGTGCAGGTCTCATTGGTCATAGGCTTTGACTGCTGTGCCCCCGGAGGATGGGTGGAGACTCCTACCTGAACAGGTCTGACATGTATTCATGCAGTTTGTGCTGTGTCACCTTGATAAGTCCCTAGGGTGTTGTAATGGATCCAGTCAGTCAGTGGTTCGATTCCAGTTTTTGGCAGAAAAACCTCTGTGTGTGTTAACAACAATAATAATAATAATAATAAGCCATTTAGCAGACGCTTTTATCCAAAGCGACTTACAGTCATGTGTGCATACATTTTTACATATGGGTGGTCCCGGGGATCGAACCCACTACCCTGGCGTTACAAGCGCCATGCTCTACCAGTCATGATACAAGCAGCCCTGTTGATGATACGTTGTAGCTGGTTAAGACCGGTCTTATTAAACTGATGTAGGGTGGGAAGCAACACTGTGGCGCAGTAGTCCAGGTGAATTGTTATCATGGTGTGGAGGATGTCCTTGGAGACAAAGTCCCTTGCCCTTTTTAGAGCGCCAAGCCCAGACAGCAATTTCCCTGTGACCAGGCTGGCGTGTTTAGACCAGTGTAGGTCCAACTTCATCCCCAGGTATGGCGTTTACTTGTTCATAAGTGTTTTGTCCGTATGTTACTGTGATACTTTTGCCTGTGTATCTCAGCTTTTATGAGTTGCCAAACAACATTGTCTTGGTCTTCTGAGGGTGTATGGAGAGCTTGTTGTTAGCGAACCAAGATACTGCCCTCTTGATGTCGTTTGACACTGCCTCCTCACACTCCCCGGTGGTATTAGCTGAGTAGTACAGGACTGTCTTCTGCATATATACACTACCGGTCAAAAGTTTTAGAACACCTACTCATTCAAGGGGTTTTCTTTATTTGTACTATTTTCTACATTGTAGAATAATAATGAAGACATCAAAACTATTGAATCATGTAGTAACCAAATAAGTGTTAAACAACTTCAAATAGCCACCCTTTGCCTTGATGACAGCTTTGCACACTCTTGGCATTCTCTAAACCAGCTTCATGAGGTAGTGCATTTCAATTAACAGGTGTGCCTTCTTAAAAGTTAATTTGTGGTATTTCTTTCCTTCTTAAGGAGGGGGGTATACATAAGATAGCCCTATTTGGTAAAAGACCAAGTCCATATTATGGCAAGAACAGCTCAAATAAGCTAAAAGAAACGACAGTCCATCATTACTTTAAGACATGAAGGTCAGTCAATACGGAACATTTCAAGTAACAGACACATCTCAACATCAACTGTTCAGGGGAGACTGTGTGAATCAGGCCTTCATGGACAAATTGCTGCAAGAAAAAAAAACACTACTAAAGGACACCAATAATAAGAAGAGACTTGCTTGGGCCAAGAAACACGAGCAATAGACATTAGACCGGTGGAAATTTGTTCTTTGGTTTGGAGTCCAAATTTGAGATTTTTGGTGAGACGCGGTGTGGGTGAACGGATGATCTCCGCATGTGTATTTCCCACTGTAAAGCATGGAGGAGGTGGTGTTATGGTGTGGGGGTGCTTTTCTGGAGACACTGTCTTATTTATTTAGAATTCAAGGCACACTTAACCAGCATGGCTACCACAGCATTCTGTAGCGATATACCATCCCATCTGGTTTAGGCTTATCATTTGTTTTTCAACAGGACAATGACCCAACACACCTCCAGGCTGTGTAAGGGCTATTTGACCAAGAAGGAGAGTGATGTAGTGCTAAATCAGATGACCTGGCCTCCACAATCCCCCGACCTCAACCAAATTGAGATGGTTTGGGATGAGTCGGACTGGAGAGTGAAGGAAAAGCAGCCAACAAGTGCTCAGCATATGTGGGAACTCCTTCAAGACTGTTGGAAAAGCATTCCAGGTGAAGTTGGCTGAGAGAATTCCAAGAGGGTGCAAAGCTGTCATCAAGGCAAAGGGTGGCTATTTGAAGAATCTCAAATATAAAATATTTTTGGTTACCACATGATTCCATATGTTATTTCATCATTATGTCTTTACTATTATTCTACAATGTAGAAAATAGTAAAAATAAAGACAAATCCTCAAATGAGTAGGTGTTCTAAAACTTTTGACCAGTAATATATGTATGCTGCATTTCTCCAGCACTGATGGAAGGTCATTAATGTAAATGCAGAACAGCAGGGGTCCAAGCACACTCCCTCGTGGTACTCCATTCACCACAGGTACCTGGGCCGACTGCGTGCTCCTCAGTTTGGTGTACGGACTCCTCCCCTGTAAGTATGATGTGAACCACTTGATTGCAGTGCTGTCAAAGCCTAGTTTCGCAAGCTTTCTCAGGAGCGTGCGGTCTGTGAACAGTGTCAAAAGCTTTCTTCAGATCTAAGAAGAGTGCTGCTGTGACCTCCTGGCTGTTAAAAGCATACTTGAAGTCCTCCACAACCCTTTGCACTGCTGTAGATATGCTGTGTATCATCCTAAATCCGCCTTGATAGGCTGTAAATAGGCTGTTGAGTGAGAAATAGTTGGCAACCTGTGTGTGCACCAGCCTTTTCAACATTTCCGACTTTTAGAAGCCTAGGAGGAATATCGTCTGGCCCTGTGACTTTCTGCTGCGTCATCTTCAGAAGTTCATTTAGTACTGTTACTTCAACTAGCTCTAGCCAAAAACATGCTCTGTGTGAGACATATGAAAGTGGGTATTTTGAGGGAGCCTGTATTTATTTAGTAAGCTTAGATGCAAAGTATACATTAAACTCTGCCATTTCTAGAGGGTAAGATGTTCGAGGCATCCTGTCTAGATATACTTTGTACTTGGCATGTTATTTTTGCTTTAACAGTTATACCAGTGATTATTTTCCACATTGTTGTCTCCCTTGGATTTTTGTAGAGTAGCTGAGTAACAGTTTGTTTCCTTCCTTACTTTAGCAGTTATGTCACTGGGCAGTCGCGAGCTGCCTTGTGACACAAGCCTACCAGACGAGCTAAATCACTTCTATGCTCACTTCGAGGCAAGCAACACTGAAGCATGCATGAGAGCATCAGCTGTTCCAGATGACTATGTGATCACGCTCTCCGTAGTCGATGTGAGTAAGACTTTTAAGCAGGTCAACATTCACAAGGCCGCAGGGCCAGACGGATTACCAGGACGTGTACTCCCAGCATGCGCTGACCAACTGGCAAGTGTCTTCACCGACATTTTCAACATGTCCCTGACTGAGTCTGTAATACCAACACATTTCAAGCAGACCACCATAGTCCCTGTGCCCAAGGACACTAAGATAACCTGCCTGAATGACTACCGACCCGTAGCACTCACGTCTGTAGCCATGAAGTGCTTTGAAAGGCTGGTCATGGCTCACAACAACATTATCCCAGAAACCCTAGACCCACTCCAATTTGCATACCGCCCCAACAGATCATGCAATCTCTATTGCACTCCACACTGCCCTTTCCCACCTGGACAAAAGGAACACCTACGTGAGAATGCTATTCATTGACTACAGCTCAGCGTTCAACACCATAGTGCCCTCAAAGCTCATCACTAAGCTAAGGACCCTGGGACTAAACACCTCCCTCTGCAACTGGATCCTGGACTTCCTGACAGGCCGCCCCCAGGTGGTAAGGGTAGGTAACAACACATCTGCCACACTGATCCTCAACACGGGGGCCCCTCAGAGGTGCGTGCTCAGTCCCCTCCTGTACTCCCTGTTCACCCATGACTGCATGGCCAGGCACGACTCAAACACCATCATTAAGTTTTCCAACGACACAACAGGCCTGATCACCGACAACAATGAGACAGCCTATAGGGAGGAGGTCAGAGACCTGGCCATGTGGTGCCAGTATAACAACCTCTCCCTCAACGTGATCAAGACAAAGGAGATGATTGTGACTGAGCACGCCCCCATTCTCATTGACGTGGCTGTAGTGAACAGGTTGAGAGATTCAAGTTCCTTGGTGTCCACATCACCAACAAACTATCATGGTCCAAACACACCAAGACAGTCGTGAAGAGGGCACAACAAAGCCTATCCCCCCACAGGAGACTGAAAAGATTTGGCATGTGTCCTCAGATCTTCAAGAAGTTCTACAGCTACACCATCGAGAGCATCCTGACTGGTTGCATCACCGCCCGGTATGGCAACTGCTCGGCCTCCGACCGCAAGGCACTACAGAGGGTAGTACATACGGCCCAGTACATCACTGGGGCCAAGCCTCCTGCCATCCAGGACCTCTATAACAGGCGGTGTCAGAGGAAGGCCCTAAAAATTGTCAAAGACTCCAGCCACCCTAATCAGACTGTTCTCTCTGCTACCGCACGGCAAGTGGTACCGGAGCGCTAAGTCTAGGTCCAAAAGGCTTCTTAACAGCTTCTACTCCCAAGCCATAAGACTCCTGAACAGCTAATCATGGCTACCCTGACTATTTGCACTAACCCCCCACCACACCCCACCCCATCCCCCTCTTATACGCTGCTGCTACTCTGTTTATTATTTATGCATAGTCACTTTAACTCTACCTACATGTACAGATTACCTCGACTAGCCGGTGCCCCCGCACATTGACTCTGTACCGGGACCCCCCTGTATATAGCCTCCCTACTGTTATTTTACTGCTGCTCTTTAATTATTTTCTTTTCATTTTTACTTATCTATTTTTTTACTTAACACAAAAACAAACAAGAAAACTGCATTGTTGGTTAAAGGCTTGTAAGTAAGCACTTCACTGTAATGTCTACACCTGTTGTATTCGGCGCATGTGGCAAATAACATTTGATTTGATTTGAGACATCTGTATCCTTTCCAGTCATTTTCAGCCTTTGTTTTCACCTCTTTTAGCTGAGCAGTATTGCTGTGACTCAGGGTCAGTCAAAGAGATGGAGTTACTTTTTGTTTCACTCTTCTCTGCCAGAGCAGTACATGAAGGTTTGCGACCTGTAAGAAGGCTTGCCAGGCCTCATTCACATTGTTGCATGAAAGGACTCTTTCCCAATGGTCTGACTTGAGAGTATGAAAGACTTCTGGTTATAGCGTTTGAGAGATCTGTGCTGTTGTGTTAAAACTCTCCCCTCCTCTAATCTCCCTTTGATGCAGGTCATTATGATATGGTCAGATGGCCCCCATGCTAATGAACTCCTCAGCTTGTAATGGTCAGGGTTAGATACATAGATGTTGTCAATGTATGTTTCAGACGGTTCCGTTATGCGAGTGGGTTCTCTTATTACTGGCCACAGCTGATAAAGTCCCATAAGGTGTTCCACAGATGATTGTGCATGTGTGCTTCAAGAGGTCAGAGTTAAAGTCCCCCATTATTGCCACCTCTGCCTTTTATGCCTTAGCGGTCATGTCTATTTTATGCAGGAAGGTTTCTGCTTGGGCATGCCATTCAGGGCCTGAGCTAGGGGAGCAATAAACACAGGTCAGGAGTGTCTTGCGTGTGTTCTGTTATCTTATTTCTACAAAACCTAAACATTGTGCTTTGGGTTAAGCGTCTGACCATAGCTTTGTTTGTGACATGATTACCATTTTAGACAGGCATTTACTGGGTTAACTTGGGGAATGGTTCCTGATTTAAAAGCAGCAACTGTGTTGCACAACCTCTGCCATTTGGATTGCTCAGATTTGCAAGACAGTAGCACAAGTAGAAGCACTGTCCATGCTATACATTTTGTTCATGGTTAAAGATAAAATAAATAACCAAACTTCTTCCACTCTCTCACTTCATTTTTTCTCCACTGTCCCACTTCCTCCGCTCTCTCTTTCCCACTGTTTGTGTTTATCACCAGGTTAAGCAAAGCTTTACCTTGACAGCTGATTGTGTGCAGAGGGCATCGGCCCGGCCGGCCATCCATCTCCACAAGGTTGAGCTGCCGAGGAGGGAGAGCAGTGGCCGCTAGCCTAATGAGGCTCACCCTGAGCGGGGAGGAGAATAAGGGAAGGGCCTTGTGATGGATGGTGGAGGCTGGAGGACTGGGCTAAGGGTACCTTACAGATCACAAAGTCAGCGATTTTTCACTCCATTCATATGCAAATCCATTGGATTCATACACTGGCTTGTCTGGCTGGCATGTTTTTATTTAGAGCTTCCCTTGTCTACACGTCCTCTATTAGGATTAATAGTTTTCTCTCTCGCATACCCATCACTTGGGTATGAGCATCACTTCTTTGCTCATGTTTCTCTGTTCAGCACCTACTGTAACTGTTCAGGATGTGCATTTGATAATAAAAAAAAATGGGTCATAACTGTTCAGTCAAATTAAAACACACTGGCCAATCTCACCCACTTGGTCCTCTGAGTCTCTGGTTTATTTCAGACACTTCTGACCCAAAAGCAGTCAGTAAAGGGCAATTCCACGATAATGGAATTATGCTTTGACTCAGATTTTTCACTTTAAAATGTATTCCAAACAAAAACCATTGATTTCAAATTTGAACAAACCATACAACTTTATACATAAGGACTATTTGGAACAATTTACACAGAAAATCAAACTTACTGGAAGAACTGTGCAGATGCAAAGTTTGGTAACAGAATCACGATAAAATCTCCCTCAGTTATTTTATGCTACCACGCTTTCCAAAAATGTAAATATCTGCTCTGAATTAAGATTCAAAGATGTCTGCAGAAAGAATGGGGTGTCAGCTATGACGTGACACCTTGAGTTCGAAAAAATGGCCACAGTAATACATCTGTTAACGGAATTACATGATGGGTCCCTGATCAGTACTATACCAAAATGTATAATTATAGTTATGAATATTCTCTTCATGGTGATGTATCCTGAATAGGTACACAAAAAGGTAGAAATATGCAATATCCTTCTTATATTTGGATATTATTCTACACGTCGGCAATTATTCTAATGAGCTCCGCCCCAAAACAAAAAATTTGGTTGGTCCAGACCAGACCAAATCCGGACCAGACCAATCACGTCGGTTTCACAAGTTTGGACATCACAGTACAGGACAGTCGAGCACAGTAGAGTATATTACAGTAAAGTCGATATGTTCAGTACATTATACTGTACTCTACTCTAGTGTGCTCTACGTTTCTGTACTGTACAGTCCAAACTTGTGAAACAGACGTCTATGATTGGTTCAGATTTGGTCTGGCCAGGACGGACCAAATTTCAACGTCCATGGACATCCGGTGCTCAGTGGGTGAGGATGCTTGTTGCAGTAAATGGAAAGAGGGTAGGTGTCAGTAAGACCCGGGAAAGGTGACATGAAAAAACAGACACACACAGAGAGATTGTCCAGAATTTTTTTCACAGTCTTGCTTTGACCACCAGATGACAGAAATAAAACAGTTACGAGCTGAACATAACAGTATGCCAGTGGAAGGGGGGACAGCAGCAGGTGACCCAACTGTGGTTTGTACTACTATGATTTCCCATTGTAGCCAATTCAATTGCAGTAATTCAGTTACAGATTTTTTCTGTAATTCCGTTACCGATTTGGTTACAGAATTACGAGATTTGATCACTTAATTCATGAACAAACTTGATCAGTAAAAACTAACTGGTAGGTCTACCTTTACTTTTTACTTCTGTGAACTTTCATTATCCTCCCTCATGAGGGAGAGAAATTAGAAAATATCTTAAGGATGTGGCTTTTTGGAAACAGCACAAGGCAAATAATTGATCCAAAACTAGGTACAAGTGTTGATATTAGTTAGCAGGGGTCTTTACATCAACATTAGTGTTTTGATGTATTTCTAATACCTTAAGACTTTCTGGTAGATGTTGTCTAAGACCCCGTTTCCATCTGTTTGACCAGAAATCAAAGCCTTTGCTTAGTCCAAATTATTTGGGTGGAAAATGGTTGAAAAATGTGTATGCCTTAATTTCTCAAAAATAAAGACTCTACGCTTTCATTTAACATGCTCCTATGAGCTTCACATGTTGGTCCTCATGGGTCCTTTTAGATGAAAAGGCCCTGTGTAGCTCAGTTGGTAGAGCATGGCGTTTGCAATGCCAGGGTTGTGGGTTCGACCAGTATGAAGAATGTATGCACTCACTAACTGTAAGTCGCTCTGGATAAGAGCGTCTGCTAAACGCCTAAAATGTAAAACAACATGACTCATTGTGAGGCCAAGATTGGCCAACCCTCCTCACCACACTTCTTAATGTCAGATTAGCACTAAATCCCTCTGACTATGCTGTCTGGGCCACAACTAGTTTAAAAAGGTGGTGTGAGACTGGGAGGTCACTGTAGTTCAGCCACTGTACAACTCCGCCGTGCCGGAGGCAGCGATTGGATCTGGCTATGTGATTAGGCATTCTGACATTCCATCAGTGGCCTGAGTGGCCCAGCAGTCTGCGGACAGTCAGGAGTGCACACCCCCCCCCTCCTTCCAATCACAAAAACATCCTGCTGGTCAATGAGTAAATAAACCCAGTCCAATAGCCAATCAATGTAAAGAGTATCTATTCTGACACCATCCCATCTGTCACAGTGTTGTTATAAGCTCCTCTGACCTATTCATAGTACTTTCTCTGGTGAAATATGCCCGCATAGAATGGGAATTATGTCCCATATTGCCTTCAGGAATGCAGCCTAAAGACATCCTGTGTAGGACAACTTGTACGGAATATATACACAAAAGGTATGTGGACACCCCTTCAAATTAGTGGATTTGGCTATTTCAGCCACATGCCTTGCTGACAGGTGTATAATAACGAGCACACAGCCATGCAATCTCCATAAACAAACATTGGCAGTAGAATGGCCTTACTGAAGAGCTCTGTGACATTCAACGTGGCACCGTCATAGGATGCCACCTTTCCAACAAGTCAGTTTATCACATTTCTGCCCCAGTCAACTGTAAGTGCTGTTATTGTGAAGCGGAAATGTCTAGGAGCACAACGGCTCAGCTGCGAAGTGGTAGGCCACACAAGCTCACAGAAGCGCGTAACAGGTAAAAATCGTCTGTCCTCGGTTGCAACACTCACTCCAAACTGCCTCTGGAAGGAACATCAGCACATGAACTGATCGTTGGGAGATTCATGAAATGGGTTTCCTTGGCCGAGCAACCGCACACAAGCCTAAGATCACGATGCGCAATGCCAAACGTCGACTGGAGTGGTGTAAAGCTCGCCGCCATTGGACTCTGGAGCAGTGGAAACACATTCTCTAGAGTGATGAATCACCCTTCACCATCTGGCAGTCCGACGGATGAATCTGGGTTTGGCGGATGCCAGGAGAACGCTACCTGCCCCAATGCATAGTGCCAACTGTAAAGTTTGGTGGAGGAGGTATAATGGTCTGGGGTGTTTTTCATGGTCCGTGCTAGGCCCCTCAGTTCCAGTGAAGGGAAATCTTAACACTACAGCATACAATGACATTCTAGACAATTATGTGCTTCCAACTTTGTGGCAACAGTTTGGGGAAGGCCCATTCCTGTTTCAGCATGACAATGCCCCCGTGCACAAAGCGAGATCCATACAGAAACGGTTTGTCGAGATCGGTGTGGAAGAACTTGACTGGCCTACACAGAGCCCTGACCTCAACCCCATCGAACAGCTTTGGAATGAATTGGACCGCCGACTGCGAGCCAGGCCTAATCGCCCAACATCAGTGCCCGACCTCACTAATGCTCAAGGCTGAATGGAAGCAAGTCCCTGCAGCAATGTTCCAACATCTAGTGGAAAGCCTTCCCAGAAGAGTGGAGACTTATAACAGCAAAGGGGGGGGACCAACTACATATTAATGCCCATGATTTTGGAATGAGATGTTCGACGACCAGGTGTCCACATACTTTTGGTCATGAGATAGAGTACCAGTCAAAAGTTTGCACACCTACTCATTCAAGGGTTTTTCTTTATTTTTGTACTATTTTCTACATTGTAGAATAATAGTGAAGACATCAAAACTATGAAATAACACATATGGAATCATGTACTAACCAAAAGTGTTAAACAAATCAAAATATATTTTGAGATTCTTCAAAGTAGCCACCCTTTGCCTTGATGACAGCTTTGCACACTCTTGGCATTCTCTCAACCAGCTTCATGAGGTAGTCATCTGGAATGCATTTCAATTAACAGATGTGCCTTCTTAATGCGTTTGAGCAAATATTTTGTGTTCTGACAAGGTAGGAGTGGTATACAGAAGATATCCCTATTTGGTAAAAGACCAAGTCCATATTATGGCAAGAACAGCTCAAATAAGCAAAGAGAAATGACAGTCCATCATTACTTTAAGACATGAAGGTCAGTCAATTCGGAAAATTTCAAGAACTTTGAAAGTTTCAAGTGCAGTAGCAAAAATCATCAAGCGCTATGATGAAACTGGCTCTCATGAGGACCGCCACAGGAAAGGAAGACCCAGAGTTACCTCTGCTGCAGAGGATAAGTTCATTATACACTGCTCAAAAAAATAAAGGGAACACTAAAATAACACATCCTAGATCTGAATGAATGAAATAATCTTATTAAATACTTTTTTTCTTTACATAGTTGAATGTGCTGACAACAAAATCACACAACAATTATCAATGGAAATCAAATGTATCAACCCATGGAGGTCTGGATTTGGAGTCACACTCAAAATTAAAGTGGAAAACCACACTACAGGCTGATCCAACTTTGATGTAATGTCCTTAAAACAAGTCAAAATGAGGCTCAGTAGTGTGTGTGGCCTCCACGTGCCTGTATGACCTCCCTACGACGCCTGGGGGGTCTTGCTAATTGCCTTTAATTTCCACCTGTTGTCTATCCCATTTGCACAACAGCATGTGCAATTTATTGTCAATCAGTGTTGCTTCCTAAGTGGACAGTTTGATTTCACAGAAGTGTGATTGACTTGGAGTTACATTGTGTTGTTTAAGTGTTCCCTTAATTTTTTTGAACAGTGTAGTTAACTGCACCCCAAATAAATGCTTCACAGAGGTCAAGTAACAGACACATCTCAACATCAACTGTTCAGAGGAGACTGTGTGAAATCAGGCCTTCATGGTCTAATTGCTGCAAAGAAACCACTACAAACAATCAGTTAGGAAAGCAAAGGCTAGCTTTTTCAAACAGAAATGTGCATCCTGTAGCACTAACTCCAAAAAGAGTTGGGACACTAAAGTCCATGGAGAATAAAAGCACCTCCTCCCAGCTACCCACTGCACTGAGGCTAGGAAACACTGTCACCACCGATAAATCTACGATAATCGAGAATTTCAATAAGCATTTTGCTATGGCTGGCCATGCTTTCCACCTGGCTACCCCTACCCCGGCCACCAGCTCCGCTGCAACTTGCCCATGCCCCCCCGCTTCTCCTTCACCCAAATTCAGATAGCTGATGTCCTGAAAGAGCTGCAAAATCTGGACCCCTACAAATCAGCTGGGCTAGACAATCTGGACCCTTTCTTTCTAAAATTAGCAGCCGAAATTGTCGCAACCCCTATTACTAGCCTGTTCAACCTCTCTTTCGTATCGTCTGAGATCCCCAGAGATTGGAAAGCTGCCGCGGTCATCCCCCTCTTCAAAGGGGGTGACACTCTAGATCCAAACTGTTACAGACCTATATCCATCCTACCCTGCCTTTCGAAAGTATTTGAAGGCCAAGTTAACAAACAGATCACTTCGAATCCCACCGTACCTTCTCCGTTATGCAATCTGGTTTCCGAGCTGGTCATGGGTGCACCTCAGCCACGCTCAAGGTCCTAAACGATATAATAACCGTGATTGATAAAAGACAGTACTGTGCAGCCGTCTTTATTGACCTGGCCAAGGCTTTTGACTCTGTCAATCACCGCATTCTTATTGGCAGACTAAATAGCCTTGGTTTCTCAACTGACTGCCTCGCCTGGTTCACCAACTACTTTTCAGATAGAGTTCAATGTGTCAAATCGGAGGGCCTGTTGTCTGGACCTCTGGAAGTCTCTATGGGGGTGCCACAGGGTTCAATTCTCGGGCCGACTCTATTCTCTGTGTATATCAATGATGTTGCTCTTGCTGCTGGTGACTCTCAGATCCACCTCTATGCAGACGACACCATTTTGGACACTTCATTGGACACTGTTAACAAACCTCCAAACGAGCTTCAATGCCATACAACACTTCTTCTGTCGCCTCCAACTGCTCTTAAACGCTAGTAAAACTAAATGCATGCTCTTCAATCGAACACTGCTTGCACCCGCCCGCCCGACTAGAATCACTACTCTCGGCGGGTCTGACTTAGAATATGTGGACAACTAGAAATACCTAGGTGTCTGGTTAGACATAAACTCTCCTTCCAGACTCACATTAAGCATCTCCAATCCAAAGTTAAATCTAGAATCGGCTTCCTGTTTCTTAACAAAGCCTCCTTCACTCATGCTGCTAAACATGCCCTCGTAAAACTGACTATCCTACCGATCCTTGACTTCGGCAATGTAATTTACAAAATAACTTCCAACACTCTACTCAGCAAATTGGATGTAGTCTATCACAGTGCCATCCGTTTTGTCACCAAAGCCCCATATACTACCCACCATTGTGACCTGTACGCTCTCGTTGGCTGGCCCTCACTACATATTCGTCGCCAAACCCACTGGCTCCAGGTAATCTATAAAGCACTTCTAGGCAAATCCCCGCCTTAGCTCATTGGTCACCATAGCAACACCCACCGGTAGTATGTGCTCCAGCAGGTATATCTCACTGGTCATCCCCAAAGCCAACACCTCCTTTGGCCGCCATTCCTTCCAGTTCTCTGCTGCAAATGACTGGAACGAACTACAAAAATCTCTGAAGCTGGAGACACTTATCTCCCTCACTAACTTTAAGCATCAGTTGTCAGAGCAGCTTACCGATCACTGTACCTGTACACAGCCCATCTGTAATTAACCCACCCAACTACCTCATCCCCAAATTGTTATTTATTTTGCTAATTTGCACCTCAGTATCTCTATTTGCTCATCATCTTCTGCACATCTATCACTCCAGTGTTAATACTAAATTGTAATTATTTTGCACTATGGCCTATTTATTGCCTTACCTCCATAACTTACTACATTTGCACACACTGTATATAGATTTTTTTATTTTCTATTGTGTTATTGACTGTACGTTTTTGTTTATTCTATATGTAACTCTGTGTTGTTGTTTTTAAATCGCACTGCTTTGCTTTATCTTGGCCAGGTCGCAGTTGTAAATGAGAACTTGTTCTCAACTGGCTTACCTGGTTAAATAAAGGTTAAATACAAAAAACAAAAAGAAAACGACACCAATAAGAAGAGACTTGCTTGGGCCAAGAAACACGAGCAATGGACATTAGACCAGTGGAAATCTGTCCTTTGGTCTGATGGTTCCAACCACTGTGTCTTTGTGAGACGCAGAGTAGGTGAACGGATGATCTCCGCATGTGTGGTTCCCACCATGAAGCATGGAGGAGGAAGTGTGATGGTGTGGGGGTGCTTTGCTGGTGACACTGTCTGTGATTTATTTAGAATTCAAGGCACACTTAACCAGCATGGCTACCACAGCATGATACGCCATCCCATCTGGTTTGCGTCAGTGGGACTATCATTTGTTATTCAACAGGACAATGACCCAAAACACACCTCCAGGCTGTGTAAGGGCTATTTGACCAAGGAGAGTGATGGAGCGCTGCATCAGATGACCTGCCCTCCACAATCACCCGACCTCAACCCAATTGAGATGGTTTGGGGATGAGTTGGACCGCAGAGTGAAGGAAAAGCAGCCAACAAGTGCTCAGCATATGTGGGAACTCCTTCAAGACTGTTGGAAAAGCATTCCTCATGAAGCTGGTTGAGAGAATGCCAAGAGCTGTCATCAAGGCAAAGGGTGGCTACTTTGAAGAAACTCAAATAAAAAATATATTTTTATTTGTTTAACATTTTCATGATTCCATGTGTGTTCTCATAGTTTTGATGTCTTCACTATTATTCTACAATGTAGAACACAGTAAAAATTAAGAAAAACCCTTGAATGAGTAGGTGTGTCCAACCTTGACTGTACAGTGGGGGAAAAAAGTATTTAGTCAGCCACCAATTGTGCAAGTTCTCCCACTTAAAAAGATGAGAGGCCTGTAATTTTCATCATAGGTACACGTCAACTATGACAGACAAATTGAGAATTTTTTTTCCAGAAAATCACATTGTAGGATTTTTAATGAATTTATTTGCAAATTATGGTGGAAAATAAGTATTTGGTCACCTACAAACAAGCAAGATTTCTGGCTCTCACAGACCTGTAACAACTTCTTTAAGAGGCTCCTCTGTCCTCCACTCGTTACCTGTATTAATGGCACCTGTTTGAACTTGTTATCAGTATAAAAGACACCTGTCCACAACCTCAAACAGTCACACTCCAAACTCCACTATGGCCAAGACCAAAGAGCTGTCAAAGGACACCAGAAACAAAATTGTAGACCTGCACCAGGCTGGGAAGACTGAATCTGCAATAGGGAAGCAGCTTGGTTTGAAGAAATCAACTGTGGGAGCAATTATTAGGAAATGGAAGACATACAAGACCACTGATAATCTCCCTCGATCTGGGGCTCCACGCAAGATTTCACCCTGTGGGGTCAAAATGATCACAAGAACTGTGAGCAAAAATCCCAGAACCACACGGGGGGACCTAGTGAATGACCTGCAGAGAGCTGGGACCAAAGTAACAAAGCCTACCATCAGTAACACACTACGCCGCCAGGGACTCAAATCCTGCAGTGCCAGACGTGTCCCCCCTGCTTAAGCCAGTACATGTCCAGGCCCGTCTGAAGTTTGCTAGAGTGCATTTGGATGATCCAGAAGAGGATTGGGAGAATGTCATATGGTCAGATGAAACCAAAATATAACTTTTTGGTAAAAACTAAACTCGTCGTGTTTGGAGGACAAAGAATGTTGAGTTGCATCCAAAGAACACCATACCTACTGTGAAGCATGGGGATGGAAACATCATGCTTTGGGGCTGTTTTTCTGCAAAGGGACCAGGACGACTGATCCGTGTACAGGAAAGAATGAATGGGGCCATGTATCGTGAGATTTTGAGTGAAAACCTCCTTCCATCAGCAAAGGCATTGAAGATGAAACGTGGCTGGGTCTTTCAGCATGACAATGATCCCAAACACACCGCCCGGGCAACGAAGGAGTGGCTTCGTAAGAAGCATTTCATGGTCCTGGAGTGGCCTAGCCAGTCTCCAGATCTCAACCCCATAGAAAATCTTTGGAGAGAGTTGAAAGTCTGTTGCCCAGCGACAGCCCCAAAACATCACTGCTCTAGAGGAGATCTGCATGGAGGAATGGGCCAAAATAACAGCAACAGTGTGTGAAAACCTTGTGAAGACTTACATAAAACGTTTGACCTGTGTCATTGCTAACAAAGGGTATATAACAAAGTATTGAGAAACTTTTGTTATTGACCAAATACTTATTTTCCACCATAATTTGCAAATAAATTCATAAAAAATCCTACAATGTGATATTCTGGATTTTTTTTTCTCATTTTGTCTGTCATAGTTGACGTGTACCTATGATGACAATTACAGGCCTCTCATCTTTTTAAGTGGGAGAACTTGCACAATTGGTGGCTGACTAAATACTTTTTTCCCCCACTGTATATCTACACACACACACACACACACACACACACACACAGACACAGAGAGAGAGAGAAAAGAAAAATATAAAACGCAACATGCAGTGTTGGTCCCATGAAATAAATAAAAGATCCCAGAAAATGTCCATATGCACAAAAAGCACATTTCTCTCAAATGTGCACAAATTTGTTTACATCCCTGTTAGTAAGCATTTCTCATTTGCCAATATACTTGAAATCCATCCACCTGACAGGTGTGGCATATCAAGAAGCTGATTAACAACAGCATGACCATTACATAGGTGCACCTTGTGCTGGGGACACTAAAAGACCACTTTAAAATGTGCAGTTTTGTCACAACACAATGCCACAGAGGTTTCACATTTTAAGGGATTGTGCAATTGGCATGCTGACTGCAGGAATGTCCACCAGAGCTGTTGCCAGAGAATTGAATGTTCATTACTCTACCAATGTCGTTTTAGAGAATTTTGCAGTACGTCCAACCGGCCTCACAACCACACACCACGTGTAACCTTGCCAGCCCAGGACGTCTAGATCAGGCTTCTTCACCTGCGGGTTTGTCTGAGACCAGACACCGGGACAGCTGATGAAACTGTGGGTTTGCACGACCAAATAATTTCTGCACAAAGTGTCAGACACCGTCTCAAGGAAGCTCATCTGCATGCTCGTCGTCCTCACCAGGGTCGACCTGACTGCAGTTCGGTGTCGTAACCAACTTCAGTGGGCAAATGCTCACCTTCGATGGCCACTGGCACGCTGGAGAAATGTGCTCTTCACGGATGAATCCCAATTTCAACTTTACCTGGCAGATGGCAGACAGCGTGTATGGCGTCGTGTGGGCGAGCGGTTTGCTGATGTCAACGTTGTGAACAGAGTGACCCATGGTGGCGGTGGGGTTATGGTATGGGCAGGCATAAGCTACAACGGACACAATTGCATTTTATCTATGGCAATTTCAATGCACAGAGATACCGTGACGAGATCCTGAGGCCCATTGTCGTGCCATTCAACGAATGCCCCCATGTCACAAAGATCTGTATACAATTCCTGGTAGCTGAAAATGTCCCAGTTCTTCCATGGCCTGCACGTTCACCAGACATGTCATCCATTGAGCATGTTTGGGATGCTCTGGATCAACGTGTACGACAGTGTGTTCCAGTTCCTGCCAATATCCAGCAACTTCGCACAGCCATTGGAGAGGAGTGGGACATTCCACAGGCCACAATCAACAGCCTGATCAACTCTATGCGAAGGAGAGGTGTCGCGCTACATGAGGCAAATGGTGGTCACACCAGATACTGACTGGTTTCTGATCCACGCCCCTACTTTTTTGTTTAAGGTGTCTGTGCCCAACAGATGCATATCTGTATTCCCAGTCATGTGAAATCCATAGACTAGGGCCTAATTATTTCAATTGAATGATTTCCTTATATGAACTGTAACTCAGTAAAATCTTAGAAATTGTTGCGTTTATAATTTTTCTCTGAGAGAGCGAGAATATATATATCAGTGACACCTCTAAAATGGTGTTGATGTGACATTGCACCTCCCTGCCAGTCAGAATGAAAGGTAAATATCCTTTGAGCTCATCAAGCAGCTGAGACTGGCATGGGACCTGAGATGAGAGGCTAAACTTGATGGAGCAAGTCCTGCACTCCAGCCAAAACGAAACATTACACACTGGCAATCACACTGGATATCAACCTGTTACAAGGAAATCCAGAGTGTGACAGCACATCACAAATGCCATGTTCAAATGCATATTCGGAACTAGGAAACTCAGAAATGTCCAACTTGATAACTGGTTGAACGCAGCACCTGTAAGTAGCAAGTTGGAAATGTTTGACTTTCCTAGTTCCTACTAGCACGTGAACGCAGCATTACGGTTCTTTCAAGACAATTGGGAAAACGAGGTCGAATCATGACATCAGTGGTCTTCAGGTCAGAAAGTCGGAGTTCTAGAAGAGGCCCGAGTTCCCGACTTGGAATTCAGAGTTGGATGACAGTTGAAAACTAATTTTCCCAGTCGGAAAATTGTGTGATGTCCATTGATGTCATCTATGGTTTAGTCACAATTACACCAGTAGCCTATAAGCCACTCATTGTGAATGCCTGTCATTTGAAGACTATTTGACGCTTGAATCGTGACTGCAATAAGTAATTAGCCTAATTACAATAGTTTATAATGGCATAACATGCCTTCACTGCCAATTACAGCGTGTTAATTACGCGGCTTTCTTAATAGCCTATCAATCAAACCCGCCTCAATTTTATCTTGATATCACGGTCAAAATATTTAAGTGAATTTGTGTGCGTTTCAAAACTCATTATAATAATGCCTATTATGCATTATGTGGATATGGTGGTAAACTAATACTGTGCAGATATCCATATAGCCTACATAATAGTATTATGAATATAATTTATTAGGCTACAAATGAATAGAATTCCTCGCACTTACCTTGGCAATTTTGAGTCCATCTTGACTTCTTGGTTTTGTTGTTAATACAGTTGCCGCAGAATATTGCTCCGCGCCCTCTCCTTTTGCCATATCGTTTTAAATCGATAATTTATTTCAAAAGCCTTTAATTTGTTATTCTCCTCACTCAATATTGGAACCGCGCGATTAAGCCACTGTTTCAGAGCTCTGTATGTTCCAAACTCAATTTGGGAGGCTGGTCTCCTTGGTTTAACATGTAATAGATATGGATGGATAGAACGTGTCTTTGCCCTCCCCCGCTCATTCATCCACGCTTTCCAATACTACGCCTCCGACGTCATGTTAACCCTTTAATTGACTAATATGCTGACGCGACTAATGGAATTCAATGCAAGGTAGCCTACATTAAAGGAAACATAGCATACCAACAATATTGGCAGAATTATTTGCCTGCATCAATTTTATATTATGACATAGTGCATGGGCGCCACTTTGGTTTCCTACATTTTTACACAATCAAATATGCCGTCTCTATTTACAACTAAAAGACAACAAAAATGCCCACAGTCATCAAGCTAGGTAAAAAAAAACGAGCTCTGACTGGGAACATTTGTTTTGAACAGTCATCCAACTCCGAATTCCAAGTCTGGAACTCAGGCCTCTTTCTAGAGTTCTGACTTTCCGACCTGAAGATCACTGATGTTATGATTCAACCAAATTTTTGGGGGCATCTAAAGCTCATTTTCTGCATTTTTACATGCTGTCTCTATTTACAACAAAAAATCAGCAAAAATGCCCACTGTCATCAAGCTAGGTAAGAGATCATTACTAAATATGTTTAAGTGATTAATACGACTTAACTAGATCAAAGGTAATTCAATAATAAATATTGTGTTGCACCTTTAACCAATAGCTTAACATATGAACAACCCTTGAAAAAATACAAATACTTTTGATTGACATTAAGACATCTTCTAAATCAACTTTCAGCCAGACCGACCAGCCAGACCGAGCCGCCTGCACGCCTGACCCCCACCAGTCTAGTCAATAACTCAACTCTTTCCCAACACAATTCCCTTCCCAGTTCACACCTTACATTTTTTTTTTTATTCCCAAGGGAAAGGTTTGGAAACTAAAAAACTACAACAACAAAAAACCACATACACCTCAAATATACATTAACACACAGAAACAGCAAATCCTCCATATATTTAATATCATAGGACTAATAGTACTGTAGAGCTCTTTTTACATGCACACAATATAGCTGGGTTGTCCAGTCCTGTCCCTAGTGGTCCACCACTCTGAAGGGCCCCAACCCAACACACCCCACTCAGCTTTAGGATCTTAGTGAAACATTCCTTATTGGTTTTAGGTGTGTTAGGCCAAGGCCAGAGTGACAACCCACAGGATAGCAGACCCCCAGGGCCAAGACTGAGCAGCCAAGCAGCTAGGGATTGCCTAGCATTCAGAAAGTATTCAGACCTTTGACTTTTCCCACATTTTGTTAAGTTACAGCCTTATTCTAAAATTGATTAAATTGTTTCCCCCCCTCATCAGTCTACACACAACACCCCATAATGAGTAGCAAAAACAGGTTTTTAGACATTTTTGCAAATGTATACTTATTTTTTTTTAAATATCACATTTACATAAGTATTCAGACCCTTTACTCAGTACTTTGTTGAAGCACCTTTGGCAGTGATTACAGCCTCGAGTCTTCTTGGGTATGACACTACAAGCTTGGCACACCTGTATTTGGGGAGTTTCTCCCATTCTTGTCTAAAGATCCTCTCAAGCTCTGTCAGGTTGGATGGGGAGCGTCGCTGCACAGCTATTTTCAGGTCTCTCCAGAGATGTTCGATAAAGTTCAAGTCCGGGCACTGGCTGGGCCACTCAAGGACATTCAGAGACTTGTCCCAAAGCCACTCCTGTGTTGTCTTGGCTGTGTGCTTAGGGTCGTTATCCTGTTAGAAGGTGAACCTTCGCCCCAGTCTGAGATCCTGAGCACTCTGGAGCAGGTTTTCATCAAGGATCTCTCTGTACTTTGTTCTATTCATCTTTCCCTCGATCCTGACTAGTCTCCCAGTCCCTGCCGCTGAAAAACATCCCCACAGCATGATGCTGCCACCACCATGCTTCACTGTAGGGATGGTGCCTGGTTTCCTCCAGACTTGATGCTTGGCATTCAGGCCAAAGAGTTCAATCTTGGTTTCATCAGACCAGAGAATCTTGTTTCTCATGGTCTGAGAATCCTTTAGGTGCCTTTTGGCAAACTCCAAGTGGGCTGTCATGTGCCTTTTACTGTGGAGTGGCTTCCGTCTGGCCACTCTACCATAAAGGCCTGATTGGTGGAGTGCTGCAGAGATGGTTGTCCTTCTGGAAGGTTCTCCCATCTCCATAGAGGAGCTCTGGAGCTCTGTCAGAGTGACCATCGGTTCTTGATCACCTCCCTGACTAAGGCCCTTCTCCACCAATTTCTCAGTTTGGCCGGGCGGCCAGCTCTAGGAAGAGTCTTGGTGGTTCCAAACTTCTTCCATTTAAGAATGTTGGAGGCCACTGTGTTCTTGGGGACCTTCAATGCTGTAGAATTGTTTTGGTTCCTTTGAACTCATGGCTTGGTTTTTTCTCTGATATGCATTGCCAACTGTGGGACCTTATATAAACAGGTGTGTGCCTTTTCAAATCATGTCCAATCAATTGAACTTACCACAGGTGGACTCCAATCAAGTTGTAGAAACATCTCAAGGATGATCAATGGAAACAGGATGCACCTGAGTTCAATTTCAAGTCTCATAGCAAAGGGTCTGAATACTTATGTTTTATTTTTAATATATTTGCAAAAATGGTCTAAAAACCTGTTTTTGCTTTGTCATTATGGGGTATTGTGTGTAGATTGATGAGGGATAAAAGTAATTAAATCAATTTTAGTATAAGGCTGTAACGTAACAAACTGTGGAAATCAAGGGGTGGGAATACTTTCCGATTGCACTGTATCTCCCCTGACGTGGGCATGTTTTCAATACAGACTCCTTTAGTCGTACTGTATTCCATATAAGGCATCCAGGCCTTATGAAAGTTGCCCAGTATACCCTTAATCTTGTAATAAATCAAATCTAGTGATACATAACTTGACATTGTGGGAGGATAACCAACCTTCCAATTAATGGCAATGCATTTCTTAGCCGCTATAAATGCTTGGTTACACAGTTTCTTCAGATAACAGTCTCCAGTATCAACATTTCCAAGCAAACATAAACAGGGAGAAGGGAGAATCTGTAGACATGCTGAGATAAAAGGACATTGTGACTCCTTCCCGCTCCCCCTCTCCAGCGCTCGACGTCGCTGGTCTACTAACCACCGGTCCTGGCAACATCATTACACACACCTGCTCCCCATCATTACGCACATCTTGACCTCATTATCACCTTGATTACTCTCCCTTTATTTAGCCCTCAGTAGCCTCAGTCATCAGGCAGTATTGGTTTTGTCTCGTTCAGTACGATTCTCCTGTTTTGTTTATCTACCTATTATTATTATTATTATTATTATTAAACTCACCTTCTGCACTTGCTTCCTGACTCCCAGCGATTATGTTATAGAATACTGCCTCAATAATTATGGAAGCAGCAGAAGAAAAGGACATCTTCCAGACAATTGGTGAACAGGGACATCTACTCCGCCAACACCACGATCAGCTGGCGCAACTGGGTACGGCGATGGATAAGGTCCTCCGCGTCCTACACCGCCTTGTCACCACCAGAGAGGATTCACCTCCAACTAACGGAGGGCTTCCTACCACGAGTTGTCCCAGCGAGTCAGCCCCCCAGCCTACCCAGCAGTCCGCCCAGGGAGGCGATGCCCGACTGTCCCTCCCGGACAAGTATGACGGGACTCCATCCAAATGCCGTTGCTTCCTACTCCATTGCTCCCTCTATTTCACCCATCAGACAGGAGCCCCCACCACCTTCTGAAATTAGCCCACCCAACTACCTCATCCCTATATTGTTATTTATTTTGCTCTTTTGCACCCCAGTATCTCTATTTGCACATAATCTCTTGCACATCTAGCATTCCAGTGTTAATACTAATTGTAATTATTTTGCACTATAGCCTATTTATTGCCTTACCTCCATAACTTGCTACATTTGCACACACTGTATATATATTTTCTGTTGTATTTTTTGACTTTATGTTTTGTTTACCCCATATGTAACTCTGTGTTGTTGTTTTTATCGCACTGCTTTGCTTTATCTTGGCCAGGTCGCAGTTGTAAATGAGAACTTGTTCTCAACTGGCTTACCTGGTTAAATAAAGGTTAAATAAATAAATAAATAAAAACGAGAGGTCCAATGTTGCCACAGTAATTTCCCTGCTGACTGGGCGGGCGTTGGACTGGGCTACAGCCATCTGGGAGAGAAGAGAGGTAGAGCTGGGTTCCTACGAGAGGTTCGTGACTCTGTTCAGGGTGGTCTTCGACCATCCACCGGAGGGCAGAGAGGGCGGTGAGCAACTATTCCAACTCTGGCAGGGTGCCCAGACTGCTGCTGAGTACGCCCTCACCTTCCGGAACGTGGTAGCCTCCAGCGGATGGAATGAACCGGCGATCTTCACCCTATTTTGTAGAGGACTGCGCAAGGATGTCCAGACAGAGTTGGTGTGCCGGGACGACTGGACAACCTTCTTCGGGAGCGCCGGCAGCTCCCTAGCCCCTCGCCCTCCTCCTCTGGCCGTCCTGAGGCAGAACCTGAACCCATGGAGGTAGGGGCCACATGCCTCTCCGCGGCAGAGCGGCATGGCTGGAGACAGCTGGGGCTATGTTCCTATTGCGGCCAGGAGGGGCACCAGCTTCAGTGGTGTCCGGTGCGTCCCAACCCGGGGTACACTGAGGCAGAGGGGCGGCCCCGTGATCATCCGTCTCCCAGGGTAGGTGTGAGTATTCCATCGTCATCGTTTACCGCCAAATTCTTCCTGGTTTCCATTTCACTGGCTGTCCCTCAGGTGTTGTCTCTACTGCTCTAGTGGACTCCGGTGCCGTGGGGAATTTTATCAACCAGGCCCTCGCCTCCTTCCTGAACATCATCTCGTACCCGCTCTCCTCTCCTTTTCCAGTCCAAGCCCTGGATAATCGACCATAGGGATCCGGCACAATTACGCACATCACAGCACCACTCACCCTCACCGTGGGACCCATGCACCAAGAAAGCCTTCCATTCCTCATCATCACTGCGCCTGTACACAGTCATCCTCAGCCTCCCGTGGCTCCAAAGTCATAACCCCACCATCTCCTGGTCGAGGATGAAAATCACCGCCTGGGCACCAGGATGCCGGAAGACCTGTTTTCCCTTACCCTGTGGTTCCACGTCGGTTGAGAGTTCTGTAGGTGCCCTCCAGCCCATCATTCCGTCCTCCCGTATCATTGGCCCCGTGTTTTAGGACGTAGATTTGGACATCCGCCAGGCTCTGGAGTAGGGAACCCGGGCCTGCTACCTGCCCTCCTGAGCGCATCTATGTTTTCACAGGGGTAAGGGATCGGCTGTTGACCTGGGCACACACATCCCTCTCCACTGGACACCTAGGTATCACCTGGACCATTCAATCCATCTCAGCTAAGTACTGGTGGGACCCCTTGGCGCAGGACGTCACCCGCTATGTCAACTCCTGCTCCGTACAGTGGGGAAAAAATGTATTTAGTCAGCCACCAATTGTGCAAGTTCTCCCACTTAAAAAGATGAGAGAGGCCTGTAATTTTCATCATAGGTACACGTCAACTATGACAGACAAAATGAGAAAATAAATTCCAGAAAATCACATTGTAGGATCTTTAATGAATTTATTTGCAAATTATGGTGGAAAATAAGTATTTGGTCAATAACAAAAGTTTCTCAATACTTTGTTATATACCCTTTGTTAGCAATGACACAGGTCAAACGTTTTCTGTAAGTCTTCACAAGGTTTTCACACACTGTTGCTGGTATTTTGGCCCATTCCTCCATGCAGATCTCCTCTAGAGCAGTGATGTTTTGGGGCTGTCGCTGGGCAACACAGACTTTCAACTCCTCCAAAGATTTTCTATGGGGTTGAGATCTGGAGACTGGCTAGGCCACTCCAGGACCTTGAAATGCTTCTTACGAAGCCACTCCTTCGTTGCCCGGGCGGTGTGTTTGGGATCATTGTCATGCTGAAAGACCCAGCCACGTTTCATCTTCAATGCCCTTGCTGATGGAAGGAGGTTTTCACTCAAAATCTCACGATACATGGCCCCATTCATTCTTTCCTGTACACGGATCAGTCGTCCTGGTCCCTTTGCAGAAAAACAGCCCCAAAGCATGATGTTTCCACCCCCATGCTTCACAGTAGATGCTCAGCATTCTTTGTCCTCCAAACACGACGAGTTGAGTTTTTACCAAAAAGTTATATTTTGGTTTCATCTGACCATATGACATTCTCCCAATCCTCTTCTGGATCATCCAAATGCACTCTAGCAAACTTCAGACGGGCCTGGACATGTACTGGCTTAAGCAGGGGGACACGTCTGGCACTGCAGGATTTGAGTCCCTGGCGGCGTAGTGTGTTACTGATGGTAGGTTTTGTTACTTTGGTCCCAGCTCTCTGCAGGTCATTCACTAGGTCCCCCCGTGTGGTTCTGGGATTTTTGCTCACCATTCTTGTGATCATTTTGACCCCACAGGGTGAGATCTTGCGTGGAGCCCCAGATCGAGGGAGATTATCAGTGGTCTTGTATGTCTTCCATTTCCTAATAATTGCTCCCACAGTTGATTTCTTCAAACCAAGCTGCTTCCCTATTGCAGATTCAGTCTTCCCAGCCTGGTGCAGGTCTACAATTTTGTTTCTGGTGTCCTTTGACAGCTCTTTGGTCTTGGCCATAGTGGAGTTTGGAGTGTGACTGTTTGAGGTTGTGGACATGTCTCTTTTATACTGATAACAAGTTCAAACAGGTGCCATTAATACAGGTAACGAGTGGAGGACAGAGGAGCCTCTTAAAGAAGTTGTTACAGGTCTGTGAGAGCCAGAAATCTTGCTTGTTTGTAGGTGACCAAATACTTATTTTCCACCATAATTTGCAAATAAATTCATTAAAAATCCTACAATGTGATTTTCTGGAAAAAAAATCTCAATTTGTCTGTCATAGTTGACGTGTACCTATGATGAAAATTACAGGCCTCTCTCATCTTTTTAAGTGGGAGAACTTGCACAATTGGTGGCTGACTAAATACTTTTTTTCCCCACTGTATGTGCCCAAACCAAATTTCCCCGGCGCTCTCCAGCAGGGAAACTCCTTCTCCTTCCCATGCCTCAGCGGCCTTGGTCTCATCTGTCCATAGATTTCATTACTGATCTCCCTCCATCTGATGGTTTCACCACTATTCTGGTTGTTGTGGACAGATTCTTTAAACCCTCTCTCTGGTCTCTCTACCGCTCTCCAGGTTGCTGAGGCACTGTTCCAGCAGGTCTTCCGGCACCATGGCCTTCTGGAGGACATCGTCACCGACCGTGGCCCCCAATTCACGTTGTGGGTATGGAGAGCCTTCATGGAGCTGGGGGCCATGGCCAGCCTCACATCCGTGTACCGGCCTCAGTCCAACGGGCAGTTGGAGAGGACCAACTAGGAGCTGGGGATGTTCCATAGGAGTCACTGCCAGGACCGGCAGGGGTAGTGACTCGGTTCCTTCCCTGGGCGGAGTATGCTGCCCAAGTGAGGCTCTAAAGCGCTGTCCGCTGCCAGAAGGAGCAGGCAGTGAGGCCTGGTGATCATGTCTGGCTCTCCACCAGGAACCTCCCGCTCCGCCTGCCCTGCTTGAAGCTGAGCCCCCGGTTTGTGGGGACCTTCAAGGTCCTACGGAGGGTCAACGCGGTAACATACCGCTTACAACTCTCCACCAACTGCCGGATCTCACCCTCTTTTCATGTTTCCCTCCTCAGGCCGGTGGTTCCTGGTCCCCTGGCTGATGCCGTCCCCCGCGACACCCCTCTGCCTCCCCTGGACATTCAGGGGACCCCCCCCCCCCATGCCGTCATGTCCCTACTGGACTCCTGATGTCATGGGGTTCGGCTTCAGTACCTGGTGGACTGGGAGGGAGCGCTGTTGGATCCCGGCGGCCGACATCCTGGAGCCCAACATCGTCTGGGATTTCCATCTCCACAGTCCGGACCGGCCCGCTCCTCACCCTCGGGGCCGTGCTCCTGGCCGGCGTTGTCCACGTCGGGGGATTACTGTCACACCTACACCCGCTCCCCCTCTCCCGCGCTCGACGCCGCCGGTCTACTAACCACCGGTCCTGGCACCATCATTGCGCACACCTGCTCTGCATCATTACGCACACCTGGACCTCATTATCACCTTGATTACTCTCCCTTTATTTAGCCCTCAGTAGCCTCAGTCATCAGGCAGTATTGGTTTTGTCTCGTTCAGTACGATTCTCCTGTTTTGTTTATCTGCCTATAATTATTATTAAACTCATGTTCTGCACTTGCTTCCTGACTCCCAGCGATTACGTTACAAACATATACTCTTTGCCAGAATTCAGCCACCCTTCACAAGATCATAACATAGGCAAATATGTCCCCTTTTGTGTTTTACACAGCAGAGGAATTACATTTCTGAATGCATGTAATTCAGTTTCACTGGCATATAGTACGTTCAATGGATGGTCTTAAACTGCTGTAATTTATGTCTGAGATGATATGAACATGACTGGGCATTCAAACATATCTGTATCCATTCATCATCATCAATAGCTTCTACCAGGTCTTCCTCACATTTTAGTTTGACATGATTTGTGTCATCGGGAAAAGCCTCTATCAACCCTTGATACAGTTTGGAAATCAACTTTGGAGGTTTGTCAGGCTGCCTTAAAATAGCATCTGGCTTGTCCAGTGTTTGCTGCACAGAGAGAATAAAGTATAGTATCTGCAAAAATGCACCTAACCTCCATCACAGACTGGTCTTCCCTGGCTGCCTGACCCTGCTGAGACCCCTGTCGCCATTTGATCCTCCTACATTTTACATTTACATTTTAGTCATTTAGCAGACGCTCTTAACCAGAGCGACTTACAGGAGCAATTAGGGTTAAGTGCCTTGCTCAAGGGCACATTAACGTCATTTAGCAGACGCTCTTAGCCAGAGCGACTCACAAATTGGTGCGTTCACCCTATAGCCAGTGGGATAACCACTTTACAATTTGGGGGGTAGAAGGAATACTTTATCCTATCCCAGGTATTCCTTAAAGAGGTGGGGTTTCAAATGTCTCCGGAAGGTGGTGAGTGACTCCGCTGTCCTGGCGTCGTGAGGGAGCTTGTTCCACCATTGGGGTGCCAGAGCAGCGAACAGTTTTGACTGGGCTGAGCGGGAGCTATGCTTCCGCAGAGGAAGGGAGCCAGCAGGCCAGAGGTGGATGAACGCAATGTCCTCGTTTGGGTGTAGGGACTGATCAGAGCCTGAAGGTACAGAGGTGCCGTTCCCCTCACTGCTCCATAGGCAAGCACCATGGTCTTGTAGCGGATGCGAGCTTCAACTGGAAGCCAGTGGAGTGTGCGGAGGAGGGGGGTGACGTGAGAGAACTTGGGAAGGTTGAACACCAGACGGGCTGCGGCATTCTGGATGAGTTGTAGGGGTTTAATGGCACAGGCAGGGAGCCCAGCCAACAGCGAGTTGCAGTAGTCCAGACGGGAGATGACAAGTGCCTGGACCAGGACCTGCGCCGCTTCCTGTGTAAGGCAGGGTCGCACTCTCCGAATGTTGTAGAGCATGAACCTGCAGGAGCGGGTCACCGCCTTGATGTTGGCGGAGAACGACAGGGTGTTGTCCAGGGTCACGCCTAGGCTCTTCGCACTCTGGGAGGAGGACACAGCGGAGTTGTCAACCGTGATGGCGAGATCATGGAACGGGCAGTCCTTCCCCGGGAGGAAGAGCAGCTCCGTCTTGCCAGGGTTCAGCTTGAGGTGGTGATCCGTCATCCATACTGATATGTCTGCCAGACATGCAGAGATGCGATTCGCCACCTGGTTATCAGAAGGGGGAAAGGAGAAGATTAGTTGTGTATCGTCAGCGTAGCAATGATAGGAGAGACCATGTGAGGATATGACAGAGCCAAGTGACTTGGTGTATAGGGAGAAAAGGAGAGGGGCCCAGAACCGATCCCTGGGGGACACCAGTGGTGAGAGCACGTGGTGCGGAGACAGCTTCCCGCCACGCCACTTGGTAGGAGCGACCGGTCAGGTAGGACGCAATCCAGGAGTGAGCCGCGCCGGAGATGCCCATCTCGGAGAGGGTGGAGAGGAGGATCTGATGGTTCACAGTATCAAAGGCAGCAGACAGGTCTAGAAGGACAAGAGCAGAGGAGAGAGAGTTAGCTTTAGCAGTGCGGAGAGTCTCCGTGACACAGAGAAGAGCAGTCTCAGTTGAATGACCAGTCCTGAAACCTGATTGGTTTGGATCAAGAAGGTCATTCTGAGAGAGATAGCAAGAGAGTTGGCTAAAGACGGCACGCTCAATAGTTTTGGAAAGAAAAGAAAGAAGGGATACTGGTCTGTAGTTGTTGACGTCAGTGGGGTCGAGTGTTGGTTTTTGAGAAGGGGAGCAACTCTCGCTCTCTTGAAGACGGAAGGGACATGGCCAGCGGTCAAGGATGAGTTGATCAGCGAGGTGAGGTAGGGGAGAAGGTCACCGGAGATGGTCTGGAGAAGGGAGGAGGGGATGGGGTCAAGCGGGCAGGTTGTTGGGCGGCCTGCAGTCACAAGTCGCAGGATTTTATCTGGAGAGAGAGGGAGAAAGAAGTCAAAGCATAGGGTAGGACAGTGTGAGCAGGACCAGCAGTGTTATTAGACTTAACAAACGAGGATCGGATGTCGTCAACCTTCTTTTTCAAAGTGGTTGACGAAGTCATCCACAGAGAGAGAGGAGGGGGGAGGAGGATTCAGGAGGGAGGAAAATGTGGCAAAGAGCTTCCTAGGGTTAGAGGCAGATGCTTGGAATTTAGAGTGGTAGAAGGTGGCCTTAGCAGCAGAAACAGATGAAGAAAATGTAGAGAGGAGGGAGTGAAAAGATGCCAGGTCGGCAGGGAGTTTAGTTTTCTTCCATTTCGCTCCGCTGCCCGGAGCTCTGTTCTGTGAGCTCGCAGTGAGTCATCAAGCCACGGAGCTGGAGGGGAGGACCGAGCCGGCCGGGAGGATAGGGGACACAGAGAGTCAAAGGATGCAGAAAGGGAGGAGAGGAGGGTTGAGGAGGCAGAATCAGGAGATTGGAGGGAGAAGGATTGAGCAGAGGGAAGAGATGATAGGATGGAAGAGGAGAGAGTAGTGGGAGAGAGAGAGCGAAGGTTGCGGCGGCGCATTACCATCTGTGTAGGGGCAGAGTGAGTAGTGTGGGAGGAGAGCGAGAGAGAAAAGGAAACAAAGTAGTGGTCGGAGACTTGGAGGGGAGTTGCAGTGAGATTAGTAGAGGAGCAGCATCTAGTGAAGATGAGGTCAAGCGTATTGCCTGCCTTGTGAGTAGGGGGGACGGTGAGAGGGTGAGGTCAAAAGAGGAGAGGAGTGGAAAGAAGGAGGCAGAGAGAAATGAGTCAAACGTGGACATAGGGAGGTTGAAATCCCCCAAAACTGTGAGGGGTGAGCCATCCTCAGGAAAGGAACTTATCAAGGCGTCGAGCTCGTTGATGAACTCTCCAAGGGAACCTGGAGGGCGATAGATGACAAGGATATTAAGCTTAAATGGGCTAGTGACTGTGACAGCATGGAATTCAAATGAGGAGATAGACAGATGGGTTAGGGGAAAAATTGAGAATGTCCACTTGGGAGAGATGAGGATTCCTGTACCACCACCCCTCTGACCAGATGCTCTCGGGGTATGCGAGAACACATGGTCAGACGAGGAGAGAGCAGTAGGAGTAGCCGTGTTTTCAGTGGTGATCCATGTTTCCGTCAGCGCCAGGAAGTCGAGGGACTGGAGGTTGGCATAGGCTGGGATGAAGTCAGCTTTGTTGGCAGCAGAACGGCAGTTCCAGAGGCTGCCTGCGACCTGGAACTCCAGGTGAGGGGTGCGTGCAGGGACCACCAGGTTAGAGAGGTGGCAGCCGCGCTGTGTGGTGCGTTGTTTGTGTAGCCTGTGCAGAGAGGAGAGAACAGGGATAGGCAGAGGCATAGTTGACAGGCTGTGGCAAATGGCTACAAAAATGCAGAGGAGATCGGAATGAAATGAGCTAAGCATCTGGGAGAGGAGAGAGGGGGGCCTCCCTCACCAAAAACTTCTACCTCAGAAACTGAAATTGTTTCACTGAACCACCCGAACAAAAACTCTCCCAACTTCCACCTTTAGAAATCAGAATTGTTGTGAACCACAGTTGTTCAATGTTTAAAGGAATAGACTCAACCCACTTTATTCAGCTAGCCAACTATGACACCATAGCTGACTAGCATGCTAGCATCCAATAACACACAGTTTAACACACAGTTAAGCACCAATACTCACAACAAACCACCAATAGTGTGTTAACTAGCTAACTAGCATGCTAGCATCCAGTAACACTCAGTTTAGCAGAAACACTTGGTCACAGCAAACCACCAATAGTGTGATAACACACTAAACAGATCATTCGTGTCTGTGTCAAGTTCCTTTCATGACGCAGCAATGATTCAACGTTGGCTAGCTAGGACAAGTATATTGTAATTAACTACTACCGTACCGTTCGCTGGTCGTGTTGGGTAGCTAGCAATGGCCACTGTGTTGGCTTTGCTTGAAGAACGGCTAGCTAGCTAGCTTCGTGCTACACCCGGCACACAATGGCTACTGTGTTGACTCTGACTCTGTTCGAAAAAAACGGCTAATTAGCTCGCTTCGTGCTACAGCCGGCACGGCGGAAGACACTGCCAAGACACAGTAGCTACCCACGATACCTAGCTATGACGCCGTAGCTAACTAGCAAGCTAGCATCCACTAACACACAACTTAGCACCAATACTTGGTTACAACAAACCGCCAAGAGTGTGTTAGCACACCAAACAGATAATTCATGTCCGTGACTAGTTCCTTACATAACGCAGAACGCAGCAAAAATTAAACGTTGGCTAGCAGCACATTTAACAGTGGGAACAGCTAATCGTTACCAGTAGCTACCCGCTAGCTAGCTAGCCTCGTGCTTCAATAATAGCCTACAATAAGCTACGGAAACCTACAATAACAACAATACTAACCTATAATAAATACAATACCTAACTACCTAACTACAACTAACTACCAACCTACGATCTAATACATGGTTAAGCTATACTCAACACCAAATGAGAAGTTTGCTTACCTCCAGCTAGAGAGCTAGAGAAAAACACGACCTCTCCCGACTGCTGCATGACAAATAATTACCTTGGTGTACATTTATACATTATATTATCCAAGAATAGAATCAATGGTTCAATAATTGAAATGACCATTATTCCCTGATCACAGACTGTAGCTTTAAACTTAAGCTGCTGTCCTGTAGCTGCTGTAGGTCTACAATTCAAGATGGAACTTTGTATAATTCACTGATATTGTTAATATACTGCAAAATTCACCTGAGCTCCGTAGACTCGTCTTCCCTGGCTGTCTGACCCTGATGGGACCCCTGTCACCATCTGATCCAGCTAAAACATGATGAACATAGTGTTGTGTACTGACTGCACTAGAGGGCTGCATTCCTGTGGAATGCATGCGAGACCTGCAGGTCCCGACAGAGATCATTGCGGCGCAGTCTGCATTTTTCATGCTGCCGGTGGGAGCGGGCGTTCAGACAGACGACTTTGGGATGAAAATATTTTTTGTTGTCCCACAGATTATTTGGAAAACGGTCCTCTTTCTGCTTGTATACGTTAGCCTACCTATTTACTAAAAGCACATCTTTGTCGCATTATTCACACACTCGCTGCTTCAACTTCTGTAGCCTACCTCTCCTAGTTGGGCGTGAGAGTTCAACTGCTCTAGTATGTGCTAGATGTAGTTTAAAGAGAGCAGAGTTGGAGAGACTTGCACTTTCTCTTGAGCTATTTTTATAGCCTACCTTTTAGGAGTGGGAAGATTTTCAGACTGAGAAATATGGGTGATCAATATTTAGGCCTATTTCTAGGTAATGTAGTAAACTATAGCCTAATCATAGGCCTATTTAGGAAGTACATTTCCTTGGAAAGATAACTGCCCCGTGCTTCTCCGCCCATGCATAGGCTATAGCCTACTCAATTTAATTGTACCACACACACAACTGATCTTGCAAGTATGGCTACTGAACTGGAAGCAGCAAGAATGATGACAGCGACACTTGCTACGTTTTGCATAGGCATATAGGATATAGCCTACCTTTTAGGAGGACAGGCAAATAAATGGGTAATCAATACTTGAAAAGGCGCAACGCTCGCTCACCATAGTACCCTAACTAACCTATGTGTGCGTTGTGCCTTTCCTTTTTAATGTTGATTACATTTTTTTTATTGTATTTCGACTCACGCTGGTTGAGCGCCCTCCACTTCTTTCCATTATCAATATTTATTTACAGACACTGTAGTAAATTACAGTCAAATCATATTTAAGTTAATTTTATATTCAAGTTAACTGCCACGGGATTCTACCCCCCGGGTGCGAGCTGGAGCGGGATACAGAAGAAATCGGCCGTGCAGACCTCTACTGTGCACCATGACAGTGAAGCCTGTAACGTTAGAGCTGTTTATTACTATGTCAGTGTGAAAAGTAGAGAATTAGCTAGGGAAACTGACAGATCAATAACGTTACATTACCATACTGACTAATAAAACTCACATTGCACAGAAACATTTTCGGAATATCAATATTCAGTCGTTTGGCCGATGGTTTCATCGTTTGATTCAGGTCTAGTGTAATTGAGGCAAAAACAATAGCTAACGTTAGCCAACTTTTGGCCAGCTCTCTCTCTAACAATACATCAACTGGCAAAAGCTAGCCAAGTTCGTTTACTTCTGAAACGGGACAAAACAAAGGCTAAAAAACATTTCCATGCAAACAACAGCTGTTATATAGTAATATTAGCCACCTCATATCACTATCTGACAGATAACTAGAGGCTAGCGCTGACCTGGCTGTGGTAGCTACTAGCTAGCGTAGCTTATTCATTCACCTCAGTTGAGAGGGGATGAAACATTAGCTAACTTTACATGTCAGTTACAATACTAGCTCAGCACTGCGAAAAAACACTAGTTTAGTTATTTTCTGTTCAGTTAAACAGCAGTTACCTTGCCAGCAACAGTTGAAGTCGGAAGTTTACATCCACTTAGGTTAGAGTCATTAAAACTCGTTTTTCAACCACTCCACTAATTTCTTGTTAACAAACTATAGTTTGGGCAAGTCGGTTTGGACATCTACTTTGTGCATGACACAAGTAATTTTTCCAACAATTGTTTACAGACAGATTATTTCACTTATAATTCACTGTATCACAATTCCAGTGGGTCAGAAGTTTACATACACTAAATTGACTGTGCCTTTAAACAGCTTGGAAAATTCAAGAAAATGATGTCATGGCTTTAGAAGCTTCTGATAGGCTAATTGACATAATTTGAGTCAATTGGAGGTGTACCTGTGGATGTATTTCAAGGCCTACCTTCAAACTCAGTGCCTCTTTGCTTGACATCATGGGAAAATCCAAAGATATCAGCTAAGACCTCAGACATGTTTTTGTAGATCTCCACAAGTTTGGTTCATCCTTGGTAGCAATTTCCAAACGCCTGAAGGTACCACATTCATCTGTACAAACAATAGTATGCAAGTATAAACACCATGGGACCACGCAGCCGTCATACCGCTCAGGAAGGAGACGCGTTCTGTCTCCTAGAGATGAACGTACTTTGATGTGAAAAGTGCAAATCAATCCCAGAACAACAGCAAAGGACCTTGTGAAGATGCTGGAGGAAACAGGTACAAAAGTATCTATATCCACAGTAAAAACTAGACCTATATCGACATAACCTGAAAGGCCGCTCAGCAAGGAAGAAGCCACTGCTCCAAAACCGCCATAAAACAGCCAGACTACGGTTTGCAACTGCACATGGGGACAAAGATTGTACTTTTTGGAGAAATGTCCTCTGGTCTGATGAAACAAAAATACAACTGTTTGGTCATAATGACCATTGTTATGTTTGAAGGAAAAAGCAGAAGGCTTGAAAGCCGGAGAACACCATCCCAATTGTGAAACACAGGGGTGGCAGCATCATGCTGTGGGGGTGCTTTGCTGCAGGAGGAACTGGTGCACTTCACAAAATAGATGGCATCATGAGGAAGGAACATTTTGTGGATATATTGAAGCAACATCTCAAGACATCATTCAGGAAGTTAAAGCTTGGTCGCAAATGGGTCTTCCAAATGGACAATGATCCCAAGCATACTTCCAAAGTTGTGGCAAAATGGCTTAAGGACAACAAAGTCAAGGTATTGGAGTGGCCATCACAAAGCCCTGACCTCAATCCTATAGAAAATGTGTGGGCAGAACTGAAAAAGCTTGTGCGAGAAAGGAGGCCAACAAACCTGACTCAGTTGCACCAGCTCTGTCAGGAGGAATGGGCCAAAATTCACGCAACTTATTGTGGGAAGCTTGTGGAAGGCTACCCAAAACGTTTGACCCAAGTTAAACAATTTAAAGGCAATGTTACCAAATACTAATTGAGTGTATGTAAACTTCTGACCCACTGGGAATGTGATGAAAGAAATTTAAGCTGAAATAAATCATTCTCTCTACTATTATTCTGACATTTCACATTCTTAAAATAAAGTGGTGATCCTAACTGACCTAAGACAGGGAATTTTTACTAGGATTAAATGTCAGGAATTGTGAAAAACTGAGTTTAAATGTATTTGGCTAAGGTGTATGTAAACTTCCGACTTCAACTGTAAATCAGTCAACTAAATAGTAGCCAGTTTCTGCTATGCTTGCTTTTACAACTCTGTGAAAGAGTGTAACACATACACACTGAACTATGCTCAACTCTCCCGTGCTGGTCCAGCCAGCCTTCCCGAAGCTTTGCCCTCACACAGTCTGTCAGCCCGCTCACAGCTGACTGAACACTACAAACAGCCTACCTGACCGCTCTGGAGGCTTCTGCATGGTCCTAAAGCACACCTTAGCCGCTTTTTGTATTAAATTGCAATGATAAAAATGGGGGGGGGGGGCAAAAATGCAATTTCAGAATGTGAAAGTTGTGCCCCTGATATGGTGTGTAACCAAGGTATGTCATGTGATTGCATGATGTGTAGAAACCTACATTATCTCACATGCCACCTTGTCTTTCTCATATCCCTTCACACAGACTAAAATCCCACTAATTTACCATGCCTGCTTCTTTGTGTCTGCTTTTTGGTATATCTGAAAGGGGTAGGGAGTTTAAAAAAACACGGCAAATTAAAATCCACCTAGTCATGATTCCCACCTTTTCACAGACCCTGTAACCAAAATATAGGTATCGGGTCTGTGTAAGTGGTTCTCTGCTTTTTTGCAGGTAAATTCATTAACACTTCCATTGTTTAACACATCCCTCATTTGAAAATGCAAACAGGCCCATGGTTTAACAACACCCCCCCATCCCTCCCAATTTGCCTGTTACTCACTCATATGTAGAAAAGGGTTATACCTGCAATAAAGTGGTAATAAGGGGCGGTTTGAAAGGGGGTCATATAAACATTGCCTAATATTTTTTACAGGTAATATACCACATCTTCTATCTGAAATGGGTATTAGGAATCATGAGTCACCGATGAGCTTAGCTTCTCTATTTACACAACAAAGGCCTAAATGAGTAAGGGTTTAAGCTTGGCTAATGGGATGAGTTTTGTAGCTTATGTTAATACACAAAAGAGATACTGACACGCTGAGAGGATTTCACATATATGCATGTCCCTCTTCCGTACATACATTACAAGTCTTCAGTAGTGAATGTGTCAGCGGAAGGATACAATACGTTTGTCACATATTGTAGGCCCTAATTTAAGTTATCTCTGTCACCTGGAGTTGCATGGAAAATGGTCCAGGAACACAAGGAAAGCACAAAAGACAATACCCAAGGACTACTAGTCAGCCCTTCCCCCTCTGAAGGGCCAAAATGTATCTCTCTGTTACAGTATCCAGAGGACTGACTATTGAATGTGTGGTAGAATAAAGCTATAGTATCCATGTTTGGTATCTATCTGAAACTTGTTCACTTTGAATAACTCTGATGCTACCTATATGTTTACATTTACATTTTAGTCATTTAGCAGACGCTTTTATCCAGAGCGACTTACAGTTCTAGTGAGTGCATACACTTTTCATACTGCCCCCCCGTGGGAATCAAACCCACAAACCTGGCGTTGCAAACGCCATGCTCTACCAACTGAGCTACACGGGACCTATGTGTATGTATGATCTCTGTGGTAAATTGTATTTGTACAGGGTGAACTCTGAATTACTCTATGCAAAAAGTGTTATGGTCCTCTCAGGAATTCAGTCTTATTTACATTGGTCTCATCCCCCACACAAGCCTTTAGATGCTGTGACACCCTGTGGAGATTAGGCCTTGGTGGTCAGGTTACTGTAAACTTGGTATTGTTTGATTGGTCAATGATTGTTGGTTTTGGGTTGAGAAGGTTACACCTTCAGATGTTATAAATTGAATTAAATGCCTTTGTTCTCTCTCTTATCCTGTATCCAGTCCATGGAGGAAGGTTGTATGATCAATTCTCATTTCCTATGCTTCAAGGTCTCTGGCCTAGTAGGCATCTCTTTGTTCATGCTTTGTCTTCTAAGTTAACCTTAGGATCTATATGCCTAGAATTATACTTTGTTAATGCCTGTATTGCCTTGTAACTTGAGCTTTATGCCATGTATGTGAATCCATTCATTGTACAAGGGAGGTAGCTCAGTTGGTAGAGCATGGCGTTTGCAACGCCAGGGTTGTGGGTTCGATTCCCACGGGGGGCCAGTATAAAAAAAAAAAATAAAATAAAAAATAATAATAATAATGTATGCACTCACTAACTGTAAGTCGCTCTGGATAACAGCGTCTGCTAAATGACTAAAATGTAAAATGTAAAAATGTACAATGTTAATTAAATATCTGCCTTTGATATAGACAATTCTCAGACCAATTCTTGCTAGTCAATGTCAACTCATTGCCTAATGCTTGCTTGTATATTTATAATTATCTTATGGAGTTAGATATTTCATTTAATGGGCTAATTGCATAGTCTTATTACGGTTCACATGTGAGGTATTTATAAAATCATATATTTATCAAATATTAACCTACTACAATATGACTGAGTGACAGGTGCCACCTTTAGCTAGTTCCACTTCAGTGTTCGCAGGAGGACCACTGATGAAGGATCTAGACTAGCTGTTCAAGCCTGTGGCAAAAATGGACCTGGTACATTGTGCAGAACTAGTACCAGCACATTTTACACTGAAATCAAGGGTCTTAAACACCATTATATGAGGTCAAGAAGACCACCACATGTGGTCATTGCTTATCTATAAGTGGAGTGTCACTTTTTATTATTGGTCCCTTAACCATTGCCTGTTGCACAGACAAAATAATACTGGGCCCAGCTGAGACAGCTGGAAATGGGTCCTCAAATGTGTTGGTAGTACTGTGGCAGTCCAAATTGGTCAATACCAAACCCAGCATCCAGATGAACTTGGTGAAGGGGCCTGGTCAGTAGAACTCAGTTTGCTGTCTATTCCCGAGTCTGGCATTTACAGATGTCGGATCTTAATTTGACCCATTTCGTCGCATTAGGAAAATAATCCTGCAGCAGGAGGGTTTGAATGAATATTGAATATTTAGAATCGCCACCAGTGGGCAGCTGGAAGCGATGTTTGTAGGCTATGAAATAACTTAGATTGCAGGTCCACTTGGCATCAGTTCAAGTAGCCTATATAGGCTACGTGCAGGCTACAGCACTTCTCATGTGAATTCTTATGTGGATTATAATACATTTCCATATTTGTAGGGGGTATATGCATTTTTTGTTAGGGGAAAATCAGTTTTTTTTTTAGATCAATTGTTTTAATATATATTCAAGGCAAACAATAGGCCGAATACATTATTGGTTGGCTCAGGGCCTGTATGATCCAGAGGTTAAACATTAAACACATATGCCATAGTCGTCATGTGTTCGAATCGGGCCCACTGCCCTTTGAATTTTTGGAGGAACTAGTACTTTTCTAGTAACTCTCTGTGGGATGTACTTGTACTCTTACTCAAGTAATTTCTGAAGGAAGTAACTTAGTTTTTACTCCGTTACATTTGACCAAATCACTTCAGTTACATAGATTTAGAGTGCCTTCAGAAAGTATTCACACCCCTTGAATTTTTCCACATTTTGTTGTATTACAGCCTGAATTTAAAATTGATGACATTTTTATTTTGTGTCACTGATCTACACACAATACCCCATAATGTCAAAGTGGAATTATGTTTTTAGAAATGTTTACAAATTAATTAAAAATGAAAAGCTGAAATGTCTTGAGTGAATAAGTATTCAACCCTTTTATTATATTAAGTAGGCTTACATAAGTTCAGGAGTAAAAATGTGCTTAACAAGTCACATAATAAATTGCATGGACTCACTCTGTATGCAATAATAGTGTTTAACATGATTTTTAAATGACTACCCCATTTCTGTACCCCACACATACAATTATATGTAATGTCCCTCAGTCGAGCAGTGAATTTCAAGCACAGATTCAACCACAAAGACCAGGGAGGTTTTCCAATGGTTCGCAAAGAATTGGTAGATGGGTAAAAATAAAAAAAGCAGACATTGAATATTCCTTTGAGCATGGTGAAGTTATTAATTACACTTTGGATGGTGTTTCAGTACACCCTGTAACTACAAAGATACAGGCACCCTCCTAACTCAGTTGCTGAAAAGGAAGGAAACCGCTCAGGGATTTCACCATGAGGCCAATGGTGATTTTAAAACAGTTACAGAGTTTAATGGCTGTGATAGGAGAAAACTGATGATGGATCAACATTGTAGTTACTCCACAACACTAACATAAATTACATAGTGAAAAGAAGGAAGCCTGTACAAAATATTCCAAAAAATACATCCTGTTTGCAATAAGGCACTAAAGTAATTCTGCAAACAAATTTGGCAAATAAATTATTGTCCTGAATACAAAGCGTTATGTTTGGGGCCAATCCAACACAACACATCACTGAGTACCACTCTTCATATTTTTTCAAGCATGCTATCGGCAAGGACTAGGGATTTTTGGGGTATAAGAAGAAACGTAACAGAGCTAAATACAGGCTAAATTCTAGAGGAAAACTTGATTCAGTCTGCTTTTCAACAGACACTGGGAGACAAATTCACCTTTCAGCAGGACAATTACCTTAAACACAAGGCCAAATATACACTGGAGTTGCTGACCAAGACGACATTGAATGTTCGTGAGTGGCCTAGGTACAGTTTTGACTTAAATCGGCTTGAAAATCTATGGCAAGACTTGAAAATGATCAACAACCAACTTGACAGAGCTTGAAGAATTTTTTAAAGAATAATGTGCAACTATTGTACAATCCATGTGTGCAAAGCTCCAGTGGTGTAAAGTACTTAAGTAAAAATACTTTGAAGTACTACTTAAGTATTTTTTTTTGGTATCTGTACTTCACTTTACTATTTATATTTTTAACTACTTTTACTTTTACTTCACTACATTCCTAAATAAAATAATGTACTGTTTACTCCATACATTTTCCCTGACACCCAAAAGTACTCGTTACATTTTGAATGCTTAGCAGGACAGGAAAATGGTCCAATTCAAGCACTTGAGAATGCTATTCATTGACTACAGCTCAGCATTCAACACCATAGTGCCCTCTAAGCTCATCACTAAGCTAAGGATCCTGGGACTAAACACCTCCCTCTGCAACTGGATCCTGGACTTCCTGATGGGCCGCCCCCAGGTGGTAAGGGTAGGTAACAACACATCTGCCACACTGATCCTCAACACGTGGGCCCCTCAGGGGTGCGTGCTCAGTCCCCTCCTGTACTCTCTGTTCACCCATGACTGCATGGCCAGGCACGACTCCAACACCATCATTAAGTTTGCCGACGACACAACAGTGGTAGGCCTGATCACCGACAACGATGAGACAGCCTATAGGGAGGAGGTCAGAGACCTGGCCGTGTGGTGCCAGGACAACAACCTCTCCCCCAACGTGACCAAGACAAAGGAGATGATTGTGGACTACAGGAAAAAAAAGAGGACTGAGCACGCCCCCATTCTCATCGACGGGGCTGTAGTGGAACAGGTTGAGATCTTCAAGTTCCTTGGTGTCCACATCTCCAACGAACTATCATGGTCCAAACACACCAAGACAGTCGTGAAGAGGGCACGACAAAGCCTATTCCCCCTCAGGAGATTTGGCATGGGTCCTCAGATCCTCAAAAAATTCTACAGCTGCACCATCGAGAGCATCCTGACTGGTTGCATCACCGCCTGGTATGGCAACTGCTTGGCCTCCGACCGCAAGGCACTACAGAGGGTAGTGCGTACGGCCCAGTACATCACTGGGGCCAAGCTTCCTGCCATCCAGGACCTCTATACCAGGCGGTGTCAGAGGAAGGCCCTCAAAATTGGCAAAGACTCCAGCCAGCCTAGTCATAGACTGTTCTCTCTGCTACCGCACGGCAAGCGGTACCGGAGTGCCAAGTCTAGGTCCAAAAGACTTCTCAACAGCTTCTACCCCCAAGCCATAAGACTCCTGAACAGCTAATCATGGCTACCCGGACTATTTGCACTGCCCCCCCCACCCCCATCCTTTTTACGCTGCTGCTACTCTGTTAATTATTTATGCATAGTCACTTTAACTCTACCCACATGTACATATTACTTCAACTACCTCAACTAGCCGGTGCCCCCGCACATTGACTCTGCACCGTACCCCCTGTATATATAGCCTCCCTACTGTTATTTTATTTTACTTCTGCTCTTTTTTTCTCAACACTTTTTTTGTTGTTGTTTTATTTTTATTTTTTTTGTTAAAAATAAATGCACTGTTGGTTAAGGGCTGTAAGTAAGCATTTCACTGTAATGTCTGCACCTGTTGTATTCGGCGCATGTGACCAATAAAATTTGATTTGATTTGATTTGATCAACAGAACATCCCTGGTCATCCCTACTGCCTCTGATCTGGTGGACTTTGTTTGTAAATTATGTCTGAATGTTGGAGTGTGCCCCTGGTTATCCGTACACTTAAAAAAAAAAAATAGAAAATGGTGCCATCTGGTTTGCTTAATATAAGGAATTTGAAATTATTTATACTTTTGATACTTACGTATATTATAGCAATAACATTTACTTTTGATACTTAAGTATATTTTAAACAAAATACTTTTAGACTTTTACTCGAGTAGAATTTTACTGGGTGACTTTTACTTTTACTTGAGTCATTTTCTATGAAGGTATCTTTACTTTTACTCAAGTATTTTCCATGATTATTATTTTTTTATTCTTCTGAGGGCACTGTATATTATTATATCGTCGCTGTCGGATTGTATTTGCATTTATTAATGATCCCCATTAGCTGCAGCCAAGGCAAGTGTGTGTGCGTATGCATGTGTGCGTGCCTAGGTGTGTGTGTCCCTTCACAGTCCACGTTGTTCCATAAGGTGTAGTTTTATCAGTTTTTTAAATCAGATTTTACTGCTTGCATGAGTTATTTGATGTGGTATAGAGTTCCATGCAGTAATAGCTCTGTGTAGTACTGTACGTTTTCCAGAGTCTGTTCTGGGCTTGGGGACTGTGAAGAGACTCCTAGTGGCATGTCTTGTGGAGTATGCATGGGTGTCTGAGCTGTGTGCTAGTCATTTGAACAGACAGCTCGGTGCTTTCAACATGTCAATACCTCTCACAAAGACAAGTAGTGATGCAGTCAATCTCTCCTCTACTTTGAGCCAGGATATATTGACATGCATGTCATTGATGTTAGTTATCTGTGTACATTTAAGGGGCCAGCCTTGCTTCTCTGTTATGGGGCAACTGTAATTTGCCTATGTCCTTCTTTGTGGCACTTGACCATATGACTGGGCAGCAGTCCAGGTGCGACAAAACTAGGGCCTGTAGGACTTGTTTTGTTGATAGCAATGTCAAGAAAGCAGAGCAGTGCTTTATTACGGACAGACCTCTCCCCATCTTAGCTACCGTTGAATCAATATGTATTGATCATGACAGTTTACAATCCAGGGTTACACCAAGCAGTTTAGTCTCTCCAACCTGCTCAATTTCCACATTATTCATTACACGATTCAGTTGAGTTTTAGGGTTTAGTGAATGATTTGTCCCAAATACAATGCTTTTAGTTTTAGAAATATTTAGGACTAACTTATTACTTGCCACCCATTCTAAAACTGACTGCAGCTTTTGCTGTGTTAGCTAACGTGTTTAATGTTGAGTCATCAGCATACATATACACCCAGGCTTTACTGAGTGCCAGTAGCAGATCATTAGTAAAGATTGAAAAAAGTAAGGGCCCTAGACAGCTGCCCTTGGAAATTACAGTGCATTCGGAAAGTATTCAGACCCCTTGACTTTTTCCACATTTTGTTACGTTACAACCTTATTCTAAAATTGATTAAATTAATTTTTTCCCTCATGAATCTACACACAATACCCCATAATGGCAAAGTGAAAACAGGTTCTTAGACATTTTTGCAAATGTATTAAAAATAAAAAACATAAATTCCTTATTTACATAAGTATTCAGACCTTTTGCTATGAGACTTGAAATTGAGCTCAGGTGCATCCTGTTTCCATTGATCATCCTTGAGATGTTTCTACAACTTGATTGGAGTCCACCTGTGGTAAATTCAATTGATTGTACATGATTTGGAAAGGCACACACCTGTTTATATAAGGTCCCACAGTTGACAGCGCATGTCAGAGCAAAAACCAAGTCATGAGGTCGAAGGAATTGTCCGTAGAGCTCCGTGACAGGATTGTGTCGAGGCACAGATCTGGGGAAGGGTACACCAACATTTCTGCAGCATTGAAGGTCCCCAAGAACACAGTTGCCTCCATCATTCTTAAATGGGAGAAGTTTGGAACCACCAAGACTCTTCCTAGAGCTGGCCGCCCGGCCAAACTGAGCAATCAGGGGAGAAGGGCCTTGGTCAGGGAGGTAACCAAGAACCCGATGGTCACTCTGACAGAGCTCCAGATTTCCTCTGTGGAGATGGGAGAACCTTCCAGAATGGACAACCATCTCTGCAGTACTCCACCAATCAGGCCTTTATGGTAGAGTGGCCAGACGGAAGCCACTCCTCAGTAAAAGGCACATGACAGCCCACTTGGTGTTTGCCAAAAGGCACCTAAAGGACACAGACCATGAGAAACAAGATTATCTGGTCTGATGAAACCAAGATTGAACTCTTTGGCCTGAATGCCAAGCGTCACGTCTGGAGGAAACCTTGCACCATCCCTACGGTGAAGCATGGTGGTGGCAGAATCATACTGTGGGGATGTTCTTCAGCGGCAGGGACTGGGAGACTAGTCAGGATCGAGGGAAAGATGAACGGAGCAAAGTACAGAGAGATCCTTGATGAAAACCTGCTCCAGAGCGCTCAGGATCTCAGACTGGGGCGAAGGTTCAACTTCCAACAGGACAACAACCCTAAGCATACAGCCAAGACAACACAGGAGTTGCTTTGGGACAAGTCTCTGCATGTCCTTGAGTGGCCCAGCCAGAGCCCGGACTTGAACCCGATCGAACATCTCTGGAGAGACCTGAAAATAGCTGTGCAGCGACGCTTCCCATCCAACCTGACAGAGCCTGAGAGGATCTGCAGAGAAGAATGGGGGAAACTCCCCAAATACAGGTGTGCCAACCTTGTAGCGTCATACCCAAGAAGACTCGAAGCTGTAATCGCTGCCAAAGGTGCTTCAACAAAGTACTGAGTAAAGGGTCTGAATACTTATGTAAATGTGATATTTCAGTTTTAAATTTTATTTATTTATTCGCAAACAATTTCTAAAAAGCTGTTTTTGCTTGTCATTATGGGGTATTGTGTGAACACCCTCTATGTTCTGTTAGACAGATAACTCTAAATCCACGATATAGCAGGGGATGTAAAGCCATAACGCATACATTTTTCCAGCAGCAGATTATGATCTATAATGTCAAAAGCTGCACTGAAGTCTAAAAAACAGCTCAAACGGTCTTCTTATTATCAATTTCATTCAGCCAATCATCATTAATTTGTGTAAGTGCAGTACATGTTGTTCATTTGTTTTCTGTGAAATAGCATTGTATCTGGTCAAACATAATGTTTTTCAAAAGTTGGTAACTGGCTGATTGGTCAGCTGTTTGAGCCTGTAAAGGGTGCATTTCTATTCTTGGGTAGCGGAGTAATTTATGCTTCCCTCCAGGCCTGAGGGCACACACTTTCCTGTAGGCTTACATTGAAGAGATGGCAAATAGGAGTGGCAATATAGTCCGCTATCATCCTCAGTAATTTTCCATCCAAGTTGTCAGAACCAGGTAGACAACAATAATTTTTTCACTTCTTCCACACTCACTTTACAGAATTAAAAATGACATTGCTTGTCTTTCATAATTTGGTCAGATATGGATGGATGTGTAGGTTCAGAATTTGTTGTTGGCATGTCATGCCTAAATTTGCTAATCTCTACTAATGAAAAAATAATTGTAGTTGGCAATATCAGTGGGTTTTGTGATGAATGAGCCATCTGATTCAATGAATGATGGAGCTGAGTTCGCCTTTTTGCCTAAAATGTCACATAACGTGCTCCAAAGCTTTGTACTATCATTCTTTATATAATTTATCTTTGTTTCATAGTACAGTTTCTTCTTCTTTTTGTTTAGTTTAGTCACATGAGGATTTAACTGTTTTTACAGTCATTTTCTTAATGAGTGCATGCTTATTAGTAACTGGAATATGCAATTTCATAAATGAGTCAAGTGCAGCGTCTGGTTGCTCCTCATTACACAACATAGACAAGCAAATATTCTTTGCATCTTCAACATAGGAATCACTACCAAAACCTCCTGTATGATATTCTATACACTATATTAGGTCCAGAATTTGGAACTTTGTGTCAATGATACCGATGTGGATGTGGTGGAGGAGTCAGGCGCAGGACACAGAGGTAAAGTCCAACAGACTTTAATAGTCATCAAAATGTAAGTGGAAAACCTCCGACCTCAAAACAAACAACGAGGCGAGGGAAAATTACGCACACGCGTAAACACTAAAACACGAAACAAAACGGGAGCAAAACACAAAGCTCCGACACAAAGGCAGGAAGCAACAACACACAAAATTACTAGAACAAAACAAGGAACTTATAGGACACGTAATAATTACACAATTGGACACAGGTGATACAGACAGACAAACATAATCAAAAGCAGACACATAGAGCGGTGGCAGCTAATACTCCGGGGACGGCGAACGCCGAAGCCTGCCCGAACCAGGAGGAGGAGCAGCCTCGGCCGAAACCGTGACAGTAACCCCCCCTTGACGCGCGGCTCCAGCCGTGCGCCGACCCCGGCCTCGGGGACGGCCAGGAGGACGCGGACCCGGGCGCGTGGGATGCCCATGGTGAAACTCAGTCAGGAGGGATGGATCGAGTATGTCCCTCCTGGGCACCCAGCACCGTTCCTCCGGACCGTACCCCTCCCACTCCACGAGATACTGGAGACCACTCATCCGGCGCCTCGAGTCCAAGATGGTCCGGACTCTGTACGCCGGGGCCCCCTCGATGTCCAAAGGGGGCGGAGGGGTCTCTCCTATCTCCTCCTCTTGGAGTGGGCCAGCTACCACCGGCCTGAGAAGAGACACATGGAACGAGGGGTTAATATTTTTATACTCTACAGGCAGTTGTAACCTGTAACACACCTCGTTCAATCTTCTCAGGACTTTGAAGGGCCCCACAAACCGCCGACCCAGCTTCCGGCAGGGCAGGCGGAGGGGCAGGTTTCGAGTCGAGAGCCAGACTCGATCTCCCGGTGCGTACACCGGTGCCTCACTGCGGTGGCGGTCGGCGCTCGCCTTTTGTTGACGGATGGCACGCTGCAGATGGACATGGGCAGCGTCCCACGTCTCCTCCGAGCGCCGAATCCACTCGTCCACCGCAGGGGCCTCGATCTGGCTCTCGTGCCATGGTGCCAGGACCGGCTGATAACCTAAAACACACCGGAAGGGTGTTAAATTGGTGGAGGAGTGGCGGAGAGAGTTCTGGGCCATCTCTGCCCAGGGGATGAACCTAGACCACTCCTCCGGCCGGTCCCGGCAATAGGACCTCAAAAACCTACCCACATCCTGGTTGACACGTTCCACCTGCCCATTGCTCTCCGGGTGGTACCCCGAGGTAAGGCTTACCGAGACCCCCAACCGTTCCATGAACGCCCCCCAAACTCTGGAGGTGAACTGGGGACCTCGGTCAGACACTATATCCTCGGGTACCCCATAGTGCCGGAAAACATGGGTGAATAGGGCCTCAGCGGTTTGTAGGGCAGTAGGGAGACCCGGCATGGGAAGGAGACGACAGGCCTTGGAAAACCGATCCACAACGACCAAAATGGTGGTATTCCCCTGGGAGGGGAGAAGGTCGGTAACAAAATCCACCGATAGGTGGGACCAGGGTCGTTGTGGAACGGGCAGGGGATGTAGCTTACCCCTGGGCAAATGTCTAGGCGCCTTACACTGGGCACACACCGAGCAGGAGGAGACATAAACCCTCACATCCCTGGCTAACGTTGGCCACCAGTATTTCATGCTAAGACAGTGCAATGTCCGGCCAATACCTGGATGTCCAGAGGAGGGTGATGTATGAGCCCAATAAATAAGTCGATCACGAATCTCGAGCGGAACGTACGTCCGCCCCACAGGACACTCGGGGGGAGTAGGGTCGGTACGCAGTGCCCGCTCGATTTCTGAATCGACCTCCCATACCACAGGAGCCACCAAACAAGACTCCGGCAGTATGGAAGTAGGCTCGTTGGACCTCTCCTCTGTGTCATACCGCCGGGACAGGGCGTCTGCCTTACCATTCTGGGACCCAGGGATGTATGTGATCTTAAAAACGAACCGGGTTAGGAACATGTTCCACCTAGCCTGACGAGGGTTCAATCTCCTAGCTGCCCGGATGTACTCCAGGTTACGGTGATCCGTCAGAATGAGGAAAGGGTGTTGAGCCCCCTCAAGCCAATGCCTCCACACCTTTAGGGCCTGGACTACGGCTAACAGCTCCCTGTCCCCAACATCATAGTTACAAACCGCCGAGCTGAGCTTCTTGGAGTAGAACGCACAGGGGCGGAGTTTAGGTGGCGTGCCGGACCGTTGTGATAGAACTGCCCCAATACTGGTCTCGGACGCGTCTACCTCTACTTGGAATGGGTAAGAGGGATCCGAATGCGCCAGCACAGGAGCTGAGGTGAACAGGTTCTTTAGTTTGACAAATGCCCTGTCCGCCTCAGCCGACCACTGCAAACGCACCGGACCCCCCTTTAGCAGGGACGTAATGGGAGCTGCAACCTGTCCAAAACCCCGAATAAACCTCCGGTAGTAATTAGCAAAACCCAAGAACTGCTGCACCTCTTTTACAGTGGTTGGAGTTTGCCAATTACGCACAGCCGATACCCGGTCCACCTCTATCTCCACGCCAGACGCGGACAACCGATAACCCAAAAAGGAGACGGACTCCTGGAAGAACAGGCATTTCTCTGCCTTGACATACAAGTCATGCTCCAACAGTCGTCTCAATACTCGGCGCACCTGGGCTACATGCTCGGCTCGTGTAGAAGAATACACTAGAATGTCGTCAATGTACACCACTACACCCTGCCCATGCATGTCCCGGAAAATCTCGTCAACAAAGGATTGGAAGACTGAAGGAGCATTCATTAACCCGTATGGCATGACGAGATACTCGTAATGACCCGAGGTGGTGCTAAATGCTGTTTTCCATTCATCCCCCTCCCTAATGCGCACCAAATTGTACGCGCTCCTGAGATCCAACTTTGTGAAGAACCGCGCTCCGCGTAATGACTCCGTCATCGTCGCAATCAATGGAAGTGGGTAACTGTATTTCACTGTGATCTGATTGAGACTACGGTAATCAATACACGGGCGCAATCCCCGTCCTTCTTCTTCACAAAGAAGAAACTCGAGGAGACCGGAGAAGTGGAGGACCGTATGTATCCCTGTGCCAAGGACTCGGCTATGTAAGTCTCCATAGCCGCAGTTTCCTCTTGAGACAGGGGATACACATGACTCCGGGGAAGAGCTGCTCCTGTCTGGAGATTTATCGCACAGTCCCCCCTGTCTATGAGGAGGTAGCCGTGCTGCCCTCGATTTGCTAAACACAAGTGCTAAATCCTCATACTCAGGGGGAATGCGCAGTGCGGGCACTTGGTTCGGACTCTCTACCGAGGTCGCCCCTATGGAAACACCTAGACATCTCCCTACACACTGGGCAGACCACTCCATAAGAGCCCTCTGTTGCCACGCTATGGTAGGATCATGGGTGCTTAACCAGGGAAGACCCAACACCACTGGGTACGCAGGAGAGTCAATCAGATAGAACTGAATGCTCTCCTCATGACCCCCCTGCGTCGTCATCGTCAGCGGTGCTGTGACATCCCTGATCAGACCCGACCCCAACGTCCGGCTGTCTAATGCGTGGACAGGGAATGGAACTTCTACCGGCCGAAGGGGAATTCCTAACCTAGCACAAAATGCCCGATCAATAAAGTTCCCAGCTGCACCTGAATCTACTAGCGCCTTATGCTGGGAATGAGGTGCCACCTGTGGAAAACTCACAGGAATACTCATGTGACCAACAGAGAGCTCTGGGTAAGTGGGGCGCCTACTCACCTGAAATGACTCCCCAGTGCGTGGCCTGCTGTCACCTCTCCTAGGAGACCCTCCCCAGCACCTGGCCGCGGTGTGTCCTCCACGCCCACAGGTGGTGCAGGGGATGGCCTCCCTCGGGTTCCCTCTCCTCCTCTCTCTAGCGCCAGCACCCCCGAGCTCCATAGGAATCGGCTCGGAGGTGCTGGAGGGTGGAATGGACGACCCCCACTCGGGACGTCCGCGGGTAGCCAGCAGGGTGTCTAGACGGATGGAGATGTCCACCAACTGGTCAAACGACAGGTTGGTGTCCCTGCAGGCCAGCTCACGACGAACGTCCTCTCGTAGGCTACACCGGTAGTGGTCGATGAGGGCCCTCTCATTCCACCCCGCATCCGCTGCTAGTGTCCGGAACTCCAGTGCGAACTCCTGTGCGCTCCTCTTCTCCTGTCGGAGGTGGAATAGACGCTCTCCCGCCGCTTTCCCCTCAGGTGGATGATCGAAGACAGTCCTGAAGCGGCGGGAAAACTCCGCGTAGGTGATGGTTGCGGCGTCTATTCCCCTCCATTCGGCGTTGGCCCACTCCAACGCCTTGCCGGAGAGACAGGAGATGAGGGCGGAGACGCTCTCGTATCCCGAGGGCGCCGGGTGTATAGTGGCAAGGTAAAGTTCTACCTGCAGGAGGAAGCCCTGACACCCGGCTGCAGAACCGTCATATGCCCTCGGGAGCGAGAGCCGAATGCCACTGGGTTCCGGTGCTGAGAGAGGAGGGCTGGCCGTTGGTGCTGGGATGGTGTGGGAAGGCGTGGGCACCTCCCGATACACCAAACGGCGCAGTGTGTTGGACACCTCGTCCATGGCGGCCCCGAGTTGCCGGATCATGGTGTCCTGGTAATTGATCCGGTCCTCCAGGGATTCGGGTGCCGCCGCTGTTCCTGCTGACTCCATAAATGGTGTGTTGTTCTGTCAATGATACCGATGTGGATGTGGTGGAGGAGTCAGGCGCAGGACACAGAGGTAAAGTCCAACAGACTTTAATAGTCATCAAAATGTAAGTGGAAAACCTCCGACCTCAAAACAAACAACGAGGCGAGGGAAAATTACGCACACGCGTAAACACTAAAACACGAAACAAAACGGGAGCAAAACACAAAGCTCCGACACAAAGGCAGGAAGCAACAACACACAAAATTACTAGAACAAAACAAGGAACTTATAGGACACGTAATAATTACACAATTGGACACAGGTGATACAGACAGACAAACATAATCAAAAGCAGACACATAGAGCGGTGGCAGCTAATACTCCGGGGACGGCGAACGCCGAAGCCTGCCCGAACCAGGAGGAGGAGCAGCCTCGGCCGAAACCGTGACACTTTGGTTTTCCTAGATATGGCTACTATATTATGATCACTACATCCTGTCGTGACGTGACTTACTTTAATATATTTCATGTTATTTATCGAATCACCTAACAATGTTTAATTGTCACTCGATTAAATTAATAATGTAAAAATTAACTCATTAGGAATTTGGGGCACCACAGAAGAAGTTGTTTAACAAGTTACCATCTCCTGAATTAAACTCTTAGAAGATATATATGTTATATATCGATAACAGTCACTTATTAAATAATTACCTCTTATCAGTCTCATTCGGAATGTCGCATAATCCTTGAACCTGCAAGAACCCTAACCTTATTGATGAATCAGCAATACACAAATTGGCTTAATTATTTATTTACTAACTAACTAAATAATAACACAGAATACAAACACACACGCACACATAACTGATTTTTTCCGACATAACATAGGTACAGCAAATCCCCTTATTGTATGGGACACCTTTAAATGTCAGTACTCATTTCGAAAACAAAAGCAATTTAGCTCAAAAGAGTCCATATTAACAAAGTAAATAGAAAGTATAACAGAACAGATAGATAGCAATAAAAACTGTAACATAGAGGCTCAGAATAAATTAGAGGAAAAACAAAAAGAAATGGAGAAACTTATTCAAGAAAGATCAAGTGTACAGTGGCTTGCGAAAGTATTGGCATTTTTCCTATTTTGCTGCCTTACAACCTGGAATTAAAAATGATTTTTTGGGGGTTTGTATCATTTGATTTACACAACCTGCCTACCACTTTTTTTTGTGAAACAAACAAGAAATAATAATTTTAAAAAAGAAAACTTGAGCGTGCATAACTATTCACCCCCCCAAAGTCAATAATTTGTAGAGCCACCTTTTGCAGTAATTACAGATGCAAGTCTCTTGGGGTATGTCTCTATAAGCTTGGCACATCTAGCCACTGGGATTTTTGCCCATTCTTCAAGGCAAAACTGCTCCAGCTCCTTCAAGTTGGATGGGTTCCGCTGGTGTACAGCAATCTTTAAGTCATACCACAGATTCTCAATTGGATTGAGGTCTGGGCTTTTACTAGGCCATTCCAAGACATTTAAACATTTCCCCTTAAACCACTTGAGTGTTGCTTTAGCAGTATGCTTAGAGTCATTGTCCTGCTGGAAGGTGAACCTCCGTCCCAGTCTCAAATCTCTGGAAGACTGAAACAAGTTTCCCTCAAGAAATTCCCTGTATTTAGCGCCATCCATCATTCCTTCAATTCTGACCAGTTTCCCAGTCCCTGCCGATGAAAAACATCCCCACAGCATGATGCTGACACCACCATGCTTCACTGTAAGGATGGTGTTCTCGGGGTGATGAGAGGTGTTGGGTTTGCGCCAGACATAGCGTTTTCCTTGATGGCCAAAAAGCTCAATTTTAGTCTCATCTGACCAGAGTACTTTTTTCCATATGTTTGGGGAGTCTCCCACATGCATTTTGGCGAACACCAAATGTGTTTGCTTATTTGTTTCTTTAAGCAATGGCTTTTTTCTGTCCGCTCTTCCGTAAAGCCCAGCTCTGTGGAGTGTACGGCTTAAAGTGGTCCTATGGACAGACACTCCAGTCTCCGCTGTGGAGCTTTGCAGCTCCTTCAGGGTTATCTTTAGTCTCTTCATTGCCTCTCTGATTAATGCCTGGTCTGTGAGTTTTGGTGGGCAGCCCTCTCTTGGCAGGTTTGTTGTGGTGCCATATTCTTTCCATTTTTTAATAATGGATGTAATGATGCTCCGTGGGATGTTCAAAGTGTCGTATTTTTTATAAACCAACCCTGATCTGTACTTCTCCACAACATTGTCCCTGACCTGTTTGGAGAGCTCCTTGGTCTTCATGGTGCCACTTGCTTGGTGGTGCCCCTTGCTTAGTGGTGTTGCAGACTCTGGGGCCTTTCAGAACAGATGTATATATACTGAGATCATGTGACAGATCATGTGACACTTAGATTGCACACAGGTGGACTTTATTTAAGTAATTATGTGACTTCTGAAGGTAATTGGTTGCACCAAATCCTATTTAAGGGTTTCATAGCAAAGAGGGTGAATACATACGCACACACCACTTTTCCGTTATTTATTTGTTCGAATTTTTGAAAAAATATATTTTTTTCATTTCACTTCACCAATTTGGACTATTTTATCCAAATAAAAATCAATTTAAATTACAGGTTGTAATGCAACAAAATAGGAAAAAACGCCAAGGGGGATGAATACTTTTGCAAGGCACTGTCATATATTATAAAAATAAAGCAAACTGGATGGAATATGGTGAAAAATTTACCAAATAATTTTTTTATCTTTAGCATAGGAATGCTACCAAAAAGAATTTACTGAAACTGGTTACAAATGACGGAGTCACCCGTGATTCACCAAATGATATTTTGAAGGAGGAAACAAAGTACTTTAAGCATATGTTTTCGTTTCAGTCGCCTACATTTCCTCTAACTGAAGCTAATTGTAGAGATTATTTTTCTATTGATAACGTAAAATTGACAGCCATACAGAAAGACTCATGTGAAGGTGAAATTACAGAGGAGGAACTTCTGGATGCAATTAAAGACTTTAAATCTGGGAAAACTCCAGGGTTGGATGGCATACCAGTCGAGGTATACCAAACCTTTTTTGATACACTCAGAGGACCGTTATTAGCATGTTTCAACCATTCCTATGTCAATGGTAGATTATCAGACACTCAAGAAAGTCTGATTTAATAATTACTGAAACAGGACACAAGTGGAAATACAAAGATCCAGCCCATTAAAACAATTGGAGGCCCCTTACACTTCAGTGTTGTGATGCAAAAATTCTAGCAAAATGTATAGCTCATAGAATTAAAAAGGTATTGTCGGACATTATTCATTCTAATCAGACAGTTTTTTTACATGGAAGATACATTGGAGATAATATAAGGCAAGTACTGGAAACAATAGAACACTATGAAAAATCCGGGAAACCAGGCCTGCTATTCATAGGTTTATATATAAATGCCTGGAGCATTTCAATTTTGGAGAATCTCTTATAAAATGGGTTAAAATCATGTATAGTAACCCTAGGTGTAAAATAGTAAATAATGGCTATTTCTCAGAAAGTTTTAAACTGTCAAGAGGAGTGAAATAAGGTTGTCCACTATCGGCATATCTATTTATTATGGCTATCGAGATGTTAGCTATTAAAATCAGATCCAACAATAATATCAAAAGATTAGAAATCCAGGGCTTAAAAACAAAGGTGTCATTGTACGCTGATGATTCATGTTTTCTTTTAAATCCACAACTTGAATGCCACCACAGCCTCACAGAGGATCTAGATACATTTTCTAACATCTGAATTACAGCCAAATTATGATAAATGTACTATATTACGTATTGGATCACTAAAAAATAACAATTTTACATTACCATGTAGTTTACCAATGAAATGGTCTGATGGTGATGTGGATATACTCGGAATACATATCCCAAATGAAATAAATGATCTCACTCCAATAGATTTTAATAGAAAGTTAGCAAAAATAGATACGATCTTGCTACCATGGAAAGGTAAATCACCTTGATTAACTCTTTAGTATTACCACAGTTTACCTATTTGCTTATGGTCTTGCCTACGCCTGGCGAACAGTTTTTTTAATTATATGAGAAAATAATATTACATTTTATTTGGAACGGCAAGCCAGATAAAATTAAACGGGCCTATTTATATAATGAATATGAATTCGGAGGACAGAAATTGTTAAATATTAAAGCATTAGACCTATCACTAAAAGCTTCAGTCATACAAAAGTTATACTTAAATCCGAACTGGTTCTCAAGCAAATTAGTAAGATTGTCTCACCTAATGTTCAAGAATGGCCTTTTTCCCTTCATTCAGATTACAACCTCACACTTTCAGTTATTTGAAAAGGAAATAATCTCCCAAATATCACTATTTCTAAAACAAGCTATAGAAAGTTGGTTGCAATTTCAATTTAATCCTCCAGAAACGACAGAACAAATAATACAACAAATATTTCATTTAAGGACCAAAGGATTGACAGCCGTCCCATATAGATTGCAAAATTGTTGGGAAGAGATTTTTGACGTACCGATCCCATAGCATAGTGTTTATGAACTGATACGCCAAACGACGCCGGATTCAAAACGTATAATTGTTCTATTTTAATTATTACATAAAATTCTTGCTAACCAATAGAATGTTATTTATATGGGGGAAACAATCTTCCCAGCTCTGCAGATTTTGCTGCGAAGAGACAGAATCATTAGATCATTTGTTTTGGTACTGTCCATTTGTAGCTTGTTTTTGGACACAGGTCCAGGAATGGCTAAAGGATTGCAATATTTACCTGGAGCTAACCCTGCAGATAGCACTACTGGGTGATCTGAAAAGTCATAGTCAATCGATCAATAATATAATAATACTTTTAGCAAAAATGTTTATATTCAATTTACAATCTGTAGAAACAATGAGAATAGAAAGGTTCAGAACTTTTGTAAGACATCACAGTACAGTTGGAAAATATATGGCAAATAGAAATCCAATATGGATGGTGTTAAGAGATAGATGGGTGTTGTTGAATGGAGTTGAAGGATGGGACTAATATCAACTAACAACAACTAATAACAACAAGATAACTAATAATGTAAGCATACTGTGTCCATAATAAGTACAGTATATAGGTTATAGGTTGAGAGCTTTTGTGAAAGAGCACAGTTAGAAAGATATGGCATATAGAAGCAAACCGGATGGACATCATGAAAATGATCGGAGAGGTTGAGGGTAGAAGAAGTTCAGGAGTAAAAACAAAGAAAATATAATTATTGTAAAATTGACTGTGTCCATAAAATGTATGTTGTATGTATAAGCTGGAAGTAGAGGTCTAAGCATTGTTGTTCACTAGTTTACTCCAATTAGGAAAGGGGTGGTGGGGTTGGAAAGTAATAAAGGGAAATATATTTTTTTAAAGGAAATGTATATGTATGTGTATATATGTATGTATATACAGTGGGGGAAAAAAGTATTTAGTCAGCCACCAATTGTGCAAGTTCTCCCACTTAGAAAGATGAGAGAGGCCTGTAATTTTTATCATAGGTACACTTCAACTGTGAGAGACGGAATCTAAAACAAAAATTCACATTGTATGATTTTTAAGTAATTAATTTGCATTTTATTGCATGACATAAGTATTTGATCACCTACCAACCAGTAAGAATTCCGGCTCTCACAGACCTGTTAGTTTTTCTTTAAGAAGCCCTCCTGTTCTCCACTCATTACCTGTATTAACTCCACCTGTTTGAACTCGATACCTGTATGAAAGACACCTGTCCACACACTCAATCAAACAGACTCCAACCTCTCCACAATGGCCAAGACCAGAGAGCTGTGTAAGGACATCAGGGATAAAATTGTAGACCTGCACAAGGCTGGGATGGGCTACAGGACAATAGGCAAGCAGCTTGGTGAGAAGGCAACAACTGTTGGCGCAATTATTAGAAAATGGAAGAAGTTCAAGATGACGGTCAATCACCCTCGGTCTGGGGCTCCATGCAAGATCTCACCTCGTGGGGCATCAATGATCATGAGGAAGGTGAGGGGTCAGCCCAGAACTACACGGCAGGACCTGGTCAATGACCTGAAGAGAGCTGGGACCACAGTCTCAAAGAAAACCATTAGTAACACACTACGCCGTCATGGATTAAAATCCTGCAGCGCACGCAAGGTCCCCCTTCTCAAGCCAGCGCATGTCCAGGCCCGTCTGAAGTTTGCCAATGACCATCTGGATGATCCAGAGGAGGAATGGGAGAAAGTCATGTGGTCTGATGAGACAAAAATAGAGCTTTTTGGTCTAAACTCCACTCGCCGTGTTTGGAGGAAGAAGAAGGATGAGTACAACCCCAAGAACACCATCCCTACCGTGAAGCATGGAGGTGGAAACATCATTCTTTGGGGATGCACCGTATTGAGGGGAGGATGGATGGGGCCATGTATCACGAGATCTTGGCCAACAACCTCCTTCCCTCAGTAAGAGCATTGAAGATGGGTCGTGGCTGGGTCTTCCAGCATGACAATGACCCGAAACACACAGCCAGGGCAACTAAGGAGTGGCTCCGTAAGAAGCATCTCAATGTCCTGGAGTGGCCTAGCCAGTCTCCAGTCCTGAACCCAATAGAAAATCTTTGGAGGGAGCTGAAAGTCCGTATTGCCCAGCGACAGCCAAGAAACCTGAAGGATCTGGAGAAGGTCTGTATGGAGGAGTGGGCCAAAATCCCTGCTGCAGTGTGTGCAAACCTGGTCAAGACCTATAGGAAACGTATGATCTCTGTAATTGCAAACAAAGGTTTCTGTACCAAATATTAAGTTCTGCTTTTCTGATGTATCAAATAATTATGTCATGCAATAAAATGCAAATCAATTACTTAAAAATCATACAATGTGATTTTCTGGATTTTTGTTTTAGATTCCGTCTCTCACAGTTGAAGTGTACCTATGATAAAAATTACAGACCTCTACATGCTTTGTAAGTAGGAAAACCTGCAAAATCGGCAGTGTATCAAATACTTGTTCTCCCCACTGTATGTATGTACAGTGAGGGAAAAAAGTATTTGATCCCCTGCTGATTTTGTATGTTTGCCCACTGACAAAGAAATTATCAGTCTATCATTTTAATGGTAGGTTTATTTGAACAGTGAGAGACAGAATAACAACAACAAAATTCAGAAAACGCATGTCAAAAATGTTATAAATTGATTTGCATTTTAATGAGGGAAATAAGTATTTGACCCCCTCTCAATCAGAAAGATTTCTGGCTCCCAGGTGTCTTTTATACAGGTAACGAGCTGAGATTACGAGCACACTCTTAAAGGGGGTGCTCCTAATCTCAGTTTGTTACCTGTATAAAAGACACCTGTCCACAGACGCAATCAATCAATCAGATTCCAAACTCTCCACCATGGCCAAGACCAAAGAGCTCTCCAAGGATGTCAGAGACAAGATTGTAGACCTACACAAGGCTGGAATGGGCTACAAGACCATCGCCAAGCAGCTTGGTGAGAAGGTGACAACAGTTGGTGTGATTATTCGCAAATGGAAGAAACACAAAAGAACTGTCAATCTCCCTCGGCCTGGGGCTCCATGTACTTGACTTTGTTTTGTTTTACCCCATATGTAACTCTGTGTTGTTGTTTTTATCGCACTGCTTTGCTTTATCTTGGCCAGGTCGCAGTTGTAAATGAGAACTTGTTCTCAACTGGTTTACCTGGTTAAATAAAGGTGAAAAAAAAAATAAAAAAAATAAAAAAGATCTCACCTCGTGGATTTGCAATGATCATGAGAACGGTGAGGAATCAGCCCAGAACTACACGGGAGGATCTTGTCAATGATCTCAAGGCAGCTGGGACCATAGTCACCAAGAAACAATTGGTAACACACTACGCCGTGAAGGACTGAAATCCTGCAGCGCCCGCAAGGTACCCCTGCTCAAGAAAGCACATATACAGGCCCATCTGAAGTTTGCCAATGAACATCTGAATGATTCCATGTACCATGTACCGTCAAATCTTGGGTGAGAACCTCCTTCCCTCAGCCAGGGCATTGAAAATGGGTTGTGGATGGGTATTCCAGCATGACAATGACCCAAAACACATGGCCAAGGCAACAAAGGAGTGGCTCAAGAAGAAGCACATTAAGGTCCTGGAGTGGCCTAGCCAGTCTCCAGACCTTAATCCCATAGAAAATCTGTGGAGGGAGCTGAAAGTTCGAGTTGCAAAACGTCAGCCTCGAAACCTTAATGACTTGGAGAAGATCTGCAAAGAGGAGTGGGACAGAATCCCTCCTGAGATGTGTGCAAACCTGGTGGCCAACTACAAGAAAGTCTGACCTCTGTGATTGCCAACAAGGGTTTTGCCACCAAGTACTAAGTCATGTTTTGCAGAGGGGTCAAATACTCATTTCCCTCATTAAAATGCAAATAAATTTATAACATTTTTGACATGCGTTTTTCTGGATTTTGTTGTTGTTATTCTGTCTCTCACTGTTCAAATAAACCTACCATTAAAATTATAGACTGATCATGTCTTTGTCAGTGGGCAAACGTACAAAATCAGCAGGGGATCAAATACTTTTAACCCTCACTGTATATATATATATATTTGCGAGAAGAAAAAAACATATGGGTGATTGGAAGTGATGCAGACAATTACATTGATGGAAGTTACAATCTATCTGCAATATTAAAGCTGATCTACCCCTTTAAAAAAAATTCTACAACATTCTACGTTTTTAAAACACACACGCACACATAGGTTATTGATTACTAACGTAATACAATGAGAACAGGTCCCTAGTGGACTGAACGAACAATAGCATGAGTGCTTGGGTAGAAGGAGGGTCAGAATGGAAGGGAGAGACTGAGATTCAAACTATCATTGTTACTTTGGAGACTACGCTCACAGTAATCATAATACTTATGCACCCTTATAACCGCTCATTCGGATTAGAAATGCAACATGTATTTACGTGTAGCTGTCTTCGATAGTTGAGTTGATGACGTAGGACCTTGGTAGAGTTTCTTGTCGTAGTGGTGGTTAGAATGGATACTTCAGCGTATCCTGTAGTTCGTAGAGTTGATCTGTTAGAATAGCTACTTCAGATGTACCAGCAGTTGTCTGAGAGGGATTGTCCTTCCCAACTCGTGTCTTTAGTGAAAGTTCTCTAGACGACTATACGTGCCAGCTGCAGACTGAGATGATAAGGTCTAGTGCATTGTCTTCTTCTTCACCTCGTGTAGAGGTTGAGAGTTTAAGAGTTTCTACATTTCAAACGTGTGGATTAACGTCTCACGTTTTCTGGTCTTTCTGGTCTAACCATTTTGTATCATGTAGCTTCAGCTTCACGCTTCCTGGTCTAGTAGAAATTCAACCATTTGCAACATCCGGCTTATACCGTAATCTGCTTGGTGTTCCTTTGGTAATGGAGTTGTAGTTTTAAACAATTTTGTAACGTTTAGCTCACGCTTCACGTCTGCTGGTCTGTAGAGTTTCAACCATTTTAAGTTGTGGGGCTCCTGGTCTGAGGTGAATTTCGTCACGAGGGGTTTTATACTTGAGTAGAAAAGGGGGCGTTTCATCATGTTTGTGCTCATCTGGGCGTGGCCACTGACTAAGAACAAATCAATATGGAAACAATCATCTCATCTAGAATGCTAAAATCACATTGTTATCTTCACAAAAGTATTATTATACTTAATCATTCGTTTTATACAACAATTAAATGCAAACAGTTATGTTGTTCCACCGTCTTTAATGACATCACAACATAGTAACGAATTTGACATGATTGTTCTTTAAGTCCCCACCGACCATTTCCCACATTATTTTAAGTGGGAATATTGTTTCATTATCCACTTTTGGATGTTGGAGTCTTGGCGGGAAGACTTCCTTTGTCTCACAGGGAAATTCCCTCTCCCAATACTGCATGGCACGGAAAATAAAGTTACTGCAAGGAATTTACGAACGGTCATAAAACTGGCCCCCAGGAAAGGGGGTGTTCAAACCTTTGCCTAGCTGGCATCTTTGATCCTCAGCCCATGACAATCCGATGGATTTGGTTATTGCTTGAGAGCAGATTTCTGCAGCATTAGTAAAGAAGTGATCAATACATGTGGATGATTTCATTCCTGTGCTATTTGTAAATACCCTGGTTGGTTGACTGATAACCTGAAACAGGTTACAGGCACTGGTTACAGTTTGAAGCTGTTTCTTGAGTGGACAACTTGATGAAAGATAAGTATTTCTTAGATATAATTCTGTTGTTGAAATTGTGTTTTGAGCAGGGTTGTAGTGCTGCTGGAGCACAGAGGAGCGGTGCTCCCTCACTTTTTAAATTTGAGAATACATGGAGCTGGTAAAACTATTTCTGGAAAATGTATTTTAATAACATCTAAATCAATGATGTTTAATTACCGTTGAAATTCCATAAAAAACGATAAAATGACAAACCAAATACAGTTGAAGTTGGATGTTTACATACACTTAGGTTGGAGTCATTAAAACTTGTTTTTCAACCACTCCACCAATTTATTGTTAACAAACTATAGTTTTGGCAAGTCGGTTCGGACATCTACTTTGTGCATGACACAAGTAATTTTTCCAACAATTGTTTACAGACAGATTATTTAACTTATAATTCACTGTATCACAATTCCAGTGGGTCAGAAGTTTACATACACTAAGTTGACTGTGCCTTTAAACAGCTTGGAAAATTCCAGAAAATGATGTCATGGCTTTAGAAGCTTCTGATAGGCTAATTGACATCATTTGAGTCAATTGGAGGTGTACCTGTGGATGTATTTCAAGGCCTACCTTCAAACTCAGTGCCTCTTTGCTTGACATCATGGGAAAATCCAAAGAAATCAGCCAACAAAAATTGTAGACCTCCACAATTCTGGTTCATCCTTGGGAGCAATTTCCAAATGCCTGAAGGTACCACATTAATCTGTACAAACAATAGTACGCAAGTATAAACACCATGGGACCACGCAGCCGTCATACCGCTCAGGAAGGAGACGCGTTCTGTCTCCTAGAGATGAATGTACTTTGGTGCGAAAAGTGCAAATCAATCCCAGAACAACAGCAAAGGACTTTGTGAAGATGGTGGAGGAAACAGGTACAAAAGTATCTATATCCACAGTAAAACGAGTCCTATATCGACATAAACTGAAAGGCCGCTCAGCTCTGCTCCAAAACCGCCATAAAAAAGCCAGACTATGGTTTGCAACTGCACATGGGGACAAAGATCATACTTTTTGGAGAAATGTCCTCTGGTCTGATGAAACAAAAATAGAGCTGTTTGGCCATAATGACCATCGTTATGTTTGGAAGAAAAAGGGGGGTGCTTGCAAACCGAAGAACACCATCCCAACCGTGAAGCACGGGGGTGGCAGCATCATGCTGTGGGGGTGCTTTGCTGCAGGAGGAACTGGTGCACTTCACAAAATAGATGGCATCATGAGGAAGGAAAATTATGTGGATATATTGAAGCACATCTCAAGACATCAGTCAGGAAGTTAAAGCTTGGTCGCAAATGGGTCATCCAAATAAACAATGACCCCAAGCATACTTCCAAAGTTGTGGCAAAATGGCTTAAGGACAACAAAGTCAAGGTATTGGAGTGGCCATCACAAAGCCCTGACCTCAATCCTATAGAAAAGTTGTGGGCAGAACTGAAAAAGCCTGTGCGAGCAACGAGGCCTACAAACCTGACTCAGTTACACCAGCTCTGTCAGGAAGAATAGGCCAAAATTCACCCAACTTATTGTGGGAAGCTTGTGGAAGGCTACCCGAAACGTTTGACCCAAGTTAAACAATTTAAAGGCAACGCTCCCAAATACTAATTGAGTGTATGTGAACTTCTGACCCACTGGGAATGTGATGAAATAAATAAATGCTGAAATAAATCATTCTCTCTGCTATTATTCTGAGATTTCACATTCTTAAAATAAAGTGGTGATCCTAACTGACCTAAAACATAGCATTTTTACTAGGATTAAATGTCAGGAATTGTGAAAAACTGAGTTTAAATGTATTTGGCTAAGGTGTATGTAAACTTCCGACTTCTACTGTAAATATGTATAGCAGCCTTGACGTAGGTAAATGGGAGTTTCTTCCCTGTCTTCTCTCTGGTGGTGGCAAGATGAAGAACTATAGGCTTGTGTCTGCACTGCGGAGGCCCATTGAAGGCTTTACCACTTTGGGCAATCAGAACGTCGGGAAAAAAATCCAAATTCACTGTGTGTCTGCCATCAATGTTCATAGAACTCCATGGAACCCTTCTTGTGCAGTGGAACCCAAAACGATATGTGACCACTTGGTAACTGCGACACCATTCTGCCAAGAAGACCAAACCCAGTGGCCACCGCAAAGCCCAAGGAGCCTGACCCTCTCTGGAAGCTGCTGTAGCCTTGCTTGGGATATTTAGCCTACATTGGCTATTGGTTGCGATGCTTGGTATGTCAGGGTGGGCAATTGAAAATGTGAATTACGCCAAGTTGGAGGTAATAATGCATTTAGGTTATAGTTTATTAAGATGCATGAATACACCACACCAAAAGCTTAATTCTAAGACTGTTTTAAAGCACATTTCCTGCAATTCTATGTAGTAATGATTTATGTTAACTACTTGGTCAATTGAATTGATAGCATGTTTAATCTAGGCAAATAAATTATATGAATTGATAGTTCACCTGTTTTATTTTATTCTGTAATAGGGTATACTGTACCCATGTGTTCAAGCTAATCAAATCTAAGTTTATTTATGATAAAGTGTGTAAGATACACAAAACAATTAAATGCCTACCCACAATAAAGCTCTCCTTGTAAACAGTGCAACGATATTAAGCTATATGTATTTGTATTTACATTAGGCTATAGCCTACAAGTAGCTATACCACGTAGCCGTTGGCCTATTAAGCTATAGGCCTACTGCTAATTATTGTTTGTTCCTGAACTGGCCGAATGGCAGAGCTATCCTTCAGCACCACAAGTTGGTTCAACTTCTTTAACATCATTGCGCAATCCTGGCACTGTCCTTTCAGCACCACGAAGGGCACTCCAATCGCTTAAAATGACACCTCATCAAGATCTGTTGCGCTACGCCTAATAGTCATTCTCATCACTTATTACAAATAGAAGATTATCACTTCTCACAATGGTGCAGTGCTCATTTATTAAAGTTAGATCAAAGCTGAATGAATGTCTTGCAAGATCACATAATGATTAATTAGCATTTTGCATAACAGAACTGAATATAATACCATAGCATAGTAGGCCTATAACGTTACTGTTACACCAAAAACACCTAATTTCGAATTAAATGGTTAGCTGAAGCTGAAAAGTCCCCCCAAAAATATCATGCCCCAAAACTCAACACAACATGCCACTAGGCAGGATACAGCACCTTCAGAAAGTATTTATACCAATTGACTTATTCCACATGTTGTGTTACAGCCTGAATAAAAAATTTAAGTAATCGTTTTTTTCCCCTCACCCATCTACACACAATACCCCATGATGACAAAGTGAAAACATGTTTTTAGAAATAAAAATGTATTGAAAATGAAATACAGAAATATCTAATTTACATAAGTATCTACACCCATGAGTCAATACTTTGTAGAAACACCTTTTGCAGCAGTTACAGCTGCGAGTCATTCTGGGTAAGTCTCTAAGAGTTTTCTACACCTGGATTGTGCAGCTTTTGCCCATTATTCTTTAAGAAATTCATCAAGCTCTGTCAAATTGGTTGTTGATCATTGCTAGACAACCATTTTCAGGTCTTGCCATAGATTTTCAAGTATATTTAAATCAAAACTGTAACTCGACCACTCAGGAACATTCACTGTATTCTTGGTAAACAACTCCAGTGTAGATATGGCCTTGTGTTTTAGGTTACTGTTCTGCTGAAAGGTGAATTCATATCCCAGTGTCTGGTGGAAAGCAGACTGAACCAGGTTTTTCTCTAGGATTTTGCCTTTGCTTAGCTCCATTCCGTTTTTTTTTCTCCAGAAAAATGTACCAGTCCTTAACGATTTCAAGCATACAGAAAATAGAAATTAAAACATGACTAATATTCACACCTTTGAGACTTAGGGCCTCTGTCTATATAATCCTTACCCAAGGCTTAAGGCACTGGTCTCAACATTATAATCACACTCTTAATAAATCCCCCTATCTGTCATTACCCCTCCTACTGTACAACTGATAATGATGTTTCAGCTGGAGCTTTAGACTTTCTCTTCCTCCTTCGCGTTCCTAAGAGAGTGATAGCAACAGACTTGGAAAGAGAGAGAGAACACAAAATATTGCAGTTGTTATTAATGCGTTAAGCTCAACATAAGCATATATGGCAAAAAATCAAAGTTTGACATCATGATTCCCACTCTCCCTTATCCTGACTCTATACCGTTGGGATACATTCTGCTGGGGTCCACAAAAATAAAGGCTCAATACACCTCCTCATGCTTGTACCCAGACATCCTCCTCAGGCTGTAGGTTTACAGGTGTTCCTTCGCCATATCATCCTCACTTCGCCCTCAGTCTCCCTCCACGGCCACACGATACACACGTGCTGTAGCCTTAAATCAGCTTTACCTCATTTTGGGGCAAATCTGCACTGTATACCTGTTTCAGCATCAAAGCTTTCAGAAGGTGATATACTAGCAATGCCAACGTTACTCCTGCTACCACTAACACTGCCCATGCTACATACTTCAAGACATTCCTCACTTGTTCAGTGGTCCAATTCCAGGATGTTGCTATAGCATTCTTCACCACCCCTACAGCTCCCTCAGTTGTCCACTCTCCTATCCATTGTATTGGCCTTGAATTGCAGTCATTATCATTGTTCCCATAGGTCACTACTGCTAGTGCTAGGAATACGGTTATCAGTGCACAGGTGGATGCTGTTATGACAACACTTTCTTAACATAACTCCTTCTCTCCAGTCTTGCCTCCTCCAGCTCACCCGTTAGTCAGCCGAATCTCATTTCAGATGAGAAGTATGGACCCACCTGAGGAGAGGCTGTGTTTTTCACTGCTGTGGGCGCGGTGAGGAGAACAATGCAAGCTTGGACCAGTGCTGTCCGGACACTCCGGCCTGGTGGACCTTGATGTTCACTCGGTTCCCCGAACTCAGCCCTTGCTCTCGGTTATCTCCGGAGGTCTGCTCCTCATGTGCTGCGTTCACCTTTGATTACACACACTGCAATGCATGGGTCATTTTCTGACAGTATGACAACATTAAATTCACCCATAATTGCCAAATCACTCATTTATGACATATGAATTATATAGCTTAGGACTCTTGTCGGTCTCCAGTTACCACCTCATTAGGTGCGAGTCCTGTGATTGCATTTGTTAATGCCCTCCATCTGCAGTGACAGAGGGTCTGTTTGGTAGCGGCAGCTGTTTGATGGGTGTAGACACTGTGGGTGCAATGTTACATTGTGCAGACACATTGTTTAATCTTAACCAACTCTCCCTGCCCCCACCACATGGTCTTGAACTGAGAGTACATTTCCACCTCTGTTTGGTGGGTCTGTTCGTGATACATTTCAGCAAGAGTAGTATGAATCCCATTTGGCGCCACTGGTTTCCCATTGGTCGTATTATACCACACCCCATCTGTGTCTACTTTACACCCGCTCTCTAACCACGCCCATATTTCTCCCCTAGGTGTTTGTTGCAGAAGTTCTCTCAAACTGAGAATCCCAGCCTTGTATTTACAATATTTACATGCGGTTTGATAGTATTCTCTATTTTAGATAGTGCCACCGCCTCGTCTGCTTGGCGACTCCCTTCTGCTATTTTATCCGTATGACTGGTGTGCGCTTCACATTTTACAGCGGCTAATTATTAGGTAATAGACGCATTTCCAGTAGGCCTAATGCCTCTACTTCACACCCATTTTCAATTGGTGTTACAACGTTTACTTTTTTATTTGGGGCTATAGCAGTCAATTGAAAAACATTCTAAAAGTATTTCTGATTGTCTTCTCAACTCACCATCACATACTTTTAATGTGGGGCTATGACAGTCAATTGCAAATTAGTCTGACATAATGTCTCTTAACTCACCACCAATGAGATGGGTGTGCTCGATGCATGTTGCGTCGGAGCTTCTCAAAGTCAGGGGGCGTAGTCGACAGTGCGCACCTCATCTCAGCAGTCACATCCAACCTGGATCAATATTTGGTTTTAATGCAGACGAGAGCACTAAATCCAGCTTCACACAGATATGAGCTGGTGAAGGGGAGCCTACCATGAGTTTTATGGTGCTTTCAAGACAACTGGGAAATCCGAAAAATAAGAGGTCAAATCATGATTTCAGTGATCTTTAGGTCAGGAAGTCAGAGCTCTAGAAAGATGCCTGAGTTCCCGAGTTGGAATTCCAAGTTGGATGACCGTTCAAAACTATTTTTCACAGTCGGAGCTCGTTTCTATCCGAGTTCCCAGTTGTCTTCAATGCACTGAAGTCTGAGCTTTCAGAGTTCCCAGTTTTTTTGAAGGCAGCATTCAGGCTCAGGGGGAGACAGCAGGGTATTTATTCCTTTTGGCCTCCCTGCTGTCCCGTGATAGATTTTACATTTACGTCATTTAGCAGACACTCTTATCCAGAGCGACTTACAGTTAGAGCATCCTTTTTTAAAAATTTTATACTGGCCCCCCATGGGAATCGAACCCACAACCCTGGCGTTGCAAGCGCCATGCTCTACCAACTGAGCTACACAGGGCTAGATCTGTGCAAAAGCCCACCACTTGATCCCATTCGGAATCAGTTTTTCGTCAATATAGCCACACAGCACAGTGAACATCCCATATGGCGTTTCATGCTCGGGAATTGTGAGACAGAATAATATGTCCTAATGAATAGCATCCCCCTACATGTATAGTGAACAAAAGTCAATGCATGGGCATCTCAGCCCTCACAGCTAACGTCCATTTGGAGAGCATAAGCTGGGGAGTTTGAGTCATTCAGTCAGTTTCCTCTTGATTGCTAGCAATAGCATAAATTCTTTGTTTAACAGTATTATCTAACAAAGGGATTGATGTGAGTTTCTGTGCCTCTGCCTCTCCACACATTGCTTTCACCATATCAATTGCGGCTGGTAATATCAAAGTCTCTGCAATAGTGTGTGGTTTCATAGCGTAGCGGGCCTAGCCATTCACAGTGGGAATGATTCAAGTGCAAAGGTCAAGTGCTGCCTTTTTCCATGATCTAAGGGCGCGAGAGTTTAGTCTTTTAGATTTGAATAATTTTCATTTAGATTTTTAAGGTTAACCACATAACAATGATTTTGAGATACAAAGACGATATTATAATATACATATTATAATATACCCCATTTTCATATCAGGCGACCCCACATGGGGTTGCGACCCCTAGTTTGGGAACCGCTGCTTTATCCGATTGTAGATTTGTTTCTTGCAGATAGAGGCGTGGTTTTGGAGTGATTTGGTCTGAGTCACACATGAGGTTCTCTCTCATCGGGCAAGGGCATTAATGAGGCAGGATTCAGAGCACCAACTTGGAACGGCAGAATTTCACTAACTGCTCTCCCAAGGCAGCAACCTCACAAAGCATTTCAAAAGGAGCGATAGGGACACCACATCCTCTCCTGAAAGAGAAAATAAACATTGTTAGTTTTCACTATGCCAAAATCTTAAATCAGTCCTAAAAATCTTACTTTCTTACTCACTTCCACTCTTCCCAAAAGGAAAAAGCCCTCTAATACTTTACCAGGTGAACCAAAAAGCTTTTAATTACAGAAAAAACAAAACATGATTACTTCTGTTCACAGGGAGGCCACTGTCCCCTCTTTACTATTTTCTTATTGGAATCTGTATTTTAATGTACCCTAACGTTTTACTGTATAAATTATATTTATTACCAATCTCCGTTGGATAGTCACTATTTGCTTCACACTCATTCATGTCTATTATTTTTGGATTAATATGTAATGCGCCCACATTATAAAACACATTAGCCAGATACCAATGTTCACCTAATTAAAACGTACTGTGTCGGTTGTACTACCCCCTACCGCTTTCTATGTTGTCTCCCATTTTTGTCCAGCGGGCGCTAGTAACGTACAAGCTTTGTACTTTTACCGATAATCGCTACCGCATGTTGAACATACAAACATACTTTTTTACCCATAATAATCGAAGCGGTGTTATGCAGAATAACCATTTCGGTTGTTTGAACTAATAGGCACGGTGGCCTTCCTCTTGCCACTGAGTATAAAGATTTCCTCCAGTACCTGGACTGGTCTGCTTTTCCTCCATGATTCTACGTAACTACAGCGCTACAGTGCCCATCCTATTCATGCACAAAAATGTAAAAAGGTAATTCTACCCCAATGTAGGCGCTTAACACAATTGTTTCTCTAACTCTACAAACGCTTCCTCACAATCTTGATTCCATTCTATTTTGTCGTGAAGACGCCTCCTCCCTTTCTTCAATTCTGTAACGCTATTTCAGAATAAGACGGAATAAAGTGTTAAGAAATTACAAACACCCCCAAGGACTTTCTGAGCTTGCAAGGAGTGTTTGGTCGTGCCAACATTAACTTGTTACCTTTTAGAATTCATTCCCCTGGCATTTCGCACAGATTATCCAAACCCGGTTTTACCCCAGCTACCATAAATTATGAGCCCTGTAGTATAATATAATAATAATATGCAATTTAGCAGACGCTTTTATCCGAAGCGACTTAAAGTCAGGTGTGCATACATTTTTACGTATGGGGGGTCCCGGGGATCGAACCCACTACCCTGGCGTTACAAGAACCATGCTCTACCAATTGAGCTACAGAGGACCACAACAGAGGACTGTACTGTTACTGGACCCATTGTAAACGGCATGGTTAGTAGTTGTATAACTTTTGATTCTGTCCTTGTTACGCCACTGAACGTAATTATTTTTATTGTGGTAAATGTAGGCAATTTGAACCAAACACCCCTATGCGTTATCCCCAACTCCAGCCGCTTTAGTAATGTTTGCTGTTGCTCACAAGTCAGTGAAGAAAATGACTACATACCGGCACTTACCCCAGAATGAGTCTTCTTCTTTGAGGTTTAATGGAAGACTACACTCATAAAGTGTATTGCCGTTACCTACTGTACGAGGTTGTAAAATATCCCCAAAAACAAAACATGTTTTGGATGAACAAATTCATACTAACTACCAAAAACACTAACAAAATTCACGCTACTTCTGTTAAAATCACAAAGTCCAATCTGATCCCTACACAAGCTCAGGAGCCTGGGAGGGTGGTACTTCTTCAGTCGTCAGAATGAGTTGGCGCAGAGGGATCAGGCACCACCGTACAGTCTCTCACCCAATTACCAAACGCACCGCATTAGTGACAGGGTTTGGTGGCTTTTCGCTGCCAAATGCTTTTGCTGCCAGATTTACCACTCAGCTTTCTTTTATTTTCCTTACTCTTGAATCCATTACCGGTGCTTGGGGTATGGAGAGCAGCGACAACACGCACTGCTGTGCTTACCTTGTTTTGGTGCTGCCTCCTGGTCCACTGATTTGGACTCTCCAGTTCGACTGTAAATCGTGATGAATCCTGCCAACAACGCCTACTGTTGTACAAACAGAGTAAAACTCAGACGGACGACTAGAAAAAGCTAAAACCAAGTTTATTCAACCAACTGGGTGCCTCAGCTGCAAGCACATTTTGCACATGATCAAACAACCATTTCTACTGAATGTCAGGACGAGGGTAGGGGTGTTGTCTGCCGTCGAGCAGTCTGGTAGCAGTTCCTCTTTATCCGGTCACTACTCCATGATGTTTATCAGTGATCTCGTGTCCACCTTCCTCAACAGACCTGGGTCATATGCTCTGTTCTCTCACAAAGTTCCTATACACCCTTCATTGACCCCTAAAATGTAAATGTATTATACATGTCAATTAATCAATAACTAATACTGTACAGGGTAATAAAAAATGTGATTAACAAATTCATACTAATTACAAAAATCTAATAAAAAAATTACCAAAGTCACGCTACTACCCTGAATTTTCAACAAAAAACGGTACTATTCAGCTCCCTACACAGGCTCAGGAACCTGGGAGGGGGAGGACCTCTTCATTCAGTACCTGTAACATTTTGGCTGTAAAGTCCTGGAGATCCAGAAATCTATTTGCTACCTTGACAATGTCTAGTTTCTTTGATTTGTTATTAGTTTGACTAGTGCAATTCATCACTTGCGCTATAAAAGCAACAAAGTCCACCTTCTTTCCTATTAGTTTGTCGGGATCCTTCTCCTGCACGGAATTCACTGCAGACTGTGGGACATCCATTACCATCTCTCTACTCACTCCAGCTATTTTCACTGCCTCCACATAGGAGACCTGCTGGATGGCCCTAATCCTAGCTACTGCAACCTCCTTCATCAGTACAGAGCACTTCGGTAACTCGGGAACGTGATTCCCATCACAATTACAACAACATGCTTAATCTGACTCTTCAACTACTACATATTTATTCCTTCGACAAACACTTGCTACGTGTCCAAACTTTTTACAATTGTAACACTGCAGCGGCTTCTGTACATACGGTATCACCGCATACCCAGGTTTTACATAAATTGGGAGAACCACTTAATCAAACGACAGTAAAACCGATAGGCTTTGCTCCTTCTTTCCGTCTATCATTCGATTCAAGCGACGTGCGTCTACCACTCCTGGAATGTTATCCCTAAACCACACAGCCTCTATGTCCAACGAGACACCAGAGATGACACCTTTAACCGGTGCCCAACTCTGTAAATCATGGCTGTCGACATCTTGTTGAGCACAGAGCTTTCTCCTTTTGCGCTTTTGACACACACAAAATCAGCATCATACCGCTCCTGGTCACCTATTCCACTTTACCCAATTCGATTCCACTTTACCCAATTCGATTCCACTTTACCCAATTCGTCCTTCACCATTTTCGAGACCGCAAACGGGTCCCCCCAAAAAACATTGTTGCGCTAAATTCACAGCTGATCTCAATTGCAACCAATATCGGTCACCTCATTACCACGCCCTAAAAGATGACATCACTGTTACTTTAGTCAGAGATCTGTATATAATGAAGAGATGCTCATGTTTCCTCCATAACAATGGGAGTCATTGTCCCAAAGGCAGGAAGGCAGACAAAAAGCATAGGTCTGCATATTAAAGCCTTCAGAAACGCATTGGGTTTATTCTGGACAGATTTTGGTGAGCGTGTGCCCTCTCTCTTCACCTCTTCCTATAATATATAAAATTATATGCCATTTAGCAGACGCTTTTATCCTAAGCGACTTACAGTCATGCGTGCATATATTTTTGTGTATGGGTGGTACTGGGGATCAAACCCACTACCCTGGCGTTACAAGGGCTGTGCTCTACCAGCTGAGCTACAGAGGACCTATTTGCTTGCAACCAGTCTTTCAACATATGTTCGCAACTTAGTCCCTTTTTAACAGTCTAAGGGCGATTTATCTATTTGACAATCATTCCGTACAATATAAATAAAGTATTTCCTCGTTTACCACGACAAATCAACAGTGGGAATTTATCCGACACTTTGTATGTATGGAAACTAATGTTGGTTTAGCCTATTGTTCATATTTTATTCGTTTCCTATTTATGTTATCCAAAATAGTCTGGTATGGTCATTTCTTGTCAAGATCTGGGGTAAAATATCGCTGGACTGTCCATATTTTAAATGTGTAACTAAATCAAGTCAAGTCGGTAGATCTAATTATTTGTGCCAGTAAGGCATGGGCTGGACTCGTGCGGCCTATATGTGCGCGCAAAAGACAGCGGCCCTAAACGCTCGACCACCCCAGGCCACGATTAAACTACATTTTGACAGTTAATTCATTAATAACCTTAGGATACGCTTCACACTTGTATGTCGTAGCCTAGTGGAGACCAATATATATCGTGTGTTATTAAGCTATATAAAACGACGGTTGTTGATGTGTATGGCTGCATTTCAGATGCATGTTTGAATATTTGAATGTTGCAGTAATAGGACCTCGGCCTAACGTTTGACTGAGCGAGAGAACATTATCACAGAGTTTCTAAACCTAGAGTCGCAACACCGCGAGACTTCGGGGAAAACTTGCGAAACAGACCAAGAAGACCAGGCCGGGGTTTGGGTTTTGAGAAGACAATGAGAGAAGTGAAAAATTATTCCTTAGTTGTTCATTTTCTCGAAATCTAAAGGCACAACCTAGATTCGGCCCAATGTCTTACGTAGTTCAAAATGTTGTTACTCCAACCTCTTGAAAGCGACAAACTGACACGTTTTCATTTTCATCAAAAACAACTTTATATCGAATGAGTGCCTTTGATTTGTCACGTGCCGAATACAACAGGTGTAGACCATACCTTGAAATGCTTACTTACAAACCCTTCCAATTAAGTTTTAAGAAAAACAAGAGTTAAGAAAATATTTACTAAACAAACTAAAGCTTAAAAAATTCACACAATAAAATAAAAATAAAGAGGCTATATACAGGGGGTCAAATCACATTTTATTTGTCACATGCACCGAATACAACAGGTGTAGACCTTACAGTGAAATGCTTACTTACAAGCCCTTAACCAAAAATGCAGTTCAAGAAATAGAGTTAAGAAAATATTTACTAAATAAACTAAAGTAAAAAATAAAATAAAAAGTAACACAATAAAATAACAATAACGAGGCTATATACAGGGGGTACCGGTACCGAGTCAATGTGCAGGGGTACAGGTTAGTTGAGGTAATTTATACATGTAGGTAGGGGTAAAGTGACTATGCATAGATAATAAACAGAGAGTAGCAGCAGCTTTAAAAATGGATGACCTTAGACCCAATGATGTGTTTCTACGCATGTGTTTACAGATGTAGGATCTTAATTTGACACTCAATCAACACTTTTTTGTTGCTGAGAATTTTCCTGCACGGCAGGAAAGGCAAACTTGTAATGTATTTGAGTTTTTAAAAGGCTTCTAAAGTTTGTCAATTCCACTGTGAAATGTCAAACTTGATTTGCCCTAACGAAAAATGTATCAACCCCTACAAAAATGTCCATTAATTATAAACCACATAATAATTCACATTTCCTGTTGCAGCAGGATTATTTTACTGCTGTAGCAAACTGGCTCAAATTAAGATCCTACATCTGTAGGTAGCCAACATCACCATGACATCACCTACATGTGTGATCGGGGATTTCTATTGGAGAAACAGTGTCTGCCTCTCTTCATACTGTACTGTGTTTGATATTATTTTGATAGCAGGCCTGATCCCAATGACTCAACTGCCCGCGCATGGAGAAAGAGAACTGATCATTTTCAACGAATCACAAGGCTAATTTGAATTTCCTGGTGCAGAAGGAAAGTTCTCAGTGACAAAAATAGTGATCAAGTTAAGATCCGACATCTGTACAAGATGACATGTCGTTATACCCTGGGTTGTTCTGAACAGAATGGGCCTATGTTTGTTTATTGTGAAGAAAATGTGCTGTGGCACACGCACCTGAACGCACTCATGACTCTTTTTTATGTGCACCCAAATTACAATATTTTTCTCTGAATTGCCTTGTGAAAGCCTAACGCTGTAAGATCATATTTTATTACTTAGCTAGTCATGTTGGCAATAGAACAAGCTTTCAAATCATGCCCACCTGACCCAGATTGCGATGGACCGTTTTTGGATTGCGTAAACAACAACAGTAATTATGTGATGTCGGGGTTGCAGGGTTGGGGATGCAAGTGTGCTTTCTCTAGTTCCTCAACAGCACATCTAGGAAAGCAACAAAAAAAGTACCTCATAGTTGAAGACTCTTCTTGAGTCATAACAGTGCATTGAAATTGCTTAGGAACTGTGCAGTGTGCACACTTTGGAGAGGTGTGTAGCCACTTGGAGACACCAGTTTATCCTCTCACTCAAACCCTTATAATTGTTTTGACTTATGTGGCACATACCCCACGTCTTGCAGGAATAGTTTTATCATGTTACTGAATGTATCCAGAATATTTTCAGATTTCGTTATCAACAAATGAGGCGATGTGTACAGTAAATGTAAAATGCCTCTCTCACTCTGAGTCACTCACCGTCACTCACTCACTCACTCACTCACTCACTCACTCACTCACTCACTCACTGATTCCCTCACTCACATACACTCACTCACTGATTCCCTCACTCACATAATTTCCATATGGTTTGAGTTTCCTAGTAAAAAATTATTACAGGAGGATGAAGTATCATGTGTGCATGTGTTTAGTTGACATTGGAGCTCCAAAATCATAGGCTTTGTGTTGACAAGCAACATTATGTCTGTCAACATAAGGCAAAAAATAGTTGTGTGAAGTAGTATTGTGACTTAGTTTGTGAAAATGAGGTCAATATCACACACTGTATGAATGTAGCATCCTGAGTTCAAAGCCTCTGATTAACCTGTTTGTTGATTCTAATGAAAATGAACATATTTTTTATCTTAGTATAGGCCTAAGACAAAAGTTGCCTGGGGCGATTGTGTACAGATTAATGAGAGGAAACCCCTCCCTGTCAGTCCTCATGACTGTTTTCCTCTATGCAGTGACCTACATTGGCTTCGGAAAGTATTCAAACCCTTGACTTTTTCCACATTTTGTTACGTTACAGCCTTATTCTAAAATGGATGAAGAAAAAAAAATCATCAGCAATCTACACACAATGTATCATAATGACAAAGCGAAAACAGGTGTTTAGAAATGTTTGCAAATTTATTACAAATAAAAAACAGAAATACCTTATTTACATACGTATTCAGACCCTTTGCTATGAGACTCGAAATTTAGCTCAGGTGCATCCTGTTTCCTTTGACCATCCTTGAGATGTTTTTGCTAGGACTGTCTCGGAGAGGACTGAGTGGGGAGGGGAAAACGGAAAACTATCTGTTTGGAACTCTCTTTCTTATTGGTCAGTTAACAAACGTACTGCCTGGTGATGTCACTAGGCAGGCCAAAACAGGCTGAAATTTCAGGTGGCCTTTTCAAACAGCTCTTACAGTAAAAGGGCATTAACATCATTATCACAATTATACACTATTATTCCAACCTCAAAGTGTGGATATATATATAAAACACAGGAAAATCACGTTTTCTGACTGCACTGGGGAACAATGGATACATGGCTATAATGTCGAGAGGAAGCTCTAGCAGCCTGGTCCCATTACTTAAATGTCCCCCCATAGACACGTTTCCAAACACTCACACTAATAGAACTAACACACAAACAAGCATGCACACGCACACACTTATGTACACACACATTAACACAACTGTGTGTGTTTTATGTGTCAGTATGACGGATCAATCCTGAGATAAACGTCATAAAACACCCAGTCTCAGTGAAGAAAATTGCTTAATGTCGCAATCTCTTGGACAGTTAGTTATAGAGTAATTTCAGTTTTACTTCACACAATCCAATAACGATGTCAGAAAATAATGTAGAAATAAAAACGTACGCTCATCTATGTGAATGGATGCTATGCCTGTCTTTTTCGCTCCCTACATGAATAAGTGTTTACCAATAATCAACACCAGATGGCAGTCAAACTCAGCCAATGCAGACACCAAGTTGAAGACATCTGTACTGATGTCCTCTCAGTCAGTCTCCTTTATACATCTACCTTTTTCTCTGTGACACTTTTCTATGATGTGTGTTACCGTAAAAACATGCACCATATCACTTGGTGTAAGCTGGAAACAATGACTTCTGACTGACTGAGACTTCAATTACAAATCTCTCTCTAAAGTGCAATATTTTCCAAAGACACCTTTCTAAATATGTTTTATAGACACTTTGGAATGACCTTTTTTTCTGCTAGTGGAAATGTAAACTGATGTTTGTGTTTTTGTGCAGTACTCTATGAATCATCAGCGCAGTGCTCTACTTACACAACACAAGGATCAGAAAAGAGTTGTCAGTTTAGACAGACAACATAGTCTGTTATCTTTCTATCAATCCAATAGATGATTCCAATCAAATTCTCAAGATTTTAGTATTCATTATATTCATACCATTATTATACCATGCTAGAGATGGTTTCACCATACTAGTCATGATCACACCGTACTGAGAAGGTGTGGCAGAATATGGTGCAATACTTCCCTCGGGAGCAATAATCGTTTTCTATTAGGTTTTATTATTTTTACTCTGCTAAAACTTTCTCTAAGCAGAGGGTGACAGGACACCTTTGACTTTTTTTTTAAAGATGGTATATATTAGAGTGGGAGGAGAAGTTCAGGGGTCAGGGGCTAGGGTGTTAAAGGAGTTGTGGGGAATGGAAGGGTACCAGACAAAGGGACACTTCCAGGGATGTTCTGAGAACCCCTGAATTCCAGAAGTGCATTCTAATGTCTCTGTCACTGTGCCATCTTTTTATGGGTGGCTGAGTGTAGGTGTTAAATGTGCCCTGCTTGACTTCTCTCCAAAAGTGAGTCTCCTCCCCCCCCCCCTACAGTACCCCCCCATGTCTTCCTCCTCTTCACACACATATGCTACTCTGACAATACGGGACAATGGGAGCCACTTGAAGTGAAGCTGGAGTTGACTTGGGGAGCTACCCCCGTGAGGCTATTGTTAGTGTTAAGCATTGTTACGCCAACAATAACCCTGCTGGGGAAAGACTAAAAGTTTTCATTCCTTATGAAAGAAGAGGAGAAAGAGGAGGAGTAAAGCCCCCTATTGGAACTGTATGAATCCAAAAGGCTTTTGTTCTTAGTGGTGGGGAAACATTTCTCCAGAAGTAGCAGATTGGAGGGTAGTCCTCTATGCACAGTGTGATGAGCCTGAGTAGGGTCTGTGTGAGACTGTGGTCCTGGCTGCAGTGCAGAAGAGATGAGCTAGTCCACACAATCAGTTCTACATGTAGACATCATAACTGTCCCTTCTGAGCTGTTTGATTACTGTCGCCACCTCACTACATGCCTGATTTCAATGCATTTTATATCACTCAAGTTGAAATTCCCACACAACTCCCATCTTTATTCACTAGCCTGTATTCATCAACCCAACTCTTATGATACATTCAGGGACACAAGCTGACTAAGACTGAATATGTCATAGGTAAGGCCAGGACCTTTCTGGACCACGTGACCTGATAGGAAGAACTCAGGGTCCCATGGTCTTAATTTGGACAGCAGGAGTGGACAGAAGCCACACTGTGATAGTGACCTGAGGATCCCGCCTGGGACGTCGTTCCCTCTAGCTTGGGGTGGTGACACCACATGGTAGAAGTGTGTTTGACCTAAGGCTTGTCTGTTACAACAGATGTCCATCACTAATCAATGTCATTACTTTGTCCTGTACGGACAGGGCCCTTGGGGGTCTCCCTCTAATACAATGATATATAATTATTCAAATCAAATCAAATTAGGGAGAAGATGGAGTACGCCAAGGTCCGCTCTGATCAATATGATGGGTAGGGGTGGAGGAGTAGAGGAGTGAAGGGGCTAGTGTTCTATGATGGCGACCTTGTCTTGTCTCCTCTGCAGACGTTGGTGACCTTTAACTCAAACTCTGTGAAAGGCTAGAGTCCGACTCACCATTTATCTCCCCTTCACTGACTGCAACCCAGACCAGACTGGCGACCTCAGAGTTAGGAATTAAATTGGTTTGTCTGTCTACTTCATCAATGTTGTGTTTTAATTGTGCCAATGAAGCTAGATGAACCAGGCCAGTCTGTTGCTACCAAAGCCACAGCAGCTCATAGAGCAGTCATCTGCCATTGCATCTTATTTTACCAGAAGATTTAAAAGGCTTTATAATCCCTTCAGAAGTGGTTAGACATTCACTTCTAAATGAGAAAACCTCTAGTTAACAATGAATGGCGGAAGTGTTTTCCCTCATCTCTTTGCTGTGGTAAGGAGCATTTCAATCTGAGTCCTTTAAGGTGAAAAGAGGGAAACTGACTTTAATTACACTCAAAGACAATTCAGCTCCCCCACTCGAAACATTAGTTGTATCTTTCTGATGTTTTTAGTTGTGTTCTGTTTGGTTATTTTGTATTCCTAAACTCCTGTACATTCTCTAGTCTCAAGGACCCACTTTTTAACAGTCTCAAGTCACAAACAGATGACATGTCAGCTGCACTAATTTGCAACTCCCCCTCATTTACATTCTCCACTGTGTGAATGTTGTGCAAATAAAGGGATGTTCCTTGCATATACTGCATAGCTATTCAGTGAAGTGATAGTTCTGCCCAATGTTCTCTGGCACTGCTTTCCTTTTAGAATGCAAAAACAGTGATCAACACCATATTAAAAGCTTGCTTATCACTTTTCACCCATTTTTGGGCAATCAACTGAACACCCCATTTATCTGGCATGGACACGTATGACATACTGTATCTTGATAGGTTATGCTTTTTTAAAGAGTGGGACATTTTTTAATTAAACCAGTTGGTTCATCAGATTAAATCAATATTTTAAGTTAAGACTTCCAGTGAGCGTTGGTTTTTCATTTCTATACTATACCAGAAACCTCTCTGTGCCTCTGCAGTGCGTAGATGGTTGGGGTCACACTGGCAGATGGGGTGTGGAGGGTAGGACCAACTAACCAACGTTTTGCATCAGGGTTAGCACATGCCCATCTTCACCACAGTATAACCAATATTGGTTATTGATCATAGAGATTATATGCATCACTAAAACAAGAGGCACACAGAGACATCTGCCCTGCAAAGACACACGCCACCCTTCACTCAGAACTCTCCATCTGAGACTGAACCAAGCTGTTCCGCAATATGATTTCGAACACATCATTGACTCAAAAGGTTAAATTATGGATGCAAAGAAAAGGTTTATGTTTTTCAAAAGCAAGTTAATGACCATTGCAGTACTGTATAGCCTAAATATAATTTACATGATCGACAACAGCCATCTTCTCATCCACTCTGTAATTGTTCTATCATATGGATACTTCAATAGAGGTTACATTATACTCAAAACCACAGAAAATGTCATCCATAGGGATTTGCTTCTCTAAAATACCTATCAATTGTTGTGGTTTTAATGTGTAGCTTTAACTGGGCGTGTCCGTGTATGCTAATGAACCTCGGGTTTACTCGGATCTAGCACTGCAGATATCTACTCCCTACTTTATCATCTTCACACTGGCGCGAAAAACGCTCTGTGTGGCTTCTATTTACCAGACTGTAAGTGGAGTCAATTGCACCACTTTTTCCACACTCCACTGCTGAAATAAATACCGAACTTTTAAACTTTGTTTTCATACATTTCGTTGGGAGTGACCTCTTTTACGGTTTTACTTATTTTTTTTGATGAGGAGTTCAAACTACTAGCTAGCATACCAGCTGATACGGAGTAGACACCCATGCCGGAATTTGCGGATTGTGAGCCTAGATAAACCGGTGAGTGTTATAGACAACTAATCTAGCTACCTAGCGTAATGAAGAGAATATGGAATTGTATTTCTCTAAGAATAAGTAGTTGCTACCCATTCCCTTTTAACATCCATACAAGGCGAATATAGCCGACTTTAGTGAAGTAGCCTAGCCTACATTGTTTTGTCTGAATGCACGGCTGCCTGAGACGGCGCTTTCAGCATTTAATGTCACCCGACAGCGCATCTACAGAACATTTTAAGTCTCTGCTTAATGGCCAATTATGCAATCACCTGTAAGGAATTGTGCAAAAGTCTTATAAAAAAAAAAAAGAAGCTTTATTTAACTAGGCAAGTCAGTTAAGAACAAATTCTTATTTACACCGATCAAACCCTGACGATGCTGGGCCAATTGTGCGCCGCCCTATGGGACTCCCAATCACGGCCGGTTGTGATACAGCCTGGAATCGAACCAGGGGGTCTGTAGTGACGCCTCAAGCACTGAGATGCAGTGCCTTAGACCGCTGCGCCACTCGGGAGCTCATTGCTTGCATTGTCGAAGGTTGAACCGGAGCATAAAACTAGATTACGTAGCTAATAACCTTGCCATGTCTGGACAGTCTATCAATGCAAAGCGCCCACAAGATGAAATCAATTATTAATTTAGTCCCATTTGTAGACAGCACCAGGCTAAGATTAGAACAAGGGTGAAATTGAGGGGGTTGAACCGTAGATGGGGTCCCAGGGATTGACATGATTTATTATACCTCCCTTAAGTGGAAGACCCCCCCTCCCCCGTTTCACATTTTGCCATGAGGATGATAAATCATTTTCCAGTTTTAAAGTAACTTTCCAGTGAAAATCTCACTTTTAAATGTTCGTATGCTGTTAACTCATACCCAAATAATGTTGACCATTCTATACTCGTATTTGTGGCCAAAGTAATAAATTGGAGGGGGAAAAAACACCACCTCAAACTTGTATCTCAAAGAGACCGTTTCAAACATGCTTGCTATTTCCTCATTGAGGATGCCAAGTATGAATATGTTATGACCACTATACGCCCACACCGTTCTGTTGTTGGGGTACGCCCACACTATTACAACACAGAACAGCTGCTTTCAACATACTTAATTAAAGTTTTGGGGAAATGACTATTTCACTCATATGGTAGTTCATTATAGGTCATATTTCATAGGAATCTGGAAACACTAGACAATTACTTTTATATTATAGTAATTTAGCAGATGTTGTTGTCCAGAGCGACTTACAGGAGCAATTAGGGTTAATTGCCTTGCTCAAGGGCACATCGGCAGATTTTTCACCTATTCAGCTCGGGGATTTGAACCAGCGACCTTTCAGTTACTGGCCCAATGCTCTTAACCGCTAAAGGTAGACTTTGGGCAAAACTGCCAAAATAACTGCTTTAAACTGTATTGCTGATCAATGCACCATCATACCAGGTCATTTTAATGATTAAAAACATTTTAAATAAATTATTGGACAGGGACGAATCGTCCTGTTCTGAATATTGCATGCCTCCCCCGTGGCAATTTCGCATGTGGATTAGAATGCACTGTTGCAATGTTTAAAGTACCTATTGATGATTGCAGAGCCATGTTTAAATGCAGTCTTGGAATGGAAATTGATGATCCTTATGTAAAGATTATTTATTGTGAATCCTAAATATTGTCTAGATTAGAAAAGTAATTCAGCCCAAATCTTTAAAGAATAGGACTAATGCACTACTTCTGAATTGCTTCTTCAGGTCGGGTAAAGATTTTCTCAACGATCAGTCGTGTGATTATCCATGCTTGGAATAAACTCAAGAGCATCGCGTTGTGACAGCTGGGAGATGGAGTACGACTGCTATCAGCACTATTTCTTAGATGACATTGACAAAGAGGAGGATTTCTACAAGTCAACCGCACCAAGTGAGGACATATGGAAAAAGTTTGAGCTATTGCCCACCCCTCCCATGTCTCCTACCAGGACACTCAGCGGTGGTACCTTGTACTTTACCCCTGGAGACAAGCTCGGCTGGCTGTCCAAGGTCTTGGGTCAGGACGATGAGTACGAGGGACCTGGCACCGAGGAGCTTTTTGGGAACATGAGTTCCATTATTATCCAGGACTGCATGTGGAGTAGTTTCTCGGCCAGTCAGCACTTGGAGAAAGTCAATGAGCGCCTGTCAGCTGCAGCCCAATCTCGTCTCTCCCCACCAGCACCCCAGAACGTTGTGACTGTGAGTGCCAGCAAAGCTCAGTGCACCCCGCTGACCCCACCTGAATCTCCACTGCCCAGCACCGTGGCAACAGAATGTGTTGACCCGGCAACTGTGCTCACCTTCCCAACCATCAGCTGTAGGAAACCGGCATCATCGGGCTCTGAGTCTCGCTCTGATTCCTCTGGTAAGAAACTGACCATGCAGTAAACTAATTCACCTCTGCTAGATGTTTCCCTCTCAATGTGTCAAGGGGATGCAGCCAGGGAAACTCCCACACTAGGCTGGATGTTGAATTTTGCTGAGTCAAAGTATTCAGCTTTACTTAAGCCCTTATCTTGAGCACAAACCATTATCTCTGTGTTTCTCACTCTCAAAGGAATGTCACTTTTCCACATTCAATATTTGTAAACGGTTGCCGCAAATGCTTTGGTCCCAGGCGCAGGCCTAGTAAAAATAAATGTTTTCCCCCCACATGCTTTGCACACCGATTTTGGGGTATTTCTGTCCTAGAATTGCATGACAATTTAAGTGTTGTAGGGGCGGGAGATGGGGTACTTGGGGATGTTATTACATGGCGTCAGACCGTATAAGAAACTATTTCCTATTGCTTAAACTCCTCTGTGCAATGATGTGTGGTTGTTGTTTCTTTTGATGGAACAGACGATGATGATGTGATTGATGTGGTGACTGTGGAGAGCCGAGCCCGACTGGTTGGCAGCCGTAAGCCTGTGACCATCACTGTCCGAGCTGACCCATGCCCAAAGCGTTTCCACATGTCTGTGCACCGGCAGCAGCACAACTACGCAGCCCCTTCCCCTGACAGCGACCCTGAGGATGATGAGGAACCACAGAGTAAACGGTCCTGTCCAGACTCCAGCCACCACCAGCAGCCAGACTCCCCAGCCTCCATCTCCCCCACAGCGTCCTCTGCAGACAGCCCCCAGAGCTCCGACGCTGAGGACACTGACCGCCGGAAGAACCACAACTTCCTAGAGCGGAAGAGGCGGAACGACCTTCGCTCTCGCTTTTTGGCCCTGCGGGACGTGATCCCGGGCCTGGTGGAGTCGGCCAAGACCCCCAAGGTGGCCATCCTGACCCAGGCGACAGAGTACCTTCTCCAGCTGCACAGCAGAGAGAAGCACCAGGCTCAGGAGAGGAAACGCCTCAAAGCCCGCCAGCAGCAGCTCCTCCGGAGGCTAGCCGATCTGAAACGCTCCTGAGGATAGAAACTAACTATGCAACAGACTCTTAACAAATAAACGGCCTCATTCTCAGAAGCCAATGACTATTCTCTGCCGCTTTCAAAAAGCTAGGACTTTTTATCAAACTAAATTCCTCATGCAAGAAAACTGTGAACTTCTCTGAAAATATATTCCTAATTCATTATGCTATGGACTTCTTTTAAAACTAAGTGGATCTCTCAGAGCCTGTGAACCCATGGTGGGGAGGCTGGCGGTAAGGACCTTTTTGTGTTTATTTATGTTTTCTCTCTGCACATTGAGTGATGACAAGGTGGTGGTGGACTAGATGAGACAGAAACATGTTGTGTTGTTGGTTCCTGGTGATATTGGAAGATTATGCTGTAATTAAACCAGAATGAAACTTACTTCCAAATGTCATGTCTCTTCTTGTTTGTCAGTTCAGTTCCTTGATAGCCTTGTCTGTTTATTTCTGTGATTAATAGTTCATGCACACTTGGATTTAAGTTTATTGGTGAAACACCGTAATGTGTACACAGGGAGTGACAAATGTTTTTGTTTTCTTAATGACTGATTTATTTTGATGTACAAATTGTTCTGTAAATAATAGCATATTGCTCTCAGTTCAGGAGACATGAATATTGCTCTTCTCTGAAACTGGCTTTAGAGCTTCTATTTTGTTAAAATGACAAAGTAGAACTGCTGTACTTTATAATTACACATGTCACTTTGAGATGCTATTTTCACTGCTTGTTCTTCTTGGGTTGAGTTTGACTTGTGTATACATGACCAGATCCATAAAATGTTGATACCATATTCCAAGAATTGTGATTTTGTTCTTTTGATGGTTCTTTCAGATTATATGGCAGCATAGTTACACTGCTTAAATTCGCTAGCATTTATTTTCTTAAAAGCAATCTAATGTAAAATCTGTAACTAAAAGTATTTATATTTTTAAACACAAGACTGAGCGTTAAAGAGAATCAGCATGACACAGTGACTAATGAATGCAAAAAGATTTTACAAAAGGGTTGTTGTATTGACTTTGAAGGTAGTATTTGTTTTACTTTGTCCCATGCTTAACTGTCATGATCTTGCCAGATTGAAGCATGCAGAAGCTTGGTCTAGATTTAGAGGGAGTGTGTCATTGATGTGTCCTTGAAATGTGTGATACCTCGGAGGATCCTCTCCTCTGCAGTTGCTGCTGCATGCAGGGCAACTGATGTGCTCTCAACTAGGTTACACACACAAACGGTATCTTTAGAACAGTCCCTGGGGTATGGAGAGAGGGTCTGTGTGTGAGCTGCTACTCTGGGCTGGTTCAGTCATCCTATTATAAGCAGTCATGTAGTGACTGAGAACCCTTGCTCTCTCTTCCCCTGCATGCATGGTAGAGAGTGGTTTGAACATTGACTGTAAAAGGGAGAGGTGCTGTGACTGGTCAAGTGGAGAAGCTGGTGTAAGAATGGAGCTCTCCCTGATTTCATAGTTTCCGATCAGTCAACATTTCTACACTTCTCTTAGGCAGGTAGTCTGAGGGAGAATTTGCGGTTGATCTGTACGTTTAAAGGCTCAGTGCAGTCAAAAACTAGATTTTCCTGTGTTGTGTGTATATACACTGAGTGTACAAAACATTAGGAACACGTCTTTCCATGACAGACTATCCAGGTGAAAGCTATGATCCCTTATTGATGTCACTTGTTAAATCCACGTCAATCAGTGTAGATGAAGGGAAGGAGACAGGCTAAAGAATAATTTTTAAGCCTTGAGATATGGATTGTGTGTGTGCCATTCAGAGCGTGAATGGTCAAGACAAAATATTTAAGTGCTTTGAACAGGGTATAGTAGTAGGTGCCAGCCGCACCGGTTTGAGTGTGTCATGAACTGCAACGCGGCTGGGTTTTTCATGCGCAACAGTTTCCCGTGTGTACAAAGAATGGTCCACCACCCAAAGGACATCCAGCCAACTTGACACAACTGTTAGTCAACATGGGCCAGCATCCCTGTGGAACGCTTTCAACACCTTGTAGAGTCCATTCCCTGACGAATTGAGGCTTTTCTGAGGGCAAAAGGGGGTGCAACTCAATATTAGGAAGGTGTTCCTAATGTTTTGTAAATTCCGTGTATATTTTCACACTGAGGTTGGAATAATACTGTGAAAATTATGATAATGCTCTTTTAGTGTAAGAGCTGTTTGAAAAGACTGCCTGAAATTTCTGCATGTTTTGGTGTAATGGAGCTTTGGCCTGCCTGATTACATTACCAGGCGGTAAACTAGTTAATAGACCAATAAAAAAGAGCATTCCAAACCTCCCTGACAATAACATCTAGTTTTCATTTTTCCACTCCCCACTCAGACCACTCCTAGCAAAATTCTTGCTTGAGAAATGGCTCTTTGCTAGGAAGCTATTTGTGTTTATTTTTGACCATTTTAATTGATGTATGAAAAATGTATGCACTCACTAACTGTAAGTCGCTCTGGATAAGAGCGTCTGCTAAATGACTAAAATGTAAAAATGTAAAACAATCTCAGTAAGGTTTTATGATTTGATATTGAGATGAAAACGGCTGCATTGGACCTTTAAGGCCCGTCAGCTTTTGTATGTTTTGTGAAGAGCCAGTTGGCACCTGGTCCTTTGTTCTTCCACCCATAAAGTGTAGCTAGCTGTCGCGTGCTATCCTGCCATCTCACACAGCTGGTACTGTTCTTGTGTGCTTGAGAAGCACTTAGCTATGCATCCAAGGCCAATTAGCACCTAGATCTCGTTAGCGTAAGAAGGTGGAACAGTCTTCTGCACTGGTGCAGGTTGCTTTGATTCTTGATTTAGCCTATAACTAGGGCCCACATAAAGAATTCTGAAGCAATAATTTGAATGTCTTCCTCAGTGTTGAGAAAGAAGTAACACAGGCTGCCATTGGTGATGTCAGTAACCTGTCTGAACAGGAGCTCAGTGAATGTCTGGATTTTAAGAATTAGGATTATTCGATTATCAGTTGATAGAGCAGTCAGCCTTACCCGTCGTACCTCAGCCCTTTGTCCCACTGTTGAAGGTTGGTAGTTAACCTGCATTCACTGAGCCCTATCTGAGCCCTAGGGGCATCCTGTCTCTGTCCCCATTTAGCTGTGAATGTTTTCTCTAAAGGCTTGCTCAACGAGGTAGAACGCTCGAGATCATTTCAGTTAGAAATGCATTGCATAGAGCTGCTGCAATTCTCTATTTCATATGGTTGTGAGTCTTTAGCCAACTCCCCTGACTATAATTGTCATGCCATACAGAATAAAGCACATACAGATCTGTGACCATGCTAATAGTAGATTGTGTCTGTTCCTGTGGTGTATGAATAACTGGCTTACATGTTTGGATTGTACAGGTTATAGTGCTTTACCATTAGAAAGGGTCATTATTTAACAGTAAACTATGAGATACTGCTGTGATTAGTGATCAGCAGCAGGTTTTGTGTGGTAATGTGGGTGTATATTTCTCAAGTCGAAGCATCCTGAGATCAGATAGCATGGTCTTGGATCAGATAGGAGCAACCTGCTCTGTGTGTTTCCTGTTCAGTAAGCTGTGCACCCAGAGAAATGCACTGAAAGCGTGTGAAAATAGTGTAATCTATACACTTTGGATACTCTCATTCATCCTTACAAAACTTTATGGGAAAGCAATATATTTTACTACAGAAACCACACTGTTGTTTCTGACAAAACAGTTGTGTGTTGCTTTAGTGGTTATGCACATTTTTATTTAACCTTTATTTAAACAGGTAAGCCAGTTGAGAACAAGTTCTCATTTACAACTACGACCTGGCCAAGATAAAGCAAAGCAGTGCGATAAAAACAACAACACAGAGTTACATATGGGGTAAAACAAAACATAAAGTCAAAAATACAACAGAAAATATATATACAGTGTGTGCAAATGTAGCAAGTTATGGAGGTAAGGCAATAAATAGGCCATAGTGCAAAATAATTACAATTAGTATTAACACTGGAATGATAGATGTGCAAGAGATGATGTGCAAATAGAGATACTGGGGTGCAAATGAGCAAAATACATAACAATTGCGGTAATGCATAAAGAAACTAATATGCAAACTACACAGCCCACAGTGTGTTTGTCTTTATTGAGAGTCACTGGAAGCGGTTTCCAAAAGGTACTGCACTACCCAATGATAGTAGTAACGATAATGAGTGAAAATGCAAGTGAAACACTGTCTGTTAAGAAATGTCAAGTGTGATCTTAAGAGTGTGTCTCTTTTCGTACGTAGCATCAGGATCTTTCCCATGCAGGAAGTGGTGATGTGAGAGGATCTCTTTGTCCCGAGACCTGCTCTGTTTTGTTGGGGCCCCTGATGGTTAAACTCCACCGGTTTGTCCAACTGGCTTTTTCCAGCTCGTCCAACTGGCTTTTCTGGTCTGAAGCCACTCCCACACAGCAACCGATGAAATGCTGCATGTGTGATCACTTCCACACAGATGTTCTGGAAGTGGCCCGGCATGTGTGTGTGTTCTTAACAATCATATGTGTTTCATTCTCACACATCTATGTTCTATGGTTATCCCCATTACAACCCAACTCTTTTAATCATTACAAACTGCATGTGTGTCAGTTCTCTCACGTGTCTGGTGTGAAGGCATTGATACTGTATGTCTGTGTGGGCATATCATGTATGTGTCATGGAGGCCTGTGTATCCTGAATCAGTGTGTATGTGATCTCTAGTGGTGGTCAGACCACAGTGTGTGTATGTCTGATCAGGGTGGGGCTGTGGAGAATTTATGATTTGGTCGGCCAGCTGACAGGGAACTGTCATCTTCCTGATTTATAGGTCCTTCCGTCAGCACACTCTCTATTTCCACCCCAGGAGGCTGCTGAGGGGAGGACGGCTCATAATAATAATAATAATAATAATATGCCATTTAGCAGACGCTTTTATCCAAAGCGACTTACAGTCATGCATGCATACATTTTTTGTGTATGGGTGGTCGCGGGGATCGAACCCACTACCTTGGCATTACAAGCGCCGTGCTCTACCAGCTGAGCTACAGAGGACCATAATGGCCGGAATGTAATGTATTTCATACAATTCCACTCATCCTGCTCCAGCCATTACCACGAGTCCACCTCGCCCCCCCCCCATCCCAATTTAAGGTGCCACCAACCTCTTGTGATTTCCACCGTGTTGAAAAGCAAGTATTCTCATTACACCATCTTACTCTACCTCATTACACCGTATTACTCCACTCCTGGACATTTATTCTCTAATTCTCTCTGTCTCAAATACGTGACCCTCGGATGTCACTATTACAGATTGATTCTGCTTCACCTCTCCTGCCACTACACTGTTAATCAGCACCATCTACTCATTCACTCCAGTCGACACAAACGCATGGACCATGTGCTGACGATGCCTATATAAATCAAGAATAGAGTTCAGCAAAGCAGCTCACATACAATATAATAGAGAATCTATGAGTGGGGGCTGACTTTGCGATGCTAAATGGTTGATTGAATGGCTGTTGTTAATTGACTATGTGTTGTTCATTGGATAATTGTGGTTAATTGTGCTCAATAGGATGATCAGGGCTGTGGCAGTGGGCTGGGATCAGAGAGGAGACAGTTTGAGAACAGAGGCACCTGTATGAAGCATCTCTGTGTCTGCTGTTTTGTCAATGGGTCAATAATATCCCAGCTCAGAGAGATCCCAACGCTGACGTTCTCAGAACAGCCAGATCAGTGTGTGTGTGTACACTACGCTGCAGGATAGCTTTCTGGGGAAGCAGACAGTCCTATATGATAAACAATATAGTTCTATACGCTACCCTCTGTGTGTATGTGTATATTTGACTGTCTCTGTGTGTGTGTGTGTGTGTGTGTGTGTGTGTGTGTGTGTGTGTGTGTATATGTTTCGCTCCATTGCGGCTCATTTTCACACAATTAATTACCCAAATAGATTATTTCCTCATCACTGAGCTGAATAGTAATTAGTCTGGTTAACCAAGTGCAGTAACGTTATCCCAACCGTCTCACAGCACAGCACAGAGAACAGTGGCTGAACAGGTCTGAGCACAGGTGATAATGCAGCTACAGTGGGGGAAAAAAGTATTTAGTCAGCCACCAATTGTGCAAGTTCTCCCACTTAAAAAGATGAGAGAGGCCTGTAATTTTCATCATAGGTACACGTCAACTATGACAGACAAAATGAGAAAAATAAATCCAGAAAATCACATTGTAGGATTTTTTATGAATTTATTTGCAAATTATGGTGGAAAATAAGTATTTGGTCAATAGCAAAAGTTTTATACCCTTTTATACCCTTTGTGTCACGAATTCCGCCGAGACTGCTCCTCCTCCTTGCTCGGGCAGGCTTCGGCGTTCGTCGTCCCCGGAGTACTAGCTACTACCGCTTGATGTCTCAATGTTTGTTTGGTCTTGTCTTGTTAGTGCACCTGTTTCGTGTTATGTATTGATTAGGTCACCTATACGTTTCCTTTAGTTTTGTTTGCAGTTGTGTGTGATTGTCCGCCTGTCCGTTGATGTATGGTATTTTGTTCTCGTATTGATAGTGTATTTATGCACTGTTTGCGTAATCGCTCGCCTCCAGTTTTGAGGCCCGTTATTTTGTATTTGTCCTGTTGACTAGTAAGTCGTTTTGACAGAGCTTCTGTGTCCTGCGCCTGACTCCAACACCGCATCCACATCAGCTTGTGACAGAATCACACACCTATACTATGGAGTCAGCAGGAGCAGCGGCGGCGACCGAGTCGCTGGAGGATCGGGTCAGCTGCCAGGACGCCAGGATCCAGCAACTCGGCTCCGCCATGCAAGAGGTGATGAACACCCTGCGCCGATGGGAAAGGGGAGGCGTGCCCACACCTCCTCCTACCTTACCACCACCATCGGCCAGCCCCACCAGACCAGCTCCGGAGTCCAGTGGGATTCGGCTCTCGCTCCCGAGGGCGTATGATGGCACCGCAGCCGGGTGTCAGGGGTTCCTCCTTCAGGTGGAACTCTACCTGGCCACCAGCATTTCCGCCCTCATCTCCTGTCTCTCCGGCAAGGCGTTGGAGTGGGCCAACGCCAAATGGAGGGGAATAGACGCCGCCACCATCAGCTACGCGGAGTTCTCCCGCCGCTTCAGGGCTGTGTTCGATCACCCTCCTGAGGGTAAAGCGGCGGGGGAGCGTCTGTTCCACCTCCGACAGGGGAAGAGGAGCGCACAGGAGTTCGCCCTGGATTTCCGGACTATAGCGGCGGATGCGGGGTGGAATGAGAGGGCCCTCATCGACCACTATCGGTGTAGCCTACGTGAGGACGTTCGACGAGAGCTGGCCTGCAGGGACACCACTCTATCCTTCGACCAGCTGGTGGACATGTCCATCCGTCTGGATACCCTGCTGGCCACCCGCGGACGTCCCGAGTTGGGGCCGTCCATTCCATCCCCCCAGCATCTCCGAGCCTAGCCCTATGGAGCTCGGGGTGCTGGCGCTAGAGAGAGGAGGAGAGAGAGCCCGAGGGGGGCCGGCCCCTGCACCAACTGTGGCCGTGGAGGACACACTGCGGCTAGGTGCTGGGGAGGGTCTCCAGGGAGTCGGGGCAACAGGTCACGCACTGGGAGAGTCATTCCAGGTGAGTAGGCGCCCCACTCACCCAGAGCTCTCTGTTGTTCACTTGGGTATACCTGTGGTATTTCCTCAGGTTGCATCTCATTCCCAGCATAAGGCGCTAGTCGATTCAGGCGCAGCTGGGAATTTTATTGATCGGGAAATGTTGTATTAAGTTAGGGATTCCCCTCCTGCCCGTTGATGCACCCTTCCCTGTCCATGCCCTAGATAGCCGCCCGTTGGGATCTGGGTTGATTAGGGAGGTCACAGCGCCACTAAAGATGAAGACGCAGGGGGGTCATGAGGAGATCATTCAGTTGTACCTGATCGACTCTCCTGCGTATCCCGTGGTGCTGGGGCTTCCTTGGTTAATCACCCATGACCCCACCATTTCGTGGCAACAGAGGGCTCTCAAGGAGTGGTATGACCAGTGTGTTGGGCGATGTTTAGGTGTTTCCGTTGGGGCGACCACGGTGGAGAGTCCGAACCAAGTGCCCGCAATGCACATTCCCCCTGAGTATGAGGATTTGGCACTCGTGTTCAGCAAGACTAGGGCGACGCGATTGCCACCTCATAGACAGGGAGATTGTGCGATAAACCTCCAGACAGGTGCGGCACTCCCGCTGGAGCCATGTGTATCCTCTGTCTCAAGAGGAGACGGCGGCTATGGAGACATACATAGCCGAGTCCCTGAGACAAGGATACATACGGTCCCCTCCACTTCCCCTGCGTCCTCGAGTTTCTTTTTGTGAAGAAGAAGGATGGAGGGTTGCGCCCCGTGTATTGATTATCGTAGTCTCAATCAGATCACGGTTAAATACAGTTACCCTCTTCCTCTGATTGCGAGTATGACTGAATCATTATGCGGAGCGCGTTTCTTCACAAAACTGGATCTCAGGAGCGCCTATAACTTGGTGCGCATTAGGGAGGGAGATGAATGGAAGACGGCATTTAGTACCACCTCAGGTCATTATGAGTATCTCGTCATGCCATACGGGTTAATGAATGCTCCTTCAGTCTTCCAATCATTCGTGGACGAGGTCTTCCGGGACCTGCATGGGCAGGGTGTGGTAGTGTACATTGACGACATCCTAGTGTACTCTTCTACACGAGCCGAGCATGTAGCCCTGGTGCGCCGAGTGTTGGGTAGGCTGTTGGAGCATGACTTGTATGACAAGGCAGAGAAATGTCTGTTTTTCCAGGAGTCCATCTCCTTCTTGTGTCATCGGTTGTCCGCGTCAGGGGTGAAGATGGAGATTGACCGTAGTGTCAGCCGTAGTAACTGGCAAACCCCAACCACTGTTAAAGAGGTGCAGCAGTTTTTGGGGTTTGCCAATTACTACCGGAGGTTTATCCGGGGTTTTGGACAGGTAGCAGCTCCTATTACTTCCCTGCTGAAGGGGGCCCGGTGCGTTTGCAGTGGTCGGCTGAAGCGGACAGGGCGTTTGGTAAACTGAAGGACCTGTTCACTTCGGCTCCGGTGCTGGGGCACCCGGACCCCGCTTTAGCGTTCCAGGTAGAGGTGGACGCGTCAGAGGCCGGGATTGGGGCAGTACTGTCGCAACGCTCAGGCACGCCTCCTAAGCTCCGTCCCTGCGCTTTTTATTCTAAAAAGCTCAGCCCGGCGGAACGTAATTATGACGTAGGGGACAGGGAGCTGTTAGCCGTGGTTCAAGCTCTAAAGGTGTGGAGGCATTGGCTTGAGGGGGCTCAACACCCTTTTCTCATTCTGACTGATCACCGTAACCTGGAGTACATCTGGGCAGCTAGGAGATTGAACCCTCGTCAGGCTAGGTGGAACATGTTTCTGACCCGGTTCGTGCTTAAGATAACCTACATCCCAGGGTCCCAGAACGGTAAGGCAGACGCCCTGTCCAGGCGGTATGACACAGAGGAGAGGTCCATTGAGCCCACTCCCATACTGCCGGAGTCTTGTCTGGTGGCACCGGTGGTATGGGAGGTCGATACGGAAATTGAGCGGGCGTTACGCACCGACCCTACTCCCCCAGAGTGTCCAGTGGGTCGGACGTACGTGCCGCTCGAGGTCCGTGATCGTCTCATTTATTGGGCTCATACGTCACCCTCCTCTGGCCGATCTCCACCGCAGTGAGGGTCCAGTATACGCACCTGGAGATCGAGTCTGGCTCTCGACTCGAAACCTGCCCCTTCGCCTGCCCTGCCGGAAGCTGGGTCGGCGGTTTGTGGGGCCATTTAAAGTCCTGAGGAGATTGAACGAGGTTTGCTACAAGTTACAACTGCCTAATGATTATCACATTAACCCCTCGTTCCATGTGTCTCTCCTCAGGCCGGTGGTAGCTGGTCCACTCCAGGACAATGAGATAAGAGAGACTCCTCCGCCCCCACTGGACATCGAGGGGGCTCCGGCGTACTCGGTCCGGTCCATCGTGGATTCGAGACGTCGGATGGGGGGTCTACAATATCTCGTGGATTGGGAGGGGTACGGCCCGGAGGAACGGTGCTGGGTGCCTATGAGGGACATTTTAGATCCATCCCTCCTGACTGAGTTCCACCGTAGTCATCCCACACGCCCTGCTCCGCGTCCTCCTGGCCGTCCCCGAGCCCGGGGTCAGCGCACGGCTGGAGCCGCGCGTCAAGGGGGGGGGTACTGTCACGAATTCCGCCGAGACTGCTCCTCCTCCTTGCTCGGGCAGGCTTCGGCGTTCGTCGTCCCCGGAGTACTTGCTACTACCGCTTGATGTCTCAATGTTTGTTTGGTCTTGTCTTGTTAGTGCACCTGTTTCGTGTTATGTATTGATTAGGTCACCTATAAGTTTCCTTTAGTTTTGTTTGCAGTTGTGTGTGATTGTCCGCCTGTCCGTTGATGTATGGTATTTTGTTCTCGTATTGATAGTGTATTTATGCACTGTTTGCGTAATCGCTCGCCTCCAGTTTTGAGGCCCGTTATTTTGTATTTGTCCTGTTGACTAGTAAGTCGTTTTGACTGAGCTTCTGTGTCCTGCGCCTGACTCCAACACTGCATCCACATCAGCTTGTGACACTTTGTTGGCAATGACACAGGTCAAATATTTTCTGTAAGTCTTCACAAGGTTTTCACACACTGTTGCTGGTATTTTGGCCCATTCCTCCATGCAGATCTCCTCTAGAGCAGTGATGTTTTGGGGCTGTTGCTGGGCAACACGGACTTTCAACTCCCTCCAAAGATTTTCTATGGGGTTGAGATCTGGAGACTGGCTAGGCCACTCCAGGACCTTGAAATGCTTCTTACGAAGCCACTCCTTCGTTGCCTGGGCGGTGTGTTTGGGATCATTGTCATGCTGAAAGACCCAGCCACGTTTCATCTTCAATGCCCTTGCTTATGGAAGGAGGTTTTCACTCAAAATCTCAAGATACATGGCCCCATTCATTCTTTCCTTTACACGGATCAGTCGTCCTGGTCCCTTTGCAGAAAAACAGCCCCAAAGCATGATGTTTCCACCCCCATGCTTCACAGTAGGTATGGTGTTCTTTGGATGCAACTCAGCATTCTTTGTCTTCCAAACACGATGAGTTGAGTTTTTACCAAAAAGTTCTATTTTGGTTTCATCTGACCATATGACATTCTCCCAATCCTCTTCTGGATCATCAAAATGCACTCTAGCAAACTCCAGACGGGCCTGGACATGTACTGGCTTAAGCAGGGGGACACGTCTGGCAGGTCATTCACTAGGTCCCCCCGTGTGGTTCTGGGATTTTTGCTCACCGTTCTTGTGATCATTTTGACCCCACGGGGTGAGATCTTGCATGGAGCCCCAGATCGAGGGAGATTATCAGTGGTCTTGTATGTCTTCCATTTCCTAATAATTGCTCCCACAGTTGATTTCTTCAAACCAAGCTGCTTACCTATTGCAGATTCAGTCCTCCCAGCCTGGTGCAGGTCTACAATTTTGTTTCTGGTGTCCTTTGACAGCTCTTTGGTCTTGGCCATAGTGGAGTTTGGAGTGTGACTGTTTGAGGTTGTGGACAGGTGTCTTTTATACTGATAACAAGTTCAAACAGGTGCCATTAATACAGGTAACGAGTGGAGGACAGAGGAGCCTCTTAAAGAAGAAGTTACAGGTCTGTGAGAGCCAGAAATCTTGCTTGTTTGTAGGTGACCAAATACTTATTTTCCACCATAATTTGCAAATAAATTCATAAAAAATCCTACAATGTGATTTTCTGGATTTTTTCTCTCTCAATTTGTCTGTCATAGTTGACGTGTACCTATGATGAAAATTACAGGCCTCTCTCATCTTTTTAAGTGGGAGAACTTGCACAATTGGTGGCTGAATAAATACTTTTTTCCCCACTGTATATGATGAATCCTGACAGGTATCCACCATTATAAATGCAAATAATATAAAGCCCTTCTGGAGCCAGGAAAGCCGGTTTGACGATTGCAACACACCTCAGCTACGTATTAGGCTTTAACCCTATCAGTCCCGAGACCCCAGCAAAAATCGGCTTTTCATTTATCTCTTTAATTTATTCGCATGTCCAGTCCTTATATTTAGCCTCACAGTGAAGTGTTTTACCATTTTATTTTCAGGGCAACCAGGGCTACAAGTAGAACACAAAACAATTTGACATAAACAAATCAAATCACATTTTAGTTGTTTCATGCTTCGTAGACACCAGGTGTAGACTATCAGTGACATGCTTATTTACAGGTCCTTTTCCAACAATGCAGAGTTAAAGATAAGATCAAAAATAAATAATACAAAATGGAAATAGTGACACATGGAATAAATACACAGTGGCATTCATGAGTTTTATTGAAAAATGTCAGCTTCGCCAATTATGTGAACTTATTACAGTATTATAGACACTATGTCCTAGGATTTCCTTTTAACTTCTAAGTAGAATAACCCCTTACCTTCTAACGACTCTTGTGTAGCTTTTGAGCATCAAAGAGCATAACACGGTACATGTGCGTATTTGTGAGAGTCTCAGCTTTTCATAAATAGATTAATAGCTCTACAGACGTTTCTGTAAAAAAAATACCTGGCCCCTTCAGAATCCGCCCCGCTCTATATCAGTCCCCGTTAATCACACCAACGGATGCATCTCCATTCTTGTCGATGAAAGTTTCATAACATACCCTCCTTCAGCTATCATGGTGAGGAATCTCATACCTCTGCACTTTAAGACAGAGAGATATTGGGCCATGTTATTTCAGCCATGTTAACTCATTACATTCCCCTGTATTCTTCTCACTGGCCTGGTTATGCAGGGTTTACATAGTAACTCAGAGAGGAAGCCGACCATAAACACACAATAGCACAGGTTTATGACCTAGGTCTGGTTGAAACTGTCTGACCTACAGTGCCTTTTTTTCCTATTTTTTTTCATACTGGCCCCCCGTGGGAATCGAACCCACAACCCTGGCGTTGCAAACGCCATGCTCTACCAACTGAGCTACATCCCTGCCGGCCATTCCCTCCCCTACCCTGGACGACGCTGGGCCAATTGTGCGCCGCCCCATGGGTCTCCGGTCGCGGCCGGCTATGACAGAGCCTGGCAGAGTCTGTATGATATGATGGTTACTTAAGGCAAAAACGAAAGTAGGGTGAGTGGTCAGCGTAGAGGGGTAGGTGTATGATGCGAACGTTTAGCAACCCAAAGTTTGCGAGTTCGATCTCATCACAGACAACTTTAGCATTTTTGCTAATTAGCAACTTTTTTACTACTTACTACTTTTTAGATACTTTGCAACTACTTAGCATGTTAGCTAACCCTTCCCCTAACCCTAACCTCAACCTTAACCCTTTTAGCTAACCCTTCCCCTAACCCTAACCTTAACCCTTTAACCTAACTCCTAAACTTAACCCTAACTCCTAGCCTTGCTAACGTTAGCCAGCTAGCTAACGTTAGCCACTTAGCTAGAATTCGTAACATATCATACGTTTTGCAAATTTATAACAACTAGTACATTTTGTCAATTTGTAACATATTGTACGTTTTGCAATTTTTAAAAATATAATACTAATTATAATTTGTAACATATCATTTGAAATGGGTGATGGAAAATCACAAATTAAATCATACCATACGAAACGTAACATATCATACTAAATGGATTATCTCTGATTTATGTCGAGAATAATACGAAATGCTCTGAGACAAGGTTGATGTTCCTGAGTGTCTGTTACAGTTAGGACATAAATCTACTTGAAAATCTATTAGAAGACCTGAAAATGGTTTTCTAGCAATGATAAACAACCAATTTGACAGAGCTTGAAGAATTTTGAAAATAATAATGGGCAGATGTTGCACAATCCAGGTGTGGAAAGCTCTTAGAGACTTAACCAGAAAAACTCACAGCTGTAATCCCTGCCAAAGGTGCTTCTACAAAGTATTGACTCAAGGGTGTGAATACTTATGTAAATTAGACATTTCTGTATTTCATTTTCAATACATTTTGAAAATGTCTAAAAACATGTTTTCACTTTGTCAATATGGGGTGTTGTGTGTAGATGGGTGAGACAATATGTATTTAATCTATTTTGAATTCAGGCTGTAACACAACAAATTGTGGAATAAGTCAAGGGGTATGAATAGTTTATGAAGGCACTGTAGATGTTGTAAAACATGCTGCTTTGGTATTTTTATTAGTTTTTTAGTTTCTGTTTCCATTAATTAGATTATCTTTATGGTGCTGCAATCATGGTGCTGCAATTACCAATTTGACTGCCTGTCCCTTATACTTAATCTTATGTCTACTTTGAGTGTAAGATTGGAGGTCTTCTGGGACTTTGTGTTTTGCAGTTCCTTTCCAGTAAAATAGCTTAAAAAATAGCCGTATTTCAACTGGAGAATGCAGAAAATATCGCTGGGTGGACCTACTTTCATTTCTGTATTACTCAACATCAAAACATTTCGGCACACACCCTTTCCCTTATTCTATTTTAAAGTGACTGAGATAGCAGTTAAGGGAGAGAGGAGAGGAGATTGTGCCTGTTTTACATGGATGCACTCACATGCGCATGCGCACACACACACACAAACATCCTGATTGCAGTCCTCCATCTCTCTCTCTCTCTGCCCACTGACCAACATTCCATCCTGGTTGTGTCACTAGAACTCTGTCTGGCCCCTGGCAGCCACTGTCCATCTGATCCTAATGAGGCCATGGGGCTGCAGTGGTACACACACACACACACAAACACATACACCCTGTTTGTTTCTCCATCTCTGATCCCATCTCCTTGTCTCCAGTCCCTTTATCTCACCAACAGGTTCTTCCTAATCTCCAGGTCCATATTTCTGTTATTCTGATCCTCTCTGATATACACTGAGTGTACAAAACATTAAGAACACCTGCTCTTTCCATGACATAGACTGACCAGGTGAAAGCTATGATCCCTTATTGATGTCACCTGTTTAATCCACTTCAATCAGTGTAGATGAAGGGGAGGTGACAGGTTAAAGAAGGATTTTTAAGCCTTGAGAAATGGATTGTGTATTTTATGTATTTTACCTTTATTTAACTAGGCAAGTCAGTTAAGAACAACTTCTTATTTACAATGACAGCCTACACCGGTCAAACCCGGACGACACTGGGCCATTTGTGCGCCGCCCTATGGGACTCCCAATCACGGCCAGTTGTGATACAGCCTGGAATCGAACCAGTGGGTCTGTAGTGGCACCTCAAGCACTGAGATGCAGTGCCTTAGACCACTGCGCCACTCGGGAGCCTTGTGTGTGTGCCATTCAGAGGGTGAATGGGCAAGACAAAATATTTAAGTGCCTTTGAACGGGGTATGGTAGTAGGTGCCAGGTGCACCGGTTTGAGTGTGTCAAGAACTCCAACGCTCAATAAGGGATCATACCTGGATTGACCTGGTCATCAGATTTGATTTGATTTAAGTGTGTCAAGAACTGCAACACTGCTGGTTTTTCACATTCAACAGTTTCCTGTGTGTATCAAGAATGGTTCACCACTCAAAGGACATCCAGCCAACTTGACACAACTGTGGGAAGCATTAGAGTCAACATGGGCCAGCATACCTGTGGAACGCTTTCGACACCTTGTAGATTCCATGCCCTGACGAATTAAGGCTGTTCTGAGGACAAAAGTGGGTGTAACTCAATATTAGGAAGGTGTTGATACTATGAAGTGGCAGTCCTGTCCTCTCAGCTTGTTTGTTTAATCTGGAGATAATCCTAACAACATAGCCATCTGTGCTCAGACAGTGCTGAGAATAATGATCCCGTCAAAAGGTCCCCAGACCTGGACAAGGAGTGTAGCACTACCTAGCCAGGGCCTGGTAGAACCCAGATTCACTCTGAACCAATCTGAGGGCTCCCAGAAAGCTGAAGTCAAGACAGGGTCACAGGGATCAAATTTCATCCCAGTTCCATATTCAAAGGGCAAGGTATGGCATTAGGAAAAATGTAGATGAATGTAAACACAACATGATAGTCAGTAGTGTTGTTGGAAGCATGCAGGAGTCAGAGGAGTAGGCCTACTGTAAATTGTCCTAGCAGTGACGTAAGAGTAGGTTTAGCACTTGTGATGTAGGCTAGCCATGGAGCTGAATGGTTGATCAGGGCTACAGGAGAGGGGGAACGGGGCCTCAGCTCTGACAGCTGGTCTATGACCCTCACCCTGGCAACGTTGCATACAGAATGCGTGAGAGGGTGTGTAGTGTGTTCTTGTGCATGTGTGAGTGAACTGTGAATACTAAGATTGATCTCTAGGGCTGTGGTTTTTATTTTGAAACCAAAATAAACACTGTATTACTCCCATACCACTTATTGGAACTAAATGTGCAAAATAGAGTTTAAACTTCTTTTGATTTTTCAACAAGCACCTTTGTATATGATGCTCTTATTACATATGTGACATAAATCTGACCTAACTCATGTTTTATTCTCTCTATATTTCCTCAATTGTTAAAGATGTACTCCAGCTATTTTACTTTTACTGTTGAAAAACAATATCCCAAGTATAAATACAGTGATGTACACAAAAATATGTTTTGATCAAAATTATTTTTTTTTGACTTCAAGGAGTAGGCCATTCATGGAGTTGGACTGATGTGATGTCATCAGGCACCCCCCTTCCTTGCAAGAACAATAGAGGAGCAATAGAGGACAAAAGAGGAAAGGCACAGCACCCCAATTGTGCCATGTCATTTTCATGTCATACCTGGACCATCTATTGAGATTAAGTTTTAAGTAAAGATTTAAGTAAAGCAGGTAATAAATGAGGTGAAAATGAGACTGGAGTGCCACTTTAACCTGTTGCTAGTTTTTAAACCAATCTGAAGCATCTCAGTGGAGAGCCGTTGCTGTGTCTGAATGCTTTGTCAGTAAGCAGATGTTTCTTTGTTCAGCTCCGCAGCGCTTCACAGTATAAAATTGCTTCAGTTGTAGTCGGGAGTCAGGAAACTTGCTGCATCTTTTGAATTTCGTCCCATTGAAGATCTCCCTCCCCCTGCACACCCTCAAGCTACTCAGAGGGGAATTAACCCTCCCCCACCACATTTAACCCCCTGCAGACCCCATAGTTGTCACAGAGGTTCTTTTTGGTCCCCCTGTTCTTTGTCCCTAATGAAGCGACAGCCAGACCCTAACTAATCAGTCTCTCTCTCCCCCCATCACCATGCACGCAATAGCTAATTCAACACCGATGGAGAGAGAGAGAGAGAGAAAGAGAGAGAAGGGGGGAAGAAAGAGATAGATGGACTGACAGACTAGAGAGAGAAGTGGGAGAACAGAGAGAGAGAGAGAGAGAGAGAGAACAAGTGAGTGAGCTCATGTCGGATACCAGATTTTGAATGTAAAGCCTGTAGATTGTTGTGCTCTCCTCTGGCCACCATTCCCAGTCGCTGTCTGTCCTGCCTCAGTGCACAACAGTCACACCTCTTTTTTTCCAACAGCAGCCAGGGCCGCCGGAAAACGTGTGGCGAGACGGCATTTGCCCCAGCACTTTTCAATCAGTTGTGGCAGCTCCACACCACTTTTGATTTAGTATAATAAAATATATTGATGCAAAATTTTAAAATAGATTTGCCTCATGATTTGCCAACTCGCACACAATTTCTCTGTTCTTCACGTTGGAGTTCTGCTACAGGCTGTGTGCATGTCTTGACCAAACAGATTCATGGAAATCGCAAGTCGTGCAGGCCGTGCACAATGCACAAAGCTGAAGACGCACTCTCTATTGATGAGACTATTACTGACTAAATAGACCTAGAAAAAACTATAACTAAACTAAAAAAAATTTTTTTTTCAGTTGACTAAAACGAGGCGAGACAAAATTATCGTTGTGACTAAATTCTGACTAATAACTGGACTGGACAAGAGTTTTTGAAGAGATTGAGAGCTTTTCAGTGATAAGCATAATTAATATTAGCAGCACAGATGCACAGCGCAGTTCTGTTCAGCAGTGGGAAGGACAGTCACACCCGGGAAACACAGCCTACATCAGCTGGTGAGCTGCGGGGGAGCAAGCGATGAGTGTGGGCAGACAGGCAGACAGGCTCTGCTCTGGCTCCGCCTCTGATTATAGCCTACACATTGCACAGGTGACTCTTTTGCTTCACCGCCAGCCTTCTAGTTAGCAACCCTTTGCCTGGTAAAGAAACAGAAGCTGCTTTACGAAATTAAAAACAATAGCAGCATTGAATAGTAAAACAACAGTCTAGCTATGTTTTTCTCTCCCATGCGTAGGCTATCTTCAAATTTGTAGTCTTGCTCAACCCTCCCACTTTTCCCACTGTATTTCATAGGGAATGGGAGATACCTAGTCAGTTGCACAACTGAATACATCGGAATCAGAGAGGTGCGGGGGGCTGCCTTAATCGGCATCATCGGCACCCAGGGAGCAATTGTTGTTAACTGCCTTGCTCAAGGGTAGAGCGATAGATTTTTCCACCTTGCTGGCTTTAGGATTCAAACCAACAACCTTTTGGTTACTGGCCCAAACACTCTTAACCACTAAGCTACCTGCCTAGCAGTTCTGTAGCTGTCACGACTTCCTCCGAAGCTGCCACATCTCCTTGTTCGGGCAGGCTTCGGTGTTCGTCGTCACTGGCCTTCTAGCCACTGCTGCTCCTCATCTCATCATTCCATTTGTTTTGTCTTGTTTATTACACCCACCTGGTTCATATCACCTCATCAGTACCTGTATAAGTGTTCCCTCTGCCCCCTTGTCTTTATGTGTGATTGTTTATTGTGGAGGATAGCGAAGCTCGGTGGAGCGCCGTGTATTTTGTATTGCCGGAATATTTCCCTGTGTGCCTTGTATTTTCCAGTGCGCCTGTGTTGCGCACTAGAGTGTTTGACGCATTTCTGCGTAACTCTGTATTTGCAGAACTGTGATGAGGTGTGAATGACGGAGTCAGGCGTAGGAGGTAAAACACCGAAATCCAGAGTTTATTCAGTGTACATGAATAAAGCGCAGCAAGCGTCAAAACTAAACTAGCACAAGGGGAAAATCCACCTTGGCTACATACAAGGAAAGAGTAGCTCAACCGAGCTACTCACTCTCACAATGAACAATCGCTCACAAAGGACAAGGGGGCAGAGGGGACACTTATACACAGACTAATGAGGGAATGAGTATCAGGTGTGTGTGATTGACAAAACAAGACACAACAAATGGAGTGATGATATATGGAGCGGTAGTGGCTAGTAAGCCGGTGGCGACGAACGCCGAAACCTGCCCGAGCAAGGAGAGGGGCAGCCTCAGCTGAATTCCAGACTTTTGACGTGAACTGGGGACCTCGTCAGACACTATATCCTCTGGTACCCCGTAGTGCCGGAAGACGTGTGTAAACAGGGCCTCCGCAGTTTGAAGAGCTGTGGGGAGACCGGGCAGAGGAAGGAGGCGGCAGGCCTTCGAAAAGCGGTCCACAACGACCAGGATGGTGGTGTTCCCTTGAGAGAGAGGCAGATCAGTTAAAAAATCTACACTCAAATGAGACCATGGTCGTTGTGGAACTGGTAAAGGTTTTAACTCACCCGCTGGGAGGTGCCTAGGTGCCTTACTCTGGGCGCACACTGAGCAGGAGGAAACATACACCCTCACGTCCTTAGCCAAGGTAGGCCACCAGTACTTTTCGGTCAGGCAGCGCACTGTACAACCGATACCTGGGTGACCAGAGGAGGGTGACGTGTGTGCCCAGTAGATCAGATGATCACGGATAAGCGCAGGCACGTACTACAGCCCAGCTGGACACTACGGTGGAGATGGATCTGTGCGAATGCATGAGTCTGGCAGTATAGGGGTATTGTCTCTGGGCCTCTCCTCTGTATCATACAGCCGGGACAGTGCGTCTGCCTTCACGTTCTTCGTACCCGGAATGTATGACAGTGTGAAATCAAACCGGGTGAAGAATAGGGCCCACCTGGCCTGGCGAGGGTTCAGCCTCCTCGCTGCCTGGATTTATTCCAGGTTAAGGTGGTCCGTCCAGACGAGGAATGGGTGTTTCGCCCCCTCGAGCCAATGTCTCCACACGGTCAGAGCTCGGACAACAGCCAACAGCTCCCGATCACCAACGCCGTAATAGTGGGTGAAGCTAAGGAAGCGCTGCACCTCCTTTACCGTGGTTGGAGTCGGCCAATTACGCACGGCTGCAATGCGGTCGCCCTCCATCTCCACACCTGTGGTAGAAATGCGGTATCCGAGGAAGGAGACGGACTGCTGGAAAAACATACACTTTTCTGCCTTAGCATAAAGGTAATTTTCCAACAGTCGGGCCAGTACTTTGCGAACCAGGGACACATGCTTGGCGTGTGTAGCGGAATACACCAAGATGTCATCGATGTAGACCACTACACCGCGACCAAGCATGTCCCGAAACACCTCGTTCACAAAGGACTGGAAGACTGAGGGAGCGTTCATCAAACCATAGGGCATCACCAGGTATTCATAATGCCCCGTGGTTGTGCTGAATGCTGTCTTCCACTCATCTCCCTCTCGGATACGCACCAGGTTGTACACACTCCTGAGATCTAATTTAGTGAAGAAGTGCGCTCCATGCAATGACAACCACTGATGGAATGAGGGGGAGAGGATAACTAATTCTAATCGTCTCCTTGTTCAGTGGTCGATAGTCAATGCACGGGTGCAGACCGCCGTCTTTCTTCTTCACAAAAAAGAAACTTGAGGAGGCGGTGAAGTGGAGGGACATATGTACCCCTGAAGCAGGGGCTCGGTGACGTATATCTCCATAGCCTCCGTCTCCGCCTGTGACAGGGGATACACATGACTCCTGGGAGGTACAGTGTCTACCCAAAGGTTTATTGCGCAATCCCCTGCCCGATGTGGTGGCAATTTAGTTGCTTTATTCTTGGAGAAAACTTGTGCCAGATCATGGTATTCGGGGGGAATACGCATGGTGGAGGCACCGTCTGGACTTTCCACCGTGGTTGCACCAACGGAAACACCCAGACACCTACCCTGACAATCTCGCGACCACCCCGTGAGAACCCTCTGTGGCCATGAGAAAGTGGGGTTGTGGAGTGCTAGCCACGGAATACCTAACACCACAGGGAAAGCAGGAGACTCAATAATGGAAAAAGTGACCTGCTCACAATGCGTCTCCTGTGTGATCATGGTGACTGGTACTGTGACTTCCTTTATCAACCCGGACCCTAATGGTCGACTATCAAGTGCTCTGATGGGGCGTGGAATGGATAGGGGAACTAATGAAATGCCTGGCGGCGTGCAAAAGTTTTATCCATAAAGTTCCCAGCTGCGCCTAAATCTACTAGCGCCTTACACTTGGGAACTCTCATGTAATCAGGGAAGTATATGGGTATGGTACAGTGCACAGCAGAGGGCTCTGAACAAGTGTGGGTGCTCAATACCTGGGGTGATGTGAGAGTGCCCTGTCGGCCGCCTCCTGACCCAAAAGAGCGCTGACGACAACGTGTGGTGGAATGTCCCTTCGTGCCATCCGATTGGCACTGGCGCTGTCGTCTTCCGCGCTCTCGGTGCGCGGTACCACCCAGCTCCATGAGCTTTGGATCCGCGTTGGTCGGGGTGGGAACAGGCAGACCTCCTCCAGGACGTCCTCTGGTTGCCAGCAGGTTATCCAGACGAATGGCCAAGTCCACCAGTTCAGTAAAAGACAAACTGGTGTCACGGCAGGCTAGCTCCCGTCGGACGTCCTCCCGTAGATGGCACCGGAACTGGTTGATCAGGGCTCGCTCGTTCCACCCGGATCCGGAACTCCAGCGCAAACTCCAGTACTGTCATCGTCCCCTGCCTCAAGTGGACCAGCTGCTCACCCGCCTCTCGACCCTCGGGCGGGTGATCGAAAACCACCCGAAATAGGCGGGCAAACTCCCTGTAGTCCTCCAACGTGGCTCCTCCTTCTCTCCAAACCGCGTTGGCCCACTCCAGGGCTTTCCCCGAGAGGCAGGAAATGAGGACGGACACCTGCCCTCGATCTGATGGTGCCGGCCTGACACTGGAGCAGTACAGCTCCAGTTGGAGAAGCAATCCCTGACATAGAGCCGGCATCCCACCGAACGCCCGTGGTCGAGATATCTGGATCCCTCCGGGTGCTGTGATGTAGGTGGCTGGATCCGGTTAGCCAGCTGGTCTCGACGGATCGGTTCCTCTTCTCTCCAGGCGTTGGACCACCTGAAGAACCCGATCCATCGCTTCCCCCAAGCTGGCTAGCATAGTGGAATGTTCCTGGACTCTTGCCACTATTCCAGGCATGCGCTCCTCTCCTGCTGACTCCATAGAGGTGAGTGATTCTGTGATGAGGTGTGAATGACGGAGTCAGGCGCAGGAGGTGAAACACCGAAATCCAGAGTTTATTCAGTGTACATGAATAAAGCGCAGCAAGCGTCAAAACGAAACTAGCACAAGGGAAAAATCCACCTTGGCTACATACAAGGAAAGAGTAGCTTAACCGAGCTACTCACTCTCACAATGAACAATCACTCACAAAGGACAAGGGGGCAGAGGGAACACTTATACACAGACTAATGAGGGAATGAGTACCAGGTGTGTGTGATTGACAAGACAAGACACAACAAATGGAGTGATGATAAATGGAGTGGTAGTGGCTAGTAAGCCGGTGACGACGAACGCCGAAACCTGCCCGAGCAAGGAGGGGCAGCCTCGGCTGAATTTGTGACAGGAACAAAGCCTGTTATTCTGTGATTTACCCTCCTGCGCCTGACTCCTTCGACATTACCTCATCACAGTAGCCAAAGTAGCCAAATCTCCCTCTTTTCCTCAAAGAAAATGGCTCGATTCTGACCCATAATACCGGCGCTACTTGCTAATATGTGCATTGGCAGGCCATATTTTACATTCATAAAGCATATCGGGTGCGGTGGCGCGTGCCTGTAATCCAAGCCACTGGGAGGCTGAGGTTGGCGGATCGAGTGAGCTGAGGAGCTCTGGGCTGTAGCGTGCTATGTCGAACGGGTGTCCACACTAAGTTCGGTATCGATATGGTGCTCCTGGGAGAGCCTGGGGTCACCAGGTCGCCTAAGAAGGGGTGCACCGGCCCAGGTCGGAAACGAAGCAGGTCAAAGCCCCCGTGCCGTCCAGTAGTGGGATAGCGCCTGTCAGTATGAAGATGTATGCATGTTTAGGCTACACCTTGTTCAGTCATGTTAACTCATTAGTTAGCTATAGCTAACAACCTGGGGCGCGTTCAGCAGGACGCACGGTTTTGGAATGTTAAAATATAAATATGCTATGTCGAACAAACATGCCTTTCTGACATGTTGAATAAGGAATAACATTGTCTCTATTCATGGGGTTTCTATCTGCAACGTTCAAGAATGTGGCCCTGGTACATTACCAGTAGCCTTTATGCAAACATTTGGTGGCACAGAAAGAAAGGAAAAGGGATAGCAAACTATTTATTGACTAAATTCCTCTTGCCATTACGCTATATCTGACTGGGTAAATCACTTTATTTTGAGTTAATGTGGACCCAGTGACTCAGACTTGAGCACTTGGACCAGGACTCGGACTTCAGCCATAGGGACTCGTGACTTGACCATTGGTGACTCGGACATGGACTCGGACTCAAGCACATGGGACTTGGGACTCGATTCGGACTCAAGGTTTAGTGACTCGACTACATCACTAGGCGAAATTGTCATTTATTCCCATTCAAAGTCATTAGCCCCCGTTCTACTTCTGGACATCAATGTGGCTGTGGAACGTTAAATGGCAATGACACAACCGAGTGATGGAGGTGCAAGCCATACTACTGTGCCAATACTTTGCGGCACCATTTGGTGATTGCGCTTCTCTCTCTCTCTCTCTCTCTCTCTCTCTCTCTCTCTCTCTCTCTCTCACACTCTCTCTTTCTCTTTGTGCTTGTGTGTGTCTGTTTGTTTTGTATGTAATGTGTAATATCTAAGTAGGCTGAATTAGGAATGTACATGGCCAGATAATTCTTATATAATATTATTCTTAAATATGTTTGTCATATTTCTGCTGTTTGTAAGAGAGTAGGATGTAATGCAGGACAATCTGTTGGTAAGACAAGGCTATGTATTTTTGTGCACATGTAAGTCAGTGATTTATGTTTACTGTAGGTTAATGAGGCAATACAAATGTGATGTGACTAAAATGAAAGGGTATTTAGTTGACTAAAATGGCCCACTGTTTTCGTCATTTTGACAATAACTAGACTAAAACATTATTCAAATGACAAAAATGTGACTACGGCTTAATGATATTTTAGTCAAAATGCTAGACTAAATCTAAAAAAAAGTGCTAAAATTAACCTGCATAAAGCAAGCTCAGCTCTGTGAGTTTTATTGTCCAATCATGTTGCTTTCTCTGTGTCTTGTATAGGAAACCTTCCCAGTCCTTCTTAAAAATATAATTAATATGAACAAGTACAAGGTTGCTGCAGTTTGACAGGGTTTTCATCCTCTCCCAGGCTCAACCCTACACCTCATCTAGATCTATTACTAAATAATGTGGTGATTGAGCAAGTTCAGGAGACTAATCTGCTGGGTGTAACCCTAGATAGCAAGCTGTCATGGTCAAAACATATAGACTCAATGGTTGCTAAAATGGGAAGAGGTCTGTCCATGATAAGGCGTGGCTCTGCTTTCTTGACATCTAAATCAACCAGGCAGGTCCTATGGGCCCTAGTTTTGTCGCACCTGGACTACTGTCCAGTTGTGTGGTCATGTGCGCCAAAGAAGGACATAGGAAAATTGCAGTTGGTCCAAAACAGAGCAGCACATAGATGTACACGAAGGGCGAATGTCAGTGGTATGCATGTCAATCTCTCCTGGCTTAAAGTTGAGGAGACATTAACTGCAACACTATCGGTCTTTGTGCGAGGTGTTGATGGGTTAAAGCAGTTGGTACACAGTTCAGACACTCATCGGTACCACACAAGACATGCAGCCAGAGGTCTCTTCACAGTCCCCAGGTCCAGAACAGAGGCTGGGAAACGCACAGTATTAAATAGAGCCATGACTACATGGAACACTCTGCCACCCCAGGTAACTCAAGCTAGCAATAAAACCTGATTTAAAAAACGGATAAAAGAACACCTTATGGCACAGACATTTTTATATATTTTGTATTGTATTATGTAGTGTATTATGTATTGTATTATGTAGTGTTATGTATTTCATGTATTTCATTTGTTGTGTTTTGTTTCCTGTTTGGATCCCAGTAAAAAGTAGCCGCCTAATTGGGGATCCTAATAAAATACTAAATACCAAAGGCCAGGAGTTTTTTTAAACCATGTGACTTGATTAGAAAAACTCTGGTCCCATCATAGCCCATATTAAACCCAGAATATTTTTTCTGCCACGCCACTATGGGACCTGTGGTGCCATCTCTGACAGTGGCTGCATGTGTGTGGTGCTGTAGAATCAGCCTGACCACTACAGCAATAATGTCACAGCACATCGCCTGCTTATGTAATAATCAATGTCCTCCTTTCCCCTCTCTGTCTCTGTCTGTGTCCGAGAGCTGCAGTGGTTGTGGTTCTAGCCCTTGGAAGTGGGAACAAAGAGGCAGCTCACACTTCCTGTTTTTGTATAGGGCCCCTCGGGAGGCAGGAAGTGATAGGGAAGTCTGGTCTGTAGTCTCTCTCTGCTGACTGTGGTGGTATCTCTAGACTAGTCTGTGCTCCAGAGAATGGCCTCTCTCAGAAAGTGGATTTTCAACACTTCTTGAGTCTGAGTGTGGTGTTATAACATGCCTATATAAACAAGGAAAGGTGTGTGTATGTGTGTATGGAGGGGGGTGTATTGGGGAGGAGCAAGAGGTGTAACCTAATTATCCTGCCTAAATACTAGCTAGAACAAAGAGAATGAATGAATAGACAGACTTGTGCAGTTATTTTGAGGGTTGATTAAGGTTAAGATCATTTGGCTTCTACCCTCAGGGATCTGTGTGTTTGTGTCTGTTTATGTGTGGGTGTGTGTGCGCGCTCTATCCTACTGTCTTTGTTCTGACCCTCCACTCATGCATGATTTAGTCCCCGCCCACTGGCCTACTGCTGTGAAAGAGTTTTATCTCTCTATCTGTCTCACGCCAAAACAAGGAGGGTGTGGGGCTGGGGCTATAGTATTTCTTTCTCTCTTTTTCTTCCCCTTCCTCCTAAGTGCTGCATTTGACATGTTGCCAGGGCAACCCGATTGCAGCAGGTAGAGAGAAGTAAATACGCTCCTTATTTGGTTCAGCTACTGCAGTCCCCCCTCTCACACAAGGATTTCCCGCCACCCCAGGGCGAGGAGCTGCCTGCTGTCGGCATAAAGAAGACTCACACCAAATGTCAGCGTAACTCATGCTGCGTTTATAACCAAAAAGGGAAGGTGGTAATTACCTGTTGTGAAGTCTTAAATACGAGTTGGGTGCATTCACGTTTTGAACAGGGAAATACCATCAAACATGATCATTAGAAGGCTTGTGATCATTTCCCTATTTTTTTGCCCATAAAAAGTAGCCTATATCCGGAGATGCTTTCACTTTTAATCAAAAGGAAGATGAGCAGAATCAATTTTTTATTAACAATTTGTATTTTGTTCTTACCATAAACAACAACAACTGCTGAATTTACTGCCATGCTTGCTGTCTTTTCTGTTGACAAATGGGATGATAGACGAATTTCCCAATGATAATTACCAGTTGGAGGGGCATTCACGTGGATTTTTCCCAGTTGTATGCTGGTAGTTATGAAATTACGAAACGTTGGAACGCAGCATTAAATCAGTGGGTGCTGCCTCCTCATCCTGTTAACCCCATACATCCCCAGAGCACTGTGAGCTTTTATAGAGATCACAAAGACTGAGGCTTTACTCTAAAATAGATACAGTGGATGGGTTCCTCTCTCTCTATCTTCAGAATGCCACTTCAAACTACTACAGTTCCTCACCCCTCTGAACATCCTTGTTTTGGGCATAATTAATTGTTAACATTTTTATTTAACCTTTATTTAACTAGGCAAGTCAGTTAAGAACAAATTCTTATTTACAATGCATTTTTCAGTTCTTACTGCTACATCATACACTGAAAGGCTGTAAATCATAATTTCATTTCTATAGCACCGTCATTTGCAGAGGACACCAGAAAGCATAGCATGTGATGTAATCATAATCATCAATTATCAATGTAAACCATACATTCTCAGGTTACAGACATTTTAGATTCACTTCTTCCAAATTCCCCCATTGTTCTTTCACATCCCCTCTGGATACTTTGGAATTTCACTTATCCATTGCTGCCCTCTAGTGGGGATAATGACCAAGCGTGAGGACCCCAAAAAAAGAGTCCTATGAAATTGAAGTCTTGTGTGTTGAACTTGTTATTTGAATGAAAGTTGCTGCAAGTGCACACAAACACCATGAACAATGTAAAACAGACTTTAAACATGAACAGGGTCACACAAAGTGCTTCTTGGTAGTCTTAAACAAATCTACTTTGAAACAAAAAACCTGTAGCATGTCAGATAAAGAGTTGAAATGTATGGAATTTTAAGTTTGTATCCCAATATTACATTTTATATACATCAGAGAAGACTGAAATATAACAAAAACCGTTTGACATAGAAACACCAGATTTTCTGAGTAAAAAACAAAGAAACTTTTATGAATTATGAAATTATGAACAATATTAATAACATTCCACCCATGAGGATACTAGAGGGCGATTTGGTCATTAGACTGCAGGAAAGGGATGTATTATGCTTTGCATCCCTGTAATTCAATACTAAGAAAGCTAAGTAAGTATTACATTTGGTTAAAAGTTAATATTCCTGAACATATAATCTGTATTATGTCCAATGTCCTTATAGTAATTTAATAAGACCAAATCTATAATATTTAGAATGAAAATAGCATAAAAAATGTGTTATGTGGTATGCAGATACTTTTTGTAATGAAGAAAGTATGTAAAGTTTCTCATTTATTTAACACACATGAGTTAAAAAAATATCAGATTTTTCTATGGTGGTCCTATACTTTTCTATGCCACAAATATGAATAATTTTCTAACAGGATTGTAAACGCCAACCCAGCCTGTAAACGTCTCCAGACAATCAATGAAGAGCCTCTGCGTCTATTCTCCAGACAGCCTGAAGGAGAGGGTCACAGCTCACATCAGGCCACATTATCCTGCTGCTGCTCACACGGAAGGATGGAAAATATTATTAACAGTGCATTCGGAAAGTATTCAGACCCCTTGACTTTTTCCACATTTTGTTGCGTTACAGCCTTATTCTAAAATGGATGAAATAAAATGTTTTGTCATCAATCTACACACAATACCCCACAATGACAAAGCGAAAACAGGTTTTTAGAAATGTTTGCTAATTTACTAAAAATAAACAACATAAATATCTTATTTACATAAGTATTCAGACCCTTTGCTATGAGACTCGAAATTGAGCTCAGGTGCATCCTGTTTCCATTGATCATCCTTGAGATGTTTCTACAACTTGATTGGAGTCCACCTGTTGTAAAATCAATTGATTGGACATGATTTGTGGTCCTCTGTAGCTCAATTGGTAGAGCATGGTGCTTGTAACGCCAGGGTAGTGGGTTCGATCCCCGGGACCACCCATACGTAAAAATGTATGCACACATGACTGTAAGTCGCTTTGGATAAAAGCGTCTGCTAAATGGCATTATATTATTGTTTGGAAAGGCACACACCTGTCTATATAAGGTCCCACAGTTGACAGTGCATGTCAGAGCAAAAACCAAGCCATGAGGTCAAAGGAATTGTCCGTAGAACTCCGAGACAGGATTGTGTCGAGGCACAGATCTGGGGAAGGGTACCAAAACATTTCTGCAGCATTGAAGGTCCCCAAGAACACAGTGGCCTCCATCATTCTTAAATGGAAGAAGTTTGGAACCACCAAGACTCTTCCTAGAGCTGGCCACCCGGCCAAACTGAGCAATCGGGGGACAAGGGCCTTGTTCAGGGAGGTGACCAAGAACCCGATGGTCACTCTGACAGAGCTCCAGAGTTCCTCTGTGGAGATGGGTGAACCTTCCAGAAGGACAACCATTTCTGCAGTACTTCACCAATCAGGCCTTTATGCTAGTGGCCAGACGGAAGCCACTCCTCAGTAAAAGGCACATGACAGCACACTTGGAGTTTGCCAAAAGGCACCTAAAGACTTTCAAACCATGAGAAACAACATTCTCTGGTCTGATGAAACCAAGATTGAACTCTTTGGCCTGAATGCCAAGCGTCACATCTGGAGGAAACCTGGCACCATCCCTACGGTGAAGTATGGTGGTGGCAACATCATGCTGTGAGGATGTTTTTCAGCAGCAGGGACTGGGAGACTAGTCAGGATCGAGGGAAAGATGAATGGAGCAGTACAGAGAGATCCTTGATGAAAACCTGCTCCAGAGTGCTCAGGACCTCAGACTGGGGCGAAGGTTCACCTTCCAGCAGGACAATGACCCTAAGCACACAGCCAAGACAATGCAGGAGTGGCTTCGGGACAAGTCTCTGAATGTCCTTGAGTGGCCCGCCAGAGTCTGGACTTGAACCCGTTCTAACATCTCTGGAGAGACCTGAAAATAGCTGTGCAGCGACGCTCCCCATCCAACCTGACAGAGCTTGAAAGGATCTGCAGAGAAGAATGGGAGAAACTCCCCAAATACAGGTGTGTCAAGCTTGTAGCGTCATACCCAAGAAGACTCGAGGCTGTAATCGCTGCCAAAGGTGCTTCAACAAAGTACTGAGTAAAGGGTCTGAATACTTATATAAATGTGATATGTCAGTATTTATTTTGTAATACATTTGCAAAAATGTCTAAAAACCTGTTTTTGCTTTGTCATTATGGGGTAGTGTGTAGATTGATGAGGGGGAAAAAAACGATTTAATCCATTTGAGAATAAGACTGCAATGGAAACAGGATGCACCTGAGCTCAATTTCGAGTCTCATAGCAAAGGGTCTGAATACTTATGTAAATAAGATATTTATGTTGTTTATTTTTAGTAAATTAGCAAACATTTCTAAAAACCTGTTTTCGCTTTGTCATTGTGGGGTATTGTGTGTAGATTGATGACAAAACATTTTATTTCATCCATTTTAGAATAAGGCTGTAACGCAACAAAATGTGGAAAAAGTCAAGGGGTCTGAATACTTTCCGAATGCACTGTAGATTCAATTTGTAACCATTCGAGAAATGTGTGTTTATGTGTTATGTACGGTTCAATCAGAGTATGTTAGGTAACCATCTCTGATACATCTGATAAATGAGTTGACGGTGCATCTGATAAAAAAAAATATTTATTAAGCCCTTTACAGGATGTCTGTGTAATATATCTTCCAGAAACTAGTAACAGATTGTACAGTAACTGCCTCTGTTGTGTTGAAACCATATAACCAACGCGGATATGGTTATCCATTTGTTCTCTTCAAAGCATTTTCCTGGGGCGTCTGCCTGCTTCTCTAACATAATTTATCAGGCTACACACATAGCCTGGACTCACAGCAGCCAATCAGCTTCCAGCGTGGGTGTCCCATCGTTGCTTAGTAACTGCTGCTGTGCCTTAATTCTATCAGTTGAGAGAGCTGCAGGGGTTGGGAAGAGAGGCAATAAGAAATCGTCATAGAATGCAGAGGGGAACAATGATCCAGTGACACCATTTCCCAGTCCACTAAGCAGGGAAAAGGAAAACGCCACTTAGCACTCAAGGACACTGGAATGGTGTGAGGGAAACCATGGGTAAAGATTGAACCTCCCTTTATTGAACCTGCCTCGAACCTGCCTTGAACCTGCCTGACTGTAGTAACACATCACATTAACATTTAAAGTTTAGCACAAGCCTCAGCTTTGGTGATCTCTGAAGGTTTTCATATATGTTCCAGTATCCCTATAGCTCAGTCTTCCCTATAGCTCTGCTCTGTCTATGTGTGCACGCGGTTGTGCAAATGTGTAAAAACATTTTTACATGGGTTTTATAGTAAAGACATGTAATTTAACTGTAGAAATATATTACCTTTTAATGTGCCATGAACACAACCAGTCATTATGTTTTCATCTGATTGTCAAACAAATCACATCAAAAAGTAGGTTACCTCAGCACGTTCATCCAAAATAATTCCAGCATCTGAACAGTGCACGGTGCACCTGCCAACTTTCCTTAAATTCGCAAGTGGCTGAAACTACTGTAACTCACCGGATAAAGCATCCGAGTGAGCGAAACAGCGCCCCTCTGTCTTACTACAGTATACAGTATGTAGCCCATGTACAGTATCGGATGCTGTCTGCCCAAAAGTGTATGCCATATTATTTTTGGCCTGACAGCATTAGATACATGGGCTACACATACCTCTGCCTCTGCATTGACGACGATGGCAGTATTACCAACAGCACCTGTCTTTTTACTAAAGAAATGCATTAATTTAGGTAATTTTTCTGTTAAAATGAAATCGTATTTATTTATTTATATTTTCTGTGCTCCGCTCTGAAACGCCTCAATGCTGCAGCTTAATTTCAATGAAAGTCATGTTTGCGATCATATTGCGTGAAACAATGCACAGGAACTCTGTCAGGGTGGAATAGTTCATTATGAACCAGTCCGTGGGTGATTAATGATACTTGTTTCTACTATTATGAGAAAAACATGGATTAAATTCATATTGATATGAAATACTGTATAGGTATGGAAATAAATGATTGCTCTATTATGAATTATTATTCGGCTGTATGGATTCATTACATTTTTTGTAGGCCTTTTTTTGTTAACAATGTGGTTGAGGGGACTCGAGCAGAGAGCATGGGGAGGCCTCAAGCAGATAAAAACTAAAAACGATTACTAGTATTATTATTTTTTATTATGCCCAGCTCACGAGGCCCCGTGATGATGTGAAGCCTGAGGCAATTGCCTCTTTTACCTAATGGTAAGTCCGCCACTGCATACATGCCTACTGTTAGGCACGCCTATTCATTTGGTGGGTGCTTATATGGCTGTGTTTACACAGGCAGCCAAATTCTGATATTTATTTTCCATTAATTGGTCTTTTGACCAATCACATCAGATCTTTTCACATCAGATGTTTTTCAGAGCTGATCTGATTGGTCAAAAGACCAATTTGTGAAAATGCAGCCTATTTGTCCTATTTCACACATGTAAATCAATAAAAATAAAATAAATTGGTCATTTAGCAGACGCTCTTATCCAGAGCGACTTACAGGAGCAATTAGGGTTAAGTGCCTTGCTCAAGGGCACATCGACAGATTTTTCACCTAGTCGGCTCGGGGATTAGAACCAGCGACCTTTCGGTTACTGGTACAACGCTCTTAACCACTAAGCTACCTGCCGCCCCAATTAATACGTACACGTGTGTATTAATTGGAAATGTGTGTATTAATTGAAAATGTGCTACATTATAAAGCGGGTAAAACAAATGTAATCAATAGTGTAATAACTTAAACCAATAATGTAATAACAACCTAAATTCACTCTCTTTCTTTAATGGAATGCATATTAAGTGTCACACACTTGAGGAACACTTTGCATTTGCACTACTTTAATTTATACGCCTCTATAGTCCTCTTATGAGCCTCACATATGGAAGTGTTACACCTTTTATCTTTCAGGTCAACCAGTACAAGAAACATTTTAATTAAACGTTTTCTTCACGGCTCCATTTGACATATGTTCTGGTCTTGTGTAGATATAACAAACTTTTGGGACTCTGTATTATCTGTAATATCTAAGTGTGTCGGAATTCCCCGTTTATGTCTGCTGGAAAACATGAGTATGGGCCCTCCAACATTAGCCCACTGGTTTAATGAACTGTCCAGTTACATTCCCTTAGTAAGATAAATTAAATAATATCAATTGAAAATATCAAGTAATATCAATTAAAATATTTGTTCTACAAACCAAAACCTGATGAAAAAAATTCATGAATAAGAATGATTAGATAATGCAAATCCAATTACCTAATGATGACTGTGAGTAAGTTGGTGTATGTGACAACAACCATGTCACAAGCCGTGCTAGAACTCCGGTCTCAGATGTGGAGAGCTGGGGGTAATACCCCTTAGCCACAGAGGAGGTGTAGTAGGACCCAAATGAAACACCCAAGGCAATACTCCAGGCCAGTAGATTTAATGTAAAAACAAAGGTTCTTCGCCATTCACAAATAGTCCAACAAAAGTTCTTCTCAGAAAGAGGTATGTTAACAAAACAGGAGGCAAAACAAAAATAACTCCACGAGGGGAGAAAAACAAACTAAAGATAACTTAGAAAACCTTACTTGGAAAGACACGGTGGAACAAAGCAGGAGACACATAGCCAGGACTCAATAACCAAGTGAGAAACAAGGGGAAAACACACAGCTAAAATACACAAGGGGAAACAAGGCACAGGTGACCTGGATCAAGCTAATTAGGACACACGAGGAAGAACTAAGGCAGAGGGGAACACAGATGACCTCTAGAGGCCCGGAGACAAACAGGAGGCAGGAAGCTGACAGGACCCCCTCCTCTAGGAACGACTCCTGACGTTCCTTCCAGAACACCCCGGCCCCCAGGGTGCGAAAATCTCGGATCAAACCTGGGTCCAGGATGTCCCTGGCTGGAACCCAGGAGCGCTCCTCTGGCCCGTAGCCCTCCCAGTCCACCAGATACTGCAGAGAGTTCTGGACCCTCCGGGAGTCCAGTATCCGGCGGACTGTGTAGGCTGGCTGGCCGTCAATGATCCTGGGAGGTGGCGGGGGTCTGCGTGGGGGGGCAAAAGGAGAAGACAAGACAGGTTTAAGGAGTGAAACATGGAAAGTGGGGTTAACTCTAAGGGAGCGAGGCAGAACCAAACGATACGAAACAGGGTTAACCTTTCTAGCAATGCGGAAAGGGCCGATGTATCTCTGGGAAAGCTTCTTGGATTCGACCCGGAGGGGCAGGTTCTTAGTGGCCAACCAAACTCTCTGACCAGCTCGGAAACTAGGGGCCGTCCGGCGGTGTCGATTAGCCTGACTTTGGTATCTCTGGGAGGTCCGAAGGAGGATACACCTGGCCTTCTTCCAGGTCCGCCTACAGCGTTGGACAAAGCGCTGGGCCGAGGGAACACCAACTTGCGCCTCTTCCTCTGGAAATAATGGAGGGTTGTAACCGGACTGGCATTTGAAGGGGGACAATCCGGTGGCTGAAGACTGGAGGGTGTTGTGGGCATATTCAGCCCAAATGATATAGGTGGCCCAAGACGTGGGATTACTGGCCGCCATACACCGCAGGGTGGTCTCCAGATCCTGATTAATCCGTTCCGTTTGGCCATTAGACTCTGGATGGAACCCTGACGATAGGCTGGCTGTGGCCCCAATAAGCCTGCAGAAGGCCCCCAAAACCGGGACGAGAATTGGGGACCTCGGTCAGAGACCACGTCCAGGGGGAATGCCAAATATCCGGAAGACATGGTTCATGAGGAGCTCAGCAGTCTCCTTAGCCGAGGGCAGCTTGGGCAGGGGAATAAACCGGGCAGCCTTAGAGAACCGGTCAACGATCACTAGGATGACGGTGTTGCCCTGGGATGGAGGAAGTCCCGTAACAAAGTCCAGAGAAAGGTGTGACCATGGCCTTCGAGGAATAGGTAAGGGATGGAGCAGTCCCTGGGGTCGCTGGCGCGTCGACTTTCCCTGGTTGCACACCGCTCAACATAGACCTGCACGTCCTTCTTGATGGACGGCCACCAAAACCGCCCGTCGGAGGAATTCCAGTGTGCGAGCACTGCCTGGATGGCATGTCAAGGGCGACTCATGACCCCACTGCAAGACGCGGGCCCCGAACAGAGAGAGGAACGTACAGGCGACCGGGCAGGACCACCGCCTGGATCGGGCTCATGGACAAGGGCTTCTCGTACCCCTCTTTCTAGTTCCCACTGAAGAGGTGCGACGATCCTAGACCTCGGAATAATCGATGCCAAGGGCTTCTCTTGTACCTCGGGAGAATAGGCTCGAGACAGGGCATCCGGCTTGACGTTCTTGGTGCCAGGTCGGTAAGACAGGAGGAACTGGAATCGATTAAAGAAAAGGGACCATCGTGCTTGCCGAGGGTTCATCCGCTTAGCCTGTTGGAGATATTCCAGGTTCTTGTGGTCTGTGAGAACCTGGAACGGGTGCTGAGCCCCCTCAAGCCAATGGCGCCACTCTTCCAAGGCCAGTTTTACTGCAAGCAACTCTAGATCCCCCACGTGGTAGTTGCGCTCGGCCTCAGACAGGCGGCGAGACATGAAGGCACAAGGGTGTAATCTCCCATCCTCACCCCTCTGTGACAGGACGGCTCCCACCCCCCACCTCTGAGGCGTCCACCTCCACCACGAAAGGTCTTTCTGGGTCAGGAGTCACCAGAATCGGAGCAGACGTGAAGCGGCGCTTGAGATCCTCGAAGGCCCCTGCTGCTTCCGGACCCCAGTGAACCTTGGTCCCTCCTCCCTTGGTAAGCGTCGTCAAGGGGGCTACCACTGAGCTGAAATTCTTGATGAACTTCCGATAGAAGTTAGAAAAGCCAATGAACCGTTGAACCTCCTTGACCGTGGCAGGTGTGGGCCAGCTGCGGACCGCTTCGACCTTCTTGGGATCCATCTCTAGGTGCCCGGGAGTGACAATAAACCCGAGAAACTGAGTCTGAGAAACATGAAATTCACACTTCTCAGGTTTAACATAGAGGTGATTGTCAAGGAGCCTCTGGAGAACCCGGCTAACATGCCCCTCATGCTCCTTCAGTGACCTCGAGAAGATGAGGATATCGTCCAGGTACACGAAGACGAACAGATTAAGCATATCCCGGAGAACATCATTAATCAGGGCTTGGAATACTGCGGGGGGCATTGGTGAGCCCGAACGGCATCACCCGATATTCATAGTGCCCCGTGGGCGTGTTGAACGCCGTCTTCCATTCGTCACCTTGCCGGATCCGCACGAGATGGTAAGCATTGCGGAGATCCAGTTTAGAAAAAATGGAAGCCCCTTGAAGCAGCTCAAAAGCAGTGGCCATGAGAGGAAGAGGATATCGATTCCGAACCGTGATCTTGTTGAGTCCCCGGTAATCAATACAAGGCCTAAGACCCCCGTCCTTCTTTTCAACAAAAAAGCCCGCCCCAGCCGGGGAAGTAGAGGCATGGATGAGGCCGGCTGCCAAGGACTCCTTAATGTAGGTGTCCATAGCTGCGTGCTCGGGGGAGGACAAGGAAAAGATCCGACCTCTAGGAGGGCAGCACCCAGGGAGTAGATCAATGGCACAGTCATACGTGCGATGAGGCGGTAAGGAAGTAGCCCGGGCCTTGCTGAACACAGCCTTGAACCGATGGTAAACACTGGGGACTAGGGAGACGTCAACAGACTCTTGAAACTGGGTACTAGGGGCTGAGGGACTCTGAAGCATGCAGGTGAGTTGGCAAGTGGGACCCCAGCTTAGAATGGTGCCAGTAGGCCAGTCGATCTGGGGATTATGTCTGCATAGCCAAGGGTGACCCAGGATAATAGGATACTCGGGAGAGTCAATGAGATAGAAGGTTTCCTCCTGCTGGTGTTGAGAGATGGTAAGTCGCAGGGACTGAGTCGCCTCTGTAACCTTACCTGGTTCCAGAGGTCTGCCATCTAAGGCTGTAACTGCCTGGGGATGAGGAAGTAGTTGGGTAGGGATCTCATCATTTCGGCCAGGAGTTGAGAATGTCTAGCCATCAGCTCCTCTTGTCGGCTGAGAACGGCTTCATGGCGCTGGAAAGAAGCCTCATGTCGAGTGATCACCGCCAACAGGTCCTGGGAACTGAGTGTTTCTGGGTCCATGATTGACTTGGTTATTCTGTCACAAGCCGTGCTAGAACTCCGGTCTCAGATGTGGAGAGCTGGGGGTAATACCCCTTAGCCACAGAGGAGGTGTAGTAGGACCCAAATGAAACACCCAAGGCAATACTCCAGGCCAGTAGATTTAATGTAAAAACAAAGGTTCTTCGCCATTCACAAATAGTCCAACAAAAGTTCTTCTCAGAAAGAGGTATGTTAACAAAACAGGAGGTAAAACAAAAATAACTCCACGAGGGGAGAAAAACAAACTAAAGATAACTTAGAAAACCTTACTTGGAAAGACACGGTGGAACAAAGCAGGAGACACATAGCCAGGACTCAATAACCAAGTGAGAAACAAGGGGAAAACACACAGCTAAAATACACAAGGGGAAACAAGGCACAGGTGACCTGGATCAAGCTAATTAGGACACACGAGGAAGAACTAAGGCAGAGGGGAACACAGATGACCTCTAGAGGCCCGGAGACAAACAGGAGGCAGGAAGCTGACAAACCAGAAGAATATTCAGCAGTAACAATTGTTGAAAATGTCTTGAATTGTTTCAAAGGCTTTTGTGCCTTAACAGTAACATTAAACAGCATCTTAGGAGGTGAAGCATTTGTTTGAAGTCAGGTTTAGAGCTATGATTTAGGAATGTGATTGGGTGTTTAGTCAGCTATTACTGAAGCATGACACTTTATATTCTCAAGAGAATAAAAAAAAGAGAGTGAATGTAGTTTTTAGTAAGTTTTTACGTTATTGGTTAAAGTTATAGCCAATACACTATTCCTTTTTTTTTTACCCACTTCATAATGTAACAATCAACGCATAATGTCATACATATTACATTATGCACAAAAGTGTTATTATGTTATGCATTCAGCATATTCATTACATTATTGGCAATTTATTACATTATCAGCATTTATTACATTACAGATGAAAAAGTTGTTATTATTAGCATCTATTAGATTATTGTAAGTTATTACATTATCAGTTGCTACACACCCTCAGAGATGTGGGGTCATAGCCAGGGTCAGCCATTATCAACGGCGACCCTGGAGCAATTAGGGTTAAGGGCCTTGCTCAAGGGCACATTGACAATGTTGGGGAAGCTACTCTGAACATATACACTAACGTTACCCTTAAGAAAAATATAGTTCACTACATCCAGACTACTTCATGAAAAATTATTATATGTAAATCTGAAATGTCATAAACTACAAATTGCAAGAACACACAGTTGTCACATGCATTAAATCAAATTAACGGAGTGATGCAGAATTCATATCCAGCAAAGGGTTAAGAAAGGGAGGAGGATGTAGGATGTCTAATAAAAACATTAGAGTGGGAGAGAGGGAGAGGGAGAGCACAACATCTATACGAATGATGCATGCCAAAAACAAGAAGGACAGTTTCAACAGCTAGCATTCTGCCTCTCTCCATCCATACAATATCTGTATTTTCTTCCTCCTCTGCTCTGAGCATTCAGCTGAGTGGTTGCACTGCCGGTCAGTCAGCTGCTCTCATCTCTGAGTGCACCGGGGATGATGGTGTAAATGAGTATAAGGCTACATGAGGACTCCGTAAGGACTGCCTGAGAGAGGGAGAGAGGTAAAGAGAAAGAGGGAGAGAAAGAGACAGCAAGAGAGGCAGTGAGGTACTCAGTGAGGACTGCCTGAGAGAGATAGAGGGAGAGAAAGAGACAGCAAGAGAGGCAGTAAGGTACTCAGTGAGGACTGCCTGAGAGAGATAGAGGGAAGAAGTGTGGGTGAAGCAATAAGAAAGGCAGAATGATGAGTGTAAACAATGGTGGGACGCTGACCGGCCAGGACACGGCACCCAACGGCACAGCAAGAGCATCCTGGGAAAGAACCAACACTCTGTCTAACCCATCCACCCCCACCAAGCATCTCAAATCGGTGAGTGTCAATGTGTCATGAGATGAGGAGAAAAATAATGAGAATCTCTCTCCCTCTCACACACACTTTCTCTATCTCTGTCTGTATTGTGAGGAGTTTGCATGCCTTGCTTTAGTGGGAAAAACTATTTAATATGCTAAGGGTACATGTTCAATGTTTGATATGTATCTGTTACCTGTCAATTAGTTCATTGAATGTAGGCTACTGTATATCCTTTCATGTGGCAATTACACTGACATTTAGAGCAAATAAGGAATCAGTTCCTTCATTTTTAAAACGTTTGTTAGATAATAGATAAGGATTTCATAATGCATTTGGGCAACTGTAGAAGAGAGTCCATCTGTTAACATGTCTGTCTGTAATGACACAAGTAGCCTACAGTCACCTGCTGCACTGAGTGATAGAAGACAGACACACTCATAACCTTATCTATGAGCCTGCCTGTGGGGGATGGGGGGGTTATTTCAAGCAGCCTAGCTGGCCAAATGATCAAATATGTCTCCATGTCCAATGGTTTGAAAGAATATATTGGTAGTAGAATTTAACTCTACATTTTGTCATAAAAGTGTACCAAAATAAAAGACAACAATTCCGTCTCTTTGAAGGGTCTGAGGGTTCAGTTGGTGGGGTCAGTTTTGCTTACCGTATGCTCGCTGTCAATGAAACAGGATGAAGTCTTTACAGACAAACACATTGTGACAACATCAAATGGGTCAACAAGGGACTGAATAATAGTTGAGTCCAGTTGTTCAGTATCGCAGACAGCACTCTGACAGGGTACCAGCAACGGCGGCGATATCTAACCTGCCAAATTTCAGAGAGGACAATGCATCGAAACGATACCGCTCCCACCACATGCAAGGGGCAGGGAGGGATCTTCTTTGTAAGTGAACTTATTTATTATCTCGAAAATCATTCAAAACTTTAGGTGACAGTAATTTAAAGAATATGTTTAACTCCACAATCTGCTTTCGGCCTTCTTGATATGAAGAAGTCTTTATTATTTTATCTCAGCGAAGTTGTCATAGGCTAGTAAATTGATTGATTATATGACAGATTATATCAGGTTACCACTTGGCTCTATCTGTCTTCAGGGCTGAGTTTTATAACAGAGACCTGTACAGAAGCTATTTGAAGCTGCAATAATGGCAATGTGCCTTATTGACTATAAAAGGCATGCTTACAAATTTGCCAGAGACAATTATTTTAGAAACTATTTAATAAAACAAGGCACAGAAATGTTAAACTGATGCAATACTAACACATCCATAAAACTGATTTTAGTGTTCAAATAAACTAAATGGAGAGAGAAAGTCAAGAACCAGTTAAAGGTGGTATTTTACTCGGGTTTGAACCACTAGAAAGGCAGTCAAAGGGTTAACAAGTGGCCGCCAATCTGGAATGTAGCTCTGCTTCATGTGTTATCAATATGGCTGGGGAATGTATGTAGTCATGTCACACTGTCACCTCAGCTCTTGTCACACAGCTCTCTCACTGTGACTGGTCTGAAACCAGTGTGGGGCGACTGACCAGCACGTTACAGTGGGACCTACCCATGAAATGAGTCTGTAATGTGCTCTTCAAATCTGCTTTGTACAGTTATGTTTACAGTAAACTAGATCTCTCCAGCCCACCACCATAGCCTTTGCCAGTGGTTGAGATACACCTACATGATATGTAAATACAGCAGGTTCTATCCTCGTAAACATGGTTGGTTCAACCACTGAGGTAAAGCATCTCCTTTGCTGTGAAATTTGATTTAATCAAAACTGAGCAAGCCAATACTGTCAAAGAGAACAAAAAAAGTATGTCCCTTCTTAGTTTATTCTCACAGCTTTCATGTTGCTTATATTAAATACCCTTTAATCAGCTGCTGTACAGTATTTCACTTTGAGACTGTCTACCACTCAGCTATAAAACAAGTAGAGCCGTGGACACCAGTAGACCTTTTGTCTCCCTCTGGCGCCACATTACCCTGTCCCTGTCTGTGGGCCACTAAACCTACGTACACTCCAACTCCATCATCACTACCAAGGAAGTCTCAGACTGTAGCAGACTGATCCACAAGGCTTCTTACCCACAATGTGACTTGTGTGTGTGTGTGTTTTGGAGTATTTTTGTGTGTTAACGTGTGTGTTGTATTGTGTGTTCAAATATGAAGCTTTGTTTCCCCTCATCCAACAGCCTAAGCCTCAGAATGCCATCACCATTGCGGTGTCATCGCGGGTCCTCTTCAACATGGATACGGAGCAGCAGATCTACCAACAGAAAGGCATGGAGGACTACCTCAAGTACCAGATAGAGCACGAGACAGAGCCCTTCGGCCCCGGTCCTGCTTTTCCTTTCGTTAAGGTCAGGGAAATGAAGGCAGACAGACAGACACACACACACACACACACACACACACACACACAGAGACATTGGTGGAGATTGGTGGTCATGTTCGTCACTGTACAGTTGAAGTCGGAAGTTTACATACACCTTAGCCAAATACATTTAAACTCAGTTTTTCACAATTCCTGACATTTAATCCTAGTAAAAATTCCCTGTCTTAGGTCAGTTAGGATCACCACTTTATTTTTAAAATGTGAAATGTCAGAATAATAGTAGAGAGAATGATTTATTTCAGCTTTTATTTCTTTCATCACATTTTACATTTTAGTCATTTAGCAGACGCGACTTACAGTTAGTGAGTGCATACATTTTTCATACTGGCCCCCCTGTGGGAAACAAACCCACAACCCTGGCGTTGCAAGCGCCATGCTCTACCAAGTGAGCTACAGGGGACCAGTGGGTCCATGACATTCCCAGTGGGTCAGAAGTTTACATACACTCAATTAGTATTTGGTAGCATTGCCTTTAAATTGTTTAACTTGGGTCAAACGTTTCGGGTAGCCTTCCACAAGCTTCCCACAATAAGTTGGGTGAATTTTGGCCCATTCCTCCTGACAGAGCTGGTGTAACTGAGTCAGGTTTGTAGGCCTCCTTGCTCGCACACCCTTTTTCAGTTCTGCCCACAAATGTTCTATAGGATTGAGGTCAGGGCTTTGTGATGGCCACTCCAATACCTTGACTTTGTTGTCCTTAAGCCATTTTGCTACAACTTTGGAAGTATGCTTGGGGTCATTGTCCATTTGGAAGACCCATTTGCGACCAAGCTTTAACTTCCTGACTGATGTCTTGAGATGTTGCTTCAATATATCCACATAATTTTCCTTCCTCATGATGTCATCTTTTTTGTGAAGTGCACCAGTCCCTCCTGCAGCAAAGCACTCCCACAACATGATGCTGCCACCCCCGTGCTTCATGGTTGGGATGGTGTTCTTCTGCTTGCAAGCACCCCCCTTTTTCCTCCAAACATAACAATGGTAATTATGGCCAAACAGTTCTATTTTTGTTTCATCAGACCAGAGGACCAAAAAGTACGATCTTTGTCCCCATGTGCAGTTGCAAACCGTAGTCTGGCTTTTTTATGGCGGTTTTGGAGAAGTGGCTTCTTCCTTGCTGAGCGGCCTTTCAGGTTATGTCGATATAGGACTCATTTTACTGTAGATACTTTTGTACCTGTTTCCTCCACCATATTCACAAGGTCCTTTGCTGTTGTTCTGGGATTGATTTGCACTTTTCGCACCAAAGTACGTTCATCTCTAGGAGACAGAACGCGTCTCCTTCCTGAGCGGTATGACGGCTGCGTGGTCCCATGGTGTTTATACTTGCGTACTATTGTTTGTACAGATGAATGTGGTACCTTCAGGCATTTGTAAATTGCTCCCAAGGATGAACCAGACTTGTGGAGGTCTACAATGTTTTTTCTGAGGTCTTGGCTGATTTCTTTTGATTTTCCCATGATGTCAAGCAAAGAGGCACTGAGTTTGAAGGTAGGCCTTGAAATACATCCACAGGTACACCTCCAATTGACTCAAATTATGTCAATTAGCCTATCAGAAGCTTCTAAAGCCATGACATCATTTTCTGTAATTTTCCAAGCTGTTTAAAGGCACAGTCAACTTATTGTATGTAAACATCTGACCCACTGGAATTGTGATACAGTGAATTATAAGTGAAATAATCTGTCTGTAAACAATTGTTGGTAAAATTACTTGTGTCATGCACAAAGTAGATGTCCTAACCGACTTGCCAAAACGATAGTTTGTTAACAAGAAATTTGCGGAGTGGTTGAAAAACTAGTTTTAATGACTCCAACCTAAGCGTATGTAAACTTCCGACTTCAACTGTATGTTGTATGATAGATTATATGTTAAGAGCTTCTGTTTGACATGACCCCAGGCTCTGGAGGCAGTGAATACTCGGCTGAGGGAGCTGTACCCTGAGAGTGAGGAGCTATTTGACGTTGTGCTCATGACTAATAACCACGCACACGTCGGCCTCCGACTCATCAACACCATCAACCACCACCGTGAGTGCCTAATCACACACACAGACACACACATAAACACATGCACACATGGGCACCACCTGGCTATTGTGCTGTGAATGAGGACACTTTTCATTCAGATTCAGTGTGATGTCCTGAGAGTGGTCTAAGTGCCCGGGGCTGGGTTTCTACTAAGCTAATATATGGAATTGTTTTAAGATGGTCATATCAAGGATCATTTAGCTATTTGATTTTGAATTTTAGGATATACTGTAAGAAAGCTCAGGAAATAATTATATATATATTTTTACCCATATTTACCCCCTTTTTTTAACACTAAAGTCCTTCCATATATACTTCCATTCAGTCCCACCTTTTGATGGTGGGGTCATATTATTATTATTAAACAGATGGATTTTATTTTGTATTATGCTAATTACATTTCAGTGCGGACATCGACTCTAGGGGGTTAAGGGCACCAGGAGAGGAGGCTGTTCTGATGCACTGATGATGACGGTGCTCTGGGTGCTCCACACAGCTGGTCCTCCCCTTTCCCACACAGTCTGTATGACCCTATGGCCCTGTGTCCCTCCTCAGAACACACACCTGCTCAAAACATCACAGAACAACTTCAGCTGTGTGGGTCCTTAAGTCCTTAAACTCAAATGTGTGTGTGTGTGTGTGTGTGTGTGTGTGAGCGAGCGAGCGAGCGAGCGAGCGAGAGAGAGAGAGAGAGAGAGAGAGAGAGAGAGAGAGAGAGAGAGAGAGAGAGAGAGAGAGAGAGAGAGAGAGAGAGAGAGAGAGAGAGAGAGAGAGAGAGAGAGGGTTGGGGAGGTTAAAGGCTAAATGTTGTTTAGTACGTTACATTCCCTTGTAAACTGTGGTTGTGTAAGCGTGTCATAATGCTTTAATAAAAGGACTTATAGATTACTATGAAATTAGGAAATAACTAGACACAGCTCTGGCCGCTGGTTGGACTAGGATGGTGTTGGGGCGATCTCTCTCACGCTCGACACTCCACACGTCCTTTGGGATGAGGGGAGTTGGGAGATTTGGTTCTGGGCCCTGGGGGTGTGGGGGTTTGGGTAATGAGGGGTTCAGTCCTACCCTCACTAAAATAGCCTGACCAAGTGGAAACATCTGTCCTGACTGAAACACTTTCTCAGGCTCTTTCCTTCCAGCTCACCCCTCAATCCACTATTTTCTCTCTTTACTCCTCTCTGGGCATTTTTCTCTCTTTGCATCTTTGGATCTCCCAAGCCATTGGTAACTGTTATCTAATCCCCTGAATTACAGTCAGGAATCAGTACATTGACTCTATGTCCTTCTCTCTTTCCTCTGCAGGGCTGTTCATTGAGCGTTTCTGTATGACGGGTGGGAACAGTCCCATTGGGTACCTGAAGGCTTACCACACTAACCTGTACTTGTCCGCTGACCCCATGAAGGTCCGAGAGGCCCTGGAGGAGGGTAAGTGGGGAGAGCCAGATCTGGCGCCAGGATAAAGTGACTAAGGGGGCTGTTGAAATCACAGAGGGGGCTACATTTTTTGGAGTTCTTGCATTGGAATTATATTGAATTCTGCTTATATAATCACGCTATACCATAATAAACAAAAAGTTCAAATGCTGAGACTCCGAGATCACTGAGTGCTTTTGAAATCTGTAGCCTATCTCTGCTGCACTGTATCAGCAAAATGGACAGCCCCCTACAGCAGATGGGCAATTACCGTATTATAAACAGCCTATGTAAATGCAACGTACACACAGCTGTCTTACCAAAATAATGCAGACTAAATGCTCAAAGTAGTAGCCTAGTTATTCATGCATGCAAACAAAAATGCTGAATAGCAGTTTGGCTTAGAATATTGACACAATATGTGAACGAATGTGAACAGAACAAAACAGTGGTAGTAGTAGGCCTAGTAAACAAAATATTCCATCGATAAAGGCATGAAACAATCCATATTTAGGCTAGTTACATTAACAGTAAACAAAAGCGAATGGAGATCCAAACAGCCTACAGCCTACTACAGTGAGATGCAGCCATGCACAGCTGTCTTGCCAAATAAATAGGCCTATACAGGCCCACTTCAAACATGGAAAATCATGCCACTCCCCTCATGAGTTCAGCAACACGTTGGGATATGGCACAATACACTTCTGTGAATCAAATTCGACTCACGTAATCAATTAAGCAATACCAGCCTACATAAACACATTTCCAATAAGTACAGTTCCATTTACAGCAATGAAAACCAACAGGCTACCAAGAAAACCATAATAGAATAATGCGTATCTATTTCTATGATGAAAAAATACTGATATGTAGCGTCATTTGGGTTCTTGCATTGGAATTATATTCAAAAAATGCTTTTCACCAAGAAGTGACAGGTTCAATGGCACGAAATCTTGCTGCGCTCTATCAGCTCCATGGACAGCACCCTATACAAAGGAAGATTTTGATAAAAACCAACCAGCTAGATTGTTTCAATCTTACCTTTTCAAAAGAGTTGCAGCTTCCTTGATGCTCTGTGAAATTTCCTGAGTAATCGATCATTCCATTCTCCCCGAAATCTTCTTGTAAGATCCCCCTCAAAATGCCAGTTGGATTAGTTCAGCTTTCTTCAGGTGTTGCATGCTTCTAATGTGCTGACTGAACATGTTTGTCAAAGTGGAAAATTTGTTCTCGTATGTTGCTGTGGATGCCACAAAAGGAACTCAATAATGTCCACAATCGCAGACAAATACAGTACCAGTCAAAAGTTTGGACACACCTACTCATTCAAGGGTTTTTCTTTATATTTACTATTTTCTACATTGTTGAATAATAGTGAAGACATCAAAACTATGAAATAACACATGTGGAATCATGTAGTAACCAAAAAAGTGTTAAACAAATCAAAATATGTTTTATATTTGACATTCTTCAAAGTAGCCACCCTTTGCCTTGATGACAGCTTTGCACAGTCTTGGCATTCTCTCAACCAGCTTCATGAGGAATGCTTTTCCAACAGTCTTGAAGGAGTTCCCACATATGCTGAGCACTTGTTGGCTGCTTTTCCTTCACTCTGTGGTCCAACTCATCCCAAACCATCTTAATTGGGTTGTGGTCGGTGATTGTGTTAGCCAGGTCATCTGATGCAGCACTCCATCACTCTCCTTCTTGGTCAAATAGCCTTTACACAGCCTGGAGGTGTGTTTTGGATCATTGTCCTGTTGAAAAATAAATTATAGTCCCACTAAGCACAAACCAGATGGGATGGCATATCGCTGCAGAATGCTGTGGTAGCCATGCTGGTTAAGTGTGCCTTGAATTCTAAATAAATCACAGACAGTGTCACAAGCAAAGCACCCCCACACCATCACACCTCCTCCATGCTTCATGGTGGGAACCACACATGTGGAGATCATCCGTTCACCTACTCTGCGTCTCACAAAGACTCATCCGTCCAGGAATGGCTAAAGGATTGCAATATTTACCTGGAGCTAACCTTGCAGATAGCATTACTGGGTGATCTGAAAAGTCATAGTCAATCAATCAATAATATAATAATACTTTTAGCAAAAATGTTTATTTTTAATTCACAATCTGTAGAAGCAATGAGAATAGAAAGGTTCAGAACTTTTGTAAAACATCACAGTACGGTTGAAATATATATGGCAAATAGAAATCCTATATGGATGGTGTTAAGAGATAGATGGGAGGTATTGAATAGAGTTGAAGGATGGGACTAATAACAAATAACAACAAATAATAACAAAGATAGCTAATAATGTAAGCATACTGTGTCCATAATAAGTATATAGGTTGTATGTTGGGAGCTTTTGGGAAAGAGCACAGTTAGAAAGATATGGCATATAGAAGCAAACCAGATGGACATCATGAAAATGATCGGAGAGGTTGAGAGTAGAAGAATATATATATATATAATATAATTATTGTAAAATTAACTCTGTCCATAAGGTGTAGATAGTAAGTATAGACCGGAAGTAGAGGCCTGGACATTGTTGTTCACTAATTTACTCCAAGTAGGGAAAGGATGGTGGGGTTGAAAAGTAATAAAGGGGAGTATATATATATTTTAAAAAAACATAATAATAATAATAATAATATGCCATTTAGCAGATGCTTTTATCCAAAGCGACTTACAGTCATGCATGGGGGATTGGAAGTGATGCAGACAATTACATTGATAGAAGATACAATCTATCTGCAATATTAAGCTGATCCATTCCCCCCCCCAATTAAAAAAATAAATAATAATAATAATAATAATAATAAATACAATTATTTTAAAAAATAAAATGAAAAAAATATAAATAAAGAAAATAAAATTACAAAATGAATAAAAATATTGAAAAAAACAAATAAAAAGACTCATCAGACCAAAGGACAGATTTCCACCGGTCTAATGTCCATTGCTCGTGTTTCTTGGCCCAAGCAAGTCTCTTCTTCTAATTGGTGTCCTTTAGTAGTGGTTTCTTTGCAGGAATTCGACCATGAAGGCCTGATTCACACAATCTCATCTGAACAGTTGATGTTGAGATGTGTCTGTTACTTGAACTCTGTGAAGCATTTATTTGGGCTGCAATCTGAGGTGCAGTTAACTCTAATTAATGTATTGTCTGCAGCAGAGGTAACTCTGGGTCTTCCTTTCCTGTGGCGGTCCTCATGAGAGCCAGTTTCATCATAGTGCTTGATGGTTTTTGCGACTGCACTTTAAGAAACTTTCAAAGTTCTTGAAATTTTCCGGATTGACTGACCTTCATGCCTTAAAGTAATGATGGACTGTCGTTTCTCTTTGCTTATCTAAGCTGTTCTTGCCATAATATGGACTTGGTCTTTTACCAAATAGGGCTATCTTCTGTATACCATCCCTACCTTGTCACAACACAACTGACTGGCTCAAACGCATTATGAAGGAAAGAAATTCCACAAATTAACTTTTAACAAGGCACACCTGTTAATTGAAATGCATTCCAGGTGACTACCTCATGAAGCTGGTTGAGAGAATGCCAAGAGTGTACAAAGCTGTCATCAAGGCAAAAGGTGGCTACTTTGAAGAATCTCAAATATAAAATATATTTTGATTTGTTTAACACTTTTTTGGTTACTACATGATTCCATATGTGTTATTTCATAGTTTTGATGTCATCACTATTATTCTACAATGTAGGAAATAGTAAAAATAAATAAAAACCCTGTAATGAGTAGGTGTGTCCAAACTTTTGACTGGTACTGTACATGCGATTTCTTGCCAGCTGCCCATCATTAACAAGTGTTGACACCGATGTTCCCATATCACTTCGAACTAGTTTGTTTTTGGTGCCATTATGACGACGCTTGTGGAAGGGTGGGTATGCTCTGCACACAGAGCTAGCTGGAGCTCGGGAGCATCATCACTGTTGGGCTTGGCGGTGGCCTCTGTGGTTTGATGCTGCTGCTGCTCATGGCTCTCCTTCTCCTTTGTTTGGATACTATTGGCGATGCCAATTTCTGATATCCATCGTGGCAGATTAGCTGGTTTGAGCTAGCTAAATCGGCTAAGGCTAATAACACTAACGCTTTTTACAGCTATAGCTAAGAGTGAAGCAACTTCAATGGTAAACTTGAACCCGCCCTTTTAAATAAAAATCAAATACTACAGGCGGAGGCATATCATTATTCACTTAGCCTACCAGAGATGAGAAGTGTTTTTTTCCTGCTTTTTATGGAAACCCAAAGGAGTCATACCTAACCGCCCAGTGGCTTTCCATAGCCCCCCTGCTGCAACCGGGTCTCAGAGCATTTAGTATTATTCTGTACGTAAATCCGAAATACTCCTTAGTAATATGTTACGTTTCATATGGTATATATTAATTAGAGAATGTCCATTATCAATGTTGGTATAATATGTAACGAATTACAATTCGTATGATATGTTCCGAATTTGCAAAACATATAATTTGTTACGAATTTGTAAAACGTACAATATGTTTTTACCTTAACACTGCAATATGTAACTTTTTGGGATAAATTCAAATAGATCCGTCAGTCTCATTGAAAGCAAGTCTAAGAAGTGGTATATATGTTCTATGTGCACTATTTCTATGCTTCCCGTTCTTAAGTTTAGTTTCTGCATCTTTTACTTTTGATTTTGTACACCAGCTTCAAACATCTGAAAATGCTATTTTTGATTATGGAAAATATATTTCACAGTGATTTAGATGGTACAATGATTCTCTGCACAAAGACTGCTTGTTTTGTCACATAAACTGAAATTAGGCAAAATAATTCTAATTTTAGCAACCAGGAAATGGTGGAGCGATTTCTGCATATTGCACCTTTAAGCAACCTTACCAAACATAACATATCATACTAATTTGAGTGTCCCGGATTTACTTTTACGATATTACGTATAGTCTATGAGACCAGGCTGCCTACCCACAGCAGCACAGTGCAGCAGATATACAGATATTTTGGCGCCAACCTGCCACTCAATCATTGTAACTTTTTTGCTATTTTTATACAGGGACATGAGGGGGCTGAAGTTTGAACTAAAGGAGCTAAGCCCCCTTTAGCGCCCTCGTGGCTCAGGGTCCAGCAAGAACATAGTCTTCTTAGTTACAGACACTGTTGACTGTGACATATCAGTCTTATCAATGGACACTTTGATCTGTCTCGTAACATTGTTATGTAGTTGTTTAATACAGTGAAATAAGCTTACCTTGAACAAGTGACGCTGAGTAATCTCTCTCTCTCTCTCTCTCTCTCTCTCTCTCTCTCTCTCTCTCTCTCTCTCTCTCTCTCTCTCTCTCTCTCTCTCTCTCTCTCTCTCTCTCTCTCAGGGATTGCGGCAGCCACCATGTTTAACCCACCAGAGAAGAGAACAGAAGTTTCAGAGACTCAGCTACGGGTGGCCTTCGATGGGGACGCAGTGCTCTTCTCTGACGAGTCAGAGCGCATCTTTAAGGCCCATGGACTGGACAAGTTCTTTGAGCATGAGAAGGAACACGAGAACACGCTTCTTGACCATGTATGTTCAGTACAAGTTAAATTCCGTAACACATTAAAACACAAATGGATATGCAGCTAAATCTAAATAGTTTGTAAATTGACAAATCAATATCCCTCTGTACGTCATATGGATGGTGAAATGTAGTGTGAGCAGAAGTGGTTTCATGTCTCTGTAGATTTACTGTAGATTTTGTGACATGTTCAGTGTTAGGGCCCATCGTGGAGCAACTCACTCTCTATCCTTTCCTCTCAGGGGCCACTGAAAGGGTTCCTGGAGTCACTGGGCAAGCTGCAGAAAAAGTTTTGCGCCAAGGGCCAGCGTATGGACTGCCCCATCCGCACCTACCTGGTGACGGCACGCAGCGCAGCCAGCTCAGGCACCCGGGCCCTGAAGACACTGCGATCCTGGGGCCTGGACACCGACGAGGCCCTCTTCCTTGCTGGGGCCCCTAAGGGGCCTATGCTGGAGAAGATCCGGCCTCACATATTCTTTGACGATCAGATGTTCCATGTGGAGGGGGCTGCGGAGCTGGGGACTGTGGCGGCTCATGTGCCCTATGGTGTGGCTCAGAAACGGCCCCAGAAGAAGCCTGCTAAGGAGAATGCTAAGACTCTAGCGCTGCCACCAAGTAGTCTGTAGCGCGCCCTCTTCCCTATCCCTGTGACAGCGAGGGACAATAAAACAGCATTGTGGATTTGAACGAGACAGTGGTACTGTCAGTCCTTTTCAGTCCCCTCTTAGTTGTCTGGGTAGTGAAGCCCATTGTACATGACAATGGGAGGGGCATAGAGTGAGAGCATGCCTTTTTCACCCGTGCAATGTGATCAAAGATTCCTCACAAGAGGAAGCACCAGTATACCTAAAACAAAAGCTTCAAATATCTTCATGCTTGCAGTAATGTTAGTACACTATCCTATCTGTATCATAGCATTAAAGGTCCAATAACTAACATCTTCATCTAAAAATCGACTTAAATACAGTATCTCACAAAAGTGAGTACACCCCTCACATTTTTGTAAATGTTTGAGTATATATTTTCATGTGACAACACTGAAGAAATGGCACTTTGCTACAATGCAAAGTAGTGAGTGTACAGCTTGTATAACAGTGTAAATTTGCTGTCCCCTCAAAATAACACAACACACAGCCATTCATGTCTAAAACGCTGGCAACAAAAGTGAGTACACCCCTAAGTGAAAATGTCCAAATTGTGCCCAATTAGCCATTTTCCCTCCCCGGTGTCATGTGACTCGTTAGTGTTACAAGGTCTCAGGTGTGAAGATAAACTTATTTGGTTCAGATGGTGTCAAGCGTGTGTGGCGGAAACCAGGTGAAGAGTACAAAGACAAGTGTGTCTTGCCTACAGTCAAGCATGGTGGTGGGAGTGTCATGGTCTGAGGCTGCATGAGTGTTGCCGGCACTGGGGAGCTACAGTTCATTGAGGGAACCATGAATGCCAACATGTACTGTGACATACTGAAGCAGAGCATGATCCCCTCCCTTCGGAGACTGGGTCGCAGGGCAGTATTCCAACATGATAACGACCCCAAACACACCTCCAAGACGACCACTGCCTTGCTAAAGAAGCTGAGGGTAAAGGTGATGGACTGGCCAAGCATGTCTCCAGACCTAAACCCTATTGAGCATCTGTGGGGCATCCTCAAATGGAAGGTGGAGGAGAGCAAGGTCTCTAACATCCTCCAGCTCCGTGATGTCGTCATGGAGGAGTGGAAGAGGACTCCAGTGGCAACCTGTGATGCTCTGGTGAACTCCATGCCCAAGAGGGTTAAGGCAGTGCTGGAAAATGATAGTGGCCACACAAAATATTGGCACTTTGGGCCCAATTTGGACATTTTCACTTAGGGGTGTACTCACTTTTGTTGCCAGCGGTTTAGACATTAATGGCTGTGTGTTGTGTTATTTTGAGGGGACAGCAAATGTACACTGTTATACAAGCTGTACACTCACTACTTTACATTGTAGCAAAGTGTAATTTCTTCAGTGTTGTCACATGAAAAGATATACTCAAATATTTACAAAAATGTGAGGGGTGTACTCACTTTTGTGAGATACTGTATATGCTACACAATATTTATAGAGTTTACAAATCTGTGACTTGTAGCAACAACATTAGATGTTATTCACACCTTCAAGTTAGATGAAACTCCAGAACCAAAACCTTTAAAAATGTTATAAATGTACAGTAGGCTATACCTGTATCATTTCAGCATATCACATTTATCTCAGATTGAAAACTTGTTTACTGAATATGTATTGTATATTATTGACGTCATTGTTTGCTCTAGTCTTTTGTTTCTAATTTAGATACCTTTTATGAACTGCATTTGGTGTACATTTGCATGGTCCTCATGCAAGTTACTGTATGTGCTGTAATGAGATGTCAACCTAAAGTGCTAATGGACAATCTCCTCTCTCCTTATCAACATGGACGCTGATCCATTCCGTAAAGACTTGGCTTCTTTGAGGAGATATTGGCATAATGTGTGTTAAGTTAATTATATGGCTTTTATGTTTCTGTCTATTGCCAATTTGCCTTTCAAAAATCCCATAGCCTGCACTGATTACCAATTGCACACGCACCCCAACTGATAATTGTCTTGTTAATCATTTTGGTGTTATCATTGCATGTTTTGTTTCACTCTGGCAGTCTGACTCAGGTGCACGTCATTTTACCTAATTAAGGAGAACATTTTTACCTGTGAAGTTGGTTGTCAAATGCCATATAAACTCCACAGAAGAAGAAGAAGAAGAAGAAGTGGAGGAGGAGGAGGAGGAGGAGGAGAAGTGCTGCTCTTACATGATTGCTTGCTAAAATGGATGATGAGGAGGAGACCTGGCTGACAACTGTGGCATGTTTTGGGAGCATGGAGAGGCCAAAGATAGCCAGACTAGTAAATTGAGCTAAGGAAAAAGAAGGTGGGTATTGGAGAAAGGCCAGCAGTGCGTGTTCTGCAAGCAGTACAGCGGATGAACGCGCGGCATGAGCGTGCTGAGCGGATAGACGTGGTTATGGACATCGAAGGAGAAGAGCCGAGTGCAGTGGGAAGATGTGTGTTGAAGAAGAATGGCGCCAAGTACAAATTGTATTCTGCTGTCTCTGATGGCTAAGAAATTGAACCTGACGAGAGTGAGTATGAATTACCTGTGGTGGCATGTGTGGTGAAGACCAAGTCCAAGCCTCACTCCGATGGTCATGCAAAGGATGATTCAGGCCCAGTGGGAGTGGAATGTTTGGAGAAAGTGGATCCCTGCCTTTTGCCTGAACCATATGTAGTCTCAGGCTGGGTAAAAAATAAGTTGGGTACTGTTAAATGGGTGAAGGTAGCTCGAATGATTTTCTGTGTTTCTCTCGTCCAGAGGTAGTGGGCGCTTCACGTCACGTGCCTAGGGATAAGACCTGTGACTTGCTTTGCTCTCCGGAGCTGGGAGTGATTACTTGGGTGGCGTTAAGTGTTGAGGTGGAGCAACTGAATTGGAAGATTCCCTGTGTCTGACGCCCGCCGTTTTGTGCGACGCGGACCCGGTGACGAGCGTGGTAAAACTGAGAAGACACTGTTTGTCCTTTTGACTTTCGAAGCAGAGGCTTTACCTGATAACGTCATGTTAGGATATGTCAGTTATCCTGTGAGAGCTTTTGTGCCGAACCCAGAAAGGTGTTTCAGATGCCAAGCTTATTTGTATTTGTATTTATTAAGGATCCCTGTTAGCTGCTGCCAAGGCAGCAGCTACTCTTCCTGGGGTCCAGCAACATTAAGGCAGTTATATACAATTAAAAATATTCCATGACATTACATTTCATAACACTTTTCACAACACATTAAGTGTGTTCCCTCAGGCCACTACTTTACTATCACATATCTACAATACAAAATCCATATTTACGTGTGTGTAGAGTGCATTTCTTATCATGTGTATGCGTGTCTGTGTCTGTGTGTGTGTCTCTTCACAGTCTCCGCTGTTTCATAAGGTGTATTTTGATCTGTTTTTAAAATCTGATTCTACTGCTTGCATCAGTTACCTGATGTCGAATAGAGTTCCATGTACCCATGGCTCTATGTAGTACTGTGCACCCCCATAGTCTGTTCTTGACTTGGGGATTGTGAAGAGACCTTTGGTGGCATGTCTTGTGGGGTATGCATGGGTGTCCGATCTGTGTTCTAGTAGTTTCAACAGACACCTCGGTGCATTCAGCATGTCAACAATTCTTACAAAAAAAGGTAGTGATGAAGTCAATCTCTCCTCCACTTTGAGCCATGAGAGATTTACATACATATTATTAATGTTAGCTCTCCGTGTACATTTAAGGGCCAGCCATGCTGCCCTGTTCTGAGCCAATTGTAATTTTCCGAGGTCCCTCTTTGTGGCACCTGACCACACGACGGAACAGTAGTCCAGGTGCGACAGAACTAGGGCCTGTAGGACCTGCCTTGTTGATAGTGTTGTTAAAAAGGTAGAGCAACGCTTTATTATGGACAGACTTCTCCCCATCTTAGCTACTGTTGTATCAACATGTTTTGACCATGACAGTTTAAAATCCAGGGTTACTCCAAGCAGTTTAGTCAACTGAACTTGCTCAATTTCCACATAATTTATTACAAGATTTTGTTGTGGTTTAGTGAATGATTTGTCCCAAATACAATGCTTTTAGTTTTTGAAATATTTAGGACTAACTTATTCCTTGCCACCCATTCTGAAACTAACTGCAGCTCTTTGTTAAGTGTTGCAGTGATTTCACTCGCTGTAATAGCTGACGTGTATAGTGTTGAGTCATCCGCATAGACACACTGGTTTTACTCAAAGCCAGTGGCATGTCATTAGTAAAGATTTTAAAAAGTAAGGGGCCTAGACAGCTTCCCTGGGCAATTCCTGATTCTACCTGGATTATGGTGGAGAGGCTTCCATTAAAGAACACCCTCTGCTCTGTTAAAACAAGTGTAACACCCTTGCTAAAACCAAGTATAGAGTTTTTTTGTTATAATTCATTGGTAGTTTAAGTTTCCCACGTATCTTGTTAAAGTTTTGACCAATGAGGTAGCTTGTTAGCTTGTTAAGTTGTGGCCAATGGGAGAGTGGACTGGTTGCTGGGAAAGAAAGGAGAGGGAAAGGTTGAAAGAAGAGAGAGGAGAGATGTTAGTGGTGTTGGTGAAGGGAAACGACTAAAGGAAACAATAAAGAGAGTTTTGAAGGGAAATTATGATTTTATTTCTATAACAGAGTGTTATTATTTTGTTAAGAAAGACCTAGTGGAGACTGAAGCTGCCTTCGCATTGTGGAGACATTCGACATCCTAGAGGTTAGCCTAGCGTTGTGCGAAACTGGGAGAGAATTGCTTGTGACGATCAACGAGTTCAGGTTTCCACGGGATGTCTGTTGCTGCTACGGAGTACTGGCTGCATTGATAGCTGTGTTTGCTGTGGATCTTATGAGGACACCTGCACGGAACTGCTATACTTTGCTGAGGCATTATCTACGAGTAGTGAGTAACTACAAATATGGGGTGGACTCAGTGTTGCCAACTTAGCAACTTTATCGCTATATTTAGCGAGTATTCAGACCCCTCTAGCGACACATTTTCAAAAAAGCGACTAGCGACAAATCTAGCGACTTTTTCTGGTGTTATTGGAGACTTTTGTAGACTCTGACGTGAAAGCACGTATCGTTCTTACTCTTCTCAACGAGCAGCCGGTGCTGCCGTGGGCCCCGTCCCAAAGCACTCACAGGCGGCCCAGTCCTCGCGCAGCAGTCCCTCCCAGCTGCAGTCAGAGCAGGAGATGTTCACCCCTCCGCGTCCAGACTGCAAATAAATCACGCATGCGGGAAGCCACCGCTGGCTGATCCCGCCCTGGCTTACATTCAGTGTGTAGAGGTCTGTAATTTTTATCATAGGTACACTTCAACTGTGAGAGACGGAATCTAAAACAAAAATCCAGAAAATCACATTGTATGATTTTTAAGTAATTGATTTAAATTTTATTGCATGACATAAGTATTTGATACATCAGAAAAGCAGAACTTAATATTTGGTACAGAAACCTTTGTTTGCAATTACAGAGATCATACGTTTCCTGTAGGTCTTGACCAGGTTTGCACACACTGCAGCAGGGATTTTGGCCCACTCCTCCATACAGACCTTCTCCAGGTCCTTCAGGTTTCGGGGCTGTTGCTGGGCAATACGGACTTTCAGCTCCCTCCAAAGATGTTCTATTGGGTTCAGGTCTGGAGACTGGCTAGGCCAATCCAGGACCTTGAGATGCTTCTTACGGAGCCACTCCTTAGTTGCCCTGGCTGTGTGTTTCGGGTCATTGTCATGCTGGAAGACCCAGCCACGACCCATCTTCAATGCTCTTACGGAGGGAAGGTGGTTGTTGGCCAAGATCTCGCGATACATGGCCCCATCCATCCTCCCCTCAATACGGTGCAGTCGTCCTGTCCCCTTTGCAGAAAAGTTTCCCCAAAGAATGATGTTTCCACCTCCATGTTTCACGGTTGGGATGGTGTTCTTGGGGTTGTACTCATCCTTCTTCTTCCTCCAAACACGGAGAGTGGAGTTTAGACCAAAAAGCTATATTTTTGTCTCATCAGACCACATGACCTTCTCCCATTCCTCCTCTGGATCATCCAGATAGTCATTGGCAAACTTCAGACGGGCCTGGACATGCGCTGGCTTGAGCAGGGGGACCTTGCGTGCGCTGCAGGATTTTAATCCATGACGGCGTAGTGTGTTACTAATGGTTTTCTTTGAGACTGTGGTCCCAGCTCTCTTCAGGTCTTTGACCAGGTCCTGCCGTGTAGTTCTGGGCTGATCCCTCACCTTCCTCATGATCAGTGATGCCCCACGAGGTGAGATCTTGCATGGAGCCCCAGACTGAGGGTGATTGACCGTCATCTTGAACTTCTTCCATTTTCTAATAATTGCGCCAACAGTTGCGCCAACAGTTGTTGCCAGTTCTCACCAAGCTGCTTGCCTATTGTCCTGTAACCCATCCCAGCCTGATGTCCTTACACAGCTCTATGGTCTTGGCCATTGTGGAGAGGTTGGAGTCTGTTTGATTGAGTGTGTGGACAGGTGTCTTTTATACAGATAACGAGTTCAAACAGGTGCAGTTAATACAGGTAATGAGTGGAGATCAGGAGTGCTTCTTAAAGAAAAACTAACAGGTCTGTGAGAGCCGGAATTCTTACTGGTTGGTAGGTGATCAAATACTAATGTCATTTAATAAAATGCAAATTAATTACTTAAAAATCATACAATGTGATTTTCTGGATTTTTGTTTTAGATTCCGTCTCTCACAGTTTAAGTGTACCTATGATAAAAAGTACAGACCTCTACATGCTTTGTAAGTAGGAAAACCTGCAAAATCGGCAGTGTATCAAATACTTGTTCTCCCCACTGTAGATCTTGAACCTCATGTCTGTTGTATTGGTGGAGTCATTTACTGTTTCAGTTTCATTTAATGCATGGGAAAGCATATCCTTATAATAATAACCAAGTCTATAATCATTTTATCTGAAGTAAATACAGTGGGGAAAAAAAGTATTTAGTCAGCCACCAATTGTGCAAGTTCTCCCACTTAAAAAGATGAGAGAGGCCTGTAATTTTCATCATAGGTACACGTCAACTATGACAGACAAAATGAGAAAAATAAATCCAGAAAATCCCATTGTAGGATTTTTTATGAATTTATTTGCAAATTATGGTGGAAAATAAGTATTTGGTCAATAACAAAAGTTTTGTCAATGCTTTGTTATATACCCTTTGTTGGCAATGACACAGGTCAAACGTTTTCTGTAAGTCTTCACAAGGTTTTCACACACTGTTGCTGGTATTTTGTCCCATTCCTCCATGCAGATCTCCTCTAGAGCAGTGATGTTTTGGGGCTGTCGCTGGGCAACACAGACTTTCAACTCCCTCCAAAGATTTTCTATGGGGTTGAGATCTGGAGACTGGCTAGGCCACTCCAGGACCTGAAATGCTTCTTACGAAGCCACTCCTTCGTTGCCCGGGCGGTGTGTTTGGGATCATTGTCATGCTGAAAGACCCAGCCACGTTTCATCTTCAATGCCCTTGCTGATGGAAGGAGGTTTTCACTCAAAATCTCACGATACATGGCCCCATTCATTCTTTCCTTTACACGGATCAGTCGTCCTGGTCCCTTTGCAGAGAAACAGCCCCAAAGCATGATGTTTCCACCCCCATGCTTCACAGTAGGTATGGTGTTCTTTGGATGCAACTCAGCATTCTTTGTCCTCCAAACACGACTGAGTTGAGTTTTTACCAAAAAGTTATATTTTGGTTTCATCTGTCCATATGACATTCTCCCAATCCTCTTCTGGATCATCCAAATGCACTCTAGCAAACTTCAGACGGGCCTGGACATGTACTGGCTTAAGCAGGGGGACACGTCTTGCACTGCAGGATTTGAGTCCCTGGCGGCGTAGTGTGTTACTGATGGTAGGCTTTGTTACTTTGGTCCCAGCTCTCTGCAGGTCATTCACTAGGTCCCCCTGTGTGGTTCTGGGATTTTTGCTCACCGTTCTTGTGATCATTTTGACCCACGGGGTGAGATCTTCGTGGAGCCCCAGATCGAGGGAGATTATCAGTGGTCTTGTATGTCTTCCATTTCCTAATAATTGCTCCCACAGTTGATTTCTTCAAACCAAGCTTCTTACCTATTGCATATTCAGTCTTCCCAGCCTGGTGCAGGTCTACAATTTTGTTTCTGGTGTCCTTTGACAGCTCTTTGGTCTTGGCCATAGTGGAGTTTGGAGTGTGACTGTTTGAGGTTGTGGACAGGTGTCTTTTATACTGATAACAAGTTCAAACAGGTGCCATTAATACAGGTAACGAGTGGAGGACAGAGGAGCCTCTTAAAGAAGAAGTTACAGGTCTGTGAGAGCCAGAATTCTTGCTTGTTTCTAGGTGACCAAATACTTATTTTCCACCATAATTTGCAAATAAATTCATAAAAAATCCTACAATGTGATTTTCAGGAAAATTCTTTCTCAATTTGTCTGTCATAGTTGACGTGTACCTATGATGAAAATTACAGGCCTCTCTCATCTTTTTAAGTGGGAGAACTTGCACAATTGGTGGCTGACTAAATACTTTTTTTCCCCACTGTACCCTAATTGTCATTCACCCTAGCGAGTTTACAATAGGGATTCTTATTGGAGATGTCCTTCTCACCTAATATCCCATGCTGTTCAGATATTCTAAGTAAGGTAATATCGTGAGAGTCAAATTCGAGCCTGGTGAGAGGGTTAAACAGGTAACTCTATATCCACAATATAGCAGAGGGTGTAAAGCCATAACCCATGTTTTTCCATAAGCAGACTATGATCGATAATGTCAAAAGCCGCAGTGAAGTCTAACAAAACAGCTCTCACATTCTTTTTTTCATCAATTTCTCTCAGCCAATCATCAGTAATTTGTGTTAGTGCCGTGCTTGTTGAATGTCCTTCCCTAGAAGCGTGCTGAAAATCTGTTGTCAATTTGTTTACTGTAAAATAGCATTTTATCTGGTCAAGCACCATTTTTTCCCAAAAAGTTTACTAAGGGTTGGTAACAGGCTGATTGGTCGGCTATTTGAGACAGTAAAGGGGGCTTTACTATTCTTGGGTAGTGGAATAACTTTTGCTTCCCTCCAGGCTTGAGGGCACACACTTGTAGTAGTCTTAGATTGAAGATATGGCAAATAGGAGTGGAAATATCGTCTGCTATTATCCTCAGTAATTTTCCATCCAAGTTGTCAAACCTCGGTGGCTTGTCATTGGTAATAGACAACCATTTTTTCACCTCTTCCTCACTCACTTTACGGAATTCAAAATTACAATGCTTGTCTTTCATAATTTGATCACTTATACTTGGATGTGTAGTGTCAACGTTTGTTGCTGGCATGTCATGCCTAAGTTTGCAATTCTTGCCAATGAAAACAATGATTAAAGTAATTGTCAATATCAGTGGGTTTTGTGATGAATGAGCCATCTGATTCAATGAATGATGGAGCTGAGTTTGCCTTTTTGCCCAAAATTTCATTTAAGGTGCTCCAAAGCGTTTTATTATCATTCTTTACATCATTTATCTTTGTTTCATAGTATAGTTTCTTCTTGTTTTTATTCAGTTTAGTCACATGATTTCTCAATGTGGAGTACGTTTGCCAATCGGTTGTGCAGCCAGACTTATTTGCCATTCCTTTTGCCTCATCCCTCTCAACCATACATTTTTTAAATTCCTCATCAAACCACAGGGATGTAACAGTTTTTACATTCATTTTCTTAATGGGTACATGCTTATTAGTAACTGGAATAAGCAATTTCATAAATATGTAAAGTGCAGCGTCTGGTTGCTCCTCATTATGGTGATGTTGCAGCAGTGTGTAGGAGGGAGATTCCAAGATGTGAGAAGTGTGCAGGAGTGCATGGAGCAAAGGAATGTGTAGTATCGGTGGAAAAAACGGTGTCAATTGTGGGGGTGCCCATGTTGCTAGGGTTATCAGAAGTGCCCGGTGCGAGAGAGACAGGTTGAGGTTGCCAGGGTCAGAGTAGAACAGAAGTTGTGATATGCTGAGGCAGTGAAGAGAGTAGAGGATGATGGGTCAAGGGTGAGTAGTTGGCCTAGGCCAATACAGTGATAAGAATATGTGCTCCAGTAATGTTGGCTTCTTAGCATTCATTGCCATGGTTATCAACTGTACCGCAGAAATGGAACGTAAATCACAGAAAATAGTAGGCCTGGTGTAGGATCAGTTAGGGTCAAAGTAGAGGATTGAGGTGGTGATTTAAAAATGTTATGAAATAGTGGTATATAGGTGTAGGGTTAGTAAACATAATCTGACCAATTACGCAAGGTGATGAGCAATGATCAAATGCTCAAATACATTTACAGAATCTCTGATAATTTTCTTGCCTTAGTACCTGACTTGAAAATCCTAGAACACCTTTTTGCATTAAATACAAATGCCATCAATGAATAAAAAATTCCCTGTTAAGAGTTCTGTTCACAGAATATAACACATTGTTTTCATCAGAAGATAAATGTGTGCAACTGCACAAAATTCAAAATCACCCCATCAGTGTCCTACCATGTACAATATATGGAAACATCTAGGCAATGGGGACTGTCTATTATTTTTATTTTTTATTTTTACAATATTGCGGACATGCAGAAATGAAAAGAATGAAGTTGGGTTACTTGTAAGTAACTTTGGACTACTCCTAAATCCTCATCTTCGACATATTCCATTATACAGTAGCTTGCGAAAGTATTCACCCCTCTTGGCATTTTTTCTATTTTGTTGCTTTACAACCTGGAATTACATTTCATTTTTTGGGGGTTTGTATCATTTGATTTACACAACATGCAAAATTGAAGATGCAAAATATTTTGTCTTGTGAAGAAAAAAAAAAAATGAAACCTTGAGCGTGCATAACTATTCACCCCCCCCAAAGTCAATACTTTGTAGAGCCACCTTTTGCAGCAATTACAGCTGCAAGTCTCTTGGGGTATGTCTCTATAAGCTTGGCACATCCAGCCACTGCGATTTTTGCCCATTCTTCAAGGCAAATCTGCTCCAGCTCCTTCATGTTGGATGGGTTCCGCTGGTGTACAGCAATCTTTAAGTCATACCACAGATTCTCAATTGGATTGAGGTCTGGGCTTTGACTAGGCCATTCCAAGACATGTAAATGTTTCCCCTTAAACCACTCAAGTGTTGCTTTAGCAGTATGCTTAGGGTCATTGTCCTGCTGGAAGGTGAACCTCCGTCCCAGTCTCAAATCTCTGGAAGACTGAAACAGGTTTCCTCAAGAATTTCCCTGTATTTAGCGTCATCCATCATTCCTTCAATTCTGACCAGTTTCCCAGTCCCTGCTGATGGAAAAACATCCCCACAGCATGATGCTGCCACCACCATGCTTCACTGTGGGAATGGTGTTCTCGGGGTGATGAGAGGTGTTGGGTTTGTGCCAGACATAGCGTTTTCCTTGATGGCCAAAAAGCTCAATTTTAGTCTCATCTGACCAGAGTACCTTCTTCCATATGTTTGGGGAGTCTCCCACATGCCTTTTGGCGAACACCAAACGTGTATGCTTATTTATTTCTCTGAGCAATGGCTTTACTCTTCCGTAAAGCCCAGCTCTGTGGAGTGTACCGCTTAAAAATGGACAGATACTCCAAACTCCGCTGTGGAGCTTTGCAGCTCCTTCAGGGTTATCTTTGGTCTCTTTGTTGCCTCTCTGATTAATGCCCTCCTTGCCTGGTCTGTGAGTTTTGGTGGGCGGCCCTCTCTTGGCAGTTTTGTTGTGGTGCCATATTCTTTCATTTTTTAAATAATGGATTTAATGGTGCTCCGTGGGATGATAAAAGTTTCTGATATTTTTTTATAACCCAACCCTGATCTGTACTTCTCTACAACTTTGTCCCTGACCTGTTTGGAAAGCTCCTTGGTCTTCATGGTGCCAATTGCTTGGTGGTGCCCCTTGCTTAGTGGTGTTGCAGACTCTGGGGCCTTTCAGAAAAGGTGTATATATACTGAGATCATGTGACAGATCATGTGACACTTAGATTGCACAGGTGGACTTTATTTAACTAATTACAGTGGGGAAAAAAGTATTTAGTCAGCCACCAATTGTGCAAGTTCTCCCACTTAAAAAGATGAGAGAGGCCTGTAATTTTCATCATATGTACACGTCAACTATGACAGACAAATTGAGGAAAAAAAATCCAGAAAATCACATTGTAGGATTTTTAATGAATTTAACTGCAAATTATGGTGGAAAATAAGTATTTGGTCACCTACAAACAAGCAAGATTTCTGGCTCTCACAGACCTGTAATTTATTCTTTAAGAGGCTCCTCTGTCCTCCACTCGTTACCTGTATTAATGGCACCTGTTTGAACTTGTTATCAGTATAAAATACACCTGTCCACAACCTCAAACAGTCACACTCCAAACTCCACTATGGCCAAGACCAAAGAGCTGTCAAAGGACACCAGAAACAAAATTGTAGACCTGCACCAGGCTGGGAAGACTGAATCTGCAATAGGTAAGCAGCTTGGTTTGAAGAAATCAACTGTGGGAGCAATTATTAGGAAATGGAAGACATACAAGACCACTGATAATCTCCCTCGATCTGGGGCTCCACGCAAGATCTCACCCCGTGGGGTCAAAATGATCACAAGAACGGTGAGCAAAAATCCCAGAACCACACGGGGGGACCTAGTGAATGACCTGCAGAGAGCTGGGACCAAAGTAACAAAGCCTACCATCAGTAACACACTACGCCGCCAGGGACTCAAATCCTGCAGTGCCAGACGTGTCCCCCTGCTTAAGCCAGTACATGTCCAGGCCCGTCTGAAGTTTGCTAGAGTGCATTTGGATGATCCAGAAGAGGATTGGGAGAATGTCATATGGTCAGATGAAACCAAAATAGAACTTTTTGGTAAAAACTCAACTCGTCGTGTTTGGAGGACAAAGAATGCTGAGTTGCATCCAAAGAACACCATACCTACTGTGAAGCATGGGGGTGGAAACATCATGCTTTGGGGCTGTTTTTCTGCAAAGGGACCAGGACGACTGATCCATGTAAAGGAAAGAATGAATGGGGCCATGTATCGTGAGATTTTGAGTGAAAACCTCCTTCCATCAGCAAGGGCATTGAAGATGAAACGTGGCTGGGTCCGTGGCAATGATCCCAAACACACCGCCCGGGCAACGAAGGAGTGGCTTCGTAAGAAGCATTTCTAGATCCTGGAGTGGCCTAGCCAGTCTCCAGATCTCAACCCCATAGAAAATCTTTGGAGGGAGTTTAAAGTCCGTGTTGCCCAGCGACAGCCCCAAAACATCACTGCTCTAGAGGAGATCTGCATGGAGGAATGGGCCATAAATACCAGCAACAGTGTGTGAAAACCTTGTGAAGACTTACAGAAAACGTTTGACCTGTGTCATTGCCAACAAAGGGTATATAACAAAGTATTGAGAAACTTTTGTTATTGACCAAATACTTATTTTCCACCATAATTTGCAAATAAATTCATAAAAAATTCATAGCAAAGGGCGTGAATAAATATGCACGCACCACTTTTCCGTTATTTATTTTTTTGAATTTTTTGAAACAAGTTACTTTTTTCACTTCACCAATTTGGACTATTTTGTGTATGTCCTTTACATGAAATCCAAATAAAAATCCATTTAAATTACAGGTTGTAATGCAACAAAATAGGAATAACGCCAAGGGGGATGAATACTTTTGCAAGGCACTGTAGTTTTGCTTTGGTGTGGATTGAGGCCTATACATTCATATCAGTCGTGCTTCTCTATTGTATTCACCTTTCCTTATGTATATTGTGGGTAGTGTTTCTGTGCACCAATGGAAAGTCTACAAAACAATGAGGGTTTAAATTAAGCTGGGATCTCATTGTAGTTATGGTTACTTTGATTTATCATTGATTATACTGAATATTTGGCCTTGTCACATACTGTATGTGCTGTAGTATATAAAAGTTGACTATAGCACACAGTGTTATGAAGTGGTTGAATGTTCTCATTGATTTCTGAGATGCTTCATTTGACTGAAAACAGGATGTGTTGACGTTGATGAATGTGAAAAGATCTGAGTATTGCAATGCATTCCCTTGCTATGAAGACTGAAGAAAATATATTTTCAACTTGTCAATGAGGTTGTGGGTCATTGGTCAATTCTATTTTAATTATGTCAATTTAGGAGATTACTACAAATTCTATTACATTTTATGAAGTGAAAATGCATGAAAAAATAAAGCATTTGTCTGTATAAAATGGCATTTGTGGTTGCAGATTTATAGGCTATAAATATAATGGTGTGCCTATAACCAGTGCTTGACTTGGACTGAAATAAGTGAAAATGCTAAATCTTTGACAGTGGCTTAGTAAACCAACCAAAGCGTGGATTGCACTCTGTCGGCAAACAGGCCTGCATTTTGTAAATTGTGTGGACTACAATGAAAGTTAGACTCAGCGAAATGAAGTTCCCAAGACCAGCAACGCAGATATTGAGATGAGCGAGATGAAAGACTTCGCTCTTACTGTCACCCACAATATTTGCGCATGGTGCACGGGCTCGCTTAACAATGTTCACAGCGTTGTACCCAGGGCACCAATACAGCGGACAAGTTGAGCCTCGCGCTTCAACGCTCTTAGTTGTTACGGAAATAGACTATGCTGTTTAGTTTCTCCATTTACGTCGGGAATACGCCTCGCGAATTTGGGAAGCAAAATCGAAAGTGAACGGAGTGTTAGAACGGTTGAGATCCGCTGTGTTGTATTTTTCAACGTCAACAGATCTTTCAGAAGTCGACAGGGAGAAAGTAGCAAGTCGTCTGAAATCATATTTCTGGGTTTGTGTTTGACTGAGGATCCTCCAGTTTCAAGAACTTCAAAGTGACAACATCAACATGGGTGCACTTTATTTATCAATTACTCTGCATAATATTGGGACTTGTTTGCAGAAATACTTTAAGTCATTTCTTAAAGTATTTCTAGTATTTGGCATATTGTTAGCTAGTAGCCCTTCTCCGTACATGGCATTGGGTTCTCGAGAGCTAATTCTTAGCCAACTGCATTAACCTTACCAAAATGTGCATCTCTGCTCTCATTGGTTGCCCTGGACAGAATCAATATTTTGTATTTAACTAGGCAAAACTGTTCTATCCGGGGCTAGGAGTCTCTATGCATTACTCATGTTTTGGCACATTGACAGCCTACAACAGGGCTTGTACAAAAATGTAGTAGCCAACACTTCAGCTTTCATGTTGTGGGACACTGCATTGTGACTGAGTCTGACCCCAGATTAACCATGGTGTTTGTGTGCATATGTTTCGGGTTCCGTGTTGGTGGTCACTAGCTTCCACAGCCACAAAGTCATAAACGCCTATTTCTACAATGTATCTTCTTAAAATGTGATTTTAAACCTAACCTTAATGCTAACCTTATGCCTAACCACATTTTTGTTTTCATGAATTTTTACAATATAGACAATTTTCACTTTGGCTGTGGAATCTAGTGGAAACCCTGTGTTGGGGGTTGCAGAAGATGAATTTCCATGATCTGAAAAAAAAGTGGACACAAGTATAGGCTACTTATTCTTCTTGATTGTCATTTAGCCTCTCCTTATGGAAACATTATGAAGGTAGAAACAAGTGGTGCTTCCTGGAGGACAGCAATCGCTGATTGGAAACATTTCAACGGTATGTGCTTTCAGGCTATTCACTCACAAATATTCAAAACAATATCCAGTATTAATCAAATTCATATAATCAATCAAAAAGCTATCATTTATAATTTTCTTTACTGTTTTCCTAAAGGGGTGCCTGCATCTCACAAAATGGCAGAGCATGACCTTGCTGCCATGAACAAGTACAAGGGTCTCATAATGAAGGTGGCAGAGAGGAATGCAGTGGACCCAGCTGTCATCTGTGGCATCATTTCAAGAGAGTCCCGGGCTGGGAAAGGACTGGACAAGCATGGCAGGGGGGACTATGGCAAGGCCTTCGGGCTTATGCAGGTAGGCACATGTTTGACAGAATAATGAGTAGCTTCATATTTAATTGAAATTGTATCTTATTTATTCACTTCCTTAGGTCAAATGTTGATATTATATTTGATAATTGTTCAATAAAGCTAAAATTGAGCTCCTCATTATTTTCCAGATTATCCATTCTTGTTTCGCCACATTTACTAAGTGAATTTCATTTTACTGTACAATGTAAGTAGTGTCTAGGGCTGTTGCGGTGACCGTATTACCGCCACACCGGCGGTCACGAGTCATGAAGGCAGTCAAATTCCACGTGACCGATTAGTCACGTTAATTAGGCTTCTCCAAGCTGTGATGCTGCTGATGGTCATTAGTAGCCTACCAAACTTGCTAACTGCCTGGTACTCAGCACTCTATTGTCCCTCTAATCACTCCGACATCAATGCAAATGTTATTGAAAATCGAATCAAACACTTCATGAGAGCCCATGAGCTCATGTTGTGCAACATTTATATAGGCTGTGCAACATTTATATAGGCTATGCAATTGCGCGAGAAAACAGAGTGATGGCCTCTACTAAAAAGAGGAGGATCCCATCAGCTTTCTATAGGCTAGGCCTACTATATTTATTTCTCAACTTTCCTAATATTAAGCACATTGTTTATCTTTACAACAGGAGTATAGCCTACCTGGCTGGCATGAAAATGAACCACGGGAAAAGCGTCCTCCATTCGCTTTAAGTGCAGAGATTATATGTATTCCTTCCCGCTGCCCCTGTTTTGAGACAGGTGCATGATAATGGTCCATTCTAAATCAAAACAAATTTCACACATATATTATTTAGTATATCCAGAGGTGGGTAGAGTAGCCAAAAATTGTACTCAAGTAAAAGTACTGTTACTTCAGAATAATATGACTCAAGTAAAAGTAAAAAGTAGTCATCCAAATAATTACTTGAGTAAGAGTAAAAAAGTACTTGGTGAAAAAACTACTCAAGTACTGAGTAACTGTTGAGTAACGTCTGATTTATTTTTTAACACAAGACAACAATCAGACAGACAAAAATACAAAATAATCATCTTTAATGAATTACAAAATAGCTTAAATTAAAATAATTCAGGTAAATTCAAGTATTAAAAAATAAAATAATAATAAATAAAAAATAAATAAGCACAAGTAACACAAATTTCCAAACCTTTATACTTTTTTTTACCAGGCAGAACTAGAACGAGGCAGCCCATAAACTCTCATAAACTGTGTGTGTGTCTCCACAGTGACAGAACAACAGAAGGAAACACACAAACATTTCATACCAGGCATGCTGAACAGAAAACTGCACACCAGTGGTCCTCTGTGGTCCTCTGTAGCTCAGCTGGTAGAGCACGGCGCTTGTAACGCCAAGGTAGTGGGTTCGATCCCCGGGACCACCCATATACAAAAATGTATGCACGCATGACTGTAAGTCGCTTTGGATAAAAGCGTCTGCTAAATGGCATATTATTATTATATTATATTACACCAGAAGGAAGCGGTCAACGTAAAATAATCAATAGGTGTTGATTAGGCCTACTCAGTACCTTTGTATTGCATGGCAAGCAACAGCCCTTTTTCTGTGTGCCTAGAAATGAATACTCTGATCTGTGATTAGGCCACACTGCACATCTCACTGAGCAGAGGAAAAGAGCAGCAGTACACATCAACTGAAAAAGCACCAGTCCATGATAGATGGCCAAATAAAACAATATTGCAGGCCTAGTATCCCAGAACACAAATTAAGCTGAATGCATGTTCTCTAAAAGGCATTAGAGGAGAGTGATGTAGTTGTAGATCGGGCATTATGTTTACTTCCAGTTCCAATATCTAACAAGAAAAGTCAGCAAAAAAAAGTCACACTAACTATATTGCCACCCTGTGGTTTGTCACTGACACACTATAATCCTAAATGACAGTAACATTATACAGAGTTATATAGGTCAATGTCTACTGGTTCACATTTGAATTGATAAACAAGTATATTTACCAGCATTTAAGATGTTCTCCTCTGTGGTCCAGGATGTTCTGAATCTTGGTAGGAGTATTGCTGCTGCAATCAGCTCAGGCTCTTTCATGACGTCTCCAAAACGTTTCTGGATCCCTTGCTGCAGGGCGTGAACAAGAGGTGTACACATTTTGCAAGTTGACTCCAACTTCTTCAGCTTGTCCCGCAACTGGTAAAGTGTTGGCAGCAGGAGGCCCATATGCACAGATGATTCCCCTTGGAGGATATTAAGGGCCATGGCAACAGGCTTCATCACAGCAGCATACTCGACCAAAAACCCATTTTCAGCTGGATTGAACCTATAAAAGATGTAACGATAAAACAATTACTTATAGCTATTTCTGGTACAATGTCTTTATTATGCATTGTACATGTTAAATATAAAAAAATATATATATATATATTTCATTCAAGTCATCCACAATTGTCACACCACCATGCAAAGAAAACTTAGTTACTTGAGACAAGTGGATTCACCCATTAATCAGCAAGGCTTATTTACTTTTATTATTCTTTAAAAACAAAATATACATTTTGTCAACTTACATCTTTATCTTTAATGCTGTGCAGACATTGCGAATTGCTTGTTCTCCTTGCTCTCGGTGAATGCGCACAATCCTTTCTACAGCGAGGAACAGGGAGCTCCAGCGTGTCTGATTGGGTCGGAGAAACTGCAGCTTGCATTCACGTTCCACTGTTTCATGAGCCATGGTTGACCTGCTGGCTTTATTCCAAAGAGCATGACATTTTGCAAAAGCAGACCGAGACAGCCTCTTGTAGGTTTCGTTTGCAGCTCCTCCTGCAGCAGTGGCATCAACTGTGGATATAAGATTGAGGAGATGGCATGCACACTTTTGGTGCCTTGGAAGTTGGTACTCAAGGCCTGTGTTGTCATCCAGAATTGCAGACATCTTGATACTCCACCTCTGACTCACTCTGATCTTCTGTTGCATCATCAAGGGTGGAGTCACTCTCCTCTTGTACATTGATGGCTTCCTCCTCTTTCTCCTCACCATATAATCGAAAGGAAGTTTGAGCCACTGTCTGTTGTCGTCCTGGTCACTTTTTCCCTGATGTGGTACTCAGAATGTATTTCCTCTAATGCAGCAGCAAGGACATCAAACGTGTGCGAGCCTTTGACAGGTCTACAAGCCAATGTGGAGTGCCTCTCCAGTGAGGTGTTGTCTATCCAGTGACAGGTGACACCTAAGTAGCTACGTTAGCAACATAGTTCACAGCACTCAGCTTTTTGATGATTATGCTCTTCTTGTGTTTTGCAGCTTCTTGTATTCTTGTGCATAACGCTTTCCTTGTCATTACTGTATGAGGTTGCAAGGTTTCTATCAAAGTATTGAAGGATGGCGTCTCAACCACAGAAAATGGTTGGTTGGCCTCACATACAAAATTTAGCATCAGCTTGTCAAGCGTTGCTTGTGTTACCCGCCCTGGGGCAGCAAAGGCTGTGATTTTTGCATTTTTCACAAGAGTATCACTGGAAGAGGAGGACTTACGCTTTCTGTGGTTCTCTAGTAAGTCTGTGTACTTTGCCAGTTTGTTGGGGTGAATCCTCTGTGGACAAAAAAAAACATCTGTGAGGCTACAGGGAGATCAATACATTAAAAGAGACGTATTATCACATCAAATGTGGATATACAGTGGGGAAAAAAAGTATTTAGTCAGCCACCAATTGTGCAAGTTCTCCCACTTAAAAAGATGAGAGAGGCCTGTAATTTTCATCATAGGTACACGTCAACTATGACAGACAAAATGAGGAAAAAAAATCCAGAAAATCACATTGTAGGATTTTTAATGAATTTATTTGCAAATTATGGTGGAAAATAAGTATTTGGTCAATAATAAAAGTTTCTCAATACTTTGTTATATACCCTTTGTTGGCAATGACACAGGTCAAACGTTTTCTGTAAGTCTTCACAAGGTTTTCACACACTGTTGCTGGTATTTTGGCCCATTCCTCCATGCAGATCTCCTCTAGAGCAGTGATGTTTTGGGGCTGTCGCTGGGCAACACAGACTTTCAACTCCCTCCAATGATTTTCTATGGGGTTGAGATCTGGAGACTGGCTAGGCCACTCCAGGACCTTGAAATGCTTCTAACGAAGCCACTCCTTCGTTGCCCGGGCGGTGTGTTTGGGATCATTGTCATGCTGAAAGACCCAGCCACGTTTCATCTTCAATGCCCTTGCTGATGGAAGGAGGTTTTCACTCAAAATCTCACGATACATGGCCCCATTCATTCTTTCCTTTACACGGATCCGTCGTCCTGGTCCCTTTGCAGAAAAACAGCCCCAAAGCATGATGTTTCCACCCCAATGCTTCACAGTAGGTATGGTGTTCTTTGGATGCAACTCAGCATTCTTTGTCCTCCAAACACGACGAGTTGAGTTTTTACCAAAAAGTTCTATTTTGGTTTCATCTGACCATATGACATTCTCCCAACCCTCTTCTGGATCATCCAAATGCACTCTAGCAAACTTCAGACGGGCCTGGACATGTACTGGCTTAAGCAGGGGGATACGTCTCGCACTGCAGGATTTGAGTCCCTGGCGGCGTAGTGTGTTACTGATGGTAGGCTTTGTTACTTTGGTCCCAGCTCTCTGCAGGTCATTCACTAGGTCCCCCCGTGTGGTTCTGGGATTTTTGCTCACCGTTCTTGTGATCATTTTGACCCCACGGGGTGAGATCTTGCGTGGAGCCCCACATCGAGGGAGATTATCAGTAGTCTTGTATGTCTTCCATTTCCTAATAATTGCTCCCACAGTTGATTTCTTCAAACCAAGCTGCTTACCTATTGCAGATTCAGTCTTCCCAACCTTGTGCAGGTCTACAATTTTGTTTCTGGTGTCCTTTGACAGCTCTTTGGTCTTGGCCATAGTGGAGTTTGGAGTGTGACTGTTTGAGGTTGTGGACAGGTGTATTTTATACTGATAACAAGTTCAAACAGGTGCCATTAATACAGGTAACGAGTGGAGGACAGAGGAGCCTCCTTAAAGAAGAAGTTACAAGTCTGTGAGAGCCAGAAATCTTGCTTGTTTGTAGGTGACCAAATACTTATTTTCCACCATAATTTGCAAATAAATTCATTAAAAATCCTACAATGTGATTTTCTGGATTTTTTTTCCTCAATTTGTCTGTCATACTTGCATGTACCTATGATGAAAATTACAGGCCTCTCTCATCTTTTTAAGTGGGAGAACTTGCACAATTGGTGGCTGACTAAATACTTTTTTCCCCCACTGTATATATATATAGAAAATGTTTAAAACATATGTAACCTAAAAGACAAACATTCGCCTATCCACAGCAAAAAAAAACGAATTTAGGAAACTTACCGCTACATGTTTCCTCAAGTTAGATGTTGAGTTCTTGAATGCTGAAATGTCTGTTTGTTTTGGTAGACACAGAAGACACCGCATAATGTAGCTGTTCTTTCGCACTTTTACTAAGGTAAACATGCTTTCAATATGAGGCCAGGGGTGCGGGTGTTCCTCCTCGTCTGTGTCTGCATTGCCGACGGCTAATTCTGACATTTCTGTGTTGCTATGACTGTAAAGCCAACCCGTCCCGCCACTGAGATTGAGTATGGTAAAGTGACGAGACTGCACAACTACGTTTGATTGGTGAAACACAGTCACGTGGTAGAGCCTTAGCGGAAGTCTCTCTCTCTCTGTCAAAATAAAACATTAAAATAAGGCATATGCGGGGGATAAAGACAATGACGCGTAGAATACCAAAGAGGTAAAAAGAAAAGTAACGACCTCATTGTAGCCTAATGTAGCGGAGTAAGAGTACAGTTTCTTCTTCACAAATCTACTCAAGTAAAAGTAAAAAGTATAGTGATTTAAAACTACTCCTAGAAGTATAATTTTTTCAAAAACTTACTCAAGTAAATGTAACGGAGTAAATGTAACTCGTTACTACCCACCTCTGAGTATATGTAAAGACAAAATTAAATCAAGAATAGTCTGATGGGTAACAATATTAGCCTATCACTTGTGAATGATATTATCACTTGTGAATGATGCCCAGCATAAGAAACTGGCTTTTTTTTGCGACTTTTTCGAATCATAGTCCACACACCTAATGTAGCCTAGCCCATAGGCCTATATGTTTTGATAAAGTTTGTATCATAACTAAAGTGGCCAAATAACTTCTTAAAATGAAGCACATTAATCCACTTTACAATGGGTTTAGAGCCTAACTGGCATACTTAAGCAGCGCGTGAGTTTCAAGTTTGGGGAAGATAATTTTCACCATAAAAATGCACTTTTATAATAAAAGCATTACATGCATAATCGCATTTGCGGTCACTTTTGATAATGGTGTTTTCCCACTAATGGAACATTTGTGCTTATAGCCTACTGCCATGTGCGCATTGCTGCGCTTATGATGTGAAGAAATAGCCTAATAGTTTATCAAAATTTTAAGCTAAATGTTCTGATCTGTTGCATAGAAAATGGCGCCGGTGGAAATGGCTGCCGTTTTACGGCCCCCTAACCAATTGTACTATTATGGGTGTTTTTTTCTGTACATAATGTTTCTGCCACTGTCTCTTATGACCAAAAATAGCTTCTGTATATCAGGACAGCGATTACTCACCTCGTATTGGACGAAGATTTTTTCTTCAACGAGTCGGACGTGAAGGATATTGTACAGACACCCGACAAGGCCCAAATCCCCGTCATTCGCATGAGAAAGAGACAGAGATATTGTGGACGTAGGTCAGGGTACCTTGTAAGGATCCGACGGCGATCGAGTAATCTGCCTCTTCCATCAGTCCTATGGAAAACAAAATAGACAACCTACTATCACGGATATCCTACCAACGGGACATTTCACCTTTATTTAACCAGGTAAGCCAGTTGAGAACAAGTTCTCATTTACAACTGCAACCTGGCCAAAATAAAGCAAAGCAGTGCGATAAAAACAACAACACATAGTTACATATGGGGTAAACAAAACATAAAGTCAAAAATACAACAGAAAATATATATATATATATATACAGTGTGTGCGAATTTAGTAAATTATGGAGGTAAGGCAATAAATAGGCCATAGTGCAAAATAGTTAAAATTTTGTATTAACACTGGAATGATAGATATGCAAAAGATGAGGAGCAAATAGAGATACTGAGGTGCAAATTAGCAAAATAAATAACAATATGGGGATGAGGTAGTTGGATGGGCTAATTTCAGAATGGCTGTGTGCAGGTGCAGTGATTGGTAAGCTGCTCTGACAACTGACGCTTAAAGTTAGTGAGGGAGATAAGAGTCTCCAGCTTCAGAGATTTTTGCAGTTCGTTCCAGTCATTGGCAGCAGAGAACTGGAAGGAATGGCGGCCAAAGGAGGTGTTGGCTTTAGGGATGACCAGTGAGATATACCTGCTGGAGCGCAGACTACGGGTGGGTGTTGCTATGGTGACCAGTGAGCTAAGATAAGACAGGGATTTGCCTAGCAGTGGGGAAAAAAAGTATTTAGTCAGCCACCAATTGTGCAAGTTCTCCCACTTAAATAGATGAGAGAGGCCTGTAATTTTCATCATAGGTACACGTCAACTATGACAGACAAATTGAGGGAAAAAAAATCCAGAAAATCACATTGTAGGATTTTTAATGAATTTATTTGCAAATTATGGTGGAAAATAAGTATTTGGTCACCTACAAACAAGCAAGATTTCTGGCTCTCACAGACCTGTAACTTCTTCTTTAAGAGGCTCCTCTGTCCTCCACTCGTTACCTGTATTAATGGCACCTGTTTGAACTTGTTATCAGTATAAAAGACACCTGTCCACAACCTCAAACAGTCACACTCCAAACTCCACTATGGCCAAGACCAAAGAGCTGTCAAAGGACACCAGAAACAAAATTGTAGACCTGCACCAGGCTGGGAAGACTGAATCTGCAATAGGTAAGCAGCTTGGTTTGAAGAAATCAACTGTGGGAGCAATTATTAGGAAATGGAAGACATACAAGACCACTGATAATCTCCCTCGATCTGGGGCTCCACGCAAGATCTCACCCCGTGGGGTCAAAATGATCACAAGAACGGTGAGCAAAAATCCCAGAACCACACAGGGGGACGTAGTGAATGACCTGCAGAGAGCTGGGACCCAAGTAACAAAGCCTACCATCAGTAACACACTACGCCGCCAGGGACTCAAATCCTGCAGTGCCAGACGTGTCCCCCTGCTTAAGCCAGTACATGTCCAGGCCCGTCTGAAGTTTGCTAGAGTGCATTTGGATGATCCAGAAGAGGATTGGGAGAATATCATATGGTCAGATGAAACCAAAATAGAACTTTCTGGTAAAAACTCAACTCGTCGTGTTTGGAGGACAAAGAATGCTGAGTTGCATCCAAAGAACACCATACCTACTGTGAAGCATTGGGGTGGAAACATCATGCTTTGGGGCTGTTTTTCTGCAAAGGGACCAGGACGACTGATCCGTGTAAAGGAAAGAATGAATGGGGCCATGTATCGTGAGATTTTGAGTGAAAACCTCCTTCCATCAGCAAGGGCATTGAAGATGAAACGTGGCTGGGTCTTTCAGCATGACAATGATCCCAAACACACCACCCGGGCAACGAAGGAGTGGCTTCGTAAGAAGCATTTCAAGGTCCTGGAGTGGCCTAGCCAGTCTCCAGATCTCAACCCCATAGAAAATCTTTGGAGGGAGTTGAAAGTCCGTGTTGCCCAGCGACAGCCCAAAAACATCACTGCTCTAGAGGAGATCTGCATGGAGGAATGGGCCAAAATACCAGCAACAGTGTGTGAAAACCTTGTGAAGACTTACAGAAAACGTTTGACCTGTGTCATTGCCAACAAAGGGTGTATAACAAAGTATTGAGAAACTTTTGTTATTGACCAAATACTTATTTTCCACCATAATTTGCAAATAAATTCATTAAAAATCCTACAATGTGATTTTCTGGAAAGAAAAATCTCATTTTGTCTGTCATAGTTGACGTGTACCTATGATGAAAATTATAGGCCTCTCTCATCTTTTTAAGTGGGAGAACATGCACAATTGGTGGCTGACTAAATACTTTTTTTCCCCACTGTAGATGACCTGGAGCCAGTGGGTTTGGCGAGTAGTGGCTGAACGACGACACGGATAACATACAGTTGGCGGGGTAGAATGGCTGACTCCGTTAAGACAAGGGGTGGCGTTCTGTGTATATTTTTAAACAACAGCTGGTGCACGAAATCTAATATTAAGGAAGGTTTTGCTCGCCTGAGGTAGAGTGTCTCATGATAAGCTGTAGACAACACTATTTACAAAGAGAGTTTTCATCTATATTTATCATAGCTGTCTATTTACCACCACAAACCGATGCTGGCACTAAGACTGCACTCAATGAGCTGTATAAGGCCATAAGCAATCAGGAAAATGCTCATCCAGAGGCAGCGCTCCTAGTGGCCGGGGACTTTAATGCAGGGAAACTTAAATCCGTTCTACCTAATTTCTACCAGCATGTTAAATGTGCAACCAGAGGGAAAACACCTCTAGACCATCTTTACTACACACACAGAGACGCATACAAATCTCTCCCTCACCTTCCATTTGGCAAATCTGACCATAATTCTATCCTCCTGATTCCTGCTTATAAGCAAAAACTAAAGCAGGAAGTACCAGTTACTCGGTTAATAAGGAAGTGGTCAGATGACACAGATGCTAAGCTACAGGACTGTTTTGCTAGCACAGACTGGAATATATTCCGGGATTCTTCCGATGTCATTGAGGCGTACACCACATCAGTCACTGGCTTCATCAATAAGTGCATCGATGATGTCGTCCCCACAGTGACCGTATGTACATACCCCAACCAGAAGCCATGGATTACAGGCAACATCCGCACTGAGCTAAAGGGTAGAGCTGCCGCTTTCAAGGAGCGGGACTCTAACCCGGACGCTTATAAGAAATCCCGCTATGTCCTCCGACAAACCATCAAACAGGCAAAGAGTCAACACAGGACTAAGATTGAATCGTACTACACCGGCTCCGACGCTTGTCGGATGTGGCAGGGCTTGCAAACTATTACAGACTACAAAGGGAAGCACAGCCGCGAGCTGCCCAGTGACACAAGCCTACCAGATGAGCTAAATCACTTCTGTGCTCGCTTCAAGGCAAGCAACGCTTTAGCATACATGAGAGCATCAGCTGTTCCGGATGACTGTGATCACGCTCTCCGTAGCCGATGTGAGTAAGACTTTTAAGCAGGTCAACATTCACAAGGCTGTAGGGCCAGACGGATTACCAAGACGCGTACTCCGAGCATGCGCTGACCAACTGGCAAGTGTCTTCACTGACATTTTCAACATGTCCCTGACTGAGTCTGTAATACCAACATGTTTCAAGCAGACCACTGTAGTCCCTGTGCCCAAGAACACTAAGATAACCTGCCTAAATGACCACCGACCCGTAGCACTCACGTCTGTAGCCATGAAGTGCTTTGAAAGGCAGGTCATGGCTCACATCAACACCATTATCCCAGAAACCCTAGACCAATTCCAATTTGCATACCGCCCCAATAGATCCACAGATGATGCAATCTCTATTGCACTCCACACTGCCCTTTCCCACCTGGACAAGAGGAACACCTACGTGAGAATACTATTAATTGACTACAGCTCAGCATTCAACACCATAGTGCCCTCAAAGCTCATCACTAAGCTAAGGACGCTGGGACTAAACACCTCCCTCTGCAACTGGATCCTGGACTTCCTGACAGCCGCCCCCAGGTGGTAAGGGTAGGTAACAACACATCTACCACTCTGATTCTCAACACAGGGGCCCCTCAGGGGTGCGTGCTCAGTCCCCTCCTGTACTCCCTGTTCACCCATGACTACATGGCCAGGCATGACTCCAACACAATCATTAAGTTTGCCGACGACACAACAGTGGTAGGCCTGAACACCGACAACAATGAGACAGCCTATAGGGAGGAAGTCAGAGACCTGGCCGTGTGGTGCCAGGATAACAACCTCTCCCTCAACGTGATCAAGACAAAGGAGATGATTTTGGACTACAGGGAAAAAAAGAGGGCTGAACACGCCCCCATTCTCATCGACGGGGCTGTGAGCTTCAAGTTCCTTGGTGTCCACATCACCAACCAACTATCATGGTCCAAACACACCAAGACAGTCGAGAAGAGGGCATGACAAAGCCTATTCCCCCTCAGGAGACTGATAAGATTTGGCATGGGTCCTCAGATCCTCAAAAAGTTATACAGCTGCACCATCGAGAGCATACTGACTGGTTGCATCACTGCCTGGTATGGCAACTGCTCGGCCTCCGACCGCAAGGCACTACAGAGGGTAGTGCCTACGGCCCAGTACATCACCAAGCTTCCTGCCATCCAGGACCTCTATACCAGGCGGTGTCAGAGGAAGGCCCTAAAAATTATCATAGACCGTTCTCTCTGCTACCGCACGGCAAGCGGTACCGGAGTGCCAAGTCTAGGTCCAAAAGGCTTCTTAACAGCTTCTACCCCCAAGCCATAAGACTCCTGAACAGCTAATCATGGCTACCCGGACTATTTGCATTGTCCCCCTCACCCCACCCCCTCTTTTATGCTGCTGCTACTCTCTATTTATTATCTATGCATAGTCACTTTAACTCTACCCACGTGTACATATTACCTCAATTACCTCAACTAACCAGTGCCCCCGCACATTGACTCTGTACCGGTACCCCCTGTATATAGCCTCCCTACTGTTATTTTATTTTACTGCTGCTCTTTAATTATTTGTATTTTTTACTCATCAATTTTTTACTTAACACTTATTTTTCTTAAAACTGCTTTGTTGGTTAAGGGCTTGTAAGTAAGCATTTCACTGTAAGGTCTACACCTGTTGTATTCGGCGCATGTGGCAGATAACATTTTATTTTATTTGATCAGCCACATTGCGTAAAATGTTTTGTTGATGCGAGTGGTTGTATTGCATCCCACAACTGTCCCAGACTATGTTTGGAATATTTATTTCTCGCACAGACTAGAATGTCAACTTTTGTAAAATGGGGGATAGTAGATTGACATAGGCTAGTGCTTTTGCTGTTCGTTAGGCCTACTCATCTTGTTGGCTGACGAAAAGTAAATGTGGACAGTTCTTCCAATATCTTCAATATGCACCTCGGAATTGGATAAGGACGTGCGCAGTTGCGTCCCCGATGTGTCTGTCTTCACTTGTAGCCTGTGAGAAAGACCCAATCACGTGATGGAGAGCCATGTGAGTGAGAGGTACTTAGGAGTGCGCAGCACTCAGGGAGAAGGGCACAACGCAGCACTCCGGGCCAAGGGCACAACGGCCATTGGCCGCAAAAGGCATGGATGTTTTTCAAATCAAATCTATTACGGCCACAAAGGGGATTATCATGTGCTTGTCAAATTGTGAATGAGAGACTAATGAAGTGTGTACAGCCTGCGCAAAAAACAAAGCAGAGATCATGCCTTTCAAGCAACTTTTTTCAAATAATCATTAGTCGCATCATGCAGCCTTACAATGTATTACAAATCAACGTTTGTAGAACAACTAAAGTTACATGAATAACTCTAAATTAAGCAAATAGGAGTACCTATTTCTTTGTTATCCGCTCAACACAGAATAGCCGCATGTGCGCATTCCCTCAAATCGTTTGGAGAAAATATGTATATTTTATTCAGCTTTGTTCAATTGTATTCTTCATACTATAAAATAATATAAAATAATGCCACGGAATTCTAAGCAAATCTTGTCTGCTAAATGAACTAGTGTAGCCCACAGCCATTTGGCATAGCCAGATCAGGACCTAACATAAGGACAACTCAGAGTATGCTATTCTGTTATTCTGACGTAGACTACATTTTCTTCATATCATGCTTCTTTAGACCTGTCTAAAATAAATAATGGATTTATTGTGAAGGTGTAGGCTATATTACATGGATTTATTCACATTTTTAAAATGTAGATGTTCCAAAGGTCTGCATCAGTGGCTTGTAGGCTATATGTGGAAGCCAGGAGATGCTAAATGTGTTTATCACCGGCTGACTAAAAGCCCTAGTGGTGTCCATTGATTTCTATAAAATATCACACATTTTTACAGATTGACACTACCCCAAGCGGTGGCGGCCACACTCCAAAGGGGGAATGGGACAGTGAGGAGCATCTCCAACAAGGCACTGAAATTCTGATTGAGTTCATCAAAAGAATCCAGAAAAAATTCCATTCATGGACCTACGAGCAGCAACTGAAAGGTAATCATGTTTTTTTTCTGAGAGTTTTATAGAAATAATGAATACACCTATTTCAATTGAATATGCAACTATTGCAATATGTTGTTTACCCAGGGGGAATAGCAGCCTACAATAAGGGAGAAGACTGTGTAGAGTCATATCAGGAAGTGGACGCTAAGACCAATGGAGTGGACTACTCCAATGATGTTGTTGCCAGAGCTCAGTGGTTCTACAGACATGGTTACGGTGAAAAAAGTAAATAACTGTTATAAACCGTTATACACATGTTAAAAATGATAAATACACCAAATAATAATTACATTGTGTGGTTCAACTTCAAACAGTCTCATCCAAGTTTCTTGTGGAGTTGAATCTTTCAGCAAACTCTTATGGTTGATGCCAAACATATTCACAAACAACATAGTCAGTTTAAAAAATGCTGATGCTATAATGTACTGAAAATCAAAAATGGTTGTTCTATTTTCTTCCCTATTTAGGAAACGGTGGCATTATAGTAGCAGCAACAGCTGTAGTGGGAGCAGGTATCATCATTTTATCAGCATTAACATTGTACTTTATCAAATAACTTTTGATAACTTTTCACAATTATATAAATGTAAAAGTATCATAGGAATGCCACATTGTCAAACTCTTAATGAGGTTGGCTGAGTATTAAAATGTTTGTATGCTTGGCCTCACAGTTTGTGCTGTTGCCCTGGCACCACTAGCCCTGACAGCGATCGGGTTTGGTGCTGGCGGGATTGTAGCTGGATCAACAGCAGCAAGCATGATGTCTGCCGCGGCCGTAGCCAATGGAGGTGGGGTAGCAGCAGGGAGTCTTGTTGCTGTTCTACAGTCAGCAGGTAAAGATCAAACCAAAGATAAACAAAGATACAATATTTCAATGCCAATGAGTTATGAGTAAAACCATTAAAAGCTAAGATAATGGCGGGGTTTCTAACTGTTACAAACTCATATGACTGAACAGAATGGATCATAGATTGTTTTTTGCTTTGTTTACTTTCATGTATTGGATATTTGTAGATCTCAGATGTGAGAGAGACCGTGACAGACATTGTGTGGTCTTCCTCCAGGTGCTGTAGGGCTCTCGTGGATGGCCACAGCGATTGTGGGAAGTGTGGGAGCAGCTGTTGGAGGATCTGTGGGATGGCTGGAAAGAACGTTTTTTTAAATGTTCCATAGAGGCGTTGAAGAACACATGTCAGTACTGCAATACACCCTAACACTGTTGATACTGCGTGCTTAAAGTATTCTACTTGTCAACTGAATTTTTTAAATTCCATTGCAATTCTGCCGTTATGAAAAACAGGTTTTCTGTAGGAAAGTCTAAAGTTCTCTGTGAGGATTGTTCCTAATTTTGTTGAAATGAGCTCAGTGGTTCTACAGCCATGGTTATGGTGAAAAAAAGTAAACAACTTATTAACCTTTATAGACATGTTGAAAATGATGAATACACCAAATAATAATTACATTGTGTTGTTCAACTTCAAACAGTCTCATCCAAGTTTCTTCTGTAGTTGAGTCTTTAAGCAACTTGTCATTGCGCAATATAATTAAATATTTGTCTTATTTTAGAACTTTGGGATTGGATGTGTTGTTTTAGTTGACTGTCTTGGTGGGACTATGCCTGGTCTATAATACATTAGCATAGCGTGGCCAGTGGTATGCCAGCTCAGTGGTATGCCAGTTTTACTATGCATAGCTCATTTGTCCCCCTCAAGGTAATGATCACAATGGATCTCTGTAATTCACCATTACACAGACCTAACACCATAGAGATCATATTATATTCTTCAAGTATTCTCATTTCTAATTTTATGCTTAACACACCAATTTATCACAGTGAGGATGGTGGAGCTGTGCTTTATGGAGCCAATAGTACATTTAGTCTATGAGCAGCTCAGAGTTTGTTTTGGTCTTTAATTGGAATGTGAAGCTCTTTAATGTTCTCTTTAGCAGCTACAGCATGGGGCACACCCCTCTGTACATGGGGAGATGTTATGAACTACACTGAATTTAGAAAACACTGACACGGTCAGATGGCTTATTACAGCAGTATTTTATGATGGTGGTTGTATTATGTTTTTAGTATACTTAGATATGTGTGCCGTTTTTACACTGCTGCAACTGAATTACTCAGCAATGGGCAATAAAGAATGTTTGAATAACTGCTTGACCTGGGCCGCAGCGCCTTGACGGCACCTCAATTTTGGGGGTGAATTGTGTACCGGCTCCTCTATAAAACAAAGAAGCCTAATGCCGGCCCAGATTCAAACACTGAGGCAAAAAAGGTTGATCAAAGCGGAATGAAGGAGGGATCTGCAATGGAGAGTGGGCATTCATTTCCTGATTCCACTTTGCTAATCTTTATTTGCTGCTAGTCTATGGCCTTGTTCGAGAGCATCAAAACGACTGCAGGCGACTGCCGACTGACGGATCTACAAATCACCTTTCATCATAAATAACGACTTATTATTTGTAGATCAGTAAGTCAGTCACAATTTACCCATGATACATTGCGGTTTGGATCTTCTCGAACACGGCCTGTGAATCTGTGCGTGACACTACACTACCGGTCAAAAGTTTTAGAACACCTACTCATTCAAGGGTTTTTCTTTATTTTTACTATTTTCTACATTGTAGAAATCTACATATCATCTGAATGACCCTGCAGTGTGTGTCTGTGTGTGCTGCGTGTATGCCATTGCGAGTGGGCCAATGGCCAAGGAGAGAGCGCAACATTTCAGCAGCAGGTATAAAATACTAAGTGTCAACATTTTACTATGTGAAAGTGGTTTTACTGTACTGTTCTTTCTTAAATCAGGGTGTGCCTTTATTCTGTGGCCATTATCAAACAAAGGAGAGCAACACCACTAAAGTAAAGGGCATTCTACAGAGAGGCAGTCGATTAGAACACCATACACATTCTAAACCAGTGCATGATGTACAGTGGGGAAAAAAAGTATTTAGTCAGCCACCAATTGTGCATGTTCTCCCACTTAAAAAGATGAGAGAGGCCTATAATTTTCATCATAGGTACACGTCAACTATGACAGACAAAAAGAGATTTTTCTTTCCAGAAAATAACATTGTAGGATTTTTAATGAATTTATTTGCAAATTATGGTGGAAAATAAGTATTTGGTCAATAACAAAAGTTTCTCGATACTTTGTTATATACCCTTTGTTGGCAATGACACAGGTCAAACGTTTTCTGTAAGTCTTCACAAGGTTTTCACACACTGTTGCTGGTATTTTGGCCCATTCCTCCATGCAGATCTCCTCTAGAGCAGTGATGTTTTGGGGCTGTCGCTGGGCAACACAGACTTTCAACTCCCTCCAATGATTTTCTATGGGGTTGAGATCTGGAGACTGGCTAGGCCACTCCAGGACCTTGAAATGCTTCTTACGAAGCCACTCCTTCGTTGCCCGGGCGGTGTGTTTGGGATCATTGTCATGCTGAAAGACCCAGCCACGTTTCATCTTCAATGCCCTTGCTGATGGAAGGAGGTTTTCACTCAAAATCTCACGATACATGGCCCCATTCATTCTTTCCTTTACACAGATCAGTCGTCCTGGTCCCTTTGCAGAAAAACAGCCCCAAAGCATGATGTTTCCACCCCCATGCTTCACAGTAGGTATGGTGTTATTTGGATGCAACTCAGCATTCTTTGTCCTCCAAACACGACGAGTTGAGCTTTTACCAAAAAGTTATATTTTGGTTTCATCTGACCATATGACATTCTCCCAATCCTCTTCTGGATCATCCAAATGCACTCTAGCAAACTTCAGACGGGCCTGGACATGTACTGGCTTAAGCAGGGGGACACGTCTGGCACTGCAGGATTTGAGTCCCTGGCGGCGTAGTGTGTTACTGATGGTAGGCTTTGTTACTTTGGTCCCAGCTCTCTGCAGGTCATTCACTAGGTCCCCCCGTGTGGTTCTGGGATTTTTGCTCACCGTTCTTGTGATCATTTTGACCCCACGGGGTGAGATCTTGCGTGGAGCCCCAGATCGAGGGAGATTATCAGTGGTCTTGTATGTCTTCCATTTCCTAATAATTGCTCCCACAGTTGATTTCTTCAAACCAAGCTGCTTACCTATTGCAGATTCAGTCTTCCCAGCCTGGTGCAGGTCTACAATTTTGTTTCTGGTGTCCTTTGACAGCTCTTTGGTCTTGGCCATAGTGGAGTTTGGAGTGTGACTGTTTGAGGTTGTGGACAGGTGTCTTTTATACTGATAACAAGTTCAAACAGGTGCCATTAATACAGGTAACGAGTGGAGGACAGAGGAGCCTCTTAAAGAAGAAGTTACAGGTCTGTGAGAGCCAGAAATCTTGCTTGTTTGTAGGTGACCAAATACTTATTTTCCACCATAATTTGCAAATAAATTCATAAAAAATCCTACAATGTGATTTTCTGGATTTTTTTCCCTCAATTTGTCTGTCATAGTTGACGTGTACCTATGATGAAAATTACAGGCCTCTCTCATCTATTTAAGTGGGAGAACTTGCACAATTGGTGGCTGACTAAATACTTTTTTTCCCCACTGCTAGGCAAATCCCTGCCTTATCTTAGCTCACTGGTCACCATAGCAACACCCACCCGTAGTCTGCGCTCCAGCAGGTATATCTCACTGGTCATCCCCAAAGCCAACACCTCCTTTGGCCACCATTCCTTCCAGTTCTCTGCTGCCAATGACTGGAACGAACTGCAAAAATCTCTGAAGCTGGAGACTCTTATCTCCCTCACTAACTTTAAGCGTTAGTTGTCAGAGCAGCTTACCAATCACTGCACCTGCACACAGCCATTCTGAAATTAGCCCATCCAACTACCTCATCCCCATATTGTTATTTACTAAATACTTTTTTCCCCACTGTATGTGCATTGCTGTAGGTGAGGCACCACTAGGGGAAAACTGGAATAACCCAATGAATTCCAGGATTGTCACATTAAGCAATGACAGCGGGTGGTGATTTCTAAAACATTTTGTTATGTTGTGCACATGGCTCTGGGCAGTTCCTGGTCTTCCCATTTACTTTTTGTTATAAACAGTAGAAAAAGAGGAAACATTAAAACACATCCGATAAGACATACAGTGAGGGAAAAAAGTATTTGATGCCCTGCTGATTTTGTACGTTTGCCCACTGACAAAGAAATTATCAGTCTATAATTTTAATGGTAGGTTTATTTGAACAGTGAGAGACAGAATAACAACAAAAGAATCCAGAAAAACGCATGTCAAAAATGTTATAAATTGATTTGCATTTTAATGAGGGAAATAAGTATTTGACCCCCTATCAATCAGAAAGATTTCTGGCTCCCAGGTGTCTTTTATACAGGTAACAAGCTGAGATTAGGAGCACACTCTTAAAGGGAGTGCTCCTAATCTCAGTTTGTTACCTGTATAATAGACACCTGTCCACAGAAGCAATCAATCAATCAGATTCCAAACTCTCCACCATTGCCAAGACCAAAGAGCTCTCCAAGGATGTCAGGGACAAGATTGTAGACCTACACAAGGCTGGAATGGGCTACAAGACCATCGCCAAGCAGCTTGGAGAGAAGGTGGCAACAGTTGGTGCGATTATTCGCAAATGGAAGAAACACAAAATAACTGTTAATCTCCCTCGGCCTGGGGCTCCATGCAAAATCTCACCTCGTGGAGTTGCAATAATCATGAGAACGGTGAGGAATCAGCCCAGAACTACACGGTAGGATCTTGTCAATGATCTCAAGGCAGCTGGGACCATAGTCACCAAGAAAACAATTGGTAACACACTACGCCGTGAAGGACTGAAATCCTGCAGCGCTCGCAAGGTCCCCCTGCTCAAGAAAGCACATATACAGGGCCGTCTGAAGTTTGCCAATGAACATCTTAATGATTCAGAGGAAAACTGGTGAAAGTGTTGTGGTCAGATGAGACCAAAATGGAGCTCTTTAGCATCAACTCAACTCGCCGTGTTTGGAGGAGGAGGAATGCTGCCTATGACCCCAAGAACACCATCCCCAACGTCAAACATGGAGGTGGAAACATTATGCTTTGGGGGTGTTTTTCTGCTAAGGGGACAGGACAACTTCACCGCATCAAAGGGACGATGGATGGGGCCATGTACCGTCAAACTCAGCCAGGGCATTGAAAATGGGTCGTGGGTGGGTATTCCAGCATGACAATGACCCAAAATACACGGCCAAGGCAACAAAGGAGTGTTTCAAGAAGAAGCACATTAAGGTCCTGGAGTGGCCTAGCCAGTCTCCAGTCCTTAATCCCATAGAAAATCTGTGGAGGGAGCTGAATGTTCGAGTTGCCAGTCGTCAGCCTTGAAACCTTAATGACTTGGAGAAGATATGCAAAGAGGAGTGGAACAAAATCTCTCCTGAGATGTGTGCAAACCTGGTGGCCAACTACAAGAAACGTCTGACCTCTATGATTTCCAACAAGGGTTTTGCCACCAAGTACTAAGTCATATTTTGCAGAGGGGTCAAATACTTCTTTCCCTCATTAAAATGCAAATCAATTTATAACATTTTTTACATGTGTTTTTCTGGATTTTTGTTGTTGTTATTCTGTCTCTCACTGTTCAAATAAACCTACCATTAAAATTATAGACTGATCATGTCTTTGTCAGTGGGCAAACGTACAAAATCAACAGGGGATCAAATACTTTTTTCCGTCACTGTAAAGGGCCTTCAATACAGTCAGTGAGGTTGAACGCCAGCATTAAAATAATATATAGCTACGCATTTTTCTTGAGAGGAAATCCCTTTATGTTTTTTTTTGCTATTATAAAGGATATATGGATCAGGATATTGATAAAAATGCAACACTGCAACACAACAGTACATGCCAATACTGACATACATAAAGAGTGAGATTTTACACAACTGAAATGAGGTCAGTCGACAGTGAATCAGGGTCATTGTTATTTAATTATTTATTTATTTTGGCCATAACTTTGTTTTACATTTTTGTTTTCACAGCTTTTTTTAATACATATGGGCAATTCCACGTCAATGGAATTGTGCTGAGACTCAGATTTTTCACTTTAAATGTATGCCAAACAAAAACCATTGATTTCAAAGTTTAACCAACTCTATTCACAAGGACTACTTTTAACAATTTACACTGAACATTTTACAAAAACACATTTACTGGAAGAACTGTTCAGATGCAAAGTTTGTTAACAGAATTTCTGTAAAATATCCCAAAGAACTTAATCATTTTGGTGTTATCATTGGATGTTTTGTTTCACTCGGGAAGTCTGACTCAGGTGCACCTGTGAAATTGGTTGCCAAACGCCATATAAACTCAACAGAAGAAGAAGATGAAGAAGGGAGGGGTGGAGCATGGCGTCTTCAGCGAAAAGACGAGCAGTTGGAAAGGGAGTAGGTCCCGATGATAGTGATGATAACAGCTCGGATGAGGGTTCGGAAGACGATGGTGATTCAGGAGAGGAGGACAGCGGATCAGAAGAGGAGAGCAAAGAGGATAGAATAGACGCCGGAAGGGAAAGGAGGGGGAAAATGCAGTATTATCATAAGGAGATGTATACTTGGATGAATGAGGAATGGAGGGAAAAGGAGAGGCAGAGGAGGTCTAAGAGATGGAGGAAGATTGAGTTTGAGTCAGTTAAAAATGGCGGGGAGAAGGTTTGTTAAAGAAGAGTGGTAGGAAATGTAAGCAAAGTGAGCTGAAGACAGGAGTAGAAATGGAAGTGAATGAGGGTGAAGTATCGGAGGTGGAAGGTGTGGTGAAGTGCTCGGAGCCCGAGGATTGCACAGCGGGTCAGGATAAAGATGAGTCTGTGACAGTAGGAGTGAAGTTTGTGGAAAAATGGATCCTTGCCTTTTGGCTGATCCAATTGTGGTTTCAAGATGGGTGAAAAGAGCGTTGGGTAAAGTGGAATCGGTGAGGGTAACCAGAAGTGGTCTAGTGATAATTGTTTGTGTTTCTATTGGGCAGAGGGAGAAGGCGCTCAGAGTTAAACAAATGAGGGAAAGAATTGTGAATTGTTTCGCTCTTAAGAAAAGGGCGCCATTGAGAGGAGTGATTACTGGAGTAGCACTGAATGTAAAAGTTGACCAACTGAAGGAGATGATTCCCGGTGTGTGTGATGCTCGTCGTTTGGTGCAACGTAAACAGGGTGGCGAGAGTGGGGAAACAGAAGAGTCATTGTCTGTTCTTTTGAGTTCTGAAGTTGAGTCTTTGCCTGAGAAAGTGAGGTTAGGATATATAAGTTATCCAGTGCGAGCATATGTGCCGAATATCTTAAGATGTTACAGGTGTCACTTATGGGCATGTGGCAGCAGTGTGTAGGAGGGAGATTCCAAGGTGTGAGAAGTGTGCAGAAGGGCATGAGACAAAAGAGTGTGAAGCAGTGGGGAAAGTGGTGGTGTGTGCTAATTGTAGGGGTGGCCATGGGGCTGGGGATCAGACATGTCCAGTGAGAGAGAAGCAGGTTGAGGTATCCAGGGCAGGGGCGGTGTGTTCAATAGGGCGATATGGGCGACGCACTGCCAAACGGGAAAAGGAAGGGATTTTTTTTCTAATCAATTATATCACGGCAACAGTAGTTATCATTGTTGTAATGTCCAATCAGGCTAAAGTCGTGCTTCAAATGGCTCCCCCCCCTTTTGGGGCGATTTCAGTCAGGTTGAAAATCGCCCAGAAGTCTGTCATAGACTCCCATGTAAAATCTATTTTTTCAAATTTCAGAGCTTTCAATACAATCTCTATGGGTGTCTGAGGGCTTGCACTTACGCGCTTTCGTCATACGTAACGTAACCATGAACGTAACTAAGAAAAGAGCGGATTGTGTCTTTGAAAGAAGTTCCTTTTGTCGGCGAACAAATGAAGATAAATTGGCAACGAAACAATTAGGACCTCCCAGACCAAATTTTATAATTCAACAGGTTTCTACTAAAGGCGGAAAGTCCTACACCCGAGGATTTTCCAAAAATTGGTACGAACGAAAAAAGACATTGCCACTCAACTGGATGAGGGATACAGGCTAGCTGTCCGCCGCCACAACGATGAGGTTAGTGTTGATAATCACAAGTTTACTGGAGAACTGAGACCAAGTAGAGACTTTGGACAGGGGTGGATATGGTATAATAAAGGCAGTTTATTCAGAGGTAAAGATATCTGGAATCGCGTGCACGGACCCGTTCGTCAAACTCTTAGGGAGCTATACATTAAGCCCCATTACTTACCATATCAGATAAGAGAAATTGCTGCAGCTACATATATTTTACATCCTGGCCCTACATAGTTCACTATTTGCATCACTTACCAAAATATTACATGTGGTCATATATGCTTGGAAAGTGGAGATGCCATAGAACGTCAAAAAGTAAACATTGCTGGAGACACATTGCCGTTTTGGAGAAGACATCGCGTTTGCTAGCGAAGAGATTTGTTGTGGCAAATGAACTTGGCCTGGGAATTGCCAGGAACCTCACGATAAGATATATGCATTGCGAAGTCTCACTGATTCTATACGTGATTGCGATTCGATACTGTGATTTTATTGCGCACCATATGTCTGTTGCAGAGGGATCAGAAAGCCATGAGAACGAGTTTTGATCAGTCATGGAAATAAAAGTGCTGAAAACAAATTGGCTCCCAATGTGAAAAGATTGAGAACAAGCTATGAAGGAACAATAATGGTGTTTTGGTGCAGGTACAGCCAACTAGCGCCTAAAATATTGCGATATTGTCAATACAGTATATCGTAAGTATCACTATGTAACTCGATTTCTTTCACCCCAATCCCTCAAATTAACGGTAAATAACTGAATTGTTTGCCCCACATTTAGCTAAGATGATTAGCTAGCCAGCTAAAATGTTTTATTTAGTTAGCAGTCGCATCTACAATAGTTTACTGTCAATAACATGTCTCCAAAAATGACGTGGTGTCTCCAATTGTGTTGACATTTTACAATTGCGATGCGCATCCACTGAGTATCCACTTTCTGTAGCTCAGCTGGTAGAGCACTGCGCTTGTAACGCCAAGGTAGTGGGTTCGATCCCGGGACCACCCATACACAAAAATGTATGCACGCATGACTGTAAGTCGCTTTGGATAAAAGCGTCTGCTAAATGGCATATTATTATTATTATTTATTATTATTATTATTATTATTATCTGAAGAGAGCCCCTGAAACATTGTGTGCAGACATTTTATGCAATAAATGAAGTAGGTTGAATCTAGTAGTTCTGATCTTCTGATTGGTCCTGATGAGTTGGGCGAGGTCCCCTCCAGGCTAGTGTCACTGTTGCATTGGCTCTGAGTCGGGTTCTCTGTCTTCAAATGTTCAGCCTAAGAGAGGGGATTTGTGTGTGTGTGTGTGTGTGTGTGTGTTTAACAGTGATGATGTGTGTGTGTGTGTGTGTGTGTGTGTGTGTGTGTGTGTGTGTTTAACAGTGATGATGTGTTTGTGTGTGTGTGTGTGTGTGTCCTCAGAGCAAGAACTCGTGAGTTGGAAGAACTGAGAGGCCTATGGCGTGGGTGTTGTCCTTGGCCACCTGCTGACAAGGCTGACAAGATAGGACCCTTTTGTCCATTGTTATTGGATAGGAACAGAACTTATAACCAGCTCCTGACCTAAATAGATCTTAGCACAACATTTTACTCAACATATCATATTCCATATTCACTATAACAAATATATTTACTACGACATTAGCAAGAACCGCCACATCCTCAGCCGGCTAATCCAGTGTGTGAAGTTTTGCGGAGTGTTTGAGTTAGCTTTGCGAGGCAAAGATGAAACTGAGGGCTCCACCAACCCTGGTAAGCCAACACTTTTGAGATCAGTCAATAAATGCTTCTGGTATTGACTTATATGCTGCCCCTGTCTTCATGTTGTTGCTGGACATATCTTTTTTTAAATGTGTGTAGGTCACCTAAATCATCAGAAAAATTGCCCCCCCTGAGAATTTTTTCAGGAGCCGCCACTGATCCAGGGTACGAGTAAGAAGAAGTTGTCATATGCGGAGGCAGGGAAGAAAGTAGAGGAAGATGGGTCAAGGGGGAGGGATCCTGAGAGAAATGGTGTGAGTAGTAGAGATGTACCAGTACAGAGGGATTAACCAAAAAGTTATATATGGTTCAGCAAGATTGGATTTTTAGCATTTATAGCAATGGTTATTAATTGTACTGCAGGGATGGAACGCAAATCGAAGAAAATTGAGGTGGTGGTGGCAGCTGCAGAGAGTTATTTGGGTGTGCGAGACTTGACAGCAGAAGAGTTACAGGGAGTGTTAAGTGGTGATGTCCCATCAATTCAGGTTGAGGGCATGAGGTAGGAGTGAGTATATTTAAACAGTGGAGAAGGGTGGGGTTAATTATTAGTTAGAGTGTTGAAGGTGTAAGTGTAGTGTTAGATGGTAGGATATTTCTTTGCTTTGGTTTATTTTATTTTTCAAGGAAAGATAAGGGAGTTGAACTCCAGTCTAGTAGGTGGTGGTAATGCAACAAATTGGATGCCAACCGCCGTTAAACCTCATTGAAGAAGAAAGAAGAAGAAAGAAGAAGATGAAGAGAAGTACTGCACTTACATGATTGTTTGCTAAAATGGGTGACGAGGAGCAGACCTGGCTGATGACTGTGGGACTTTTTAGGAGCATGGATAGGCCAGAGATAGCCTAACTAGTAAATTGAGCTATGGAACAGAAGGTGGGTATTGGAGAAAGGCCATCAGTGCACGGCATGAGCAAGGTGAACGGATAGACGTGGTCATGCGCATAGACGTCATTATGGACAGCGAAGGAGAAGAGCCGAGTGCAGTGGGAAGATGTGTGTTGAGGAAGAATGGCGGCAAGTACAAAATGTATTCTGCTGTCTCGGATGGCAAAGAAATTGAACCTGACGAGAGTGAGTATGAATTACCTGTGGTGGCATGTGTCAATTGTGGGGGTGCCCATGTTGCTGGGGATCAGAAGTGCCCGGTGCGAGAGGGACAGGTTGAGGTTGCCAGGATCAGAGTAGAACAGAAGGTGTAGTATGCTGAGGCAGTGAAGAGAGTGGAGGTTGATGGGTCAATGGTGAGTAGTTGGCCTAGGCCAATACAGTGACACGAATTTGTGCTTCAGTAAGGTTGGCTTCTTAGCATTCATTGCCATTGTTATCAACTGTACCGCTGAAATGGAACATAAATCACAGAAAATATATGTTGTGGTGGCAGCTTCAGAGAAGTACTTGGGTTTAGTAGGTTTCCCTGCAGAAGAGTTACAAGGTGTGTTGAACGAAAGAGTCCCATCCGCCCAGGCCGTAGGCCTGGTGTAGGATCAGTTAGGGTCAAAGCAGTGGAATGAGGTGGTGATTTAAAAAATATATATTTATTTTTATGAAATAGTGGTATATAGGTGGAGGGTTAGTTGGTGGTGCATTTCCCCCCGCCCCTTTTCCCCTTCCTTCTTAATTTTTGTATCACAATGTGTACGTGATCGACCACCCACTACCGAACAGTAGGTGGCGGCATTCACAAACAAAATGTGCAAACGCCATGATACAGAAGAAAAACAAATGTTGTTTGCGGTAGAGTAATGGTTACATCTTTTTGCATGCAGTCTTGTTTTTTTGATGAATCTATTTGCAATTTTGACTGTATAATATCGTTTTCATTAATGTATTTATGATTTGAGAAGGCAACTTCATTTTGAAAAAGCATTTACTGTTTTGCAAAAGGCTATACAGTTCTGTGTCTTATGTCATTTCCATAATTGATATATTCTGTTGAAATGATGTCTGCTATGTTGTGTTAGCACTGTGTCAGCTGTTCCCTTCTGAGTGAGAATCCTGTCAGATCTTTTGTCAGTAACAACAACACTAACAACTGAATCTGTATTGAATCTCCTTTTAGCTTTTTGAATCCAAGGAAATGGTAGCTGGTGAGTATAGTTCATTGTTTGGAGTTAGTTTTGGCAATGTGACTGCTTTGTCTGAGAAAAATATTGCTTTAGTTATAACAATAATGATGATGACCCATGTATGCTTGCTTCTCTATTTAGTCTCTTTGATTGCCATGGCAGTTGGAACTGGCAAAGTAGCCTATCCTTTTTCTAATTTTTGTATTACAATATTTATTTCTAAGAATTAATATCCTACTAAAACACATACCTGACTCCTGATTTTCTTATTCGTTCCTACAAAACTCCATTGTCCAAACAAATATTTTGTCACTTTGTTGTTACAAGTGGCGCCGGAGAAGATGGCTGCCGTTTTACAGCCCTCTAACCAATTGTACAATTATGTGTGTTTTTCCGCGTTATTTGTCATTTATTTTGTACATAATGTTTCTGCCATCGTCTCTTATAACCAAAAAGAGCTTCTGGATATCAGTACAGCGATTACTCACCTCGTATTGGACGAAGATTTTTTCTTCAATGAGGCGGCCGCGAAGGATATCCTACAGACACCCGACAAGGCCCAAATCCCCGTCATTCGCATGAGGAAGAGACGGAGATATCGTGGACGTAGGTCGGGGTGCCTTGTAAGGATCCGACGGCGAGCGAGTAAACTGCCCCTCCCATCAATCCTATTAGCCAATCTTCAATCATTTGAGAATAAATGGGATGACCTAAGATTATGGTTATCCTACCAACGGGACATTAAAAACTGTAATATCTTATGTTTCACCGAGTCTTGGCTGAACGACGACATGGACAACATACAGCTAGCGGGATATACGCTACATCGGCAGGATAGAATGGCTGACTCCGGTAAGACAAGGGGTGGCGGTCTGTGTATATTTGTAAACAACAGCTGGTGCACCAAAATCAAATACTAAGGAAGTCTCAACGTTTTGCTCGCCTGAGGTAGAGTATCTTATGATAAGCTGTAGACCACACTATTTACCAAGAGAGTTTTCATCTATATTTTTCATAGCTGTCTATTTACCAACACAAACCAATGCTGGCATTAAGATTGCACTGAATGAGCTGTATAAGGCCATAAGTCAACAGGAAAACGCTCATCCAGAGGCAGCGCTCCTAGTGGCCGGGGACTTTAATGCAGGGAAACTTAAATCCGTTCTACCTAATTTCTACCAGCATGTTAAATGTGCAACCAGAGGAAAAAAACTCTAGACCACCTTTACTCCACACAGAGAGCGCATACAAAGCTCTCCCTCGCCCTACATTTGGCAAATCTGACCATAACTCTATCCTCCTGATTCCTGCTTATAAGCAAAAACTAATGCAGGAAGCACCAGTGACTCGGTTAATAAAAAAGTGGTCAGATGACGCAGATGCTAAGCTACAGGACTGTTTTGCTAGCACAGACTGGAACATGTTCCGGGATTCTTCAGATAGCATTGAGGAGTACACCACATCAGTCACTGGCTTCATCAATAAGTGCATCGATGATGTCGTCCCCACAGTGACCGTACGTACATACTCCAACCAGAAGCCATGGATTACAGGAAACATCTACACTGAGCTAAAGGGTAGAGCTGCCGCTTTCAAGGAGCAGGACTCTAACCCGGACGTTTATAAGAAATCCCGCTATGCCCTCCGACGAACCATCAAACAGGCAAAGAGTCAATACAGGCCTAAGATTGAATCGTACTACACCGGCTCTGACACTCGTCGGATGTGGCAGGGCTTGAAAACTATTACAGACTACAAAGGGAAGCACAGCCGGAAGCTGCCCAGTGACATAAGACTTCCAGACGAGCTAAACCACTTCTATGCTCTGTGATGTCACGAGAGGCTGTGTCCTGGAGGGACGTTACATCCCCCTGAGGTGGCTGCAAACCCAGACAGCTATGGCTCCATCTGCTGGTATGGTCGGGAACTCCACCCCTCTATGGCCAATCTTCCCACGCAGCTGAAACAAATGAGGAGCTGATGAGCTGAAGGTTTGGGAAGGGAAGAGACACAGTCTCCAACCTGGGCTCTCTGGAGGACAAGAGTGCTGCACGTCCACTTCCATGAGGAATATAAGGATTTGGAGATACTTACCTTTGGGAAATACTCACCTTTGGATATATGCACCTGTGGAAATACGTGTGGGACATTTGGAAGGACGTTTTGCTGGGTTGGCCACTAGCTGCAACGTGGAATACAGTAAGACTGGGGAAAAGTTATTTGAGCGAGGGAGAGTTATGATTTTGGATGTGGAAGAGACATCCCTGAACTGTTAACCCTTAAAGAGCCACCAGAGAACAGAATTGTGTTATACTTTCGTTAGTTTCCCAAGACCTTTAATAAAATCCTTGTTTTGGTTGAACCTGGTCTCCTTGCACTACTTGAGCAATCCCGCTGAAAGCTGTGTAGCCTCTCGTGACATCACAGATGGTGGAGAATACAGGCACGCCTAAGCGTTAATAGTGCATGTCAGAGGAGGATACCGAAGGTTTGATCACCCAGTTTTCCAAGTTGGCCGTAGGCTCCCGCCGACTGAAATGGAGGACATATTGAAAGCCCTTGTTGCTGGCCAGCAAGCCCAGATGCAAGCAAACGTGGCTCTCTTGGAGGAGCAAAAGAAAGCCAACCTTCTGAAGGCAGAGGAATTGCAGTTGCAGAGACAGAGGGTGGTCCAAAATACCCGCCCAATAAAGGCAAGTGACTTTATATCTAAGATGGGAGCTACCGATGACATTGAGGCATACCTGCATGCATTTGAGGCCACGGCCACTAGGGAAGCCTGGCCCAAGCAACAGTGGGTTGGTCTGTTAGCCCCCTTTCTAACCGGGGAATCGCTGAATGCTGTCCGGGACCTGGGCCCTGACCAGGTTACTGACTATGATGCCCTGAAGTCTGAGATCCTCAGCAGATATGGACTCACAAAGTTTGGTATGGCCCAGCGCTTTCACAGCTGGACCTTCCAACCAGACCAACCTCCTCGGGCGCAGATGCATGAACTTGTCCCGAATCGCAAGGAAATGGCTGGATCCGCAGAGGAATACAGCAGCGGCGGTGGTGGAGGCCGTTGTGGTGGATCGTTACCTACGCGCCCTGCCTTATGAGGCAAAACGGGTCATCAGTCAACAGGCCTTGACCACGGCTGATCTGACCGTGGAAGCTGTGGAAAAGTACCAGGCCACAGCGGAGATGCTGAATGCTTCCGAAAGACCCCAGGAGTGCGGCCCCACCACAAATGGGAAGAACCCGTCCAAAGGACCCCAAGGTCTCGAACCCAGCCACGTCAGGACTTATCCCGGCTCCAGGGGGAGCCAGAAACCAGGCGGGTCCAAGAAGAGTACACCAGGAGGGGGAAACTCGACAGTGTTACCGGTGTGGGGAGATGGGACATATCTCCTGGCAGTGTGGGAAACCAGCCGATGAACCTATGCCCACTGCGGAGTCCTCCAGCTCAGCACCCACACACCGTTTTGCCTCGCTCTTGGGAGTCGTAGATGGCGGCCCAGATCGACCCCCCACCTGCCCGGTAACTGTGAATCACCATGATGTGGAGGCCTTACTGGATTCTGGTAGCCGGGCCACCCTGGTGCGTAAGGATTTGGTGGGCCCAACGTGTCTGACCCCGGGGAAAGTCCTCCCAGTTTCCTGTGTCCATGCGGGACACCAGAGAATACCCCATTACTGAACTTACAATGACCAGCACACGGGGAACCATACACACGACGGCGGGGGTGGTTGATTCCCTCCCCCGTCCCCTGTCCTAATTGGACGAGACTGCCCAGCCTTTTACCCACTCTGGAGAGAGTCTCAGAGAGGATAACCCGAGTACCTCGGAAACGGAGAGGCAAGACTCATCCTGGGAAGGCTCCGTGCAATCCTCCGAATTACTCACTCCCGCCCCGGGCTCTGATAGGGATGGCAGGTGCCCAGACCGACACAGAGACGGAGCTACAGAATCTGGACAAAGAACTGTCTGGTCTGAAGGGGACCGCTGAGAGGTATCGTTTGTTAAAGCAACAGTTAGACATGAAGACAGAGAGTTAGATATCCTCCAGGCTAAACTCCAACAGAGCTCCTTCCATAAGCAACAGGAGGAGCTGGAGAGGCTGCGCAGGACCATCGAGGAGTGTGAGGAGACCCTGCGCAGTAGTAAGGAGGTCCAGAAGAAGGCAGAGGAGAAGTACAAGGTGTTGGAGAACAAGATGAAGAATGCGGAGGCAGAGAGAGAGAAGGAACTGAAAGCTGCTCAACAGAAGCTAAACTCTGCTAAAACCAAGGCTGATGCGTTCAGTAAGAAACTCAAGGAGAGACAACAGGAGGCTGAGTCCCTGGTCCTAGAGGTGGAGGAGTTGAAGAGAGAGCAGTCTGGCAAGCACCACGGCAATGCGGACGCCCTCTCCCGGCGTGATGCCTTCTTCGCTGCCTTTACCCCGACGAGGACGTCGGTCCCGAGGAGGGGGAATGTGTGATGTCACGAGAGGCTGTGTCCTGGAGGGACGTTCACATCCCCTGAGGTGGCTGCAAACCCAGACAGCTATGGCTCCATCTGCTGGTATGGTCGGGAACTCCACCCCTCTATGGCCAATCTTCCCACGCAGCTGAAACAAATGAGGAGCTGATGAGCTGAAGGTTTGGGAAGGGAAGAGACACAGTCTCCAACCTGGGCTCTCTGGAGGACAAGAGTGCTGCACGTCCACTTCCATGAGGAATATAAGGATTTGGAGATACTTACCTTTGGGAAATACTCACCTTTGGATATATGCACCTGTGGAAATACGTGTGGGACATTTGGAAGGACGTTTTGCTGGGTTGGCCACTAGCTGCAACGTGGAATACAGTAAGACTGGGGAAAAGTTATTTGAGCGAGGGAGAGTTATGATTTTGGATGTGGAAGAGACGTCCCTGAACTGTTAACCCTTAAAGAGCCACCAGAGAACAGAATTGTGTTATACTTTCGTTAGTTTCCCAAGACCTTTAATAAAATCCTTGTTTTGGTTGAACCTGGTCTCCTTGCACTACTTGAGCAATCCCGCTGAAAGCTGTGTAGCCTCTCGTGACATCACAGCTCGCTTTGAGGCAAGCAACACTGAAGCATGCATGAGAGCACCAGCTGTTCCAGATGACTATGTGATCACGCTCTCCGTAGCCGATGTGAATAAGACTTTTAAGCAGGTCAACATTCACAAGGCAGCAGGGCCAGACGGATTACCAGGACGTGTACTCTGAGCATGTGCTGACCAACTAGCAAGTGTCTTCACTGACATTTTCAACATGTCCCTGACTGAGTCTGTAATACCAACATGTTTCAAGCAGACCACCATAGTCCCCGTGCCCAAGGACACTAAGATAACCTGCCTAAATGACTACCGACCAGTAGCACTGACGTCTGTAGCCATGAAGTGCTTTGAAAGGCTGGTCATGGCTCACATCAACACCATTATCCCAGAAACCCTAGACCCACTCCAATTTGCATACCGCCCCAACAGATCCACAGATGATGCAATCTCTATTGCACTCCACACTGCCCTTTCCCACCTGGACAAGAGGAACACCTACGTGAGAATGCTATTCATTGACTACAGCTCAGCATTCAACACCATAGTGCCCTCAAAGCTCATCACTAAGCTAAGGATCCTGGGACTAAACACCTCCCTCTGCAACTGGATCCTGGACTTCCTGACGGGCCACCCCCAGGTGGTAAGGGTAGGTAACAACACATCTGCCACACTGATCCTCAACACAGGGGCTCTTCAGGGGTGCGTTCTCAGTCCCCTCCTGTACTCCCTGTTCACCCATGACTGCATGGCCAAGCACAACTCCAACACCATCATTAAGTTTGCCGACGACACAACAGTAGTAGGCTTGATCACCGACAACGATGAGACAGCCTATATGGAGGAGGTCAGAGACCTGGCCGTGTGGTGCCAGGATAACAACCTCTCCCTTAACGTGACCAAGACAAAGGAGATGATTGTGGACTACAGGAAAAAAAAGAGGACTGAGCACGCCCCCATTCTCATCGACGGGGCTGTAGTGGAACAGGTTGAGAGCTTCAAGTTCCTTGGTGTCCACATCACCAACGAACTATCATGGTCCAAACATACCAAGACAGTCGTGAAGAGGGCACGACAAAGCCTATTCCTCCTCAGGAGACTGAAAAGATTTGGCATGGGTCCTCAGATCCTCAAAAAATTCTACAGCTGCACCATCGAGAGCATCCTGACTTGTTGCATCACCGCCTGGTAAGGCAACTGCTTGGCCTCCGACCGCAAGGCACTACAGAGGGTAGTGCGTACGGCCCAGTACATCACTGGGGCCAAGCTTCCTGCCATCCAGGACCTCTATACCAGGTGGTGTCAGAGGAAGGCCCTCAAAATTGTCAAGGACTCTAGCCACCCTAGTCATAGACTGTTCTCTCTGCTACCGCACGGCAAGCGGTACCGGAGTGCCAAGTCTTGGTCCAAAAGACTTCTCAACAGCTTCTACCCCCAAGCCATAAGACTCCTGAACAGCTAATCATGGCTACCCGGACTATTTGCACTGCCCCCCACCCCCACCCCCCACCCCATCTTTTTACGCTGCTGCTACTCTACCCACATGTACATATTACTTCAACTACCTCAATTAGCCGGTGCCCCCGCACATTGACTCTGCACCGGTACCCCCCTGTATATATAGCCTCCCTACTGTTATTTTATTTTACTTCTGCTCTTTTTTTTTCTCAACACTTTTTTGTTGTTGTTTTATGTTACTTATTTTATTACAAATAAATGCACTGTTGGCATAGATGTGGTCTTTCTCTCTGAGAAGGCTGTCAAACTGACGGTGATTCAGGCTTCTGGATCGGATGAAATTAACAGTTTGGATGACCACCTTCATGACGTTATCCATCTTTAATGACTTGCAACACAAAGCCTCCTGGTGCAAAATACAGTGAAAAGTCAAAAAATCACGTCCTCCATTTGCAGATTGCACTTTCTCTCTGAACTTAGTCACAACGCCTGCTTTTTTCCCGATCATTGAGGGCGCACCATCTGTAGCCAGGCTGACAGCGCGGGACCAGTCCACTCCGACCCTGTCCAGCGCGCCGACGAGTGCGGTAAAAATATCAGCTGCTGTCGTTGTATCTGTCATCGGCACCAACTCCACGAACTCCTCGGTGATGGTCAATGTGTCATCAACTCCGCGGATGAAAAAATGGCCAGTTGTGCAACATCTGTAATGTCCGTGCTTTCATCAATTGCAACCGAAAACGCAATAAATGACTAACTTTTGCTTCAACTTGGCTGTCCAAATCCACTGAAAGATCGGAAATCCTGTCTGCAACTGTGTTTCTTGTCAGGCTGATATTTGCAAAAGCCTGCCGCTTTTCAGGGCACACAATCTCCGCTGCCTTCATCATGCATGTTTTTACAAATTCACCCTCACTAAATGGTTTTGAAGCCACTGCGATTTCATTAGCAATGAGGTAGCTAGCTTTCACTGCAGCGTCACTGATGTCTCGGCTGTGAGTAAACACAGACTGCTGTTTCTTCAGACCCGCCAACAGTTCATTCACCTTCTCTCATCTCCGCTGTCCTTGAAAGTTGTCATATTTGTCGGCATGAAGACTCACATAGTGGCGATACGAAGGTTATATTCTTTCAGCACTGCAACATGCTCTGAACACACCAAACATACAGCTTTCCCATTCAATTCCGTGATTAAATAGGATGACAATTTTTCTTGGAACACTCTGCACTCTGCGTCCACTTTTCTCTTTTTTGACAGAGACATATTGGGGCAATGAGGGTGCCAAAGCACATAATGTTAAAAGTAGAAGCCGTAATAAATATCGTGGGCAAAACAAAGTAGCTCATTGGCTGCACGTGCTTGACCTACTTGCTCTGCCCCGGTATAAACAGTTTGCTTGCTTAACACAATTGCTATTACGCCATCCAGTGGACGCAATTGGAACAGCAGTTTATTTTATAGAAAAATTGCAGCGCATTTTTATACTTAATTATTTTTATTTTTTATTTTTTATTTTTGAAATCATCTCACGGGCCGGATTAAACCCGTTTGCGGGCCTGATCCGGCCCGCGGGCCGTACGTTTGACACCCCTGTCTTAGAATAAAGTGTCTGTTTCTCTCTTTTTGTTCTACGTAGAGACCTATAGTAGCTACAATATGTGACTGCGTCGCCTTGCATTTCTGTGTGCAAATGTTTTCACCACAGCCTGTAGGTCCAGGTTGCGGGCCGACTGTTTTCTATACTGAGTATTGTCAACCCAGACATTCTTTCCTGAGACATTGTGCATTATATGTGCATTGCTCTGCACACAATTTAAACTTAGTCTTGAATGATGCATGCCAAGATATACCAGAGATAAGGGACTGTTGGTATTGGAACCACACAACTCAAACGCCGGTTCACCAGTATTAATGAAATTGCAAACCACTTTTTTTGTTCAAGCCCTCAAGAACGGTTGTCCGCAAAATATGATAATCTGTTTGCATCTGCCAATTTATTGGCTGTCCAGTATCAAGAGGACCTGTTCCCAGAGCTTCCTATCCGGTAATCTCTTTCCATAAAGTGTTGAGGCCGGCAATTAAGGAGATTGAGAGGTGCAATTAAAGATCCTACAGAACTGCTGTATTTGGAACACTACTCCCTTCTGCCCAGTTTCCTTGATGTTGCTATGGCAATCAAGCTGTTTTTACCATCTCTGTAACTGTCGCTTCTGCAGATAAATCGTTTTCTTAGTTAAAACTCATAAAAAGCTATAGAAGCATTAGGCTTTCGGTCTGATATGTGCTTTTGAACACATAGTAAGCTAGACTCATTGCACTGGCGCCATCATAGTTTAATTTGTTATTTTTCAAGGCCTGAGGAACTTTTTCAGTCACATTCCTGAAGCCCAAGAAACAAACACTTAGTTTCTTAGTACATATGGAAATTAAAAAGGTTTATGAATGACTTTTTGGAGGCTTACTGTGTGCCAGTGAATTGAAGTTGAACACATTGCCAAATGTGTCAGTTTAATTAGGTCTAAATGTGCAATAAAAAGTATTGTGCCTATAGCTTATTTAATGAAACCCTAGCTGTTGATGTCGTAGACAATAGATCACAAAGCAGGGCATCCCCGATACCCCACTGAGCTAAACTTTTTGGAAATGGCAAGTTCACTTTCTCATCCATAAATGCATCTCAAGTGCAAATACTGTTCAACAGCTCAAATCAGCAGGATGGGGGAAATTTTTATTAGGAGGGACGTCTGCCATGGATCGCTAAAATAATGATTATGATCACACTTTCTCAATTTAAGTATTATTGGGACACCTATACATTTTGCAGTAAAGCACGAGTGCAGCCTATCATCTAGACCAGTGGTTCTCAAACCTCTCCTCGGGTTCCCCCAGAAGTTTCACAATGTTGTTGTAGCCCTAAACTAATTCACCTGATTAACCTAGTCAAGGGCTTGATGATTAGTTGACAAGTTGAATCAGGTGTGCTAGCTCTGGAATAGATAAAATACATGGAACGGCTGGGGGGCCCAGAGGAGAGGTTTGAGAACCACTGGTCTAGACATGATGTTGAAATATCTTTACGCCTAGACTAAAAACCTCCACTCCAGGCGTCCATCATAAGAGTAAATTGAATGGAAAAAAATTCTGACGGCCATTTGGAAAATATAATCCCGGGAAAATTGTCCTCTGGAATAACACCCATGCTTGGATAATAATTACATAACCAACGACTCTAGTAATACTTGTCCTGTCCGAATAGGGCTATATAACACAACAAATAATAGCCTTATTGGCGTATGCCTATAGCTTTGGGACACAACATCGGGAGTCTGTGTATTGGTTGCACTACCTGAGTTGTGTATTGTTCTGGTGGGTGGCGATGGAAAATAACCCTACCACGATATAGCCGGCGTTCTCTGACTCATGATGTTGTGTCCCGAAGTAGTCAGCAGATCTGACCCACTTGCTCAAAGCTGCACTAGGGTCAGACAGCATAACTGTGTAGATCAGGGTTCTTCAATTCCGGTCCTGGAGGGCTGAAACATCTCTGTTTTTCATCCTCTCCTTCTAATCAGGGGCTAATTCAGACCTGAGACACCAGGTGAGTGCAATTAACTACCAGGTAGAAATAAAAAACAGACGTGTTTCGGCCCTCCAGGACCGGAATTGAAGAACCCTGGTGTAGATTAAGACACTGCAGAGCCGGCGCGGGATATGGCTTGTAAAACATACCTCAATCCAGGGATGAGAAATATGTACTCAAAATTGTCCCATTAGCCCAACTGTTACACAGATAATTTTGCATTTATTTTATTTAACCAGGCAAGTCAATTAAGAACAAATTCTTATTTACAATGACAGCCTAGCAAAAGGCCTCCTGTGGGGACAGGGGCTGGGATTAAAAATAAACTAATAAAAAGTATATTTTCTTTGAATATAGAAGGTGATGTGTAGGAACTAGAATATTTCAGTGATATTTCTGCTGTGCGCAGCCTTGACAGATCCATGGGATGATGCAGCACAATCTCTACACCGATTGGGCAGCATCATGCCAGTCCTCTCTAGCTCAATTGATAGAGCATGGCGCTTGTAACGCCAGGGTAGTGGGTTCGATCCCCGGGACCACCCATACGTAAAAATGTATGCACACATGACTGTAAGTCGCTTTGGATAAAAGCGTCTGCTAAATGGCATATTATTATTATGCAAAATGTGTCTTCCTAGTAGGACTCTGTTTCAGCATGTATTGGGAGTCGAGCAAGAGTTGACTCCTTTGACTCCAACCACAGGAGTCAGAGTCGACTCCAAAAATCATGGAGTTCACCCCTGTGCCCTTGGTAGCTTCTTCCCAGTAATCTCAGTGTGTTGTTACATAGCAACAACTTTGTCACAACCAATGTTCCCTCTAAAGCTTACTACAAGCTCAGCGCAGCGTGTTGCAATGTTGTTTTTCATCACAAAAGGGGCAGCTCCTTGTAATACGCTCTGGCTTTCAACATACTTTTTTACTACCTGAAAATGTAGACACACCATATCATTCCTTCTGCAGCTGTGGGGGCAGTGCTGTCACTTGGTTCCTTGATCGGATCTATAGGCTATATAGGCTATTCATCAAAGTAGCCTATTTTGCATTGATAACCAAATATAATCTCAGCGACTGTTCAAACAGTAAACCAAACAACAAGAATCCACCCAAAATTGTATTTTGTTTAGAAGTAATAACTAGCGATTACAGGCTATTGTGAAATGGTAAAACCTGCTGTAGCTAACTAGCTAGCCATGTGCTTTTTTCTCGGTGACCAAAACATGATGAAATTCTATTTATCTGCAATATTACTGTTTGTCGCTCTTGAGACACCGTAGCCAGTCTTCTGTATTTAACCCAAGCTCTCTGAATCAGCGAGGTGCAGGGGGCTGCCTTAATCGACATCCATGTCATCGGCGCCCAGGGAGCAGTTGTTGTTGGGGTTTAATTGCCTTGCTCAAGGGCAGAATGGCAAATTTGTCAACCTTGCCGGGTTGGAGATTCAATCCTGCGACCTCTCGGTTACGCTCTTAACCACTAGGCTACCCAAAGATGGATGTCATATTGTACAATTTCTTTCTCCCGTTTTCATAGGCCTAGATTAGATGGTTGCATTCAAGACAAGGTCGTTTTTATTGATATGTTTGTCTGTGTCAGCAGAGTAGGCCTAGGCTACCCTGTGATTTGTCATATTAAAAAAAAAAATTCTAATGTTTCCAGTCATATGAAGTGTAGTAGAATTGCATGAAATGTGTTTATCAAAGGCCACATTTTTCCCGTGCAAAGGAAAGAAAAGAAACGTCTTGAGTTATATGTATTAATTGCCTAAATTATGACTATCGAATTTACTCATCACATTAGGAATAGTAGGCTTACATTAGTCTGCACATGCGACAATAGATGCATATAATGCTTTATTAAAATGGTGAATTCTTATGGTGAAAAATTGCTTCCCCAAAACGTTTAACTCACACCCAGCCTATGAAAGAGACACATGCTAATAGCTAGACTACAAGCTATCTAGCTAGCTAATGTTGGCTAACTTAGTGTTCTTTTTTCACCTGGTTAGCATTACAGCTAACAGCTAAACTAAACTCGAAATCGATCTTACCAGTGATTAAATGATCAGAGCAGACCCTGTACTGACTACTGTCTGGGTTTAGGTCTTGATGCGTTTCTTCACTTTTCTGACAGTTATTTTTATGACAGTAGTTAGGGTCAGCGAAAGTATATGGCAAAGCAATAAGACAATAATTATTCTGGGTATATAAATTAATAAAGGTTGCTGTAGAGGAAAGTGTTTATTTGAGCTGTTCTTGCCATAAATGGTATTTTACCAAATAGGGCTATCTTCTGTAAACCCCACCCTACCTTCTCACAACACAACTGATTGTCTCAAATGCATTAAGAGGGAAATAAATTCCACATATTAACTTTTAAGAAGGCACACCTGTTAATTGAAATGCATTCCAGGTGACTACTGTCGTATATGATGAATGGTGGTCATCATTGCTGTCAACAAAAAGTCCGCTATGCTGCATCGTGTTAGAGGCTTTTATTAAAATCACGAGTTTACAGCATAGATACAGACTCGCGATGTCCGGAGAACGGCTCCCCAGATTGCTATGGCCGTTCTGGGGTTTATTGTCTAAAACCCTTCTTATATAGACAATACCAAAATAAGGGTTACCCCCTCTTCTGGCCAATCACCAGTCTCCCCTCGGGCGTCACCCTCCAAGCGGCACATTTCAAATAACATCATAAAACATCCCCCCTCTGGCCTGAACAACCAACATTCCATTTCGTCATGAAAAACATTTAACAAAGGCATAATCTTCAGATACGATACTACCTCATGAACCTGGTTGAGAGAATGCCAAGAGTGTGCAAAGCTGTCCTTACATTTTAGTCATTTAGCAGACGCTCTTATCCAGAGTGACTTACAGGAGCAATTAGGGTTAAGTGCCTTGCTCAAGGGCACATCGACAGATTTTTCACCTAGTCGGCTCGGGGATCTGAACCAGCGACCTTTCGGTTACTGGCACAACGCTCTTAACCACTAAGATACCTGCCGCCCTATCAAGGCAAAGGGTGGCTATTTGAAGAATCTCAAATATAAAATATATTTTGATTTGTTGATGATTCCATATGTGTTATTTCATAGTTTTGATGTCTTCACTATTATTCTACATGTAGAAAATAGTAAAAATAAAGAAAAACCCTGGAATGAGTAGTTGTGTCTAAACTTTTGACTGGTACTGTAAGTATTCAGTCCCTTTACTCAGTACTTTGTTGCTACAAGACCATGGTGCTTGCCTACGGAGCTGTGAGGGGAACGGCACCTCCGTACCTTCAGGCTCTGATCAGTCCCTACACCCAAACGAGGGCATTGCATTCATCCACCTCTGGCCTGCTGGCTCCCCTACCTCTGCGGAAGCACAGTTCCCGCTCAGCCCAGTCAAAACTGTTCACTGCTCTGGCACCCCAATGGTGGAACAAGCTCCCTCACGACGCCAGGACAGCGAGTCACTCACCACCTTCCGGAGACACTTGAAACCCCACCTCTTTAAGGAATACCTGGGATAGGATAAAGTAATCCTTCTACCCCCCCCAACAAACAAACAAAAAAGTAAAGTGGTTATCCCACTGGCTATAAGGTGAATGCACCAATTTGTAAGTCGCTCTGGATAAGAGCGTCTGCTAAATGACCTAAATGTAAATGTAAATGTAAGCACCTTTGGCAGCGATTACAGCCTCAAGTCTTCTTGGGTATGATGCTACAAGCTTGGCACACCTGTATTTGGGGAGTTTCTGTCATTCTTCTCTGCAGATCCTCTCAAGCTCTGTCAGGTTGGATGGGGAGTGTCGCTGCACAGCTATTTTCAGGTCTCTCCAGAGATGGACATTCAGAGACTTGTCCCGAAGCCACTCCTGCATTGTCTTGGCTGTGTGCTTAGGGTCATTGTCCTGTTGGAAGGTGAACCTTAGCCCCAGTCTGAGACAGGATGCACCTGAGTTCATTTTCGAGTCTCATAGCAAAGGGTCTGAATGCCAATGTAAATAAGTTATTTCTGTTTTTTATTTTTAATACATTTGCAAAGGTTTTTTAAAACCTGTTTTCACTTTGTCATTATGGGGTATTGTGTGTAGATTGATAATGGGGGGAAAACAATTTATTCAATTTTAGAATAAGGCCGTAACGTAACAAAATGTGGAAAAAGTCAAGGGGTCTGAATACTTTCAGAATACACTCTACCTAGGCACTGCTTTAGCTGACTTGGTTCTGAGTTTCAATATGACAATAAAACAAGTCCTTCTCTAAGGTAGTTCTTCACAAATGTTACCAAAGAACATTGGAAAAACAGGAATATGTGCCTAGACTGATATCATATCATGGTAGTTTATTGATGTATGGGATACATTTCATGTTATGATGTGAGACACTGAAATGTGGCATTTGTCTTCTTTTGCTATGTCAAATGTACATACATCCTTATGTTTTTTGAGAATGTGTTAACCACAAAACTATCTTTGTTTCTATGTTGCCCTTTATAGTTTTAGTAGTAAATCATATCTTCATAATCATATGTTCTATTTCACCACCTGTTACATGAGTCTATACACTTCTTGCCTACAGCCATTTAAACATGTCCGACCTTGTTGATTCACTAATAAAGTGTATTCTTTTTCAATATATTCATCATTATATGACCTCTATTGAGCTCTATGTGACCTCTTAGTGCGTGCCTGCAGCATCAGCACTGATTATGACAAATATGAACTTCACAGGACCAATGAAACAGAATTAGAGCTCTTTGTCTTCTGTAAGGGCTATATGTTCCAGTTAATACAAATAGAAGCTGCCCTCCATCCCATGGTGTATAGACAAGTTCAGCATGCAACAACAAAAAAAATCAGAACCTCCGCTTGTGCAAAAACAGTAATCAACATTTCTTAAAACGAAACTGAGATTGATATAAAATGTTGGTCCCTTGTTCTCTTACGGGTATGAAGTCCAAAAAACATTACCAATTGGATAACAAAAAGCAGAAATGGGTGTGGTCAAAAACGGTTTGCTGCTGTGCCTAGAGCTTATGCCCCTATATAGCATAAGGAAAGAATGTGCCCCAAGGCTTGGAGGGAAGCAAAAGTCATTCCGCTACCTAAGAATAGTAATGCCCCCTTTACTGGCTCAAATAGCCGACCAATTAGCCTGTTACCAACCCTTAGTAAATTATTGGAAAAATTGTGTTTGACCAGATACAATGCTATTTTACAGTAAACAAATTGACAACAAACTTTCAGCATGCTTATAGAGAAGGACATTCAACAAGCACAGCACTTACACAAATGACTGATGATTGGCTGAGAGAAATTGATGATAAAAAGATTGTGGGGGCTGTTTTGTTAGACTTGAGTGCGGCTTTTGACATTATTGATGATAGTCTGCTGCTTGAAAAACGTATGTGTAATGGCTTTACACCCCCTGCTATAATAATATGCCCTTTTATCCAAAATGACTTACAGTCATGTGTGCATACATTTTTACATATGGGTGGTCCCGGGGATCGAACCCACTACCCTGGCATTACAACGCCATGCTCTACCAATTGAGCTACAGTGGTAGAGCATGGCGCTACAGTGGATAAAGAGTTACTTGTCTAACAGAACACAGAGGGTGTTCTTTAATGGAAGCCTCTCAAACTTAATCCAGGTAGAATCAGGAATTCCCCAGGGCAGCTGTCTAGGCCCATTACTTTTTTCCATCTTTACTAACGACATGCCACTGGCTTTGAGTAAGGCCAGTGTGCCTATGTATGTGGATGACTCAACACTATACACGTCAGCTGCTACAGCAACTGAAATAACTGCAACACTTAACAAAGAGCTGCAGTTAGTTTCGGAATGGGTGGCAAGGAATAAGTTAGTCCTAAATATTTGGGTCAAATCATTCACTAAACCCTAAACCTCAACTACATCTTGTGATGAATAATGTGGAGGTTGAGCAAGTTGAGGTGACCAAACTGCTTGGAGTAACCCTGGATTGTAAACTGTCATGGTCAAAGCATATTGATACAACAGCAGCTAAGATGGGGAGAAGTATGTCCATAATTAAGCGCTGCTCTGCCTTCATAACAACACTATCAACAAGGCAGGTCCTACAGGCCCTAGTTTGTTGGACTGTGAAGAGACACACACACACACACACACACACACACACAGGCACACACACAGCATTCGCAAACACATGCTAACACACACACTCTACACACATACATTTTAATATTGTTATTTTGTTGTATTATTGATTTTGCATTCTAAATATGTTATGGTAGAGTAGTGTGTAATAATATGTTGTGTTATGTATTGTTTTATTCTATGTAAATTGTGATTGGACCCCAGGAAGAGTAGCTACTGCCTTGGCAGGCACTAATGGGTATCCGTAATAAATACAAATACAAATACAAATACAAAGGGTCCCTGGGAGAAAAAGGGGTGTGTGTCAAGCTGAGAATCCATATTGCCAATTAAACATACAAACACAATTAATTCAAATTCATTTCATAATTCCTTACTTTCATAATACATTCATAATCACAATATAATTAAGCAATAAGGCACAAGGGGGTGTGGTATATGGCCAATATACCACGGCTAAGGGCTGTTCTTAGGCACGACGCATCGCAGATGTAATTAGAACAGTACAAATAAATGTTTTGTCATACACGTGGTATACGGTCTGATATACCATGGCTGTCAGCCAATCAGCATTCAGGGCTCGAACAACCCAGTTTATAAATAGCAATATGGCATGATGATATATTCTAAATGGGACAAAACAATTAAAATAGCACAAATAAAGAATAGAGAATTTGGCTCCAACTGCCTCTACTGAAGAAATCTGATCCCTTATCATCCTTCTTTATTTGTTTGGAATCCTGCCACCTATCTGGTACCCTCTACTGAATACATTAGCTCATTTCTCTGAAATCAGCTGACTTGGTGAGAGGGGGAGTACAGTACTGGAGTGGTGACGTGAAGTGGGAGGAGAATGCTGGCCTGTTCCACTATAAAACCTGCAACACTCTTTCTTCTTCTCCATTCCTATGACTGCTGAACTGAAACAAACCATCTCCAGGAGCAGAGGTAAGTTAAAAGGGATGAAAAGATGCTAAGATTTTATTTGAATCTCAAACCGAACACTGAGTACTCGATCACTGGATCACTCGATATGCGTGTTCGCGAGTCAATTGAGTCAATCTTAAACGCTAGTTGTCGAGTCATCGAAAGGCGCAGTGGAAGCCTCTTTATCGAGTGGGCATCCTGCGCTAGTGGTGAAGAGTCGACTCTAAAATAATTGATTCCTCGACTTGTTGCCCGTTGAATCCCGGTGTCGACTCCCATTTCTGGGTGTCAAGCATTGATTCCACTAGGAATCGGCTTCTCGACTCATAAGATTCAGTATTTTTGCAAAGGATGAGACTGAGTAGTTGCCATAGGCTACTTCAAAGAACACCAACTCTCGCATCCACCAGGCAGTGTCAGAACCGTGCAACCAGTAATCAGAAGCTGTTTTGTTTTTTTAAGGGGGTAGATCAGCTTTAATATTGCAGATAGATTGTAACTTCCATCAATGTAATTGTCTGCATCACTTCCAATCCCCCATAAATGTGTTTCTCTTGCATATATATATATATATATATATATATATATATATATATATATATATATATATATATATATATATATATATTCATACATATCCTTAAAAAAAAGATATTTCCCTTTATTACTTTCCAACCCCATCCCTAATTGGAGTAAACTAGTGAACAACAATGCTTAGGCCTCTACTTCCAGCTTATACATACTATATACATTTTATGGACACAGTCAATTTTACAATAATTCTATTTTGTTTGTTTTTACTCCTGAACTTCCTCTACCCTCAACCTCTCCGATCATTTTCATGATGTCCATCCGGTTTGCTTCTATATGCCATATCTTTCTAACTGTGCTCTTTCACAAAAGCTCTCAACCTATAACCTATAGACTTATTATGGACACAGTATGCTTACATTATTAGTTATCTTGTTGTTATTAGTTGTTATTAGTCCCATCCTTCAACTCCATTCAACACCACCCATCTATCTCTTAACACCATCCATATTGGATTTCTATTTGCCATATATTTTCCAACTGTACTGTGATGTTTTACGAAAGTTCTGAACCTTTCTATTCTCATTGTTTCTACAGATTGTAAATTGAAAATAAACATTTTTGCTAAAAGTCTTTATTATATTATTGATCGATTGACTATGACTTTTCAGATCACCCAGTAATGCTATCTGCAGGGTTAGCTCCAGGTAAATATTGCAATCCTTTAGCCATTCCTGGACCTGTGTCCAAAAACAAGCTACAAATGGACAGTACCATTCGCAATGCTTTATTTCACAATTTCTTGGCTTGCAATGTCTTGCATGTTAACTAAAGTAGGGGGCAATCAATGAGTAGGCTATTATACACGCAACAGACTGAAGACTGAACACACATCTTTCATAGAGAAGAGATTGAGAAAGAGCAGGCGAGCCAGTGAGGGAGAGAGAGGAGGGGCAGGCAGACAGACAGACAGTTGGAACCAAGCGCATAGGCTATATCTTGGTAATTAGTATCTCGCAATGTTGTCTTGCAATGCCTCATAAATTCATCAAAAGTATATTAAAGTAAAGACAGTGGTGGAAAAAGTACTCAGTTTTCATACTTGAGTAACAGTAAAGATACCTTAATAGAAAATGACTAAAGTAAAAGTGAAAGTCACCCAGAAAAATACTACTTGAGTAAAAGTCTAAAAGTATCTGGTTTTAAATGTACTTAAGTACAGTGGTGGAAAAACTATTAAATTGTCATACTTGAGTAAAAGTACAAAGTTAAAGTAAATACTATACATAAAATTCCATATATTCAGCAAACCAGACGGCACAATTGTTTTATTTTTATTTTTATTTACGGTCAGCCAGGGGCACACTCCAACACTCAGACATAATTTACAAACACAGTATTTGTGTTTAGTGAGTCCGCCAGATCAGAGGCAGTAGGGATGACAACGGGTTATATTGATAGGTGCGCTAATTGGTACTTTTTGGTGTCAGGGTAAATGGTTTAAAAGTACTTTTTGGTGTCAGTACTTTTTAGTGTCAGAAAAAATGTGTGGAGTAAAAAGTACATTATTTTCTTTAGGAATGTAGTGGAGTACAAGTAAAAGTTGTCAAAAATACAAGTAGTAAAGTACAGATACCCCCCAAAAATACTTAAGTAGTACTTTAAAGTATTTTACTTAAGTACTTTACACCACTGAGTATAGATTAGGCTATCAATGAGTATGGCTAAGCTATTATATAGCCTTTCTTTAGCTAATGGATAAAGGTTTATTGGAAGGCTTATTTGGTCTTCAAGCCTAACATTTCACGAAGCTATAATGTAATTAGCCTACTTGTTCAGTAATTAAAGTTGGAAATTCAAACATTGCATATTGTAAAATACATTTTAAATGCAACAGCATATTAATCAGCTACCAATATATATTTTTTTAATACACAACTGTCTTGTATAGCCTACCTGAACCTGCATGAACATGAGCCTTCCTCACGCTCTCATCCAGCTTGGATAGAAAGTTGTTGTGCATAAAACCAATCTATTAATGCCAAATAATACAGCCTAGTCTCAGAGCATTTCATATTATTCTGTACGTAAATCTGAGACACTCCATTTTGTATGATATGTTACGTTTGGTATGGCTACATAAGACAGATGGTTACTTAAGGCAAAAACAAAAGTAGGGTGGCAGGTCGGGGTGGATCGGTAGGCATATAACGCAAATGTCTAGCAATCCAAAGGTTGTGAGTTCAAATCTCATCATGGAAAACGAGTATAGCAACCCAAATATTGATAGTTTGAATCTCATCATGGACAAGTTTTGCTAATTAGAAACTTTTCAACTACTTACTACTTTTGATCTACTTTGCAACTACTTAGCATGTTAGCAAACCCTTCCCCTAACCCTAACCTTAACCCTTTTAGCTAACCCTTTCCCTAACCCTAACCCTTTTAGCTAACCCTTCACCTAACCCTAACCTTAACCCTTTAACCTAACTCTTAAACTTAACCCTAACCTTAACCCTAACCCCTAACTCTAACCCCTAGCCTAGCTAATGTTAGCGAGCTAGCTAACATAAGCAACCTAGCTAGAATTCGTAACATATCATACGTTTTGCAAATTTGTAACATAACATACGTTTTGCAAATTTGTAACATATTGTAATGACCTGACTAGATCATAAAAGAACAACTGTCCAGACAGAGGATTGAGTTTACGAATGGACGGTTTATTAAACCAACTTTACACAGGCTACTGTTTGGCCGTAGCCCACGCCAAATAAATGAAAGATAACCCACAAGCCAATCGCGACCTTCTCTTGTGAAGCCCAGACGTAAAAAGAGAGAGAACAAAGGCTAAACCTGGTCTTAACTTCCAATGCTCCATCCCCCTGCCCAACCCCCTCCACGCCACTCCGCCAACCGCCAGGATGCCCGGCATCAGAACATTCCAGGCATTCCCGTGATTGGCAGATAGCAGGTTGATTGACATGTCGGACCCCGCGAACACTGGGTACTGGTAGGTACAACACAACCATCTACTAGCCTAACACATAACACACAGCTGTCTGTGCGGGTCGCTACACAGCCCCCCACCACAAAGTCCCTCGTCCCCGAGGGAACAAACAAAGTCTCTGAAGCGACCCGGAGGTCTCCTTTGCCTGCGTGGCTGTGATGGCCGCAGAGTGCCCCTCTGGGAACCAGGGGATGAAGGCAAGGACATGGGGGACAAGGAAGCGGGAACGGGTAATACAGTCCGTGGCTCTGGGGAACCACGTGGTGACACAGGGGGAGTGGGCTGTCTGGAGCCTTGTCTGTGGCACCTGGGGGTGGGTGCCTGGAGAATGTCATTGCCAGCGAGGGGAATTGTGGGGGTTCCTGGGGTTTGGGGAGAAGAGGCCCCTCTATATGGGGCTAACCTGTCCCGGTGCAGTGTCACCTTTCTCCCCCTGGGAGGAAGCTGCACCCGGTAAACAACCTCCCCTACCCTCTCCAGGACACTGCAGGGTCCCACCCAGTGACTGTCCAACTTGGGGCATCTGCCTTTTTTCCTTAGCGGGCTGTAGACCCAGACCAGCTCCCCCAGCCACAAAGTGCCTTCCCCGGGTGTGCACGTCATAGTTCCTCTTCTGCCTCACACCTGCATTCAGCAGCTGCTCTCTGGCGAAGGTGTGGGCTGTCTCCAGGCGGTCCTGGAGTCTCCGGGCATACTCCGGCCCCGGGGAAACATGAGGGCTATCCAGGGGCCGACCAAACGCCATCTCCGCAGGGGTACGGATCTCTCCCCCAGCATGAGGAGGGCAGGTGTGCAGGAGGTGGAGTCTTGGACAGCGGAGCGGCATGCCATGAGGACCATAGGCAGGTGCTTGTCCCAGTCACGCTGGTGTTTGGAAGAGACGATGGCCAGCTGCTGTCCAAGCGTTTTTGTTGAAGCGCTCCACAAGGCCATCACTTTGAGGATGGAGAGGAGTAGTGCGGGTCTTGTGCATACCCAGCCTCTCACACATGGTGGCGAACACACGGGACTCAAAGTTTCTGCCTTGGTCGCTGTGGATGGACTCTGCAGCTCCAAACCTGCTGAACATCCCCGCTGTCAGGGCGTCGACGATGGTCTCTGCCTCCTGGTCAGGCAGAGCATAGGCCTCGGGCCATTTTGTGAAATAGTCCATGGCCGTGAGCACCCAGCGGTTTCCACTGTCTGTGGTGGGGAACGGCCCAACTACATCCACTCCCACCCTCTCCATGGGAGCCCCCCACTGGGAACTGTTGGAGCTGAGCATGAGAGCGGCCTGGGGGCCCTTTCTCACTGTGCAGTTGTCACAGCGGCGGCAAAAGTATTCCACATCCCTCTTGTGCTGCCCCCAGTAAAAGCCCTGACGGAGGCGGCGCAGTGTTTTTGTGACCCCAAAGTGTCCAGTCCCCACCCCCCATGAGTACTCTGGAGCACAGCCTCCCGCAATGCTTTTGGGACCACCACCTGCCACCTCACCTCCCCGTAGCTGACTCCTTCCATGCCCGCTGTAACACGCCATCAGCCAGCCGCAGTCGCTCAAACTTTGACCACAACCCTTTGGTCGCGAGTGAGAGCGCTGTCACCTCTTCCCATGGTGGCCTCACCTGCGCCTCTACCCACTGTAGCACTGGTTGTAGGTCTGTGTCCCGTCCCTGCTACTGCCCCCATTCAGCCACGTCGACAGTCTGCAGCTCACAGCAGACAGGCCCGCCGCCCGACACACTGTGGCACAGACCCCCTCCTCTGCACACAGCTCTCTCTCCCGTCCCTCTCTCCGTTCACAGTGGCGGCAGCCGTCTGCAGTACAGGGCCGACGGGACATGGCGTCGGCGTTGGAGTGGCGTGCCCCTGCCCTGTGCACCACCGTGAAGTCATACGGCTGAAGCTCCTCCAACCAGCGTGCCACCTGCCCCTCTGGCTCTCTGAAAGACATGAGCCACTGGAGAGCAGAGTGGTCAGTCCTTACAGTAAAGGGCAGACCACCCAGGTAGTACTTGAAGTGTTTGACGGAAGCCACAACAGCCAAGAGCTCCCGCCCGGGTGACACAGTAGCGGCGCTCATGTTTGTCAAATGTTTTGCTGAAGTACGCCACCGCTCTCTCCCCCTCTGGCCCCACCTGGGCCAGCACCCCACCCATGCCCACATTGCTCGCGTCTGTGTCCAGGATAAAGGGCAATGTGAGGTCAGGGGGCGAGCACGGGGGCCTCGATCAGTGCACGTTTGAGGGTGTTGAACGCCTCCTCACACTCCACTGTCCAAGTGAAAGCCTTGTCCTTCGGCAGCAGGCGGTTCAGTGGAGCAGCAACGCTTGAGAAGCCCCGTACAAACCTCCTGTAGTACGAGGCCAGGCCCAGGAAGCTCTTCAGCTGACGCTGGTCGGTGGGGGTGGGCCAGTCTCTGACAGCCGCTACCTTGTCCTCCATGGTGCTGATCCCCTCCTACCCCACTCGGTGGTCGGGAGAGGTTGTGTTTTCTCTAGCAGGAGGTAAGCTTGGCTTCTTATATGGTGTTGAGTAAAGCTTAAACCATGTATTTAGACTGTAGGTAGGTATTGTAGTTAGGTATTATAGGTAGTTTACTCAGGTAGTTATTGTAGGTTATTGTAGGTAATTATTGTAGGTAAGGACTGTATTCGGCGGACCCCGGCGAAGCACGAGGCTAGCTTACCCACTACTTGGACCAACAAAGCTAGCTAGCTAGCTAGCGGGTAGCTACTGGTAACTTTTAGCAACAGTGGTTAGAGGGTCTGTCTCCCTGCACCCCCACCAAAGCCCCAGCTGAAGCCCCAGCCCACACCAGCTCCCTCTCCAAAGCCATCTCCAAGGCTACCTGCAATGACTCAGGATGAGCCAGCTGGGTCTGTATGCGCAGCTCCGTAGGAGAGAGCGCCTGTATGAACTGGTCCCGTGCTAGCTCGCTCTGCACGGAGGGGGGCATGTGAGCATATGCCCGCCGAGAGAGGCTCTCAATGTCATTAGCTAGCACCCGTAGAGGCTATCCAGGCTGCCTGCGTCTATTACTCAGTTCGGAGCGCAGTAGCCCGGGCTGTACACACTGTCCATAGCGCCTCCTCAGTGCTCCCACTAAAACACCATAATCAAGTCTGTCCTCGGGGCTAATCAATATCAAACAGGCCAGAGCTTCATCCGTGAGGCATAAAGCCAACTGCAGTGCCCTATCTTCATCCGACCACCCCCTAAAATGAGCTAACAGTTCAAACTGAGCATGAAAAGCTTCCCAATCCGCCTTACCGGAATACTTCGGGGTCTTAACGGATACGGACGCAGCCGGGAAATGGGCGCCGCCATGTTTGTTTACATCCTGAGCCCCAGATTCCTCGTCCCGCCGCTGTCGACGTCACCCCTTCGGTCCGCCCACCAGAATCCGCGCGAAACACAGTCGACGAAGCACTCATGCCCGCTTCAGCCGCCATCACTCTAACGTCCTCCCTCAAGCGGCCTCTGGGCTCCGATGCCCTGGCGATCTCCTCAGCCAGAACCCCCGACGTCCATGCACACGCACCTCCTTGGCCATAATCGTCCCCTACCTCCACCTTCACTTTCGGATTCCCTCGAAGCATCTTCAACCCCCGTTCTCACCTACGGTAGCTAGCCACAGAAGTCAGCTAGCTAGCTGGCTAACTTTTATCAAAGTTTTTACTTCTGACACCAATGTAATGACCTGACTAGATCATAAAAGAACAACTGTCCAGACAGAGGATTGAGTTTACGAATGGACGGTTTATTAAACCAACTTTACACAGGCTACTGTTTGGCCGTAGCCCACGCCAAATAAATGAAAGATAACCCACAAGCCAATCGCGACCTTCTCTTGTGAAGCCCAGACGTAAAAAGAGAGAGAACAAAGGCTAAACCTGGTCTTAACTTCCAATGCTCCATCCCCCTGCCCAACCCCCCTCCACGCCACTCCGCCAACCGCCAGGATGCCCGGCATCAGAACATTCCAGGCATTCCCGTGATTGGCAGATAGCAGGTTGATTGACATGTCGGACCCCGCGAACACTGGGTACTGGTAGGTACAACACAACCATCTACTAGCCTAACACATAACACACAGCTGTCTGTGCGGGTCGCTACAATATAATACAAATTGTAATTCGTAACATATCATACAAAATGGGTGATGAAATCCACAAATTAATACATACCATACGAAACATAACGCATTATACCAAATGGAGGGCAAATGTACATACATAATAATAAGAAATGCTCTGAGACCAGGTTGAATAATAGTCAGTCCACCCACAAAACCCTAATTTACTAGAGATTGTTTCAATATGCAGTGTAGACTACAATCTATAGCTATATACCGTAATTAGCTGCAATTTATACACTTTTTTTATAAAAAATTACATATTAAATAAATAACCTAACAATGAGGCAAAAAGTAGTCGGCTTGAGGATACATTCAGCCTCTATTTATTGTAGAACTCAGTGGGTTTTCTCTGGCTAATAGTTTATATAGATGGGCTGGAATATTCAAGGTAAATTAAATCAAATTAAATTAAATGCAATTTGAGTGACTCCCCTGTGTCATGTAAAAATCTTCCCCGCGTGAAATAGGCACCTAAGCGGAGAAGTTGAGCCTCGCGCTTCTAAGCTCTTAGTTGGTACGGAAATAGACCGACTAGGCTGTTTACTTTCTGCATCGACGTCGGGAATATGCCTCGCGAATTTGGTTAGAGTTTGGAAAACCTTTCGTTTCTCGCGAGAGAACTTCAGCAAAATCGAAAATGAAAAGAAAAACGAAAACGAAAGCGAACGGAATGAGGCTGCTCAGTCTGTTAGAACGGTTGAGATCCACTGTGTTGTATTTTTCTACATCAACAGATCTTTCAGAAATCGACAGAGGAAGGAGCAAGTCTTCTGAAATCACATTGCTGGGTTTGTGTGTTTGACTGAGAATCCTCCAGTTTCAAGAATTTAAAAGCGACAACATCAACATGGGTACGCTTTATTTATCAATTACTCTGCATAAAATTGGGACGTATTTGCAGAAATACTTAAGTAATTTCTTAAAGTATTTCTAGTATTTGGCATATTGTTAGCTAGTAGCCCTTCTCCGTACATGGCATTGGGTTCTCGAGAGCTAATAGGCCCTTTTCACGATGACGTCATCTAACTTCCGCCTTTCCGCGTAGCAGGTTAACTTCACTTCCGTTCGCCCGTAACCTGAGACTTCTCAACGAAAATACAACTGTTGACCACTAACTAGCAAGCTAGCTACTTGAAGAAATTCCAAAAGGTACGTTTAAGTTAAATTAGTAAAGTTAAGAGTAATAATGTTTACGTATATGCAATGGTTTGTAACTTGCTAACGTTATTGTTAATTCATAATTGTTCACTGCCTTAGTTACTTAAAAGTGGGCTAACGTTAGCTAACAACAACTTAGTACCAGATACCGATAACGTTAAAAGGTAGCGTTACATTGCTGCCTGGCTGTAATGTAACAAGTTTACTTAGCTAGCTATCTAACCCTTTGTTAGGCAGTTAGTTTATTCATGAATGTATAGTAACTCACCTATTCAAATACTGTTGTGCATGATAGCTAGATAAATATTGATTCCTGGTCAAAGCTGAATGTTAATTTAGCTGTTTCTTTTCTCCCGGTGTCTGTATCGCAACAGTATCCCATCCAACACCGAAGCATGGCACAATCTTCGAGAAGATGCTATTGCAGTGTACCATTTTGTTCAAACAACAAACAGAAATTCCCGTATCTGAGTTTTCACGATTTCCCTGTTGATGGAGAAATACGTGCCCGTTGGGTGAGGGCGATCAGGAGAGATGAGGGACCAAGTTTTAAGATTCTTCGTGGGAGCACCTTTGTTTGCAGTCAGCACTTTCCCCCTGAGGATAGATACACATCGGCCAGTGGACGGATCCGTATTAAACAGGGATCAGTGCCGTCTAGATTCCACTGGAATGATTGGGGTAAGGATAGGTAGACAGCGTTAAACGTAATACTACTGTAATCCAATAATATATTACTTGTACAAAATGTTTAATAATTTAATCCTGATGCAATATAGCTGCTACATTTTGTCATTTTAGGGACTGAAAAGTGATTACCAAAATGTATCATGACAAGCATATTACGTCGTTAAGTCGTATTGGTGGCAGATGTGAAAGGGACTGGGTGAACTCCATAATGATGTGCTACTAGCTAAGCGTTCCTAAGCGACACCGGATGTAAACATAACCTGCATCGCGGCAGAACGGAAGTTGTCTGACGTCACGTGAAAAGGGCCTATTCTTAGCCAACTGCATTAACCTTACCAAAATGTGCACATCTGCTCTTATTGGTTGCCCTGGACAGAATACATATTTTTTATTTAACCTCTGTTTAACTAGGCAAATCTGTTCTATCCGGGGCTAGGAGTCCCTATGCATTACTAATGTTCAGGCACATTGACAGCCTACAACAGGGATTGTACACAAATGTAGTAGCCAACACTTCAGCTTTCATGTTGTGGGGCACTGCATTGTGACTGAGTCTGACCCCAGATTAACCTTGGTGTTTGTGTGCATATGTTTCGGGTTCTGTGTTGGTGGTCACTAGCTTCCACAGCCACAAAGTCATAAACGCCTATTTCTACAATTTCTCTTCTTAAAATGTGATTTTAAACCGAACCTTAACTCAAACCACACTGCTAACCTTATGCCTAACCACATTTTTGTGTTCATGCATTTTTACAATATAACCAATTTTGACATTGGCTTTGGAATCTAGTGGAAACCCTGTTTTGGGGGTTTCAAAAGATGAATTTCCATGATCTGGAAAGAAAGTGGACACAAGTATAGGCTACTTATTCTTCTTGATTGTCATTTAGCTCCTTATGGAAACATTATGAAGGTAGAAACAAGTGGTGCTTCCTGGGAGACCGCAAAGGCTGATGGGAAACATTTCAACGGTATGCACTTTCAGGGTAGTCACTCACAAATATTCAATACAATATTCATATATTCAATTTCATAAAAAAGCTAATTTTTTTAAAAACTGTTTTCCTAAAGGGGTGCCTGCATCTCACAACATGGCAGAGCATGACCTTGCTGCCATGAACAAGTACAAGGGTCTCATAATGAAGGTGGCAAAGAGGAATGGAGTGGAGCCAGCTGTCATCTGTGGCATCATTTCAAGAGAGTCCCGGGCTGGGAAAGGACTGGACAAGCATGGCAGGGAGGACTATGGCAAGGCCTTCGGGCTTATGCAGGTAGGCACATGTTTGACGGAATAATGAGTAGCTTCATTTTTAATAGAAATTGTATCTTATTTATTCCCTTCCTTAGGTCAAATGTTGACATTATATTTGATAATTGCTCAATAAAGCTAAAATTGAGCTTCTCATTATTTTCCAGATTATCCATTCTTGTTTCGCCACATTTTACTGTACAATGTAAGTGGTGTCCATTGATTTCTATAAATGTATCACACATTTTTACAGATTGACACTACCCCACCCCCGAGCGGTGGTGGCCACACTCCAAAGGGGGAATGGGACAGTGAGGAGCATCTCCAACAAGGCACTGAAATTCTGATTGAGTTCATCAAAAGAATCCAGAAGAAATTCTGTTCATGGACCAAGGAGCAGCAACTGAAAGGTAATAATATTTTATTCTGAGAGTTTGATAGAAATAATGAATACACCTACAGTGGGGAAAAAAAGTATTTAGTCAGCCACCAATTGTGCAAGTTCTCCCACTTAAAAAGATGAGAGAGGCCTGTAATTATCATCATAGGTACACGTCAACTATGACAGACAAATTGAGAAAAAAAATCCAGAAAATCACATTATAGGATTTTTAATGAATTTATTTGCAAATGATGGTGGAAAATAAGTATTTGGTCACCTACAAACAAGCAAGATTTCTGGCTCTCACAGACCTGTAACTTCTTATTTAAGAGGCTCCTCTGTCCTCCACTTGTTACCTGTATTAATGGCACCTGTTTGAACTTGTTATCAGTATAAAAGACACCTGTCCAGAACCTCAAACAGTCACACTCCAAACTCCACTATGGCCAAGACCAAAGAGCTGTCAAAGGACACCAGAAACAAAATTGTAGACCTGCACCAGGCTGGGAAGACTGAATCTGCAATAGGTAAGCAGCTTGGTTTGAAAAAATCAACTGTGGGAGCAATTATTAGGAAATGGAAGACATACAAGACCACTGATAATCTCCCTCGATCTGGGGCTCCACGCAAGATCTCACCCCGTGGGGTCAAAATGATCACAAGAACAGTGAGCAAAAATCCCAGAACCACACGGGGGGGACCTAGTGAATGACCTGCAGAGAGTTGGGACCAAAGTAACAAAGCCTACCATCAGTAACACACTACGCCGCCAGGGACTCAAATCCTGCAGTGCCAGACGTGTCCCCCTGCTTAAGCCAGTACATGTCCAGGCCCGTCTGAAGTTTGATAGAGTGCATTTGGATGATCCAGAAGAGGATTGGGAAAATGTCATATGGTCAGATGAAACCAAAATAGAACTTTTTGGTAAAAACTCAACTCGTCGTATTTGGAGGACAAAGAATGCTGAGTTGCATCCAAAGAACACCATACCTACTGTGAAGCATGGGGGTGGAAACATCATGCTTTGGGGCTGTTTTTCTGCAAAGGGACCAGGACGACTGATCCGTGTAAAGGAAAGAATGAATGAGGCCATGTATCGTGAGATTTTGAGTGAAAACCTCCTTCCATCAGCAAGGGCATTGAAGATGAAACGTGGCTGGGTCTTTCAGCATGACAATGATCCCAAACACACTGCCCGGGCAACGAAGGAGTGGCTTCGTAAGAAGCATTTCAAGGTCCTGGAATGGCCTAGCCAGTCTCCAGATATCAACCCCATAGAAAATCTTTGGAGGGAGTTGAAAGTCCGTGTTGCCCAGCGACAGCCCCAAAACATCACTGCTCTAGAGGAGATCTGCATGGAGGAATGGGCAAAAATACCAGCAACAGTGTGTGAAAACCTTGTGAAGACTTACAGAAAATGTTTGACCTGTGTCATTGCCAACAAAGGGTATATAACAAAGTATTGAGAAACTTTTGTCATTGACCAAATACTTATTTTCCACCATAATTTGCAAATAAATTAATTAAAAATCCTACAATGTGATTTTCTGGAAAAAAAATTCTCATTTTGTCTGTCATAGTTGACGTGTACCTATGATGAAAATTACAGGCCTCTCTCATCTTTTTAAGTGGGAGAACTTGCACAATTGGTGGCTGACTAAATACTTTTTTCCCCCACTGTATTTCAATTGAATATGCAACTGTTGCAATATGTTGTTTACCCAGGGGGAATAGCAGCCTACAATAAGGGAGAAGACTGTGTAAAGTCATATGAGGAAGTGGACGCTAAGACCACTGAAATGGACTACTCCAATGATGTTGTTGCCAGAGCTCAGTGGTTCTACAGACATGGTTATGGTGAAAAAAGTAAATAACCTTTATTAACCATTATACACATGTTGAAAATGATAAATACACCAAATAATAAATACATTGTGTGGTTCAACTTCAAACAGTCTCATCCAAGTTTCTTCTGTAGTTGAGTCTTTCAGCAACCTCTTATGGTTGATGCCAAACATAGTCACAAATTTAGTTTATAAAAAAAAATGCTGATGCTATAATGTACTGAAAATCAAAAATTGTAGTTCATTGTATGTACTTTATTTTCTTCCCTATTTAGAAAACGGTGGCATTATAGTTGCAGCTGCAGCGACAGCTGTAGTGGGAGGAGGTATCATAATTTTATCAGCATTAACATTGTACTTTATCAAATAACTTTTGATAACTTTTCATGAAGTAGAATGTTTCTATATTGTCTTGATAGTATAGATTTTTTAGTGGTTGATTTAGTTAGAAAACTATAATTTACAAACAATTATATAAATGTAAAAGTATCAACCACTCTTAATGAGGTTGACTGGGTATTAAAATGTTTGTATGCTTGGCCTTACAGTTTGTGCTGTTGCCCTGGCACCACTAGCCCTGACAGCGATCGGGTTTGGTGCTGGCGGGATTGTAGCTGGATCAACAGCAGCAAGCATGATGTCTGCCGCGGCCGTAGCCAATGGAGGTGGGGTAGCAGCAGGGAGTCTTGTTGCTGTTCTACAGTCAGCAGGTAAAGATCGAACCAAAGATAAACAAAGATACAATATTTCAATGCCAATGAGTTATGAATAAAACCATTAAAAGCTAAGATAATGGCGGAGTTTCTAACTGTTACATACTCATATGACTGAACAGAATGGATCATAGATTGTTTTTTTGCTTTCTTTACTTTAATGTATTGGATGTTTGTAGATCTCAGATGTGAGAGAGGCTGTGACAGACATTGTGTGGTCTTCCTCCAGGTGCCGTAGGGCTCTCGGGAACGGCCGCGGCGATTGTGGGAAGTGTGGGAGGAGCCGTTGGTGGAGCAGTGGGAGGATCTGTGGGATGGCTGAAAAAAAAGTTTTTTTAAATGTTCCATAGAGGCTTTGAAGAACACCTGTCAGTACTGCAATACACCCTCACATTGTTGATACTGCGTGCTTAAAGTATTCTACTTGTCAACTGAATATTTAAAATTCCATTGCAATTCTGCCGTTATGAAAACTAGGTTTTCTGTAGGAAAGTCTAAAGTTCTCTGTGAGGATTGTTCCTAATTTAGCAGTTAAAATGGAATTGAAATTGGCTCAGTGGTTCTACAGCCATGGTTATGGGGAAAAAAGTAAATAACTGTTATTAAACTTTATAGACATGTTGAAAATGATGAATACACCAAATAATAATTACATTGTGTTGTTCAACTTCAAACAGTCTCATCCAAGTTTCTTCTGTAGTTGAATCTTTCAGCAACTTGTCATTGCGCAATATAATTAAATATTTGTCTTATTTTCTGAACTTTGGGATTGGATGTGTTGTTTTAGTTGACTGTCTTGGTGGGACTATGCCTGTTCTATAAGTACATTAGCATAGCGTGGGCAGTGGTATGCCAGCTCAGTGGTATGCCAGTTTTACTATGCATAGCTCATTTGTCCCCCTCAAGGTAATGATCACAATGGATCTCTGTAATTCACCATTACACAGACCTAACACCATAGAGATCCTATTATATTCTTCAAGTATTCTTATTTCTAATTCTATGCTTAACACACCCATTTATCACACTGAGCTGTGGAGCTGTGATTTATGAAGCCAATAGTACGTTTAGTCTATGAGCAGCTCAGAGGTTGTTTTGGTCTTTAATTGGAATGTGAAGCTCTGTAATGTTCTCTTTAGCAGCTACAGCATGGGGCACACCCCTCTGTACATGGGGAGATGTTATGAACTACACTGAATTTAGAAAACACTGACACGGTCAGATGGCTTATAACAGCAGTATTTTATGATGGTGGTTGTATTATGTTTTTAGTATACTTAGCTATGTGTGCTGTTTTTACACTACTGCAACTGAATTACTCAGCAATGGGCAATAAAGAATGTCTGAATAAGTGCTTGACTTGGGCCAGAGCTGTCCGGAGCGCCTTACCGGCACCTACATTTGTTGGGGGAATTGTGTACCGGCTCCTCTATAAAACAAAGACGCCTATTGCCGGCCCAGATTCAAACACTCAGGCAGAAAAGGTTAATCAAAGCTGAATGAAAGCGGGATCTGCATTGAATAGCAATGGAGAGTGGGCATTCATTTCCTGATTCTGCTTTTCTAACGTTTATTTGCCGCTAGTCTATGGCCTTGTTAGAGAGCATCAAAACGACTGCAGGTGACTGCCGACTGATCTACAAATCACCTTTCATCATAAATAATGACTTATTATTTGTAGATCAGTAAGTCAGTCACAATATACCCATGATGCATTGCGGTTTTGATCCTCTCGAACACGGCCTGTGAATCTGTGCGTGACACTAGGCTGGTCGAGATTGAACCAGCCTGAATGCGCATGATGCGCTGTTCCAAGTTCTCAAATTAGGGTTTGTAAGATCATGAAAAGTCATGGAAATTAGTTAAATCATTTTTGTTAATGTAATCTATGAAGGCACACTTTTAAATAATAGCAATCACTTAAGAATCTACACATCTAAATTACCCTGCTGTGAGTGTCTGTGTGTACAAGTGGGCCAATGGCCGAGGAGAGAGCGCAATATTTCAGCAGCAGGTATAAAATATTGACAGACAACAGACTAACTAGATAGCCAATTCAAAGCATAACTTGTAGCAGTTATCTATAGCTAACTAAGCATTAATGCTGTTGTCGCCTTTCCACCAGCACTGTAGATAGCCTAAATAAATCTGCACTGTTGGAAATAAGGGATGCCCCTTTATTAAACAGTAGCCATGTAATTGCAACAATGTAAAAAATATTCTAAGAATAGCCTAATTGACAAATAACTCTACACTGAAACATGAATAAACTCAGCAAAAAAAAGAAACGTCCCTTTTTCAGGACCCTGTCTTTCAAAGATAATTTGTAAAAATCCAAATAACTTCACAGATCTTCATTGTAAAGGGTTTAAACACTGTTTCCCATGCTTGTTTAATGAACCATAAACAATTAATGAACATGCACCTGTGGAACGGTCATTAAGACACTAACAGCTTACAGACGGTAGGCAATTAAGGTCACAGTTATGAAAACTTAGGACACTAAAGAGGCCTTTCTACTGACTCTGAAAAACACCAAAAGAAAGATGCCCAGGGTCCCTGCTCATCTGTGTGAACGTGCCTTAGGCATGCTGCAAGGAGGCATGAAGACTGTAGATGTGGCCAGGGCAATAAATTGCAATGTCCGTACTGTGAGACGCCTAAGACAGCGCTACAGGGAGACAGGACGGACAGCTGATCGTCCTCGCAGTGGCAGACCACGTGTAACAACACCTGCACAGGATCGGTACATCCGAACATCACACCTGCGGGACAGGTACAGGATGGCAACAACAACTGCCCGAGTTACACCAGGAACGCACAATCCCTCCATCAGTGCTCAGACTGTCCGCAATAGGCTGAGAAAGGCTGGACTGAGGGCTTGTAGGCCTGTTGTAAGGCAGGTCCTCACCAGACATCACCGGCAACAACATCACCTATGGGCACAAACCCACCATTGCTGGACCAGACAGGAATGGCAAAAAGTGCTCTTCACTGACGAGTCACGGTTTTGTCTCACCAGGGGTGATGGTCGGATTCGCGTTTATCGTCGAAGGAATGAGCGTTACACCGAGGCCTGTACTCTGGAGCGGGATCGATTTGGAGGTGGAGGGTCCATCATGGTCTGGGGCGGTGTGTCACAGCATCATCAGACTGAGCTTGTTGTCATTGCAGGCAATCTCAACGCTGTGCGTTACAGGAAAGATATCCTCCTCCCTCATGTGGTACCCTTCCTGCAGGCTCATCCTGACATGACCCTCCAGCATGACAATGCCACTAACCATACTGCTTGTTCTGTGCGTGATTTCCGGCAAGACAGGAATGTAAGTGTTCTGCCACGGCCAGCGAAGAGCCCGGATCTCAATCCCATTGAGCACGTCTGGGACCTGTTGGATCAGAGGGTGAGGGCTAGGGCCATTCCCCCCAGAAATGTCCGGGAACTTGCAGGTGCCTTGGTGGAAGAGTGGGGTAACATCTCACAGCAAGAACTGCCAAATCTGGTGCAGTCCATGAGGAGGAGATGCACCTCAGTACTTAATGCAGCTGGTGGCCACACCAGATACTGACTGTTACTTTTGATTTTGACTCCCCCTTTGTTCAGGGACATATTATTCAATTTCTGTTAGTCACATGTCTGTGGAACTTGTTCAGTTTATGTCTCAGTTGTTGAACCTTGTTATGTTCATACAAATATTGACACGTTACGTTTGCTGAAAATAAACGCAGTTGACGGTGAGAGGACATTTCTGTTTTTGCTGAGTTTATTTTAGCATTATATATAAACATGTCTAGTTAGATACAGTGAGGGAAAAAAGTATTTGATCCCCTGCTGATTTTGTACGTTTTCCCACTGACAAAGACATGATCAGTGTATAATTTTAATGGTAGGTTTATTTGAACAGTGAGAGACAGAATAACAAAAAAATATATCCAGATAAACGCATGTCAAAAATGTTAGAAATTGATTTTCATTTTAATGAGGGAAATAAGTATTTGACCCCTCTGCAAAACATGACTTAGTACTTGGTGGCAAAACCCTTGTTGGCAATCACAGAGGTCAGACGTTTCTTGTAGTTGGCCACCAGGTTTGCACACATCTCAGGAGGGATTTTGTTCCACTCCTCTTTGCAGATCTTCTCCAAGTCATTAAGGTTTTGGGGCTGACGTTTGGCAACTCGAACATTCAGCTCCCTCCACAGATTTTCTATGGGATTAAGGTCTGGAGACTGGCTAGGCCACTCCAGGACCTTCATGTGCTTCTTCTTGAGCCACTCCTTTGTTGCCTTGGCCGTGTGTTTTGGGTCATTGTCATGCTGGAATATCCATCCACAACCCATTTTAAATGCCCTGGCTGAGGGAAGGAGGTTCTCACCCAAGATTTGACGGTACATGGCCCCGTCCATCGTCCCTTTGATGCGGTGAAGTTGTCCTGTCCCCTTAGCAGAAAAACACCCCCAAAGCATAATGTTTCCACCTCCATATTTGATGGTGGGGATGGTGTTCTTGGGGTCATAGGCAGCATTCCTCCTCCTCCAAACACGGCGAGATGAGTTGATGCCAAAGAGCTCGATTTTGGTCTCATCTGGCCACAACACTTTCACCCAGTTCTCCTCTGAATCGTTCAGATGTTCATTGGCAAACTTCAGACGGCCCTGTATATGTGCTTTCTTGAGCAGGGGGACCTTGCGGGCGCTGCAGGATTTCAGTCCTTCACGGCGTAGTGTATTACCAATTGTTTTCTTGGTGACTATGGTCCCAGCTGCCTTGAGATCATTGACAAGATCCTCCCGTGTAGTTTTGGGCTTATTCCTCACCGTTCTCATGATCATTGCAACTCCACGAGGTGAGAACTTGCATGGAGCCCCAGGCCGAGGGAGATTGACAGTTATTTTGTGTTTCTTCCATTTGCGAATAATCGCACCAACTGTTGTCACCTTCTCACCAAGCTGCTTGGCGATGGTCTTGTAGCCCATTCCAGCCGTGTGTAGGTCTACAATCTTGTCCCTGACATCCTTGGAGAGCTCTTTGGTATTGGCCATGGTGGAGAGTTTGGAATCTGATTGATTGATTGCTTCTGTGGACAGGTGTCTTTTATACAGGTAACAAGCTGAGATTAGGAGCACTCCCTTTAAGAGTGTGCTCCTAATCTCAGCTCGTTACCTGTATAAAAGACACCTGGGAGCCAGAAATCTTTCTGATTGAGAGGGGGTCAAATTCTTATTTCCCTCATTAAAATGCAATTCAATTTATAACATTTTTGACATGCGTTTTTCTCTATTTTTGTTGTTGTTATTCTGTCTCTCACTGTTCAAATAAACCTACCATAAAAATTATAGACTGATCATTTCTTTGTCAGTGGGCAAACATACAAAATCAGCAGGGGATCAAATACGTTTTTTCCCTTACTGTACCTTGCTTTGAAGTAGCCTAATTTATCAGTTTGATTCCTGATTCATTGAATGAGGGAATCATTTTATAAAGACAAAAATATTTGGTTGTAATGTTGCAATATTTTATATCAAGGGTGGCAACCATCCTCCAGGATAGCTACTGGGTGTGCATGTATTTGTTCAAGCCCTGGTCTAATCACATTGGAGCCTAAACATTAGCTGGTCAACAGGACCTTGATAAGCAGACTTTGTTTCAGGGCTGGATGAAAAGCCAAGCCTCCACACACAGGAGCTCTCCAGATGGATGGCTGACCACATGTTGACAAGATGTGACTAACAGTGTTGTTTTACTTTGTGGGGGGGTTATTTGCCTTGATTAAGGGCACAATGACAGCAGATGGTAGGCCTACATGGGATCAGGCACAGCAGCCTTCCAGTGTCAATAATGCTTACCTTTTCATGTAGGCTGTAATAATATTCATGAACATTTGGTTAAACATCATGGAAATGTGTATGAACCCTTAATAGTGAATAATCAGAGGTCTCTAAATTGTGAATTTCGGTGAACATAGTCTAATGGACTGTCACGAGAATTTTGTTATCTCAATGGTTGAAGTCAACTACTTCTTAAATCTTTGAATAATTCCCAAAAGGTTGTAAATCTCTTAGTTTAAATAAATTAAACAAAGACCCAATTCTGCTCATGGTCAGCATATTTATTCATGAGCGCTCTGCAACAAAATGGTTGTACAATATTTGTATACGCACACGTCAGAGGAAAAATCCCACCCCGCTGTAGGCGGGCTGTATTTTTCCACTGTACACATCTTGTAAGTTCACACCTGGGTCTAGCTCATGTGATTTTCCTCTGCTCTCCTGACCATCAGGTCACACACACACACACACACACGCTCATTTGTACCCCAGTATCTCTATTTGCACATCATCTCTTGCACATCTATCATTCCAGTGTTAATACTAATTGTAATTATTTTGCACTATAGCCTATTTTATTGCCTTACCTCCATAACTTGCTAAATTTGCACACTGTATATTATATGTATTTCTGTTGTATTTTTGACTTTGTTTTGTTTTACCCCATATGTAACTCTGTGTTTGTTTTTATCGCACTGCTATGCTTTATCTTGGCCAGGTCGCAGTTGTAAATGAGAACTTGTTCTCAACTGGTTTACCTGGTTAAATAAAGGTGAAATAAAATAAATAAATAAAAAACACACACACACACACACACACACACACACACACATGTTCTTATCATAGTCTACTTCTTGCTCGGGCAGGCTGCATTCTTTTCTTCAGTTATCGCGTCCTCACAATATCCTGAAAGCCTTTTCACTGTGTGTTTTGGGAACCAGTCTCCTGTTATTTGGTTTCAATCGTTTTGCACTTCTGCTTGCCTAATTACAAGACACAAATACTCTGTTGCTGATATATAAACACATTTGATTAACTCTCTAAGCTCTAGTCTACTAATTAGTCATACGTTATTAGTTTAACTGAGGGTGTGACATTTTAGTCATATCTTACTCACACATTTCTTTATCATGGACCGACATGGAAAAAGACTGCTCCTGCACTTCTTAAATCCCAAGGCAAGCACTGGTCTGAATACGAATATCAGAGATTTGGAAAAGTGAGCAGACCAAGAAACCAGACATATCAACAGTTATTTTTCATTAAAAAAAAGGAAATTGGAATTCCAATCTCCTTCAGCTTTTTTGTTTAAAGGTAGAACAGTTGGAAAGGAAAGAGAAATATACTATATATTCACTTCACAGTATTGTGTAAGTAATGGTTGGAATAAGTTTACAAAAGTGACTCAGTGAGGAAGCAGACCTGGCTGGTACATGTGCCCGTGGGGACGTATCAAAGACAAAGTGTGTGTTAAACAAATGCCTTTGTTTAAAGAGTGACATAGCTTGGTTTAAACAGGAGCACATTTACCTTGAGTCGGGGCTCCAGGATTTAAAGTGGCACAGCAGCGTTTTCAAGGTTCTAGTCAGACTCAGTGCCCAGTCATCCTACAGCATCCCCTCCAACCCAATGGTTCCCCAGGGTAGTATAAGGTACCGTTTTGAATAGAGTGTAACCCTATGTGAAGTAATGTGACGTGCTGCTATAATAACTGATTAAGTGTCAACATTTTACTAGTGAAAGTGGTTTTACTGTACTGTTCTTTCATAAATCAGGGTGTGCCTTTATTCTGTGGGCCTTATCAAAGGAGAGCAACACCACTAAAGTAAAGGGCATTCTACAGAGAGGCAGTCGATTAGAACACCATACACATTCTAAACAAGAGACGTGCGTGCATGCATGATGTACAGTACCAGTCAAAAGTTTGGACACACCTACTCATTCCAGGGTTTTTCTTTTATTTGTACTATTTTCTACATTGTAGAATAATAGTGAAGACATCAAAACTACGAAATAACACATTTGGAATCATGTAGTAACCAAATAGCCACCCTTCACCTTGATGACAGCTTTGCACACTCTTGACATTCTCTCAACCAGCTTCACCTGGAATGCTTTTCCAACAGTCTTGAAGGAGTTCCCACATATGCTGAGCACTTGTTGGCTGCTTTTCCTTCACTCTGCGGTCCAACTCATCCCAAATCATCTCAATTGGGTTGAGGTCGGGGGGTTGTGGAGGCCAGGTCATCTGATGCAGCACTCCATCACTCTCCTTCTTGGTAAAATAGCCCTTACACACCCTGGAGGTGTGTTGGGTCATTGTCCTGTTGAAAAACAAATGATAGTCCCACTAAGCCCAAACCAAATGGGATGGCGTATCACTGCAGAATGCTGTGGTAGCCATGCTAGTTAAGTGTGCCTTGAATTCTAAATAAATCACAAATGCTTTACGGTGGGAAATACACATGCGGAGATCATCCGTTCACCCACACCGCGTCTCACAAAGACACGGCGGTTGGAACCAAAAATCTCAAATTTGGGCTCCAGAACAAAGGACAAATTTCCGTTGCTAATGTCCATTGCTCGTGTTTGTTGGCCCAAGCAAGAGGAAGTTCAGGAGTAAAAACAAACAAAATAGAATTATTGTAAAATTGACTGTGTCCATAAAATGTATATAGTATGTATAAGCTGGAAGTAGAGGCCTAAGCATTGTTATTGTCACGCCCTGACTTATGGGACTCTAGTATGTTGAGTCAGGGTGTGGAGTTCTATGTTGTATTTTCTATGTTCTCGTTCTAGGTGTTGTATTTCTATGTTTGGCCGGGTGTGATTCCCAATCAGAGACAGCTGTCGCTCGTTGTCTCTGATTGGGGATCATACTTAGGCAGCCTATTGGCATTCATTAGTTGTGGGATCATGTTCCGTGTAGAGGCTTGTGTTGTGTTTAGCCGGAGGACTTCACGTTACGTTGTTTTGTTGTTTTTGTTTGTGTGTTTATTCTTTATAATAAACATGTATGCATTTCACGCTGCGCCTTGGTCTGACCCGTCCTTAAATGAACGTGACAGAAGATCCCACCAAACACGGACCAAGCAGCGTGCCCAGGAGCAGCAGAAACCCTGGACACAGGTAGTGGAGCAGAGATCATGGACTTGGGGGGAGATAAGAGAGGATCTGGCCAAGCAGATGGAGGCCCTGAAAGGGATGAGGGTGGAGAAGGAAAGAGTAGCCGATAGAGGACCCTGGGCGAAGGAGGAAGCCCAGGCAAAGAGGAGAAACGGCGACCCAAGAGGACGCGGTCACAATGAAAGCCCGAGAAGCAGCACCAAGAAAATAAATTTTGGGGGGGCACACAGGGTGGTTGGCGGAGCCTGGGTTCAGAACAAAGCCAACTCCCCGTACTCACGCTAGGAAGCGTGTGACCCTGCAGGCTCTGTGTTATGCGGAGCTACGCACTGTGTCGCCAGTGCGCCGGCACAGTCCAGTGCGTCCTGTGCTAACGCCACACATGTACTGTGCGGAAGTGGGCATCCAGCCAGGACGGGTTGTGCCAGCTCTCCGCTCCAGACCTCCAGTCCGCCTCCACAGTCCGGTACGCCCCGTACCTGCTCCCCGCACCATGCCAGTGGTGCGTGTCGCCAGTCTGGCCCGGCCCGTTCCTGTTCCTCGCACCGAGCCAGTGGTGCGTGTTCCCAGTCCGGTACGGGCCGTGCCTGCTCCCCGCACCAAGCCTGTGGTGTGTGTACCCAGTCCGGCCCGTTCCTGTTCCTCGCACCAAGCCAGTGGTGCGTGTTCCCAGTCCGGCCCGGCCCATTCCTGCTCCCCGCACCAAGCCAGTGGTGCGTGTTGCCAGTCCGGCCCGTTCCTGTTCCTCGCACCAAGCCAGTGGTGCATGTCACCAGTCCGGCCCAGCCCGTTCCTGTTCCTCGCACCAAGCTAGTGGTGTGTGTCACCAGTCCGGCCCGGCCCGTTCCTGCTCCTCGCACCAAGCCAGTGGTGCGTGTTCCTAGTCCGGTCCGGCCCGTGCCTGCTCCTCACACCAGACCAGTGGTGCGTGTTCCCAGTCCGGCACGGCCCGTGCCCGTTCCACCGGTGCCTGATCCAGCTCCGGTCAGCTGCTCCACTCCGGAGCCAGAGCAGTCCGCTCCACCGGGGTTAAGTCCAGCTCCGGTCAGCAGCTCCACTCCGGAGCCAGAACAGTCCGCTCCACCGGTACACAGTCCAGCTCCGGTCAGCAGCTTCACTCCGGAGCCAGAGCAGTCCGCTCCACCGGTGCCCGGTCCAGCTCCGGTCAGCGGCTCCAGTCCCAGACGTCAGCCCCTCTCCAGGTTCGGGGTCTCCCACACCAGGGTCCAGACAGGGCTTGGAGTATCGTGGGAGGAAGGAGAGGGGAAGCAGCCCGCCGAGGTCCAGACCAGACCAGGGGCGCAACGGGGAGGCTGAGAGAATGTGGTCGTCACGCCCGGAGCCGGATCCGCCTCCGAGGCGGAATGCCCACCCGGACCCTACCCGGTTATGTAAGGTTTGTGTGGTCGGAGTCTGCACCTTTGGGGGGGGGGTACTGTCACGCCCTGACTTATGGGACTCTAGTATGTTGAGTCAGGGTGTGGAGTTCTATGTTGTATTTTCTATGTTCTCGTTCTAGGTGTTGTATTTCTATGTTTGGCCGGGTGTGATTCCCAATCAGAGACAGCTGTCGCTCGTTGTCTCTGATTGGGGATCATACTTAGGCAGCCTATTGGCATTCATTAGTTGTGGGATCTTGGTCCGTGTAGAGGCTTGTGTTGTGTTTAGCCTGAGGACTTCACGTTACGTTGTTTTGTTGTTTTTGTTTGTGTGTTTATTCTTTATAATAAACATGTATGCATTTCACGCTGCGCCTTGGTCTGACCCGTCCTTAAACGAACGTGACAGTTATTCACTAGTTTACTCCAATTAGGGAAGGGGTCAATTTGTAAGTCGCTCTGGATAAGAGCGTCTGCTAAATGATGTAAATGTAAATGTAAATGTGGGTGGTGGGGTTGGAAAGTAATGAAGGGAAATATATTTTTTTAAAGGATACAGTGGGGCAAAAAAGTATTTAGTCAGTCACCAATTGTGCAAGTTATCCCACTTAAAAAGATGAGAGAGGCCTGTAATTTTCATCATAGGTACACGTCAACTATTACAGACAAAATGAGGAAAAAAATTCCAGAAAATCACATTGTAGGATTTTTTATGAATTTATTTGCAAATTATGGTGGAAAATAAGTATTTGGTCAATAACAAAAGTTTCTCAATACTTTGTTATATACCCTTTGTTGGCAATGACACAGGTCAAACGTTTTCTGTAAGTCTTCACAAGGTTTTCACACACTGTTGCTGGTATTTTGGCCCATTCCTCCATGCAGATCTCCTCTAGAGCAGTGATGTTTTGGGGCTGTCGCTGGGCAACACGGACTTTCAACTCCCTCCAAAGATTTTCTATGGGGTTGAGATCTGGAGACTGGCGAGGCCACCCAGGACCTTGAAATGCTTCTTACGAAGCCACTCCTTCGTTGCCCGGGCGGTGTGTTTGGGATCATTGTCATGCTGAAAGACCCAGCCACGTTTCATCTTCAATGCCCTTGCTGATGGAAGGAGGTTTTCACTCAAAATCTCACGATACATGGCCCCATTCATTCTTTCCTTTACACGGATCAGTCGTCCTGGTCCCTTTGCAGAAAAACAGCCCCAAAGCATGATGTTTCCACCCCCATGCTTCACAGTAGGTATGGTGTTCTTTGGATGCAACTCAGCATTCTTTGTCCTCCAAACACGACGAGTTGAGTTTCTACCAAAAAGTTCTATTTTGGATTCATCTGACCATATGACATTCTCCCAATCCTCTTCTGGATCATCCAAATGCACTCTAGCAAACTTCAGACGGGCCTGGACATGTACTGGCTTAAGCAGGGGGACACGTCTGGCACTGCAGTATTTGAGTCCCTGGCAGCGTAGTGTGTTACTGATGGTAGGCTTTGTTACTTTGGTCCCAGCTCTCTGCAGGTCATTCACTAGGTCCCCCCGTGTGGTTCTGGGATTTTTACTCACCGTTCTTGTGATCATTTTGACCCCACGGGGTGAGATCTTGCGTGGAGCCCCAGATCGAGGGAGATTATCAGTGGTCTTGTATGTCTTCATTTCCTAATAATTGCTCCCACAGTTGATTTCTTCAAACTAAGCTGCTTACCTATTGCAGATTCAGTCTTCCCAGCCTGGTGCAGGTCTACAATTTTGTTTCTGGTGTCCTTTGACAGCTCTTTGGTCTTGGCCATAGTGGAGTTTGGAGTGTGACTGTTTGAGGTTGTGGACAGGTGTCTTTTATACTGATAACAAGTTCAAACAGGTGTCATTAATACAGGTAACGAGTGGAGGACAGAGGAGCCTCTTAAAGAAGAAGTTACAGGTCTGTGAGAGCCAGAAATCTTGCTTGTTTGTAGGTGACCAAATACTTATTTTCCACCATAATTTGCAATAAATTCATAAAAATCCTACAATGTGATTTTCTGGATTTTTTTTCCTCAATTTGTCTGTCATAGTTGACGTGTACCTATGATGAAAATTACAGGCCTCTCTCATCTTTTAAGTGGGAGAACTTGCACAATTGGTGGCTGACTAAATACTTTTTTTCCCCACTGTATGTGCATATATATGTATTTATATGTATGTATGTGTATGTATATATTTATAAAAAAACATGGGGGATTGGAAGTGATGCAGACAATTGATGGAAGTTACAATCTATCTGCAATATTAAAGCTGATCTACCCCCTAAAAAAAAGTATCTTCTTCTAATTGGTGTCCTTTAGTAGTGGTTTATTTGCAGCAATTCGACCATGATTCACACAGTCTCCTCTGAACAGTTGATGTTGAGATGTGTCTGTTACTTGAACTCTGTGATGCATTTATTTGGGCTGCAATTTCTGAGGCTGGTGACTCTAATGAACTTATCCTCTGCAGCAGAGGTAACTCTGGGTCTTCCATTCCTGTAGCGGTCCTCATGAGAGCCAGTTTCATCATAGCGCTTGATGGTGTTTGCGACTGCACTTTAAGAAACGTTCAAAGTTCTTGAAATGTTCCAGATTGACTGACCTTCATGTCTTAAAGTAATGATGGACTGTTGTTTCTCTTTGCTTATTTGAGCTGTTCTTGCTATAATATTATGGACTATACCACCCCTACCTTGTCACAACACAACTGATTGGCTCAAACCCATTAAGTAGGAAAGAAATTCCACAAACTAACTTTTAACAAGGCACACCTGTTAATTGAAATGCATTCCAGGTGACTACCTCATGAAGCTGGTTGAGAGAATGCCAAGAGTGTGCAAAGCTGTCATCAAGGCAAAGGGTGGCTATTTGAAGAATCTCAAATATAAAAAAAAAATATATATATATATTGTTTACTACATGATTCCATATGTGCTATTTCATAGTTTTGATGTCATCACTATTATTCTACAAAATAAAGAAAAACCCTGGAATGAGTAGGTGTGTCCAAACTTTTGACTGGTACTGTATGTGCATTGCTGTATGTGAGGCACCACTAGGGGAAAACTGGAATAACCTAATGAATTCCAGGATTGTCACATTAAGCAATGACAGCGGGTGGTGGATTCTAAAACATTTTGTTATGTTGTGCACATGGCTCTGGGCAGTTCCTGGTCTTCCCATTTACTTTTTGTGAAAAACAGTAGAAAAAGAGGAAACATTAAAATACATCCGATAAGACACAATTGGCCTTCAATAGAGACAGTGAGGTTGAATGCCAGCATTTCAATAATATATAGCTACACATTTTTCTTGAGAGGAAATCCCTTACCTACATTTTTTTGCTATTATAAAGGATATGTGGATCAGGATATTAATAAAAATGAAACACCGCAACACAACAGTACATGCCAATACTGACATACTGTCACGACTTCTGCCGAGGCTGCCTCCCCTACTTGTTCGGGCAGGTTTCGGCGTTCGTCGTCACCGGCTTACTAGCCACTGCCGCTCCATGTATCATCATTCCATTTGTCTTGTCTTGTCAATTACACACACCTGGTTCATATCCCCTCATTAGTCCGTGTATAAGTGTTCCCTCTGCCCCCTTGTCCTTGTGGGTGATTGTTTTATGTGAGTTGAGTGTAGCTCGGTTGAGCTACCCGTACCTTGTATTTCCGGGGTATATTGTTCCCTGTCTGCCTATATTTTGTTGACGCTATCCTGCGTAACTGTGTCCTACGGAATAAACACTGTATTCGGTGATTTACCATCCTGCGCCTGACTCCTTCAAATCACACTCCCACACATACATAAAGAGTGAGATTTTACACAACTGAAATGAGGTCAGTCGACAGTGAATCAGGGTCATTGTCATTTAATTAATTATTTATTTATTTATTTTGGCCCATAACTTTGTTTTACATTTTTGTTTTCACAGCTTTTTTCATACATATGGGTAATTCCACAGCAATGGAATTGTGCTGAGACTCAGATTTTTCACTTAAAATGTATGCCAAAGAAAAACCATTGATTTCAAAGTTTAACAAACCATACAACTCTATGCACAACGACTACTTTTAACAATTTACACTGAAAATATTACAAAAACACATTTACTGGAAGAACTGTTCAGATGCTATGTTTGTTAACAGAATTTCTGTAAAATCTCCCTTAGTTTTTTATCAGTCACATTTTCCAAAAAACTCTTAAATATCTGCTCCGAATTAAGATTCAACGATGTCTGCAGAAAGAATGGGGTGTCATCGATTAATTAACTACAGTAAGTAAAGTGGATTTACACCCGGTAACGGAATTGCAGTAACAGAATTTCATAATTGTTCCCTTATCTGTACTACACAAATGCATAGTTATGGGTATGAATGTCATTGTCTTCATGGTTGTTACAGGCTTTGGTTTTTCCATTCATGTTTTGAGGTTGGACTTTAGCATGTATAGCTCGTTAGCACGTAGGGCGCACCGATTGGTGTCACCTGGTCAGTCAGTATGTGTTACACCTTTGCTGGTTGCCATCTCATTAGTGGGAAGGTGTTTCACCTGTGTTGGCCCAGGTGCTATTTAGGAGTGGCTGGCCCAGTTCTCCAGTTGAGCTAGAGAGATGTTGCGGAGAGCTACACTTTACGACAGCTGTGGTGTGATTTCGAGGTCAACCTATTTAAGTTTGAAAGAGGCCTGCATTTTTTGGTGTTTCCCCTGTTTGTTTTGCTCCATATTCTTTTTACTCTCTATCCTAAGTTGTTGTGGGGTTTTCTTTTAGTTTGTCTTTTCGGAGGCAAACATAGTGGGCATCCATGGTGGGTGTCTTTTAGAACCCCTTACTAGTGGCTTTGCCAACTTTCAGTGGTCACCCACATCGGTGCCTTTCAGAATCCCTTTTGAACCCCTTTCTGTTTTGTTTGGTTGTCAGTGATACAGTACAATGCAGTACATTAGTGTACTCAACTGTACAGTACAGTAATGTACTGAACTATACTCTACTATTCTTTACTGTACTGAACTATGCTCTACTTTTCTTTAGTATACTGTACTGTACTGGCCAAACTTGTGAACCCAACTGTCATTTGTGGCTACTATGATTTCCCATTGTAGCCAATTCAATTTCAGAAATTCTGTTGCTGATTTTTTTTTTTTTGGGGGGGGACTCCCGTTACCGAGTTTTAAGCACTTAATGATTCATAAACAAATATAAAAACACTAATTGATAGGTCTAGCCTTACTTGTTACTTCTTTGAACTTTCATTATACTCCCTTTTAATGAGGGAGAGATTATAAAATATTTTAAAGATTAGGGCCGGGATGATACAAGTATCGCCAAACACAAAGCGGATTTAAAAGTGCAATATGCAGAAATCGCTCCGCCATTTCCTGGTTGCTAAAATTCTAATAGTTCACCTAATTTCAAGGGACAAAAAAAGCACTCAAGAGTAGAGAATCATTGTACCATCTAAACTGCTTCGAAATATATTTTCAATAACCAAAAATATTGTATTTTCAGCTGTTTGAAGCTGGTGTACAAAACCGTGAACAAAAGACGCAAAAACTAAACTTAAGAACGGGAAACATAGAAATAGCGCACATAGAACATATATACCGCTTCCTAGACTTGCTTTCAATACAAATGACTGATCTATAACTCATATTCTATAGGAATTTGGTTGGGTCGCCCAAAAAGTAACATATTGCAGCTTTAACTTCTTTAAGAAAACAGCTGTAATGTTTTTCAGCGGCAGGGACTGAGAGACTTGTCAGGATTGTGGGAAAGATGAACAGAGCAAAGAACAGAGAGATCCTTGATGAAAACCTGCTCCAGAGCGCTCAGGACCTCAGACTGGGGTGAAGGTTTACCTTCCAACAGGACAACGACCCTAAGCATACAGCCCAGACAACGCAGGAGTGGCTTCGGGACAAGTCTCTGAATGTCCTTGAGTGGCCCAGCCAGAGCCCAGACTTGAACCCAATCAAACATCTCTGGAGAGACCTGAAAATATTTGTGCAGCAACGCTCCCCATCCAACCTGACAAAGCTTGAGACGATCTGTAGAGAAGAATGGGAGAAACTCCCCAAATACAGGTGTGCCAAGCTTGTAGCGTCATACCCAAGAAGACTCGAGGCTGTGATCATTGCCAAAGGTACTTCAACAAAGTTCTGAGTAAAGGGTATGAATACTTATGTAAATGTGATATTTCCGTGTTTTTTTTTTATACATTTGCGAAAATGTATAAAAACCTGTTTTTGCTTTGTTATTATGGGGTATTGTGTGTAGATTGATGAGGGGGAAAAACTATTTAATCTGTTGTAGAATAAGGCAGTAACGTAATTAAATGTGGGTAAAGTCAAGGGGTCTGAATCCTTTACAAATGCACTGTATATATACAGTACCAGTCAAAAGTTTGGACACACCTACTTATTGAAGGGTTTTTCTTTATTTTTAATATTTTTTACATTGTAGAATAATAGTGAAGACATCAAAACTGTGAAATAGCACATTTGGAATCATGTAGTAACCAAAAAAGTGTTAAACAAATCAAAATATATTTTATATTTGAGATTCTTAAAGTAGCCACCTTTTGCCTTGATGACAGCTTTGCACACTCTTGGTATTCTCTCAACCAGCTTCATGAGGTAGTCACCTGGAATGCATTTCAATTAACAGGTGTGCCTTCTTAAAAGTTAATTTGTGGAATTTCTTTCCTTCTTAATGCGTTTGACCCAATCAGTTGTGTTGTGACGGTGGGGGGTATACAGAAGATGGCACTATTTGGTAAAAGACCAAGTCCATATTATGGCAAGAACAGCTCAAATAAGCGGAGAAACGACTGTCCATCATTACTTTAAAAGACATGAAGATCAGTCAATACGGAAGATTTCAAGAACTTTCTACGTTTCTTCAAGTGCAGTCAAAAAAAACATCAAGCGCTATGATGAAACTGGCTCTCATGAGGACCGCCACAGGAATGGAAGACCCAGAGTTACTTCCGCTGCAGAGGATAAGTTCATTAGAGTCACCAGCCTCAGAAATTGCAACCCAAATAAATGCTTCACAGAGTTCAAGTAACAGACACATCTCAACATCAACTGTTCAGAGGGGACTGTGTGAATCAGGCCTTCATGGTCAAATTGTTGCAAAAAAAACACTACTAAAGGACACCAATAAGAAGAAGAGACCTGCTTGGGCCAAGAAACACGTGCAATGGACTTTAGACCGGTGGAAATTTGTCCTTTGGTCTGGAGTCTAAATTTGAGATTTTTGGTTCAAACCGCTGTGTCTTTGTGAGACGCGATGTGGGTGAACGGATTATCTCTGCATGTGTAGTTTCCACCGTAAAGCATGGAGGAAGAGGTGTTATGGTGTGGGGGTGCTTTGCTGGTGACACTGTCCATGATTCATTTAGAATTCAAGGCACACTTAACCAACATGGCTACCACAGCATTCTGCAGCGATACGCCATCCCATCTGGTTTGGGATTATCATTTGTTTTTCAACAGGACAATGACCCAACACACCTCCAGGCTATGTAAGGGCTATTTTACCAAGAAGGAGAGTGATGGAGTGCTGCATGAGATGACCTGGCCTCCAGAATCCCCCGACCTCAGCGCAATTGAGATGGTTTGGGATGAGTCGGGCGGCAGAGTGAATGAAAAGCAGCCAACAAGTGCTCAGCTTATGTGGGAACTCCTTCAAGACTGTTGGAAAAGCATTCCAGGTGAAGCTGGTTGAGAGAATGCCAAGAGTGTGCAACTCATTGTTGAATTTGCGATTTCCATCTTGTTGTGTAATGTTTATGTCCAATGGCCAATGAGCACCGATACGTTTTATCTATAATTTCTCCTCATTATTTCTCTTCATATGACAAGGATTAAAAAGGATTTGCCAGTAGATTGTCGACTAGATTCATGATGTTGACATGATCAGTCCAATCAAAGCTACTGTAGATATAACGTGATTTGACGTCATTTTATCTGTGGCCAATTACCTTGAGCCTTTTTGAATGGACACTTCTAATGTAACTCTATGGCAGCACCCAAGGGGCTAGAATTTTCGAGATCTACCCTTAGACTAGGCAGTGACATGTTGTCCCCATGAGTGACAGAACACTGAGCCAGTCACTGTGCAACTAGAGAACATTACCAACACCTACGCTCCGTATTTTCCGCTGGCTGCCCCACCACCACAGAAAGCGCTGAGCTAGGCTGAAACACCTGCATTTTGGAGCTGCCTTACTCAATAAAGCAAAAAAGAGACCATATTTCTATGCGGCTTTATTAACGCAATTATTATTATTATTTACATTGTTTGCAAACTTATATGTGACACGTATTAATGCCAAAATAACATGCAAAACAAGCCAGCCCCCCAAAAATAATTAAAAGTATTATTATTATTGCACCTGTCCTGAATGCCGGTCGCCACTGCTCATTTGACAATTTGGAACAGTGCAACATTTGCATCCAAACTGGCGCATTTTCAATCTGTGCAATCTCGAACAGCCTACTGTCATGCACAGATTCACAGACTAGAAGCAAATCAATTTGAACAAAGCGGAATCAGGAAATGATGCCCACTCGCTATGCAGATCCTGCCTTCATTCTTATTTGATCAACCTTTTTTGCCTCAGTGTGTGAATCTGGGAGAGGGATAGGCTACTTTGTCACAGTTTCTAAACCCAGAGGCGCAACATCGCGAGACTTCCGGGAACGCTTGCAAAACAGACCAAGCAGAGCAGGCCGGGCCTTGAGAAGTCAATGAGAGAAGTGAACAATTCTTCCTTAGTTGTTATTTTCTCAAAATCTAAAGGCACAACCTAGAATCGAGTGAATGTCTTACGTAGTTGAACATTGTGAAAGTGACAAACTGACACGTTTTCATTTTCATCAAAAACAACTTTATGTGCAGGCCTTTGATTTGACGGTCTGCACATGCGAAGTTCTGCACCATTATGTGTTTCGATTCATTAGCTTAGCCAGCCAATGTCGCCATGACATTGTAGTATCTAAACAGTTTATGATTTTGCTGACGTTTGCAAATGGTGTGTTAGAGGAAGTTGGCTCTGCTTGCGGAAACATCTGGAAAGCATTACTATAGGGGCCCCCTAAAACAGAGGAAGTCTGTTATGTGAAGGCCAGGGATTGGTCTGTAGAAAAACCACCCATATTATGTTAAATATTATAAATACCATGGTTGGAACAAAGGAGGGAGAGAAATAACATATTAGAGATTGGGTTGGTTGTTCTCCAGATTTTCTGCAGAAATCTGTAAATTGATGCTGAAATCTTTGATGTAATAAACCATTATAATCGAGGACAGTGTCAGCGGATTTCTTGTCATCACAGCATAATCAGCATCGTTGTTTCGGACACTACATTAATGGTGACGAGGAATTTGGGACGTGTTGCGTCTTTTCTCAGCGTTCCATTCATGGGCGCCGAGCTGACTCCCGCTCAAGAGGCATGCAGATACGGTGAGCTTTCTCACAAACGTTGGGCGCTGGTCAGTTCGTGTGCTTGTGTGTGTGTGTGCGTTGAAGGACTGCACCGTCAAAGGACTTGTGTGTGCACTTTGCTGTTATTTGCTGTGTGATGAGAATCCGTTCTAAATTTCTACATTTGTTTGCGTTGAAAACAACGCAAACAGGGGGGAGTGTCTATAGGAATTGATAACACTGGGCACAGGGATATTTGGCTTGAATAAAATTAAAGGGAAAAGGAATAGAATGAAGGAATAAGGCCAGGAAATAAGGAAAATGTATACTAATTAGGATGTCGCTGATCTACGGAAGCCCTCAAAAGAGGCAATCATTAGGATGGGCCGAAAATCCTGAAAACTCACTAGGTTGATTTTTAAGGTCAGTTCTGGGAACTGGAGTTTGTGGTAGATACATTCGATTGCATGTTACCCCTCGACATATAGTTGACGAGGTATGTGTTCGAAGTAACCTCTCATTGAATATCTGCAACTCGAGGTAGCAGAAATTTAGGGAGGAACAATGAGAAATAAGGAGCGACGGTAGCATGCTTTAGAGGACCGTAGGAACGGATGCATTCCTCTTGAATTGTGTGTGTGTGTGAGGAAGAGAGCCTGTGCGTGTGTGAACAAAAGGGGAGGTCTCTGCTGTGTGTCGACTAAGGCTATGACAACAGGGGTTTTAGTTTTTTGTAAGGAAATATGTTAGTTAAGGTTAAAACCTTGTATGAGTCTCTATAAAAAGAGAATGTTTAATAATTGTTAAAAGACTATGAGCCTACAGGGAGGATTTTAAGATTGTATAGAGATGTTTTGTAATGGATAAGAAAACAACTATAAATCTGCAGATTAGGATAAGTGAAGTTAAGAAACTTCAAAGTAGGATTTGTGTTCTATGTTCTGTGTTGGTTTGTGAGTTTTGTTAAGTGTTACTGTTTGTCTGTGTTGGGAAATAATGGAGGAACAGCTGGTCTGTCTGCTTTCTGTTGTTTAGCTTGGAGAGAGCTGCTTGGGAGAGCTCCTTTCACTTTGAAATCGCACTGGTGAATGAACTGCGCATGTGTGGGATTTTATGAGTTTAGATAAAAATAAAAAATAAAATAAATAAATAAATAAATAATAAAATAAAATGTTATTGAGCTATTTATAATATTCCTGAGTTAAGCTGTTTGCTTATTTCTTAGCGCGAATGTGAACATAGGTATGTCTAAAAGGGTATTGTATGGTTGAAATAACCCAGTGAGTGCATAAAAGACTCAATTCTTGTCTGTTCCTTTTGTTCTTCTGTCATGTGAGAGACGAGAAGGAGGAGACAGAGAGAGAGAGGAGGTGCTTACCAATGCGTCACGCGACAGTGTGTGCTGCTCCGGATCCAGTCCAATCAAGGCCAGTACTGTTCTGTTCACAAAACTTACTTTCCCATACAGGATATTGTGTGTGCCTAGCATATTTCATGTTGTGACAATTTAACAGGGACTTGGCAACAGACTGATCAATTGATGTAATTAAGAATTGCACATTGGAGTTTTTTGTGCATGGGTTGGTTTGATTAGAGTTGTGTTGGAAATCCAGCACTGACATTATTCTGTAAAATTAAGGTAATTGGGTGATTATTAAGCAATTGGTTTGTGAGTGCTGGCTGTAGTGTTGCAGGATTACAGGTCTTTCTTTTTTTGGATTGCTCTGAAGTTGACTACTTTCATTTACTTTTCCTGATCGGATGTGGTAAGATTGCCACTAATCAATAATTTGGTAAAATAAAATAAAATAAAAATAAATACATAAATTAATGAATTAATTAAAATAAATAAATATATTGATTAATTGATTATTTATTTAATTAATTAATTAGTTCATTAATAAAAAATTAAATTAAATTAAATAAAAGGAGGGAAACATAAGCTACATAGTCTAAAGTATTTTTTGGTTTACAAATTAATTGGTTTAAAATAATAATAATAATAATAATAATAATAATAATAATAAAAATAATTCACAATAAAAGAGACAGAGGTATAGAGAAAATAGCAAAAGAGGTGAAGGTAACAGAAAAACTAATGGCAGAAGTCAATACACCTTTCTCACATACGGATTCAGCAAAAAGACCCCCACCTTACGAGGAAGAAGTAGAGTTTAAGGACGTCTATCCTCAGCTTCCAATGATCATTCAGGAGGGTGATTATTGCATCAGAGCTGAAGATGAACGAATAATAGAGAGAGGACAAGCAGAAACGACCATAAAGATGAATCCAAACTCCAAAAGTAAGAAGAAAATGAGATGTCTGGAAACTAAGGGTGGAGTGAGGTTCAGGAGGATGGAACTTGAAGATGATGATGATGATGATGATCAGAGTGATTCAGAAGAGATCATGGGTGGATATGACCCTGTGATCAGACGGAGGTTGGCAAGAGAGGAAAGAAGGGGTGATGGAAGTTGGAAGAAGAAGAATACAAGAGATTCGAGTTCTGATGAAAGTGAAGATGGAGACAGCGATGAAGATTTGGAGATTAAAGGTGCTTCATGTTCAAGAGGGTTTTATCCTACAAGAAAAGAGAGCACAAGTAAGAAGATGATGCCAGTGATAATTCGAGGACAGAACCTGGAGTATAAGCCTTTGCAGAACAGCGATATGTCAGATATACTTGAGAAGCTGCCTACTCTTCAAGATGGAGCATATCCTTGGATTTCAAAATTGGAAGAAATTACGGTGGGAACACAGTCTGCCATAGGAGACATTCAGAGATTTTTGGCTAATCTCCTTGGGATTCCAGATATGGAAGAAATTTTTCAGAGAGCTGGACTTAATAGATATGTGGGGACTGCGGTGAATGATCCTGAATTGTTGGCTGCAAGTAGAAATCGGCTGTGGAGAGCACTGAAAGATACGTTTCCAACAAATGTGCATCCTGACAACATTCTGATTGACCCACTAGGACAACAAGAAAATCCGAGAGCCTATGTGTCAAGAGTTCATCAAGTGTGGAGAAATATTACCGGAAATGATCCAGATGTGAGTCAAATTGAGCAGTCAATTTTGAGAGCTAAACTGCAGATGGGACTGCCCTCACCAGTAAGGAGCAAACTGGCAGAGGTGGTTGGACTTGGAAGCATGACAAAAGGTGTCTATACAGATCATATAGCCCATCAAGTGGATCTGTACAGGAAAAAGGAACACAACCAGAAAGAACAGGACCAAGAAACTCTCAGAAAACTCAATCAAATACAACTGGTGGAGAATAAGAAGGAGAAGAAACAAGCTTTGGTTATGCAGAATCAGTGTGCACCAAATCAACAATCACTGCCACAGCTTCAACCGGACCAGTTCCAACCGCAATCGTACCAGCCACCAATAGCGGTACCAGTTGTTTCATATCCACAGCCAGTTTCTGGACAGACACAGAATTGGAGAGGAAGAGGACGAGAAGGCTTAGGAAGAGGAAGAGGAGGAAGATTTAAGCCATACTTCCAGCAATCTTCAGAAGTGTGTTATGATTGTGGACAGGTTGGTCACTTTGCTGTGAGTGTAATGGGCAAGGAGGAAACACCAGAGGGAATTTCAGAGGAAGATACAGGGGCCAGTCAAGATCATCTGGAGGACTGGTGAACCCTTATAGGGGCCCGGAGCAAGGATTCTAGGGGTGCCGAGAAGATCCGAAAGGGGGGTGTCAGCTGGTAGCATCAGGACCGGAAAAATATCCAACAATTGAGGTGAAAGTAAACAACCGACCATTGGAAGTGATGGCGGATAGCGGAGCTGCTTTTACCTGTGTTCAGCTTGAAGATGTTACACATCTCACTATGTCCAATCAACTGATTAGAACAATTGGATTTGAGGGAGTGAAACAGCTGATTCCTCTTACGGAGCCAATTGAGCTCTGCTATGAAAATCAGAAAATTACAATACCCATACTGGTATCAGAACATACACCTATTGCATTGTTGGGAAGAGATGCATTGTGTAAATTGAACTGTACAATAAAATGTACACCAGACGGCTGTCTGGTAGAAGTGCCAAAGGAAAAGGTTTACCAATTGTTGATGACGACAGAGATGGATTCTTCTTCAGTATTCTGGATTGGAAATCTCAGTGAAGATTTTTTGAAGCAGGCTAAGATATGGGAGAAATTCATTGTGGCAAATATGCCAGATGCGAGGCTTCCGGAATATCCATTTCATTGTACGCTCAAGTATTTCAAGAATGCTGCCCAATCGAACTCAGAGGAATGGTTGAGTCATCAACCAAAGAAAGGACCACAAGGAGCAGCTATGAAGATAAACACAGACGATTATCTGGATAAAGAATTTGAGATTGAGAAGAGTGTGCCACATGTGACCTTGTTGGTTTCTGAAGGCTATGAGCAGAAGCAAATAGGAGAAATGATGACAGAAGCAGAGAAAGCTGTTTTTGTACCGATGAAAGAGAATTTGGGGATTTGGAGGAGTGAAGATCAGCGATTTCTCAAAATAATGATTTCGGCTCAAGGACAAGGAGAGCCATAAGCTGTACGGATGACACATGAATCTATTTGCAGTGTGAAGATGGATTAAGACCCTATGAAAGAGGAGATGTTGCAACAAGTTCCAGAATGTTTGTGGTCTCAACACAGTACCGATATTGGACTTGTGAAATCAGCCCAATTAAGGTGAAAGTTGAACTTCGACCAGGAGCCAGACCTCCTTGGAAGAATCAGTATCCATTGAAAGATTAAGCAATCAAAGGGATTGAACCACAAATTGAAGGACTTTCGAAAGCAGGTGTTTTGAAGACAATAAAAAATCCTCAGAGTAACAATCCTTTGTTGTCTTTGGAGAAACCATGAGGGGCCTCTAGACCTATTAGGTCTGATGATTTAGGAAGCACATGGGTTAGCTAATGTTGCAAGGGGGGAGGTTAGGAGAAAGATCACAAAGGAGTATGGTTTTTGGGAACCATATTTGCTTGAACAGGTTGACTATGTCATAGGCAGGTGCACAATCTGTCTGAAAAATAATGTTCGCAGGGGTGTGACTGTTATTATTGGTTACATTCCAACACCAAGAGGTGCATAAGATGTCCAACTAAGCTAAAAGATGCTCAGTCGGTTGCAAAGTTTTTGTGTAAAGAAGTCATAAGCAGGTGGGGACTTCCCGATCAAATATCCTCAAATTAGTGGGAGAGAGTTTTGTGGATAAATCAGTGAAATGGTGTTTGAAAAAATTGGGGAAAAAGTCAGACTAAAAAGTTATGAAAACTAGGGTTTAAATAACTCTAGGGAATTTTGAATATCTGATTGTGGGATAATTATATTATTGTGATATTTAGTGTTTTGTTATGAATCAAAGGGGGGAAATGGAATGTGATTCATTTTATATATCATTTTTATATTATTGTTGATATTGATGTTTTAATTTACATATGTTGCTTTGCAAAAGATACTGGTTGGTGTTTTCTTTTCTTCCAGAAGCATATGGAGGAATGTGTAGAGGGGATTCAAATACTCAAACATGGACAATATGAATGGACTGGAGGAAGTGGAACAAGGAAGGTGTGGAAATGTTCAGATTCCATCATCGACGTTGCATTGAAAGTCGACACTGCTGAGGAGATGCAGTGTAGTGGACTACATTCCAGTGTCTGCAATGATATATATATATAGACATATTTGTATGTGTAATACATAATTTGTGTCATATTCTTTCTGTATTAATTTTTGAAGAATGATGTTTTCTGTTGTTGGGTACATGTGGGGACCTCAGATGTTTTTGTTTATTTTGTGGATGCTTAGGGATATTGGGTCTAGGCAGGGACAGAGAGAATCCACAGGAGGGTCCGATGGGTCGACCAGCCTGAATGTGGACATTTTTGATTGTATTTTGTTTTCTGAGGCTTTCATGTGTATTCAATTGCATCATAGTTTAAAATGCATTGATAAAGATTTATAAATTGATCTGGAGTACTTAGGTGGTCGCCTGGGGCAGAGGGGCCGTGAGAGAATTTTACTGTCTTGATTGATTGATGGATTTTTGGAAAGAAAGCTGCCAGACAGGTTTTTCGCTCTCACACTCCATAAAGATTTGTTCATATTTCATAGAAATGTATTTACACTCCATAGAAGTTACTCAATAAGAAAAAAAAATATTTGTCATAATCCTATTATTTTTGTTTTCAAGACTTAATTAGTCTCGAAGGGGGGAAATATGTAGTATCTAAACAGTTTATGATTTTGCTGACGTTTGCAAATGGTGTGTTAGAGGAAGTTGGCTCTGCTTGCGGAAACATCTGGAAAGCATTACTATAGGGGCCCTCTAAAACAGAGGAAGTCTGTTATGTGAAGGCCAGGGATTGGTCTGTAGAAAAACCTCCCATATTATGTTACATATTATAAATACCATGGTTGGAACAAAGGAGGGAGAGAAATAACATATTAGAGATTGAGTTGGTTGTTCTCCGGATTTTCTGCAGAAATCTGTAAATTGACGCTGAAATCTTTGATGTAATAAACCATTATAATCGAGGACAGTGTCAGCGGATTTCTTGTCATCACAGCATAATCAGCATCGTTGTCTCGGACACTACAACATCGCTTACAAGTGTAATCGAGGATTTATATTATAGAAGCAATTTCTGCCAATCTTCATACTGTGCTGTCTTTGACTTTGATTTTATAGAGGAGCTGGTACACAATTCCCCCAATATTTTAAGAAGTGCCAGTATGGCGCTCCAGACAGCTCCGGCCCAAGTCAAGCACTGGGTGCATGGAAAGTTAATCCCTAAAGCTTCACTTACTCACTAATGCCAGATAGCTTAAAAATAATGAAAGAAAAACCTCAATGTAGCCATAGATAGGCCTATACATTGCACAAAAAGAATAAATGTATGGATTTTTTTATGTATTGTTTCAACCCGACCCTGACTATAACCGGGGACTGCGTGTTACGAGTCAAACCGTGCATCACTAACGCACACATACACAAACAATGTGTAGGCTAATTGACTATATGATAGGCTATACATAAGGTTATCCTTGAAAGTTGAGGGCCTGATGCAAAGTGCACATGGGATTTATGTGGTACAGATCGCCTAAACATATCATAGCAATGACTTAGCCTACTATCTCATAGTAATGATTTACACATCTCATAATTACGACATACTATTTCATAATGATTACTTACAATACTCATAATTATAACTTACTATCTCATAACTCATAGTAAAATCATAATTTGTTTGGTGGTGGGAAGGGACTTCCATATCTGCAAGCAACCAGAACTCAGGGGTAGACGTAACAGAGTAAATGTAAATCCAGGACACTCCAATTAGTATGGTGTGTATTAATTTCTGGATGTCCATCATATGATATGCTCCGAATTACAATTTATATGATAAGTTATGAATTGCAATTTGTACAATATTTTACGATTTGAAATTTGTGTAAAAAGTATTTAGTCAGCCACCAATTGTGCAAGTTCTCCCACTTAAAAAGATGAGAGAGGCCTGTAATTTTCATCATAGGTACACGTCAACTATGACAGACAAAATGAGGAAAAAAAATCCAGAAAATCACATTGTAGGATTTGTAATGAATTTATTTGCAAATTATGGTGGAAAATAAGTATTTGGTCAATAACAAAAGTTTCTCAATACTTTGTTATATATCCTTTGTTGGCAATGACACCGGTCAAAAGTTTTCTGTAAATCTTCACAAGGTTTTCACACACTGTTGCTGGTATTTTGGCCTATTCCTCCATGCAGATCTCCTCTAGAGCAGTGATGTTTTGGGGCTGTCGCTGGGCAACACGGACTTTCAACTCCCTCCAAAGATTTTCTATGGGGTTGAGATCTGGAGACTGGCTAGGCCACTCCAGGACCTTGAAATGCTTCTTACGAAGCCACTCCTTCGTTGCCCGGGCGGTGTGTTTGGGATGATTGTCATGCTGAAAGACCCAGCCACGTTTCATCTTCAATGCCCTTGCTGATGGAAGGAGGTTTTCACTCAAAATCTCACGATACATGGCCCCATTCATTCTTTCCTTTACACGGATCAGTCGTCCTGGTCCCTTTGCAGAAAAAACAGCCCCAAAGCATGATGTTTCCACCCCCATGCTTCACAGAAGGTATGGTGTTCTTTGGATGCAACTCAGCATTCTTTGTCCTCCAAACACAACGAGTTGAGTTTTTACCAAAAAGTTATATTTTGGTTTCATCTGACATTCTCCCAATCCTCTTCTGGATCATCCAAATGCACTCTAGCAAACTTCAGACGGGCCTGGACATGTACTGGCTTAAGCAGGGGGACACGTCTTGCACTGCAGGATTTGAGTCCCTGACAGCGTAGTGTGTTAATGATGGTAGGTTTTGTTACTTTGGTCCCAGCTCTCTGCAGGTCATTCACTAGGTCCCCCTGTGTGGTTCTGGGATTTTTGCTCACCGTTCTTGTGATCCTTTTGACCCCACGGGGTGAGATCTTGCGTGGAGCCCCAGATCGAGGGATATTATCAGTGGTCTTTCTTGTATGTCTTCCATTTCCTAATAATTAATCCCACAGTTGATTTCTTCAAACCAAGCTGCTTACCTATTGCAGATTCAGTTTTCCCAGCCTGGTGCAGGTCTACAATTTTGTTTCTGGTGTCCTTTGACAGCTCTTTGGTCTTGGCCATAGTGGAGTTTGGAGTGTGACTGTTTGAGGTTGTGGACAGGTGTCTTTTATACTGATAACAAGTTCAAACAGGTGCCATTAATACAGGTAACGAGTGGAGGACAGAGGAGCCTCTTAAAGAAGAAGCTACAGGTCTGTGAGAGCCAGAAATCTTGCTTGTTTGTAGGTGACCAAATACTTATTTTCCACCATAATTTGCAAATAAATTCATAAAAAATCATACAATGTAATTTTCTGGAGAAAAAAATTCTCAATTTGTCTGTCATAGTTGACGTGTACCTATGATGAAAATTACAGGCCTCTCTCATCTTTTTAAGTGGGAGAACTTGCACAATTGGTGGCTGACTAAATACTTTTTTTCCCCACTGTACTACAAATTTGCTAATTATGATTTGTTACAAATTCCAATTTGTTGTGGCTATCGTTAGCTAGGTGGCTAACGTTAGCTAGGCTAAGGGTTAAGGTTTGGAGTTAGGTTAAAGGGTTAGGGGAAGGGTTAGCTAACAAAGTAGTTGCAAAGTAGCTAAAAATAAGTAAGTAGTTGCAAAGTTGCTGAAATGCTAAAGTTGTCTGTGATGAGATTCAAACACGCAACCATTGGGTTGCTAGACGTTCTCGTTATACGCCCACCTATCCACCCAACTTTTGCCCTAAGTAACCTTTTGTCTTATGCAACCATACCAGATGTAACATATCATACCAATTTCAGTAGTCCGGATTTAGCTTTACTATGTTACCTCTAGTCTATGAGACCAGGATGCTGAAAGGGATAAAAGGTTAAAAAAAATAAAAACCACCTAAAGACCTAGTCATGATTCCTGCATTTTCACAGACCCTGTAACCAAAATACAGGTATCGGGGCTGTGTGAATGGTTCTCTGCTTTATTGCAGGTAAATTCATTAACACCCATTGTTTAACCACCCCCCAGTTACCCAATTTGCCAGTTACCCACTAAAAGGAGTATACCTGCAAGAAAGTGGTAAATAAGGGGCTGTTTGAAAGGGGGGTCATATAAACATTGGCTTATATTTTTTACAAGTAATATACCATCCACATCTTCTGTCTCAAATGGGTATAAGTGACATGCCAGTATTTTTTTCTTTTTTGTCCCATCCCTTGACACTAGGTGGTGCCAAGGGCTTGCAAGTGACAATACTGCAACTACAACTGTGAGTGAACAGTTACTCAACAAGTGGCACTGTGGTCTCTTTAACCTTTATTACTGTAAAACACGCCCACCCATCCACCCAACTTTTGCCCTAAGTAACCTTTTGTCTTATGCAACCATACCAGATGTAACATATCATACCAATTTCAGTAGTCCGGATGTGGTCCTCTGTAGCTCAGCTGGTAGAGCACGGCGCTTGTAACGCCAAGGTAGTGGGTTCGATCCCCGGGACCACCCATACACAAAAATGTATGCACGCATGACTGTAAGTCGCTTTGGATAAAAGCGTCTGCTAAATGGCATATTATTTAGCTTTACTATGTTACCTCTAGTCAATGAGACCAGGATGCTGAAAGGGATAAAAGGTTTTAAAAAATTAAAAGCCACCTAAAGACCTAGTCATGATTCCTGCATTTTCACAGACCCTCTAACCAAAATACAGGTATCGGGGCTGTGTGAATGGTTCTCTGCTTTATTGCAGGTAAATTCATTAACAACCATTGTTTAACCCCCCAGTTACCCAATTTGCCAGTTACCCACTAAAAGGAGTATACCTGCAAGAAAGTGGTAAATAAGGGGCTGTTTGAAAGGGGGGTCATATAAACATTGGCTTATATTTTTTACAAGTAATATACCATCCACATCGTCTGTCTCAAATGGGTATAAATGACATGCCAGTATTTTTTCTTTTTTGTCCCATCCCTTGACACTAGGTGGTGCCAAGGGCTGCAAGTGACAATACTGCAACTACAACTGTGAGTGAACAGTGACTCAACAAGTGGCACTGTGGTCTCTTTAACCTTTATTACTGTAAAACAACAACCATCCATTATCCCTTCAGTAAGGACATTACAATACAAAGCACAACTATCAATTGAGAGCACTGTAATTTATGTGTGTTTTGGTAAACTAACTACTAGGCCATGGGATTTTGCAGAACAAAGGAACAAATTGACCAGGAAGTAAAGCATTTAAAGCAACCCCATTTGAATCCTTAAATATATATATATATTTTAAAACGTAGCATCTAGTAGTGCAACCTCATGAAGTGGTTTGTACCTCTTTTGAGTGTAATTTCTAAGGTGTTGGACTGTAAGATAAAGGGATGCAGATTTGAGTCCTAGTTGGGGTATTATCACCCACATTTGCTGCCATATAGCTGAGATAGGAAGTGTAGAACCAATTTGTAATCTAGTGTAAAACTTGCACCTTGTGGTAGAATTACAATATATATACAAAAGTATGTGGACACCCCTTCCAATTAGTGGATTCGGCTATTTCAGCCACACCCGTTGCTGACAGGTGTATAAAATCTAGCACACCGCCATGCAATCTCCATAGCAAACATTGGCATTAGAATGGCCTGACTGAAGAGCTCAGACACTTTCAATGTGGCACGGTCATAGGATGCCACCTTTCCAACAAGTCAGTTCGTCAAATTTCTGCTCTGCTAGAGCTACCCCGGTAAACTGTAAGTCAAATCGAATCAAATCAAATTTGATTGGCCACATGCGCCTAATACAACAGGTGCAGACATTACAGTGAAATGCTTACTTACAGCCCTTAACCAACCGTGCATTTATTTTTAATAACAAAATAAAATAAAACAACAACAAACAAGTGTTGAGAAAAAAAGAGCAGAAGTAAAATAAAATAACAGTAGGGAGGCTATATATACAGGGGGGTACCGGTGCAGAGTCAATGTGCGGGGGCACCGGCTAGTTGAGGTAGTTGAAGTAATATGTACATGTGGGTAGAGTTAAAGTGACTATGCATAAATAATTTACGGAGTAGCAGCAGCGTAAAAAGATGGGGTGGGGGGGCAGTGCAAATAGTCCGGGTAGCCATGATTAGCTGTTCAGGAGTCTTATGGCTTGGGGGTAGAAGCTGTTGAAGTCTTTTGGACCTAGACTTGGCACTCCGGTACCGCTTGCCGTGCGGTAGCAGAGAGAACAGTCTATGACTAGGGTGGCTGGAGTCTTTGACAATTTTGAGGGCCTTCCTCTGACACCGCCTGGTATAGAGGTCCTGGATGGCAGGAAGCTTGGCCCCAGTGATGTACTGGGCCGTACGCACTACCCTCTGTAGTGCCTTGCGGTCGGAGGCCAAGCAGTTGCCATACCAGGCGGTGATGCAACCAGTCAGGATGCTCTCGATGGTGCACTGTATAATTTTTTGAGGATCTGAGGACCCATGCCGAATCTTTTCAGTCTCCTGAGGGGGAATAGGCTTTGTCGTGCCCTCTTCACGACTGTCTTGGTGTGTTTGGACCATGATAGTTCGTTGGTGATGTGGACACCAAGTAAATTGAAGCTCTCAACCTGTTCCACTACAGCCCCGTCGATGAGAATGGGGGCGTGCTCAGTCCTCTTTTTTTTCCCTGTAGTCCACAATCATCTCCTTTGTCTTGGACACGTTGAGGGAGAGGTTGTTATCCTGGCACCACACGGCCAGGTCTCTGACCTCCTCCCTATAGGCTGTCTCATCGTTGTCGGTGATCAGACCTACCACTGTTGTGTCGTCGGCAAACGTAATGATGATGTTGGAGTCGTGCCTGGCCATGCAGTCATGGGTGAACAGGGAGTACAGGAGGGGACTGAGCACGCACCCCTGAGGGGCCCCCGTGTTGAGGATCAGTGTGGCAGATGTGTTGTTACCTACCCTTACCATCTGGGGGCGGCCCATCAGGAAGTCCAGGATCCAGTTGCAGAGGGAGGTGTTTAGTCCCAGGATCCTTAGCTTAGTGATGAGCTTTGAGGGCACTATGGTGTTGAATGCTGAGCTGTAGTCAATGAATAGCATTCTCGCGTAGATGTTCCTCTTGTCCAGGTGGGAAAGGGCAGTGTGGAGTGCAATAGAGATTGCATCATCTGTGGATCTGTTGGGGCGGTATGCAAATTGGAGTGGGTCTAAGGTTTCTGGGATAATGGTGTTTATGTGAGCCATGACCAGCCTTTCAAAGCACTTCATGGCTACAGACGTCAGTGCTACGGGTCGGTAGTCATTTAGGCAGGTTATCTTAGTGTCCTTGGGCACGGGGACTATGGTGGTCTGCTTGAAACATGTTGGTATTACAGACTCAGTCAGGGACATGTTGAAAATGTCAGTGAAGACACTTGCCAGTTGGTCAGCACATGCTCGGAGTACACGTCCTGGTAATCCGTCTGGTCCTGCGGCCTTCTGAATGTTGACCTGCTTAAAAGTCTTATTCACATCGGCTATGGAGAGCGTGATCACATAGTCATCCGGAACAGCTGATGCTCTCATGCATGCTTCAGTGTTGCTTGCCTCGAAGCGAGCATAGAAGTGGTTTAGCTCGTCTGGTAGGCTTGTGTCACTGGGAAGCTCGCGGCTGTGCTTCCCTTTGTCCCGCTCCTTGAAAGCGGCAGCTCTACCCTTTAGCTAAGTGCGGATGTTGCCTGTAATCCATGGCTTCTGGTTGGGGTATGTACGTACGGTCACTGTGGGGACGACATCATCGATACACTTGTTGATGAAGCCAGTGACTGATGTGGTGTACTCGTCAATGCTATCTAAAGAATCTCGGAACATGTTCCAGTCTGTGCTAGCAAAACAGTCCTGTAGCTTAGCATCTGCGTCATCTGACCACTTTTTTATTAACCGAGTCACTGGTGCTTCCTGCTTTAGTTTTTGCTTATAAGCAGGAATCAGGAGAAGTGCTGTTATTGTGAAGTGAAAACCTCTAGGCTCAGCCGTGAATGGTAGGCCACACAAGCTCACAGAACGGGACTGCTGAGTACTGAAGCGTAGTGCGTAATAATCATCTGTCGTCGGTTGCAACCCTCACAACCGAGTTCCAAACTGGAAGCAACTTCAGCACAAGAACTGTTCCTCAGGAGCTTCATGAAATAGGTTTCCATGGCCGAGCAGCCACACACAAGCCTAAAATCACCATGTGCAATGCCAAGCGTTGGCTGGAGTGGTGTAAAGCTCACCGCCATTGAACTCTGGAGCACTGGAAACGCGTGCTCTAGAGTGATGAATCACACTTCACCATCTGTCAGTCTGACGGACTAATCTGGGTTTGGCGGATGCCAGGAAAACGCTGCCTGCCCGAACGCATAGTGCCAACTGTAAACTTTGGTGGAGGAGGAATAATGGTGTGAGGCTGTTTTTCATAGTTCGGGCTAGGCCCCATAGTTCCAGTGAAGGGAAATCTTAACACTGCAGCATACAATTACATTCTAGACGATTCTGCGCTTCCAATTTTGTGGCAACAGTTTAGGGAAGGCCCTTTCCTGTTTCAGCATGACAATGCCCCTGTTCACAAAGCGAGTTCCATACAGAACTTGACTAGCCTGCACAGAGCCCTGACCTCAACCCCAAGAAACACCTTTGGGAGGAACTGGAACGCCTACTGTGAACCAGGCCTAATCGCCCAACATCAGTGCCCGACCTCACTAATGCTCTTGTGGCTGAATGAAGCAAGTCCCCGCAGCAATGTTCCAACATCTAGTGGAAAGCCTTCCCAGAAGAGCAGAGGCTGTTATAGCAGCAAAGGGGGGACCAACTCCATATTAATGGCCATGATTTTGGAATGAGATGTTTGACAAGCTGGTGTCCACATACTTTTGGTCATGTAGTGTATGTATGTGAAATAAATTCATTACTCCTTCATCCAGTGTTTGGGAGTAGTGAACTACATGTAAATTCGAGAAATGTAACTGTACTGAACAAAAATATAAACGCAACATGCAACAATTTCAAAGATTTTACAGAGTTACAGTTCATATAAGGAAATCAGTCAATTGAAATAAATTCATTAGGGCCTAAATTAGGGATTTCACATGACTGGGCAGGGATGCAGCCATGGCTGGGCCTGGGAGGGCAAAGGCCCACCCACTTGGCAGCCAGGCCCAGCCAATCAGAATTTTTTCCCCCACAAAAGGGCTTTCTTACAGACAGAAATACTCCTCAGCACCCCCCTCAGATGATCCTGCAGGTGAAGAAGCCGGATGTGGAGGTCCTGGACTGGCGTGGTTACACGTGGTCTGCGGTTGTGAGGCTGGTTGGACGTACTGCCAAATTATTTAAATCGACGTTGGAGGCAGCATATGAACATTAAATTATCTGGCAACAGCTCTGGTGCACATTCCTGCAGTCAGCATGCCAATTGCACACTCCCTCAAAACGTGAGACATCTGTGGCATTGTGTTGTGTGACAAAACTGCACATTTTAAAGTGGCCTTTTATTGTCCCCAGCACAAAGTGCACCTGTGTAATGATCATGCTGTTTAATCAGCTTCTTGATATACCACACCTGTCAGGTGGATGGATTATCTTGGCTAAGGAGAAATGCTCACCAACAGGGATGTAAACACATTTTTGGAGAGAAATAAGCTTTTTGTGCGTATGGAAAATGTTGGGGATATTTTTTTCAGCTCATGAAACATGGGACCAACATGTTGCGTTTATATTTTTGTTCAGTGTACATTTTGCACTAGTTTGGTGATAGTTGAAACTAAAATCAAATCTAGGTAGTGTTTTCAGTAGTTCATTACTTTTTTGCCATGTAGCGGTGTAACTAACAATCTCCATAGACAAACATTGGCAGTAGTGTACACTACTTTTTTTGCTAAAATAAAATATGGGTGAAGTAGGAAATAATGTGCTTTATTTTTCAGCACCGTCCTGCCTAATTCTCACTTGAAACAATTTTTTAAACATATGACCCCAAAGTGATTTGTTCTTGCAATTTGTAATCTATTACATTTCAGATTTACATAATTTTCCACCAAGTAGTGAACTACTTTTTCAAAGTACATTTAGTTAAATTAACTTACTTTTTCTTAAGGCTAGCTTTAGTGTAGCTTAACTTCTAGTGTGAAGTAATTGGTAGCTTGGTAAACAATATTTCCAGAGTAGCTTCCCCAACACTGCCTTTATCCCACTGTGACTTTGTGTCACCACACCACAAACAGGACACCGAATCGTTGGGGGAAAAAATGCAATTTCTTTGTATGCATTCACTTTTGAGGATTATACTTGGATAGTTTTAAGCAGTATGGTAAAAAATTCCACCAAGCCTATGAGATGACAAGGTGGCGCTTCTACCATGTTGTTATACCCATCCATTCACAATGTACAGAAGTGTGCCTAGGTGCTCTACAATTGTTTCTGGATAGGGCCCACTGTCATGTGTGTCTGCTTACTTCAAATCAGCATTTTGACCTCAAGTCTAGGGTGATGGGAAAGGGATACCTAGTCAGTTGCACAAATGAATGCATTCAACCAAAGTGTCTTTCACTTTTAACCCAATCCCTCTGGTTAAGGTGTGCAATGCTCTGAGAGATGTCACCAGAACTGGGTATCAGTCATCTATTCACTATGGAACTAAATGGGACAAAACTGGGAGGGGCCTAACTGAACTTGTACAATAAATACACCCCAGATCACGGTCTTAAACGCAATTCCCACAACCTAATTTCCAACCAAGGCCACCTTGTACAGAAAAATCACCCGTCTTCAGTATAAGTTTCTTCCTTACCAGTTGCCACCGTTGCTCTTTGGAGGTTTAAGCTCCAATCTCAGTTAAGTTTTTTGACATGGATTTGTAAAAAGTACACAAATTGATGATTGATTGGTGCCAATCAGTTGGTCTTCTACAAACTTTTGCCAAACTTTCCTTGACATACAGCTTGTTTTGTCAAGTAATACATGGGGCGGCAGGTAGCTTAGTGGTTAAGAGCGTTGTGCCAGTAACCGAAAGGTCGCTGGTTCTAATCCCCGAGCCGACTAGGTGAAAAATCTGTCGATGTGCCCTTGAGCAAGGCACTTAACCCTAATTGCTCCTGTAAGTCGCTCTGGATAAGAGCGTCTGCTAAATGTAAAAAATATATATATATAATATACATATTTTCAAACTGTAAAGTTATAGTGTAGTTTGAGATGTGAGAAGAGAACACCTTTGTAGGCAAGCGTGATATGACTGACATACCATGGCTCAACTTATAAGCATGGTACCTTGTCAGTCATTGATTTGTCAGTTTATAAAGTTATTTACCTCAAGCATCTTCCTGGAGTTCTGTGAAGATGTACTGATCGAAAGGTCTTGGAGGCAATTAACGTGGTGCATACATCCATTTTCAAGAGCTGTGCGGGTATAAAAACAGCCCGATAGATTAACCTGTAACCCACCACCACCCCAAAAAAGACCATAGGTCTCCCACAGCCACATGGTTTAGGATGACAGAGGCAAAACACAATCAGAGGGGATCAAACATTTATTTACCCTTATTAAAAGTTACAATAAAACCATTAACATCTTTAAACGATAGCAAAATAAAATAACCAAAAATATTTACAGAGACAAATTGCATATAAAAAGCAGATTTTTGTACGACCCCACAACCCCTGCATCATAAACTCTGAAATGTGAACACTGCAAGACTCAGAAAGCTCAAATGTGGTTTTAGCCAGAAAATAATCAAAATGCACAAACAAAGACATCGCCTTTTCCACCTCCCCTGCTTTAATTTAGTTTTTCTATACAGCACAAAATACTTGAAATTTGGGGGTAAAACATAGGAATGTAGAATTCTAGAAGTTAATATGACCATTTGAAAGGTTTGTCCATATAACAGTCATTTTTGAGTGATGGAGATGGTCTGCACTGCTCCATAACCGTTGTCGATTATTAGATCCCAAGATATATTAAAAATTAAAATGTTATAGGGCTGCCACGCTGTTAAAAGGATGTCTCCATGAATTGGGAAAATAAGTCAGTATTCCAGATTCGTTCTACATCCAATACCTTCCCCCACACACCAGTTCCAGTAAGTACCATGAGGGGGCACCGTAAGCCAACAGTTTCATCATGAGAGGGCCGGTGAGATTCCATCAGTAGAGAAATGATAAAGGCAGTGAACTGGTGGCTGAATGAGCAAACGTGATATATCCTTCTTCATTTGTCTTCGTTTGTAGTTTTGTTTATAAAGTTAAGAACGTGGCACGAGTCATATATATATATATATATACTTTAATCTGGGGGGAAACGTTCAAGTAGCCGTGGTGGGCGCGGTCACTCTGCCTTGGGCTCGGCCTCGGATGCTGCGGGTGTCGTGACCTCTGCGGTGGTGGCCTCAGAGGGAGGGGCCTCCTCTGCTGCGGCCTCGCTTTCTGGGGCTGGAGTGGCCTCCTCCTTGGCCTCTGCCACAGCCTCGGCGGCCAGCGTCTCCTCTTTGGTCTCCTTGGCTGCGTGGCCATTCTCTTCTGGCTTGTCCTCCGCCGTGGGGGAGGCGGCAGCCTCCTTGCCCTCCTCACTGTTCTTCTTGGTCTTCTTCAGCGAGATACCCTTGAACTTGAAGGAGTTCTTCAGGGAGAATTTCTTCTTTTTCTTGGCATCCTTGGCGGCCTCCCCTTCGGCCTTGACCGCATCTCCTTCAGCAGCAGGGGCAGCCTCGATGGCGTCGCCAGCACCAATCTCACCCTCTTTGGCTGGCTCGGCTGGGCCATTCCCGTCTACGGCGGCAGCATCCCCATCGGGCTTGGCAGAGACATCTCCATTGGTTTTAACATGGCCGTTCTCCTGTGGACAACAGTGAGAAACCATTTACAAATATGTGGAGAACAATATTTACATTCTCCAAATAAACTGGTATTGGGGAGAAAGTTACATTAACTATTATAAGCCGCCCATACCTATATCCAATTGATTCATCAATCTACAGGCCAATGTGGACCAAGGACATGGCTCATGGGATATAAAGACAGACTACTTTAATTCTCTCAAAAAAAAGCTGAGTGTGCTGCTGTATGGCCAACCAACGTATCATAGAGGTTTTGTCATTGTGGACAATTACTTGACCAGGTGAAATGCACAGCAAAACGCTTAATATGCACAGCTAGTTTGCATTACTCCCATCGACCACGTGGTGGCATTCGCGCTCCGCCACAACAGCAAGCAGTATTTTGGAACAAAGGAATCCGATCAAATCAAGAAACAGATTAGTTGTGCTATTAGTTGCAAAATGGCAATATAGTGCATTTCTAAATTTCTTGCCATTCGAACAAACCAAACTAGCTAACATTGATGTTATTTCAATTTGTGATATCAAACTTAACTATAATAATTGAATATCCTACAATATTTTGGTCAAGGAAAGTTAACCATCTCTGCTAGCTAGAGAATGCACCAACTGGTAGGCGTGCCGCCTCAATGAGATGGTAGACTGGCAATCGCACCCATTTTACAACCATCAGCTACAGTAGAATAGCAAGTCATCATCCAGATAACGGGCATGCGGGCGGCATGTGTAATAAAACAAGGTTTGACTTTACAATTTAATGTGCCCATCTCTACAAATGAAGGATTACATCGAAAATGGCACAAAATAGTCCGATTGCTCGCTTTTTTTCAATAGACAACGCTTTGTTGGCGCCCGTGCGCTTTGCTTTCAAGCCTCAGCCTCGAGCAAAGTCCATTTGCATCCTCTGCATCTGTTGTTCCGCGAGTGGGCGATCGCTGCCAAATTCTAGCGCCAACTCATGAGAGAAAACGAGTTAAATTAAAACTGATATTTCCATCCAGGTGATAACCATGTGACCATTTTGATCAGCCCTGGTGTTAAACTACTTGATTATGGCAAAAAGTTCGAGACGAATTAAACAAAGGGTGGTGTTGACTGTGGCATGGCACCCATCGATTAGCCACCCAACCATGCACACATTTTTAAACCAGTTAATTACAAAATGCCATCTTTCTCTTTGCAATCGAAACAGGAGGTTTTCATCCAAATATGATTTAGCTAATTAGTAAGTAAATATAATGTCCACTGGTAGGCGTGAGGTCTCGCTAGTCTGGTAACGTTAACACGTTGCCCATGCAACTCACGCTGGACCAGGGCGTTGGGTACCTAATGTGGAAGCATGCAACTGGACATCTCTCTTACCTGGCCATTTGTTTTAGCGACAGCCGGGTCGGCGTCGGCTTTCGCCTCAACAGCTACTCCACCCTTGGACAACTGAGCTCCCATATTTTAGGTTTTCTAAACAAAAATAAAATCTAAAAGAAAAACTTCGAAGTTTCACGGTTTAAAATCCAGCCTAGAGAAAGGTGGATGTTGCCAGATTTTGAAATTCGTGTTGATCCCTTTCCTTACGTTGGAAAGCAACAACAGTTTCCCAGCTTTAAACAACGAACCTCGCGGCTGCTGAGCTCAAATTAAAGAACGAAACGGCTACAAGTGTGAGTATTTCAACCGTGCCTCAAAATCGTGGAAGACTCCACCTATGGGCGTGACTGCACGGACATACCCAATCTGCAACCTTGGGTTGGAATCCCCTCCCCGCCCCCTTTCAGCTTCAACGAGAGTATTTTTTCCTTTACAGATGTTATGAATATGGTGAGAATGTTATCTGTATGGCTTCTAGGTCTTTTTTTGTTGTTGCTGTGGTTATGCTCTTTGTAGGCAAGTGCACACTTTGAGAGAAGGGTGGATAATCTGAAAATAACCCATGACAGACAGAGAGCATCGAAAAACTAAATCAATCGTGGTCAGATTATGACGACACCTAAAGTGTCAGGTCTGTTGTCCAGCCTGGAAAATAGGAGATTTATTTTTATTTGCTTTTTTTTTTTTTTTTTTTTTTTAACTCTGCATTGTCACCAAAGCCCCATATACTACCCACCATTGTGACCTGTACGCTCTCGTTGGCTGGCCCTCACTACATATTCGTCGCCAAACCCACTGGCTCCAGGTCATCTATAAATCCCTTCTAGGCAAATCCCCGCCTTATTTTAGGTCATTGGTCACCATAGCAACACCCACCCGTAGTATGCATTCCAGCAGGTATATCTCACTGGTCATCCCCAAAGCCAACACCTCATTTGTTTGCCATTCCTTCCAGGTCTCTGCTGCAAATGACTGGAACAAACTGAAACATCTCTGAAGCTGGAGACACATATCTCCCTCACTATCTTTAAGCATCAGTTGTCAGAGCAGCTTACCAATCACTGCACCTGTACACAGCCCATCTGTAATTAGCCCACCCAACTACCTCATCCCCATATTGCTATTTACATAGTTATTTATTTTGCTCATTTGCACCACAGTATCTATATTTGCACATCATCTTCTGCACATCTATCACTCCAGTGTTAATACTAAATTATAATTGTAATTATTTTGCACTATGGCCTATTTATTGCCTTACCTCCATAACTTACTACAGTTGCACACACTGTATATAGATTTTCTATTGTGTTATTGACTGTACGTTTTGTTTATTCCATATGTAACTCTATGTTGTTGTTGTTTTTTCCGCACTGCTTTGCTTTATATTGGCCAGGTCGCAGTTGTAAATGAGAACTTTTTCTCAACTGGCTTACCTGGTTAAATAAAGGTGAAAAAAAAGGGCTTATAAGTAAGCATTTATACACCTGTTGTATTCGGCGCATGTGACAAATACAATTTGATTTGAACTTAACACTTGTTCATATCTTGCAGTTTCCAAGCACTCTACTCTGTAGCTCAATTGGTGAACTGGTCAAACTCAACTGGTGGTCCTCTGTAGCTCAATTGGTAGAGCATGGCGCTTATAACGCAAGGGTAGTGGGTTCGATCAAAAAAAATTGAACCCACTAGCGTGTGCACGGGGGCATTGTCATGCTGAAACAGGAAAGGGCCTTCCCCAAACTTTTGCTAAAATGTTGGAAGCACAAAATCCTCTAGAATGTCATTGTATGCTGTAGCGTTAAGATTTCCCTTCACTGGAACTAAGGGGCCTAGCCCGAACCATGAAAAATAGTCCCAGACCATTATTCCTCCTCCACCAAACGTTACAGTTGGCACTATGCATTGGGGCAGGTAGTGTTCTCCTGGCATCCGCCAAACCCAGATTCGTCCATCAGACTGCCAGATGGTGAAGCATGATTCATCACTCCAGAGAACGCGTTTCCACTGCTCCAGAGTCCAATGGCGGCAAGCTTTACACCACTCCAGCCGATGCTTGGCGTTGCGCATGGTGATCTTAGGCTTGTGTGCGGCTGCTCGGCCATGAAAACCCATTTCATGAAGCTCCCGACAAACGATTATTGTGCTGACGTTGCTTCCAGAGGCAGTTTAGAACTCGGTAGTGAGTGTTGCAACCAAGGACAGACGATTTTTACGTGCTACGCGCTTCAGCATTCGGCGGTCCCGTTCTGTGAGCTTGTTGCTTCTAGACGTTTCAACTTCACAATAACAGCACTTACAGTTGACTGGGGCAGCTCTAGCAGGGCAGAAATTTGACAAACTGACTTGTTGGAAAGGTGGCATCCTATGACGGTGCCACGTTGAAAGTCACTGAGTTTGATTTTATACACCTGTCAGCAACAGGTGTGGCTGAAATAGCAGAATCCACTAATTTGAAGGGGTGTCCACACACTTTTGTATATATAGTGTATGTCCCTACATGTCCTCACACAGAGGCAGACAACACATTTTCAGTAAATAGGAAGTTCACATTCCCATCTTTTTAAGGATCTTTTTTGAAGATGTCTCGCAATGAGAGCGATAAAGTGGGCTGGTGTGGTTGAGAGATATGGAGTGAAGCAGATGACTGGTTGGAGAGAGATGGAGAGTGGTGAAAATATGCTGTCCACAAATTGCTACTTTTGCAAAGCATGTGTGCAAATCATGCCAATAAAGCCCTTTGAATTGAGTTGAATTCTGGTGACTGCATTTCCTCAGTTAAACGTTTTCACAGAAAGCCTGTACACAGATTCATCCAATAGGCTAGGCTGTAAACTGGAGATAGACATTTGGATTGGCCGTTCTACACTGTCACCACCGACAACGTGAAAAAGAGGGCCAATGTAAAATGTGTTTGAATTACTTTATATAAACTATTTGTTGATAAGTGTTAAATAGTTATTTTTATTCTACATGGCATAGAGTGAGAATAAATATAATTACAATGTTCTTTACGGTTTCTGCCAGTGAGATAAGGAACATACACATATACATACACACAGCGTCAGAGTAATGAAGTCTGATTCTCGTGTGAGAAGAATGAATGTGGTTAGAGGGCTTCCTCTGGCCTAGACCTGCCTACTTATTTCTGTTACGTTTAACATGGTACATCTTCTCTTCCCACAGTTCAGTTTTTTACACAGTCAATGCCTCGGTTTGTGTGGCTGCCAATATTTCATGCCCTGACACAGGATGACCTCTCTCCCCGTAAAACGACTCCATTGTTCCTCTCCCAGCCAGCCAACTGATGAGCATCACAAGTAGAGGGGGAGAGAGCGAGAGAGAGAGAGCGAGAGAGACAGAAATCTGAGAGACTTCTCTGGGGTCTTCTTGCAAGAGGGAGGAGAACATTTGTGTTTGTGACTGAGTCACCTTGAATAGATAATAATATACCATTTAGCAGACGCTTTTATCCAAAGCGACTTACAGTCATGCGTGCATAATTTTTTTTTTTGTGTATGGGTGGTCCCGGGGTTCGAACCCACTACCTTGGCGTTACAAGCGCCGTGCTCTACCAGCTGAGCTACAGAGGACCAGATTGCTTGAACATATCTGTTCAATGAATATGTAATTTCCCAGGGTTCCCTATTTTGTCAACAATTCATGCATATAGAATCACAAAAACAACCCAACCCAGACCGCCTCCTGTCTGCTTTTCCCATGGTTTAGGAGAGAAAGATGACTGAAGATTTCTCACAATTCTACACAGCTAATGACCAAATACTTACAGGAATTTGTCCTATGAGGCACATAAACAGTTTTTATAGCAATTACTGTATATGAAAAACAGAAGTTGACAGAGCACAATACAGTAGTCCCTGTCAAACATAGTGTTATTTAGTATGGTACAACGCAGCCTACACACTAGACTACATTTTCTGTCAATGAAGACAGAAGGTATAGCAATATACAGTCAATTAATTAATGTGCAATAAAATGAATGTAAGCTGAGCTGTGATTCCAGATAGACTGTGTTTCTCAAACATCCACCATTTTCAGTGATGTCTATCTAATTAGGAGAATAATCAGATAGAAAAAAGCCACCCCCATTGGCATGAATACAACTCAACACTTACAAGAAAGGTCTTTGTAATGCTAATAAAATTAATGTGGCTTATTGACTGAAAAGGTTCTGAACAGCAGGAGCCCACCAAGCTAAACATAGCAACAGTCCTCACAGGGTTGCTAGAAATGTAGCCAATCTGTCAGCACAGGCCTCTCTGGGATGGAGTCATGCCTGGTTGAAAAATGGGCATACAGCTAGCATCCCATCATCAGCCTCAGAGAGCACTCTGTGGGAGCTTTGGCTGCTGTCTCTCTGAGGATGATGATGGGATGCTAGCTGTCTCTGTGGGAGCTTTGGCTGCTCTCTCTCTGAGGATGATGATGGGATGCTAGCTGTATGTCCATTTTTCAACCAGGCATGACTCCATCCCAGAGAGGCCTGTGCTGACATGTTTCTTGCATCATTGATAAAATGCTTTTGTAAGGGGGGCTGAAAACACAACAGGAACCCTCAAGAGATGGGAAAGCGCAGAAACCTTGAGCAGCAATCAATCTAGTTACAATGGTTCCCAACTCCGGTCCTCGAATACCCACGACAGTACACATTTTTATTGTAGCCCCGGACTTACTCTGTAGCCTCCTTCCTTCCTTCACTGTCTGGCTTTCTTTGTTGGTCTGGCACCCTTGCGCTCTCTCTCGCTCTCTGGCTGCCCCTGTATCTCCCTCTCCGTCTGTCTACCTCTGTCTCAGCACCAGGTATGGTGGTATAGCTTATTGAATGCAAATTAAATCAATTGTCCCTCGTTTGCATCTCTTGTGATAACATTGAGGCCAATCAGTTGATGCCCAAGGACCCATAATACTCCATCTCCATACACACATACAAACCTCAGCTCTACCGTCTGTAGAGATAGATACATAGAGAGACAGGGAGTGAGAGGGAAAGCGGAAATAGAGATAGAGGTAGATAGGTAGAAATACATAGAGTCAGGGAGGGAGAGGGTGGTGTTTGTGTGTGAACGGCTTACAGTACGTACAGTGTTAGGGCAGCTCATCCCCACTGGCAGTGGAGCTGCAGCGTTAGTGGATCAGTGTGCCATCATCTCATTCATCAGCACTTCAGCCATGTATCTCTGTGTTGAAGTGAAACCGGTTTATGGATCTGGGTGAAGATACAAATAAACCCTGAATGATATCTCACTGTTGGAGCAATAAGTATGTTAACCACACTTTGTTAAATTGCATGACAGCTTTCTAGTAGCAGAGAAACAGCCTGCAGCACAACTGCCGCACATATTTAGATTTTAGTCATTTAGCAGACGCTCTTATCCAGAGCAATTTACAGTTATTGAGCGCATACATTTTCATACTGCCCCCCCCCGTGGGAAACGAACCCACAACCCTGGCGTTGCAAGCGCCATGCTCTACCAACTGAGTTACAGCACAGCTGCTTATAACACATATAAACACACACACACACACACTGACTAAAAAACAGCTTCTATTACCAGGCCATCAGACTGTTGACCAGCCATCACTAGCCATCTACCAGGTGATGCACACTCACTCACACAAAACACACACACAAGCTATCACAAACACACCTCGTACTCACAAACACACGCACATACACTCACAATGCTGATGTCCCATGCTATAGAGACATTGAACCACTGGTCACTTCTCGTTTCACACTGTGTATTTAAATACTGTATCCCAGACGTAGCTCATCATAATATTTCTACTACTGTACACCGCATATTTATTTATACACTGGATTCTTGACATATCTTACTCTAATTTACTGTATCTACTACTGTACATATCATTCTTAGCTGATCTTGTGTAAATTCTCCCAGCGTACATACGTTTAGATTGCATTCGATTACTGCAACAGTGCTATATGTGTTGTTAATCAAATTCATCCTGCCGTTCTTGATTTCTTGTCTTTTTTGAGAGAAGAAAACGTTATTTTAATTGTTTTACATTTTACTGCATTGTTCAGAGCTAGGAACATAAGCATTTCGCTGCACCCGCTCTAACACTTGCTAAACTGTGTACACGAACAATAAACTTTGATTTGAGTGGGGTTGCTGGCTGTGCCCTCTGTGGCAGCATACATGCCAGAGTTTTGTGTCTGTGTTCTGTGAGATCATCACTCTGAGCTCCCTTCAGTTGTCCCCTCTTCATTCCCTGCTTTCTGATTGGCTGAGCCCCTCCCCTCTAGCCCTGCCACTGGGACTCCATTGTAATGCAGATTTTGGGAATTGGAATAGAGGGATAGAGAGATGGGAGGACAGGGGATGGGTGTTTCGTGGGGGTGGTTGGGGGGGTGTTAAGTATGACCTAGCAACCCTGCTGTTTCTTGGCGGAGTCCGGCGTGGGCTGGGTGGAGGGAAGAGACTTAGAGGGATATCTAGAATTTTCCCCCTCACAGCAATCCTTCACTCTGTATGCATGACTCAAACATCAAACATCACCCTCTCTCAGACCCTCAAAATCACCACCTGGAAATGAGAATGATGTCTTGCTGGTGTGCATAGGGCTGGCACAATTACAGTATAATCGTGTAACCGACGATTATGGATGAAGACCGTCATGAAATAAAATAATCGTCATAACCGTAAAATAAAATATGATGAAAACTTTGTTGCTCATTGCCGAAACAAGCAAGGTGTTGTAGCAAACAAGTATTTGGTTGCCTAGGCAACACCCCCCCTTCCTGCAGCAGCAGCACATGCAGTCAGGAGCGGAGGAAAGGAGAAAATTTGCATCTTTTCTTGTTGGTGCTATTCTAACGGTTATAACGGTGACCACGGTCAATTAGCTGACCAATAACCGTCATCCAAAATGCCATGACCATCACAGCCCTAGGTGCACAAAGACTCATTTTTCAATACATCATAAAATTAGTGGTGTATATTTGGTCTCGAAAGGAATATAAATTGGTTGTTCAAATTGCGTGATAATAGTAGAATTAGATGCTCAAATAATGATCTGAATTCCAGCTCAGAGGTTGTGTTGTTGGCTTGTTCTTAAAGTGTAACACCTAACAAAACAGGATTATAGCCATATTTAGGAGAGAGGGTAGTCTCAATGTGATTTCCTTGTAGTTTTGAATCCCACTCATGTACTCTCTTCCAAAGGCGGAATTTTTTTTTTGCTCTATCGAGACCGAATTGGTATAAATACTGGTTGTGTGTGATTTCTGTCTGTCTAGTGTCATGTATGTGTCTGCCTGTCGATCTATCTATGCGTGTGTATGTGTTGGCGGCTGGGGGGGCTGACCAAGCTCTTCCCAGCTGTCGGAGAGTAATCTAGTCTCTCTCTCTCTCTCTCTCTCTCTCTCTCTCTCTCTCTCTCTCTCTCTCTCTCTCTCTCTCTCTCTCTCTCTCTCTCTCTCTCTCTCTCTCTCTCTTTAATGGGGCTTTGTTGGCTGCAGCGGAGCGAAGTTCCTAGGTTTCTAAATCACTAAGTACTTAAAATGGTCCACTCACACAGTCGTGAAGAAGGCGCTACAGCGCCTCTTCCCCCTCATGGGCCCTCAAATCCTCAAAAGGTTATACAGCTGCACCATTGAGAGCATCTTGACTGGTTGCATCACTGCTTGGTATGGCAACAGCACCGGCCTCGATCGCATGGCGCTACAGAGGGTGGTGCGGACAGCCCAGTACATCACTGGGGCCGAGCTCCCTGCCATCCAGGACCTCTATATCAGGCGGTGTGAAAGGAAGCCTTGGAAAAAATCGTTAAAGACTCCAGCCACCCAATCTATAGACTGTTTTCTATGTTTCCGCACGGCAAGCGGTACCGATCTAGTCTGACACCAACAGGCTGCTGAACAGCTTCTATAACAAGCCATAAGACTGCTAAATAGCTAACTGAATGGCTACACAGACTATCTGAGTTTACTTGTATTTTATTTTTGCACTGTCTCTATGGACTCTCACAGGACTCTACACACTCACGCACACTGACACTCCAACACACACATAACATGCACACACATTTAATACTGACGCTACACACACACACACACACACACACACACACACACACACACATATACAATCATAATGTACACTGCTGCTATTCTGTTTATCATACAGTATATCCTGATGCCTAGTCACTGTAACCCTATACATATTTACCTCTATCACTCCAGTATCCCTGGACATTGTGAATATGGTATTGGAACTGACCGTGTATATAGCTTCTTACTTTCTCTTGTTCTTGTTAGTACTTATTATTATTATTTTATGTATGTTTTTGTTGTACCTTATGTTATTTTTAGTGCTACATTTATATTGATTACTGAATTGTTGGGTTTGATGCTTGCAAGAAAGGCATTTCACTGTACTTGTGACATTAAACAAAAGTGAGACACAAAACATCATCAACAAAAACTAGTAAACATCTCTCTCTCTCTCTCTCTCTCTCTCTCTGTAACGATCCCTGCAGTCTGAGTCGGTTTCTGTCTGGGTATTAGTTTTTCTGCTCGGGATCTCCAGTTTCCCGAGGGTTCTGGAACGCTCCCTGCCTGGTTGCCGGGCAACGTTGCTAGGCGGGAGCTCTCTTGATTTCCGCACCTGCATCCCATCAGCAATCTGCACACCTGGTCCTGATCATCACCCTTCTTAGGCTCTGTCCTAACATCCATTCCCTGCCGGATCGTTAGCCATGAACAGTATGTTTGTCCGTGTATCAGCCTTGGAACTTCTAGCGTTAGTTTTGTTGTTTTGCACCTTTTTGACTTGCTGTATACTTACCTCCGTTTTGTTCTATCTGCAGTCACTCACCCGGAACCTTCACCCAACCTCTGCCTGATGGTCGGCGGCTGCCGAGCCATTACTGGACCTACCACTGCACCCTCAACAACCCATCCACGCCACCCGCTCTGTTCCCTGGATTATTCAGCCTCACTCGTGGATCTATTAAATAAACACTCACCTTTGTTTCAATTTACCTTGTCCTGGTCTGCTTCTGGGTTCTGGCTTAGTAAACCGTGACAGAACGATCCGGCCAGTAATGAACCCAGCGGACCTGGACTCTGTTCGCCATGCCATTACCCATCAGGAGAAGATGTTGGGCCATCATAGCACGGAGCTACAGGAGATCGCGTTGGCAGTTCGGAACCTTTCTACCGGTCTGACGGAGGTCCAGAACCAGCGCAAGTTTCCGGTGGAGGATCCACTACCGGTTTCACCCATCTCGCCTGCCGCTTCTGGAGCTGTGTCCTTCCGTGAGCCCAAGGTTCCGACGCCGGATAAATATGAGGGGGAGCTGGGAAGATGCCGTTCTTTCCTTATGCAGTGTGGGTTAGTGTTCGATCTACAGCCCTACTCTTATGCCACAGACAAGGCTAGGATAGCCTTTGTGATTGAGTTGCTGCGTGGTCGAGCGCTGGAGTGGGCTTCAGCCGTTTGGGAACGACAAGACCCCTGCATGGCTTCATACCAGGGGTTCACGGCCGAGATGAGGAAGCTCTTCGACCATTCCGTCCGAGGGAGGGACGCAGCTAGGCGCCTGTTTTCGCTTCACCAAGGAACTCGCAGCGTGGCCGACTTCGTGATCGAGTTCAAGACGTTGGCTGTGGAGAGTGGGTGGAATGAGGAGTCTCTGCAAGCGGCCTTTTACCAGGGTCTGTCGGAGCAGCTCAAGGATGAGTTGATCTCCTATCCGGAGCCTAGTGACCTGGACAGCTTGGTAGCCTTGTCTATTCGGGTGGATAATCGAGTCCGAGAGCGAAGGAGGGAGAAGCAATGGGTTCCGTCCAATCGATCAGCTTCTCAGGTTCCAGTCGGGTCGGGGATTGGACCAGAATACGTCGATCATCGTCCACCACACAGGATTAGTGGAGAGGTCCTGTCTCCCGATTCTGAACCAATGCAAGTAGGGCGGCACGGGTTAACCAAGGAGGAACGCCAACTCAGACGTAGGACTAACTGTTGCCTCTACTGTGGTGGTTCGGGACATTACCTCGCCACCTGTTCCCGGCGGTCGTCAAACTGCGCGGCTCGCTAAAGTTGGGAGGACTTTTAGCGAGCCAGTTTCGACCTCTCAATACCTCTGTCAGACCCCGTTTCCCGGCTACCCTTATGAACAGGAATCAGAGCTTAGCGATTAACGCTTTTATCGATTCAGGTGCCGATGGAAGCTTTCTTGATGCCGAGTTGGTGGAACAGCTGGGGCTTTCCAAGGAGCAATTGCCGGAAGCCATTGAAGCGACCACTCTGAACGGCAGTAGTCTGGCACGTATCACGATGAGGACTGAACCGGTTAAGATGCTGTTGTCGGGGAATCATTCGGAGATGATTTCATTCTTCATTCTGCCGTCTTCCCATGTTCCTCTGGTCCTTGGATACCCCTGGCTGAAGGAACACAATCCCACGTTCGATTGGGTGACGGGCAAGGTAACGAGTTGGAGCCTTGATTGTCATGCTAACTGTCTCAAGACTGCCTGTCCCCATTCGGTTCCCAGTCAGGTGATTGAGGCTAAACCCCCAGATTTGTCCCTGGTTCCCGAGACATATCACGATTTGGGGAAGTGTTCAGTAAGCAGAAGGCTCTGTCACTCCCTCCCCACCGACCATATGATTGTGCCATCAACCTGTTCCCTGGAGCTGTCTACCCCAAGGGAAGGTTATACAGTATCTCCCGACCTGAACGTGAGGCTTTGGAGACCTACATCAAGGAGTCCCTAGCTGCTGGTCTCGTTCGTCCCTCGTCATCACCCCTGGGGGCAGGATTCTTCTTTGTGGGTAAGAAGGATGGCTCTCTTCGACCGTGTATTGATTATCGGGGGTTGAATGACATCACGGTCAAGAACAAGTATCCCCTGCCCTTGATGAGTTCTGCCTTCGACTCCTTACAGGGTGCTACGGTGTTCACCAAGCTAGACCTACGCAATGCGTATCACATGGTCCGGATCAGAGAGGGGGACGAGTGGTTGACGGGTTTCAATACACCGATGGGTCACTTCGAGTATCAGGTGATGCCGTTTGGACTGACCAATGCTCCAGCGGTATTCCAGAGTATGGTGAACGACGTCCTGAGAGATATGATCGGTCTCTTTGTGTTTGTTTACCTGGATGACATTCTGATCTTCTCGAAGGAACCTTCCGACCACGTCCAGCATGTCCGGCAGGTTCTGCAGCGATTGTTGGAGAATCGCCTGTTCGTGAAGGCCGAGAAGTGCGAGTTTCACGCCCACACGACATCCTTTCTCGGGTACATCATCTCCAGGGGAGAGATTAGGATGGACCAGGAGAAGGTTAGAGCGGTTCTGGAATGGGCCCAGCCCGGTACGAGATTGCAGCTCCAGAGATTTTTTGGGGTTTGCGAATTTCTACCGCAGATTCATCCGGGATTACAGCCGTGTGGCCGCTCCGTTAACTGCCTTGACTTCCAGTATCAGGACCTTCAAGTGGAATCCGGAGGCGGATCGAGCGTTTCTGGATTTGAAGAGGCGATTCACCAACGCACCGATTCTCTCTCAGCCGGACACGGCCCGTCAGTTCGTCGTTGAAGTGGACCGCGTCTGATGTGGGAGTTGGCGCCATCCTGTCGCAGCGATGCTCCACGGACAGTAAACTCCATCCCTGCGCCTACTACTCTCGTCGCCTTTCGCCTGCGGAGAGGAATTACGATGTGGGTAACCGGGAGCTTCTCGCGGTGAAACTTGCCTTGGAGGAGTGGCGCCACTGGTTGGAGGGGGCGGAGCAACCGTTTATTGTCTGGACTGACCACAAGAATCTTGCTTACGTGCAATCGGCTAGACGTCTCAACTCCCGTCAGGCCAGGTGGGCGTTGTTTTTCGGACGATTCAATTTTTTCCCTGACGTTCCGACCTGGATCTAAGAACGGCAAGGCGGACGCCTTGTCCCGGATGTTCTCCAAGACGGAGGAGAGTGGGTCCAAGACCGAGACAATTCTCCCCCGGAACTGCGTCGTGGGAGCTGTTAGGTGGAAGATTGAGGAGGAGGTGATGGCGGCCCTTCGGACGCAGCCCGGTCCCGTAACGGTCCACCCGGTCGGTTGTTTGTGCCTGAGTCGGTTCGTCCTGCTGTCCTCAAATGGTCCCACGCCAGCAAGATGGCTTGTCACCCTGGCGTGGCTCGGACGATGGCGTTTCTTCGCAGAGCGTTTTTGGTGGCCTGCCATGGCCGAGGATACTCGGGGTTATGTTGCTGCCTGTCCAGTGTGTGCGCAGAATAAGAGTACCAATCGGCCCAGCTCTGGACTACTTCACCCCCTTCCTATTCCCCGGCGACCATGGTCGCATCTGGCCCTGGACTTTGTCACTGGGTTGCCCGTTTCTGAGGGAAACACGGTCGTTCTGACTATCGTGGACAGATTCAGCAAGTTCGCCCACTTTGTGCCTATTGCCAAGCTTCCCTCTGCCTCGGAGACGTCCGAGATCCTGGTTAGGGAGGTTTTCAGGGTCCACGGTTTGCCCAGTGATATCGTTTCCGACCGTGGCCCTCAGTTTACCTCTGCTGTCTGGAAGTCCTTCTGTTTGGCCATTGGAGCTACAGTCAGCCTCACATCTGGTTTTCACCCCCAATCTAATGGTCAGGCGGAGAGAGCCAACCAGAAGATGGAATCCACGCTACGCTGCCTTGTCTCCTCCAACCCCACCTCCTGGGTCTCTCAGTTGCCTTGGGTTGAGTATGCCCACAATACTCTCCCTACATCTGCCACTGGGATGTCTCCCTTCCAGTGCCTGTATGGCTACCAACCTCCCTTGTTCCCTTCTCAGGAGAAGGAGCTCTCAGTGCCCTCTGTTCAGGCCCATATTCGTCGTTGCCACCGGACCTGGCATCGGGCCAGAAAGGCACTCCTTAGAGTTTCGGACCGGTATCAGCTCCAGGCGAATCGTCGCCGGGTCCCCGCTCCCACCTATACCATCGGAGATAGGGTCTGGTTGGCCACACGGGATCTTCCTTTACGGACTGAGTCTAGGAAGTTGTTACCGAAGTTCATTGGTCCGTTTGTGGTGGAGAAGGTGATCAATCCGGTGGCAGTTCGACTCAAACTACCAAGGACGCTCAGAGTCCATCCCACCTTTCATGTCTCCTGCCTCAAGCCTGTTCTCCTCAGTCCTCTGTTGCCTCCTCCGCCTCCTCCTCCTCCTCCTCCTCGGATGATCGGAGGTGGTCCTGCCTACACGGTGCGACGCATCATGGATTCCAGACGGCGGGGCCGGGGTTTCCAGTATCTCGTGGACTGGGAGGGGTATGGTCCTGAGGAGAGGAGTTGGATTCCGCGGCGACAGATCCTAGATGCTGACCTCATTCGTGACTTCTACCGCCTCCATCCTGGCGCTCCGGGAGTCCGCCCGGTGGCGTTCGTCGGAGGGGGGTACTGTAACGATCCCTGCAGTCTGAGTCGGTTTCTGTCTGGGTATTAGTTTTTCTGCTCGGGATCTCCAGTTTCCCGAGGGTTCTGGAACGCTCCCTGCCTGGTTGCCGGGCAACGTTGCTAGGCGGGAGCTCTCTTGATTTCCGCACCTGCATCCCATCAGCAATCTGCACACCTGGTCCTGATCATCACCCTTCTTAGGCTCTGTCCTAACATCCATTCCCTGCCGGATCGTTAGCCATGAACAGTATGTTTGTCCGTGTATCAGCCTTGGAACTTCTAGCGTTAGTTTTGTTGTTTTGCACCTTTTTGACTTGCTGTATACTTACCTCCGTTTTGTTCTATCTGCAGTCACTCACCCGGAACCTTCACCCAACCTCTGCCTGATGGTCGGCGGCTGCCGAGCCATTACTGGACCTACCACTGCACCCTCAACAACCCATCCACGCCACCCGCTCTGTTCCCTGGATTATTCAGCCTCACTCGTGGATCTATTAAATAAACACTCACCTTTGTTTCAATTTACCTTGTCCTGGTCTGCTTCTGGGTTCTGGCTTAGTAAACCGTGACACTCTCTCTCTCTCTCTCTCTCTCTCTCTCTCTCTCTCTCTCTCTCTCTCTCTCTCTCTCTCTCTCTCTCTCTCTCTCTCTCTCTCTCTCTCTCTCTCTCTCTCTCTCTCTCTCTCTCTCTCTCTCTCTCTCGTGAAATTGAGTAAGCAGTGTGGCATCAAATGAGAACTTGAACCAAACAGTATACAAACCTCTTTCGCTCCACTCACCAAGCAGCCAGCTACAGTGGGGGAAAAAAAGTATTTAGTCAGCCACCAATTGTGCAAGTTCTCCCACTTAAAAAGATGAGAGAGGCCTGTAATTTTCATCATAGGTACACGTCAACTATGACAGACAAAATGAGATTTTTTTTCTCCAGAAAATCACATTGTAGGATTTTTTATGAATTTATTTGCAAATTATGGTGGAAAATAAGTATTTGGTCAATAACAAAAGTTTCTCAATACTTTGTTATATACCCTTTGTTGGCAATGACACAGGTCAAACGTTTTCTGTAACTCTTCACAAGGTTTTCACACACTGTTGCTGGTATTTTGGCCCATTCCTCCATGCAGATCTCCTCTAGAGCAGTGATGTTTTGGGGCTGTCGCTGGGCAACACAGACTTTCAACTCCCTCCAAAGATTTTCTAAGGGGTTGAGATCTGGAGACTGGCTAGGCCACTCCAGGACCTTCAAATGCTTCTTACGAAGCCACTCCTTCGTTGCCCGGGCGGTGTGTTTGGGATCATTGTCATGCTGAAAGACCCAGCCACGTTTCATCTTCAATGCCCTTGCTGATGGAAGGAGGTTTTCACTCAAAATCTCACGATACATGGCCCCATTCATTCTTTCCTTTACACGGATCAGTCGTCCTGGTCCCTTTGCAGAAAAACAGCCCCAAAGCATGATGTTTCCACCCCCATGCTTCACAGTAGGTATGGTGTTCTTTGGATGCAACTCAGCATTCTTTGTCCTCCAAACACGACGAGTTGAGTTTTTACCAAAAAGTTCTATTTTGGTTTCATATGACCATATGACGTTCTCCCAATCCTCTTCTGGATCATCCAAATGCACTCTAGCAAACTTCAGACGGGCCTGGACATGTACTGGCTTAAGCAGGGGGACACGTCTGGCACTGCAGGATTTGAGTCCCTGGCGGCGTAGTGTGTTACTGATGGTAGGCTTTGTTACTTTGGTCCCAGCTCTCTGCAGGTCATTCACTAGGTCCCCCCGTGTGGGTCTGGGATTTTTGCTCACCGTTCTTGTGATCATTTTGACCCCACGGGGTGAGATCTTGCGTGGAGCCCCAGATCGAGGGAGATTATCAGTGGTCTTGTATGTCTTCCATTTCCTAATAATTGCTCCCACAGTTGATTTCTTCAAACCAAGCTGCTTACCTATTGCAGATTCAGTCTTCCCAGCCTGGTGCAGGTCTACAATTTTGTTTCTGGTGTCCTTTTACAGCTCTTTGTTTCTTGGCCATAGTGGAGTTTGGAGTGTGACTGTTTGAGGTTGTGGACAGGTGTCTTTTATACTGATAACAAGTTCAAACAGGTGCCATTAATACAGGTAACGAGTGGAGGACAGAGGAGCCTCTTAAAGAAGAAGTTACAGGTCTGTGAGAGCCAGAAATCTTGCTTGTTTGTAGGTGACCAAATACTTATTTTCCACCATAACTTGCAAATAAATTCATAAAAAATCCTACAATGTGATTTTCTGGAATTATTTTCTCTCAATTTTCTGTCATAGTTGACGTGTACCTATGATGAAAATTACAGGCCTCTCTCATCTTTTTAAGTGGGAGAACTTGCACAATTGGTGGCTGACTAAATACTTTTTCCCCCCACTGTATATACTCTCCAACATCCAGCCGGGTGGAGAACTCAGACAGTGGGGGAGAGAAAAGGCCCTCAAGCAGAGGGGTGATAAGCATATTTACATTTACATCATTTAGCAGACGCTCTCTAGAGCGACTTACAAATTGGTGCATTCAACTTATGATAGCCAGTGGGACAACCACTTTTTTTTTTTAATTTTTTTTTTTAATGGGGGGTGGGGGAAGAAGGATTACTTTATACTATTCCAGGTTTTCCTTAAAGAGGTATGGTTTCAAGTGTCTCCGGAAGGTGGTCAGTGACTCTGCTTTCTTGGCGTCGTGGGGGAGCTTGTTCCACCATTGGGGTGCCAGAGCAGCGAATAGCTTTGACTGGGCTGAGCGGGAACTGTGCTTCCGTAGAGGTAGGGGAGCGAGCAGGCCAGAGGTGGATGAACGTAGTGCCCTCGTTTGGGTGTAGGGTTTGATCAGAGCCTGAAGGTAAGGAGGTGACGTTCCCCTCACAGCTCCGTAGGCAAGCACCATGGTCTTGTAGTAGATACGAGCCTCAACTGGAAGCCAGAGGAGTGTGCGGAGGAGGGGGTGACATGAGAGAACTTGGGAAGATTGAACACCAGACGGGCTGCAGCGTTCTGGATAAGTTATAGGGGTTTAATGGCACAGGCAGGGAGCCCAGCCAACAGCGAGTTGCAGTAATCCAGACGGGAGATGACAAGTGCCTGGATTAGGACCTGTGCCGCTTTCTGTGTAAGGTAGGGTCGTACTCTGCGAATGTTGTAGAGCATGAACCTGCAGGATCGGGTCACCGCTTTGATGTTAGCGGAGAACGACAGGGTGTTGTCCAGGGTCACACCAAGGTTCTTTGCAATCTGGGAGGAGAACACAATGGAGTTGTCAACCGTGATGGCGAGATCATGGTGCGGGCAGTCCTTCCCCGGGAGGAAGAGCAGCTCCGTCTTGTCGAGGTTCAGCTTGAGGTGGTGATCCGACATCCACACTGATATGTCTGTTCGCCACCTGGTTATCAGAAGGGGGAAAGGAGAAAATGAATTGTGTGTCGTCTGCGTAGCAATGATAGGAGAGACCATGTGAGGATATGACAGAGCCAAGTGACTTGGTGTATAGAGAGAATAGGAGAGGGCCTAGAACTGAGCCCTGGGGGACACCAGTGGTGAGAGCACGTGGTGCGGAGACAGATTCTCACCCCGCCACCTGGTAGGAGCGACCTGTCAGGTAGGACGCAATCCAAGAGTGAGCAGTGCCGGAGATGCCCAACTCGGAGAGGGTGGAGAGGAGGATCTGATGGTTCACAGTATCAAAGGCAGCGGATAGGTCTAGAAGGATAAGAGCAGAGGAGAGAGAGTTAGCTTTAGCAGTGCTGAGAGCCTCCGCGACACAGAGAAGAGCAGTCTCAGTTGAATGACCAGTCTTGAAACCTGACTGGTTTGGATCAAGAAGGTCATTCTGAGAGAGTTAGCAGGAGAGTTGGCTAGAGACGGCACGCTCAAGAGTTTTGGAGAGAAAAGAAAGAAGGGATACTGGTCTGTAGTTGTTGATATCGGAGGGATCGAGTGTAGGTTTTTTGAGGAGGGGTGCAACTCTCGCTCTCTTGAAGACGGAAGGGACATGGCCAGCGGTCTAGGATGCGTTGATGAGCGAGGTGAGGTAAGGGAGAAGGTCTCCGGAAATGGTCTGGAGAAGAGAGGAGGGGATAGGGTCAAGCGGGCAGGTTGTTGGGCGGCTGGCCGTCACAAGTCGCAAGATTTCATCTGGAGAGAGAGGGGAGAAAGAAGTCAAAGCATAGGGTAGGGCGGTGTCATTTGATTTAATAAATGAGGATCGGATGTCGTCAACCTTCTTTTCAAAATGGTTGACGAAGTCATCCACAGAGAGGGAGGGGGAGGAGGAGGAGGATTCAGCAGGGAGGAGAAGTTGGCAACCCCTGTAGCTCAGTTGGTAGAGCATGGCGCTTGAAACGCCAGGGTTATGGGTTCGTTTCCCACGGGGGGGCAGTATGAAAAATGTATGCACTCACTAACTGTAAGTCGCTCTGGATAAGAGCGTCTGCTAAATGACTAAAATGTAAAATGGTTAGAGGCAGAGGCTTGAAATTTAGAGTGGTAGAAAGTGGCTTTAACAGAGGAAGAGAATGTAGAGAGGAGGGAGTGAAAAGATGACAGGTCCGCAGGGAGTCTAGTTTTCCTCCATTTCCGCTCGGCTGCCTGGAGCCCTCTTCTGTGAGCTCGCAATGAGTCGTCAAGCCACGGAGCAGGAGGGGAGGACCGAGCCGGCCGGGAGGATAGGGGACATAGAGAGTCAAAAGATGCAGAAAGGGAGGAGAGGAGGGTTGAGGAGGCGGAATCAGGAGATCAGAGGGAGAAGGATTTAGCAGAGGGAAGAGATGATAGGATGGAAGAGGAGAGAATAGCGGGAGAGAGCGAGCGAAGGTTGCGACGGCACATTTCCATCTGAGTAGGGGCAGAGTGAGTAGTGTTGGAGGAGAGCGAGAGAGAAAAGGATACAAAGTAGTGGTCGGAGACTTGGAGGGGAGTTGCAGTGAGATTAGTAGAAGCACAGCATCTAGTAAAGATGAGGTCAAGCGTATTGCCTGCCTTGTGAGTAGGGGGGGACGGTGAGAGGGTGAGGTCAAAAGAGGAAAGGAGTGGAAAGAAGGAGGCAGAGAGAAATGAGTCAAAGGCAGACGTAGGGAGGTTAAAGTCACCCAGAACTGTCACGCCATCCTCAGGAAAGGAACTTATCAAGGCGTCAAGCTCATTGATGAACTCTCCAAGGGAACCTGGAGGGCGATAAATGACAAGGATGTTAAGCTTAAATGGGCTAGTGACTGTGACAGCATGGAATTCAAATGAGGAGATAGACAGATGGGTCAGGGGGAAAAGAGAGAATGTCCACTTGGGAGAGATGAGAATTCCTGTGCCACCGCCAGATGCTCTCGGGGTATGCGAGAACACATGGTCAGAGGAGGAAAGAGCAGTAGGGGTAGCAGTGTTTTCCGTGGTAATCCATGTTTCCGTCAGCGCCAAGAAGTCGAGGGACTGGAGGGTAGCATAGGCTGAGATGAACTCTGCCTTGTTGGCCGCAGAACGGCAGTTCCGCTCTCTCACCCACCCTTAGAGTGGCAGCAGCCACGCGGTGTGAAGCGTTTGTATGGCCTGTGCAGAGAGGAGAGAACAGGGATAGACATAGTTGACAGGCTACAGAAAAGGCTACAATAATGCAAAGGAGATCGAAATGAAACGAACTAAACATCTGGGAAATCGAGAGAGCGGGGCCTCCCTCACTTACGTTTCACTGAAACACTCAAATAATAAACACTCTCCCAACTTCCACTTTAGAAATGATAATTGTTGTAAACTACAGCGGTTCAATGTTTTCTAGGAATAGACTCTAACTTAGTTTATTCAGCTAGCTAACTTGGTAGAGTATTCTTCCGTGAAAACCGTCCAGGGCACCGAATCCTATGACGCCATAGCCAACTAGCATGCCAGCCTCCAATAACACGGTTTAGCACCAATACTCGATTACAACAAACCACCAGTGTGTTAACACGCCAAACAGATCATTCGTGTCCGTGTCTAACATTGTGTAAAGTTTTGGGTTAGTTTTGACAGTTTGAGTGAGTACGTCGTTAACTTATTCAGCCAGTTAGTTAGCTAGAATAGTTAGCATACTAGCTAGCCATTGCTCTCTGCCATCGAACCAACCCCTCCTCCCACGGCACGAAACACACAGAGAGAGCCAAGCTAACATTAACTAGTCACCCATGTCCCGAATTCCCTTGAACGACTCTGGTTACCAGTATGTAAAAACAAAACAAAAATAAATGTAGGTTATAACTTACCCTTAGTAGCTACTGTTAGCCAGTTAAGTGCAAAGCTAGCCACTGAATCGATTCAGCCAGTTCGCGTCTGTCCCAACGGAGAGAAAGTGTCTCCAAATATTACAGCTAGGTCGTTCCAGCTATTGTTTAGTTAGCTATCCAGGTAGCAACAAGCTAGCTACATTTCGAGTACAGTAGCTACTAACTACCTAACGTTAACGCTTCAGATAATGAGGTTAGAAAAACAGCTGAATGGTAGGTAGCTAGCTGGCATAATTACATGTATTCTTAAGCGTGAAATAACATTGGAAACAACTATCCACAGTTGCTAATTGTTACCAGTAGCTACCCGCTAGCTAGCTAGCTAGCTTTATTGGTCCAGGTAGTGGGTTCGCTAGCCTCATGCTTCACCGGGCTCAGCCGAATACAATACTTACCTACAATAATTACCTACAATAACCTACAATAACTACCTAGATAAACTACCTACAATACCTAACTACAATACCTACCTACAATCTAAATACATGGTTTAAGCTTTACTCGACACCATATAAGAAGCCAAGCTTACCTCCCGCTAGAGAAACACAACCTCACCCGACCAGTATCCACCACTCATATGGAGTCCATACATGAGACGTGTGTGGTACAGTGGCTTGCAAAAGGATTCACCCCCTTGGCATTTTTCCTATTTTGTTGCCTTACAACCTGGAATTAAAATTGATTTTTTGGGGGTTTGTATCATTTGATTTACACAACATGCCTACCACTTTGAAGATACAAAATATTTTTTATTGTGAAACAAACAAGAAATAAGACAAAGAAACAGAAAACTTGAGCGTGCATAACTATTCAACCCCCATAAGTCAATACTTTGTAGAGACACCTTTTGCAGCAATTACAGCTGCAAGTCTCTTGGGGTACGTCTCTATAAGCTTGGCACATCTAGCCACTGGGATTTCTGCCCATTCTTCAAGGCAAAACTGCTCCAGCTCCTTCAAGTTGGATGGGTTCCGCTGGTGCACAGCAATCTTTAAGACATACAACAGATTGTCAATTGGATTGAGGTCTGGGCTTTGACTAGGCCATTCCAAGACATTTAAATGTTTCCCCTTAAACTACTCGAGTGTTGCTTCAGCTGTATGCTTAGGTTCATTGTCCTTCTGGAAGGTGAACCTCCGTCCTAGTCTCAAATCTCTGGAAGACTGAAACAGGTTTCCCTCAAGAATTTCCCTGTATTTAGCACCATCCATCATTCCTTCAATTCTGACTAGTTTCCCAGTCCCTGCCGATGAAAAGCATCCCCACAGCATGATGCTGCCACCATCATACTTCACTGTGGGGATGGTGTTCTCGGGGTGTTGGGTTTGCGCCAGACATAGCGCTTTCCTTGATGGCCAAAAAGCTCAATTTTAGTCTCATCTGACCAGAGTACCTTCTTCCATATGTTTGGGGAGTCTCCCACATGCCTTTTGGTGAACACCAAACCTGTTTGCTTATTTTTTTCTTTAAGCAATGGCTTTTTTCTGGCCACTCTTCTGTAAAGCCCAGCTCTGTGGAGTGTACGACTTAAAGTGGTCCTATGGACAGATTTTTTTAAATAATGGATTTAATGGTGCTCCGTGGGATGTTCAAAGTTTCTGATATTTTTTTATAACCCAACCCTGATATGTACTTCTCCACAACTTTGTCCTTGACCTGTTTGGAGAGCTCCTTGGTCTTCATGGTGCCACTTGCTTGGTGGTGCCCCTTGCTTAGTGGTGCTGCAGACTCTGGGGCCTTTCAGAACAGGTGTATATATACTGAGATCATGTGACAGATCATGTGACACTTAGATTACACACAGGTGGACTTTATTTAACAAATTATGTGACTTCTGAAGGTAATTGTTTGCACCAGATCTTATTTAGGGGCTTTATCCTGAAACAAGTTATCTTTTTCATTTCACTTCACCATTTTTGATTATTTTGTGTATTACATGAAATCCAAATAAAAATCCATTTAAATTACAGGTTGTAATGCAACAAAATAGGAAAAACGCCAAGGGGGATAAATACTTTTGCAAGGCACTGTAGGTGTCAGCCAGCCTAGCGGTTAGAGCATTGGGACAGTAACCGAAAGGTCGCTGGTTTGAATACCAGAGCAGAGAAGGTGAAAAATCTGACGGTGCCCTTGAGCAAGGCACTTAACCCTAATTTGCTCAAAGGGTGCCATACTACTATGTCTGACCCTGTAAAACAACACATTTTAGTCATTTAGCAGACGCTCTTATCCAGAGTGACTTACAGTTAGTGAGTGCATACATTTTTCATACTGGCCCCCCGTGGGAAACGAACCCACAACCCTGGCGTTGCAAGCGCCATGCTCTACCAACTGAGCTACAGGGGACCTACTTCCATATGTTTGGGGAGTCTCCCACATGCCTTTTGGCGAACACCAAACGTGTTTGCTTTTTTGTATTGTCACCTATCTGGTGTATGTGACAATACAAAATCGCTAATAGCCTAACCACAGATCAAGCAACATTATGGACTAAACATTAAAATCCTGTTGCTGCAGGATCATTTTGCTGTGACAATATAGGTCAAATGAAGGTCCTACATCTGTACCTCAACCAGCTTTACTCTGATTTTCATTTTTGGTTCATTTTGCTCCAATTACATGTTTTACCCATCTGCCATTGCAGCTGGGTTGTCATTGAGCATCATGACAATGTGAAGAGCTCGTTTGACTGTGACCTATTTTTAACCCCACCCCCTGAATGCAATTACTCTGCTAACAGAGTCAGCAGTCTAAACGTGATTCAACATTCTCAGTAATGAATACAGGGCAATGGTTTTGTGATAGTAACTTGAAGCTAAGCATAATTTATACTGTATATAGGCATGGCCAAAATGTGCATCAAAGGCTAGAGGAGCTCTTGTGAGAGATGTGATTCTGTTGCTACTATTCCATAACACTCAGATACTTACTGACAGTGTAAAGACATGGAAGATAAAAAAAAATTCAGGTATCAACCCCTTACTAGCCTTGTTGAGAACCAGGCTTTGGCGTGACAACATGAATTTGGAGGTATGGCTACGCGAGACTAACCCCTAACGACCATAGATGAGCAAACCCACCTCCCTTCTCAGTGTCTTCTCTCCACCCACAGGTTTGTGTTGTTACCTGGGGAACTCAAATGTCAGTCATGCAAATGAGGTTAGGAGGAGTCTCCAGCCTGGAGGGCTGCTGGGCGCCCTCTCCTTCCCTCTCCTCTCCTTGTGAGATTAATAACACCATGACTGGCAGCCTGGGAGCTGGGGCTTGTTCAACACTCACATATGGTCAGCTAGCATTGACCTCCACTAGCCTAGCCTGGCCTGGCTAGCCATAGCAAGCTCTGTCTGGCCACGGCCAGTGCTGCCTGATGGACTGATTGGAGGTGATTGATTATCTATTGATCAGTAGTGAAGGGGCAGGCTGGAGGTGGTGATGGGGGGAGCTGGGGGGTATATTTACGGCCATGTATCATCAGGGAATAGGTGGAGTCAGACCCCAGAGGATTTACTGTTTCTGCCCATATTATTCCCCCATACATTCACCCCTTGTCAGAGCTTGAGGAACAGCCCTGGCACACAGATATGTAAAAACAAAGCCGGGCGAGTATATCTCCAGCTGACAGGTACAATATGAGAGGCGCCTGCTTCTCTAACAAGAAGAGAGACATTCTTCCAATGGTTCCAAAGGAACACCGCGTCACTTTCTCTGCCCGTTTCTTTCTTCCTCCAGGGATGACTTAGGGCGTTTTTACACTACGATAGATTCTCTAGACCTTTTACTAAACTTGTGAAATACTCATGTCTACTACACCACCTCTGGAGGTCGTGGGCGAGACTTGATCGGAGAGTACCCCCCTTCGAGCAGTTAGATGTAAACAGAATGGTCTCTTCAAGCGAAATGCTCCTGTAGTAGAAATCTTAATAGCAGATCAAGGTTTTTGAAACAGCTGAAATGTATTCCTTATATTTAAGACTTGTTTTATTTAGTTTTTAACCTGAAATTCCAGTAACAACCTTTTACATTCTGAAATTGTCGCCATAGCTTTAAAAAAAACAGTCAACAATGCTTGGCTGCACTGCACGTACATTTGACCAGCAAGCAGCTGATCTCAACTCCCCAGTGAATTACCCACATTTTCAGTGGCAAATTTGGTTTTACCACATGTAATGATTTGCATGATATTGATAAAAATGAAGCCTGGTTTGTTCTAAGGTAACTTTGGTAAGCTAAATTTGTAATGTAGGCCTACTGTACTTTTATATTCGTATGAGAGGGGGTGTAGGGGTCAACCACTCTGTGGGGGTGGTGGGTGAGATTTTTTTTTTTGGGGGGGTGTAACAGCTGGAATGTGTCATCTGATTGTCCTTGGGTGTGATCAACACCAATCCTCCTACGAGGGCCTCTGCTGCTGAAGAGGACTGTGAGCTCCTGATCTCTGTAAGACCTTCAAGTGTATGACTACTCGCAAAGTAGCTGGCCCAGATGGTATTCCCGGCCGCGTCCTCAGAGCATGCGCAGAGCAGCTGGCTGTAGTGTTTACAGACATATTAAACCTCTCCCTGTCCCAGCATGTGATCCCTACATGCTTCAAGATGTCTGCCATTGTCCCTTTACCCAAGCAAACAAAGGAAACCTGCCTAAACGGGGGGCCAGTATAAAAAAAATATGTATTCACTAACTGTAAGTCGCTCTGGATAAGAGCGTCTGCTAAATGACTAAAATGTAAATGTAAATGTAAATGACTATAACCCTGTAGCACTCACTTCTGTCATCATGAAGTGCTTTGAGAGGCTGGTCAAGGACCACATCAGCTCCACCTTACTTAAACCTAAACCTATTCCAATTTGCATACCGACCCAACAGATCCACAGATGTTGCAAACGCCATTGCTATGCACGCTGCCCTATCCCACCTGGACAAGACCTATGGAATCTATAATGGCGCCAGAGGGAATGGTGGCCGTTTTATGGGCTCTGACCAATTGTGCTATTTTGTAAAAAAAATTTAGGTGATCTTAACTTTTTTTGTACATAATGTTTCCACCATCGTTTCCTATGACTGAAAAGTGCTTCTGGACATCAGAACAGCTATCACTAACCTCCATTTGAATGAGGACTTCTACTTCAATGAGTCGGAGGCGAAATACATATTGATTATCGCAGACCAGACCTAAATCCCTGACGCTCGAAGAAGGAGGAGAAGCCGCTATAGAGGCCGGCGTGCAGGATACCTGACGAGACAACATCGGAGAGTGGATAAATCGCCTCTACCCTCCGCATAATTGGTGAATGTGCTATCACTGGAGAATAAACTGGATGAGCTCCGTTCGAGACTATCCTATCAACGTGATCTGAATAACTGTAATATCCTATGTTTCTCTGAGTCGTGATTGAACAAGGACATGGTAAATATACTGAACATGTAAAGTGTTGGTCCCATGTTTTTTGAGCTGAAATAAAAGATCCCAGAAATTTTACATACGCACAAAAATATTATTTCTCTCAAATTTGGTGCACAAATTTGTTTCCATCCCTGTTAGTGAGCATTTCTCCTTTGCCAAGATAATCCATCCACCTGACAGGTGTGGCATATCAAGAAGCTGATTAAACAGCATGATCATTACACAGGTGCACCTTGTGCTGGGGACAATAAAAAGCCACTCTAAAATGTGCAGTTTTGTCACACAGCACAATACCACAGATGTCTCAAGTTTTGAGGGAGCGTGCAATTGGCATGCTGACTGCAGGAATGTCCACCAAAGCTGTTGCCAGATAATTTAATGTTAATTTCTCTACCATAAGCAGCCTCCAATGTCGTTTTAGAGAATTTGGCAGTACGTCTGAAACCAGCCACCCGGACAGATGATGAAATTGAGGAGTATTTCTGTCTGTAATAAAGCCATTTTGTGGGGAGAACTTGTTCTGATTGGCTGGGCCTGGCTCCCCAGTGGGTTGGCCTGGCTCCGAATTGTGTGGGCCTATGCCCTCCCAGGCCCACCCATAGCTGCGTCCCTGCCCAGTCATGTGAAATCTATAGATTAGGGCCTATTGAATTGATTTCAATTGATTTATTTCCTTATATGAACTGCAATTCAGTAAAATCATTGAAATTGTTGCATGTTGCGTTTATATTTTTGTTCAGTATATAAATCGAGCAGTTTTTTCTATACATCGGCAGGACAGAATGGCTGAGAGGAGGGGATGTGTTTCTTTGTTAACAACAACTGGGAATTGATCTCTAATATTAAGGAGGTTTCGAGGTTCTGCTCGCCTGAGTTAGAACACTTCATGATAAGCTGTAGACCACACTATTTACCAAGAGAGTTGTCATCTATTTTTTTCGTAGCTGTATATTTACCACCACAAATCGATGCTGGCACTAAAACAGCACTTAATGAGCTGTATAGGGCCATAAGCAAACAAGAAAATGCTCACCCAGAGGCGGCGCTCCTAGTAGCCAATGACTTTAATGCAGGAAAACTGAAATCCCATTTTACCTAATTTCTACCAGCATGTCACCTGTGCAACTACAAGTGAAACAATTCTAGATCACCTTTACTCCGCACACAGAGACGCATACAAAGCTCTCCCTCGCCCTCCATTTGGCTAATGTGACCATAACTCTATCATCCTGATTCCAGCTTACAAGCAATAACTCAAATAGGAAGTGATCCGATGAAGCGGATGCTAAGCTACAGGACTGTTTTGCTAGCACGGACTGGAATATGTTCCGGTATTCATCCGCTGGCATTGAGGAGTTTACCATATCAGTCACCTGCTTCATCAATAAGTGCATCAACGACGTTGTCCCCAAAGTGACCGTACATACATATCCCAACCAGAAGCCATGGATTACAGGCAACATCCGCACTGAGCTAAAGGCTAGAGTTGCCGCTTTCAATGAGCGGGACACTCATCCAGACGCTTATAAGAAATCATGTTACGCCCTCTGACGAACCATCAAACAGGCAAAGTGTCAATACAGGATCAAGATCGAATCCTACTACACCGGCTCTGATGCTCGTCGGATGTGGCAGGGCTTGCGAACTATCACAGATTACAAAGGGAAACCCAGCCGCGAACTGTCCAGTGACGCAAGTCTACCAGACGAGCTAAATACCTTCTATGCGCGCTTTGGGGGTAGCAACACTGAACTATGCATGAGGGCACCAGCTGTTCCAGGAGGCGTACTCAGAGCATGCGCTGACCAGCTGGCAAGTGTCTTCACTGACATTTTCAACCTCTCCCTGGCCCAGTCTGTAATACCTACATGTTTCAAGCAAACCACTATAGTCCCTGTGTTCAAGAACACCAAGGTAACTTGTCTAAATGACTACAGCTCTGTAGCACTCACATCTGTAGACATGAAATGCTTTGAAAGTCTGGTCTTGGTTCACATCAACACCATCATCCCAGACACCCTGAACCCACTCCAATTCGCATACCACCCCAACAGATCCACAGATGACGCAATCTCTATTGCACTGTACTCCCTGTTCACCCGCGATTGCGTGGCCGCGCATGACTCCAACACCATCATTACGTTTTTAGAACATACGCCGGTGGTAGGCCTGATCACCGACGATGAGACAGCCTACAGAGAGGAGGTCAGAGACCTGGCAGTATGGTGCCAGGACAACAACCTCTCCCTCAATGTCAGCAAGACAAAGGAGCTGATCCTAGACTACAGTAAACAGAGGACCGACCACGCCCCAATCCACATCGACGGGGCTGCTGTGGAACAGGTCGAGAGCTTCAAGTTCCTCAGTGTCCACAAGGAACTATCATGGTCCACACACATCAACATAGTCATGGAGAGGGCACGACAACGCCTCTTCCCCCTCAGGAGGCTGAAAATATTCGGCATGGGTCCTCAGATCCTCAAAAGTTATACAGCTGCACCATTGAGAGCATCTTGACTGGCTGCATCACCGCTTGGTATGGCAACTGACTGCAAGGTGCTACAGCGGGTAGTGCAAATGGCCTAGAACATCACTGGGGCCGAGCTCCCTGCCACCCAGGACCTCTATACCAGGCGGTGCCAGAGGAAAGCCCTAAAAATTGTCAAAGACTCCAGCCACCCAAGTCATAGACTGTTCGCTCTGCTACCACACGGCAACCAGTACCGATGCACCAAATTTGGAACCAACAGGACCCTGAACAGCTTCTACTCCCAAGCTATAAGACTGCTAAATAGTTTGTTAAGTAGTTAACCAATAGCTACCCGGAATATCTGCATTGACCCTTTTTCCACTAATCTCTTTTGACTCATCACATATGCTGCTGTTACTGTTTATTATCTATCCAATTGCCTATTTACTTTATCCCTACCTATACAGTGCATTTGTTACGTTACAGCCTTATTCTAAAATAGATTCAATTTTTTTTCTCTCTCATCAATCTGCACACAATACCTCATAATGACAAAGCAAAAACTGTTTTTTAGAAATGTTTGCAAATGTATTAAAAAATAAAAAACGGAAATATCACATTTACATAAGTATTCAGTACTTTGTTGAAGCACCTTTGGCAGCGATTACAGCCTCGAGTCTTCTTGGGTATGACGCTACAAGCTTGGCACACCTGTATTTGGGGAGTTTCTCTCGTTCTTCTCTGCAGACCCTCTCAAGCTCTGTCACGTTGGATGGGGAATGTCTCGCCAGAGATGTTCGATCAGGTTCAAGTCCGGGCTCTGGCTGGGCCACACAGAGCCTTTTTTTGTATTTATTTTTGTACTTTTACCCCAATATCGAATTGGTAGTTACAGTCTTGTCCCATCGCTGCAACTCCCCTACGGAACATCCCACAGCATGATGGTGCCATCACCATGCTGCACCGTAGGGATGGTGCCAGGTTTCCTCCAGACGTGACACTTGGCATTCAGGCCAAAGAGTTCAATCTTAGTTTCATCAGACCAGAGAATCTTTTAGGTGCCTTTTGGAAAACTTGTGCCTTTTTCTGTGGAGTAGCTTTCGTCTGGTCACTCTACCATAAAGGCCTGATTGGTGGAGTACTGCTGAGATGGTTGTCCTTCTGGAAGGTTCTCCCAATTCTGGAGCTCTGTCAGAATGACCATCTGGTTCTTGGTCACCTCCCTGACCAAGGCCCTTCTCCCCCGATTGCTCAGTTTGGCCGGGCGGCCAGCTCTTGGAAGAGTCTTGGTGGTTCCAAACTTCTTCCATTTAAGAACGATAGAGGCCACTGTGTTCTTCGGGACCTTCAATGCTGCAGACATTTTTTGGTACCCTTCCCCAGATCTGTGCCTTGACACAATCCTGTCTCTGAGCTCTACGGACAATTCCTTCGACATGCACTGTCAACTGTGGACCTTATATAGACAGGTGTGGGCCTTTCCAAATCATGTCCAATCAATTGAATTGACCACAGGTGGACTCCAATCAAGTTGTACAAACATCTCAAGGATAATCAATGGAAACAGGATGCACCTGAGCTCACTTTCGATTCTCATAGCAAATGGTCTGAACACTTATATAAAACGTTTTTTTTTATTGTTTTCTTTATATAAAAACCTGTTTTTCGCTTTGTCATTATGCTGTATGTTGTGTAAGGAGGTAACATAACAAAATGTGGAAAAAGTAAAGGGGTCTGAATACTTTCCGAATGCACTGTATGTACAGTACATATCTACCTCAATTACCTCGTACCCCTGCACATTGACTCGGCACTGGTACCCCATGTATATAGCCAAGTTATCGTTACTCATTGTATATTTATTCCTTGTTTTATTATTTTTCTATTTATTCCTCGTTTTATTATTATTTTTTACTTTTTTTAAAACAGTTTTTGCATTGTTGGGAAGGGCCCGTAAGTAAGCGTTTCACTGTTAGTCTACACCTGTTATTTATGAAGCATGTAACAAATACAATTTGATTTGATGTGAGGATTCTGTTCATTGACTACAGCTCAGCTTTCAACACCATAGTCCCCTCCAAGCTTGTCATTAAGCTCAAGGCCCTGGGTATGAACACGTCCCTCTGCAACTGGATCCTGAACTTCCTGACAAGCAGACTCCAGGTGGTGAGGGTAGGCAACACAGGGGCCCCCAGGGGTACAGTGGGGGAAAAAAGTATTTAGTCAGCCACCAATTGTGCAAGTTCTCCCACTTAAAAAAATGAGAGAGGCCTGTAATTTTCATCATAGGTACACGTCAACTATGACAGACAAATTGAGAATATTTTATCCAGAAAATCACATTGTAGGATTTTTAATGAATTTATTTGAAAATTATGGTGGAAAGTAAGTATTTGGTCAACTACAAACAAGCAAGATTTCTGGCTCTCACAGACCTGTAACTTCTTCTTTAAGAGGCTCCTCTGTCCTCCACTCGTTACCTGTATTAATGGCACCTGTTTGAACTTGTTATCAGTATAAAAGACACCTGTCCACAACCTCAAACAGTCACACTCCAAACTCCACTATGGTCAAGACCAAAGAGCTGTCAAAGGACACCAGAAACAAAATTGTAGACCTGCACCAGGCTGGGAAGACTGAATCTGCAATAGGTAAGCAGCTTGGTTTGAAGAAATCAACTGTGGGAGCAATTATTAGGAAATGGAAGACATACAAGACCACTGATAATCTCCCTCGATCTGGGGCTCCACGCAAGATCTCACCCCGTGGGGTCAAAATGATCACAAGAACGGTGAGCAAAAATCCCAGAACCACACGGGGGGACCTAGTGAATGACCTGCAGAGAGCTGGGACCAAAGTAACAAAGCCTACCATCAGTAACACACTACGCCGCCAGGGACTCAAATCCTGCAGTGCAGATGTGTCCCCCTGCTTAAGCCAGTACATGTCCAGGCCCGTCTGAAGTTTGCTAGAGTGCATTTGGTTGATCCAGAAGAGGATTGGGAGAATGTCATATGGTCAGATGAAACCAAAATATAACTTTTTGGTAAAAACTCAACTCATCGTGTTTGGAGGACAAAGAATGCTGAGTTGCATCCAAAGAACACCAGACCTACTGTGAAGCATGGGGGTGGAAACATCATGCTTTGGGGCTGTTTTTCTGCAAAGGGACCAGGACGACTGATCCGTGTAAAGGAAAGAATGAATGGGGCCATGTATCGTGAGATTTTGAGTGAAAACCTCCTTCCATCAGCAAGGGCATTGAAGATGAAACGTGGCTGGGTCTTTCAGCATGACAATGATCCCAAACACACCGCCCGGGCAACGAAGGAGTGGCTTCGTAAGAAGCATTTGAAGGTCCTGGAGTGGCCTAGCCAGTCTCCAGATCTCAACCCCATAGAAAATCTTTGGAGGGAGTTGAAAGTCCGTGTTGCCCAGCGACAGCCCCAAAACATCACTGCTCTAGAGGAGATCTGCATGGAGGAATGGGCCAAAATACCAGCAACAGTGTGTGAAAACCTTGTGAAGACTTACAGAAAACGTTTGACCTGTGTCATTGCCAACAAAGGGTATATAACAAAGTATTGAGAAACTTTTGTTATTGACCAAATACTTATTTTCCACCATAATTTGCAAATAAATTCATAAAAAATCCTACAATGTGATTTTCTGGATATTTTTTCCTCATTTTGTCTGTCATGATGTGTACCTATGATGAAAATTACAGGCCTCTCTCATCTTTTTAAGTGGGAGAACTTGCACAATTGGTGGCTGACTAAATACTTTTTTTCCCCACTGTATGTGTTCAGCCCCCTCCTGTACTCCTTGTACAGCCATGACTGCATGGCCACACACGACTCCGTTGGGCCTGATTGCCGACAGTGACAAGACAGCCTACAGGGAGGAGATTCGAGTTCCTCGGCGTGCACAACCTTTAGTTCTGCTACCCGACCCGAGTTCGACGGGCCCCAACATTATACATCGGGTTAGGGCCAGGTAGGGCCTATTTTTCCATCAATAACTAGGGTACAGGCAGGGCTCGGGTATCACTAAATTGATCACTAACATTTTGAAGCTGAGCCATTTGTTCGTGCTCTGCTGCTCACTACAGTCATATCTGACTAAGATCATAAGATGATGTCAGAAGTGCTTCAACCTCGTCAAATATAAGACAGGAGAGATTATTTAATAGAAAATAATAATGTTCCTTCAGTTTTGTCTGAGTTTAGTGTGACGAAAAGTAGCTAACAGCTAACTGCTCTATCATGTGTCTTCATTGAGCAGAGCAGCCCAAGCGGAGCCATTGCTATGGATACTTACAGACTCAGAGCGCCATTAGCAGAGAGCATGCAGAGCCAGCTGAGCACAGGGAGCAAGGGACAGACAGAGAGGAGCAGCAAATGAATTTACTAACAGTTATTTCTGATTTCGGGTTTCGGGCAGGGCCGGCCTTAAATTTGGCAGAAGCAATCGGGCCTGGGTAGGTCTCAGGCTTAAAAATCTTGGGTCGTTGTGTCATGGTCCCCTGGAGGTTTTGTCTAGTTCCCGGTTGGTCCCAGGGACATTCTTGGGATGTTGTGTCATGGTTCCCTGAAGGTCCCCTGAACTTTCTTGGGCCGTTGTGTCATGGTCCCCTGGAGGTTTTTGTCTAGTTCACAGTTTGTCTCGGGGACGTCACCTGATGGTCGCAAAGAAACGTTCTCCCTCCCCAAAAAATGTTTTACCCAGGGCACACGCACTCTAGTTTCATTACACATCACTCCTTGTTACTGTTGCCAAGCCCATGAAGGCCCTGATCCAGTCACAGTTCTTTGTCTTTTGGCAATGCTAGGGACACCCACACACAAAAAGTGCTTTTAACATAGTGTTTTCAACTTACATATTTAACACTTTGACATACGGTACATTATTACATGATTATATTGTGTATGTTTATTCATACAGTCATTATTTAACATGTCCTCACCTGGGATTTTAACTCACAATCTCTTGGTTCATGGCATTCCGATCTTCCTGCTACACCACCATGTACAGTATGTATCAATGACTGATTTCACCTGTAGGCCTATTCCTACACTTTGCACTTCAAAGTAAATCTCAGCTCTGTTAAAAATACACTGAAGAAAAACTATTATATTTATCATAGTGATTCAGGAGTAACATTAAAACAATAATATGCCCCACCAACATTAGACAATTATACTGAAAACCCAAACTCAAATTGCTGAAATAAGTAAATAAAATCAATGAGAGAATATTCTGATTAACTGATAACTAAAATAGCATCGCAGATGGCACTCTTTAGCTAAGTGTAGAGATGTATTATAGGTAATGAATGTGTAGGGGACTTCTGAAATTCTACAGACTTTGTGGCACAGCAGAAAGATCAGCATACCCTAAACCCAGAGATTATAAATTCAAATCCCAGGTGGGGTCATATTAAAAAGTCATTACTAAGTTAATAAATATAACAGCGTACCACTTACCTTAAAACCCCTTATAATGGTTTGGGACACCTGGGACCATCAAGTGACAAAAACCTCAAGAGGGCAATGACACAACGTCCCAAGAACGTTCAGGGGACCTTCAGGGGATCATTACACAACATCCTCAGAGTGTCCTAAAAACGTTCTCGGGGACGTCCCCGGGACAAACTGGGAACTAGACAAAACCTCCAGGGGACCATGACACAACGTCCCAAGAATGTTCAGGGGACCTTAAGGGGACCATGACACAACATCCCAAAAACGTCACCGGGACAAATCGGGAACTATAAAAATGACCGCCAGAGAATGTTTTCTTGGGACCATCACGCAACGTCCTAAAGACTAGTAAAATGAAAGTCATGAGAACGTCCTAAAAAGTTCCTGACATGGTCCTCAGTGACGTCCTAGGAACTTACAGAAAACTAGACAAAGGTCCCCCAGAGAACTTAAGGGACCTAATGGGAACGTCACCCAATGTCCTCAAGACGGCCTCTGTTTGCTGGGGACCCACTTTATATTGGTAAATACAGTCATACTTGACATAGCACATTCATTACCTATACTGTATATCCTATTGTGTACATATAAGGCTATTACTATGCATACTACCTCTTCTATTACTGGTTATTTATTATTTGATTCTTTATTATTGATATTGATTATTGTACTGCAATGTTGAGGGAGCTAGCACACAAGCATTTCGCTGCATCTTTTATACCTACTGTAAACCGTGTACGTGACAAATAATATTTGATTTGATTTTGATTGTGTAACCCTGTCACCCCTGGGCTGGGCCACACAGCAGTAAGCCGATCAGCCTGCGGACCAAAGGTCTGTGGTGTGGCAGATAATCAGATTGAACTGGATGACAATGAATGTGATAAATGTAGATGGTCATAATATGATGAGATCTCCTTCCCTGTATTGATGCGATGGGAGGATTTAGGTCTATAGATGTATACGTGTAACATGACCACGTGACATGCACAACGTTAAGATGTTCAGCTTGGTCCATGTATGACTGGTGCAATTGGATTTCTCTCCACAGCATGTGGCCTGATGCATGAGTTATGAAGGGTGTATAATATCTTGGATATGGGTTGGATATGGCTGATAAAATCTGGAATGTAAGGATATGTGAGCTATGGATGCTATAAGGTCCATTGTGACGTGAATGTCATGATCGTCGTAAGAACCGGACCAAGGCGCAGCGTGATATGCGTACATCTTTTAATGAGTACTTTTCAACAATAACAAAACAACAAAACGATACGTGAAGTCCTAAGGTTAACAAAACACAAACCTCTCCGGAACAAGATCCCACAAATGACAACTGCACAACAGGCTGCCTAAGTATGGTTCCCAATCAGAGACAACAAGACACAGCTGCCTCCGATTGGGAACCACCCCGGCCAACACAGAAACACACGATCTAGAAAAGAACACATAGAAAACAAAACATAGACACTACACATATAAACTAACACCCTGGCTCAACATATAAGAGTCCCCAGAGCCAGGGCGTGACAGTGAAGGTGTTCTGGATGAAAGGGATCTCTCTTAGTGTATGATTGATGTTGATGTTGCTGATTTTGGGGAGAGATCAAATTTCCTCCACTGAACCAACAGGGGCTAATTTCTAAACATTCCAGGCTATCCAATGTTTCCCCAACATACAAATGTGGAGGTAACCAGACCCACATTTCACTTATATGGAGCTACATTCCACTTCCCTGAGAGAGAAGGATGTATAGAGAAAACGACCCAGGCTGATAAAAATGTTTTTCTTCATTCCAGCATCATATGTAATCATTCAGCTCAGGTCTGCTCAACACAACTTGCAACACACATGCACACACACTCAAACAAACTAACGGGCTAGTTTAACTGGCCTGTCTGGTTTTATCTTGTGTTAAGAACGCTCTGGGGATTGGTTTACATAGATTGATGGGGGTGTCATAGGACAATTGGTTGGGAGGAGGAGGTGAGTTTTCCATCCTAATGTGCTGGGTGAGCCCTGGCTCCCTAAGGTCAGGCTGATCTGTAGTAATTAATGACCAGACCCGGTTTCCCGATGGCGATGGAACTTAGGTTTACGGTTGTTTTTAACGATGCATCTTTCCTATAACGGCCGAAGATGTAACATGCGTTTCCCAAAACACCATGCAGAGAGAACGGTCGTTAAGTGCATCGTTGGAGCATGTGTCGATACTAATAGGATTGAATGAAAGGGAGTGCTGCTCTCGGATCAGCTTTTCCCATTCAAATCTTTCCTTAACATTAGAATTATCTCACAATACTGACGAAGGATCAGCTCCAAGATGGGATAATTTTCACCTTTCTTTCAAGGGATTGTCCATTAATAACATGTCTGATGATATTAACTGGTTCAGTTTAAGCCTGCAGACCATATAAACATACAGTACATATTCCTAGAGTGCCTCATGAGACCTGTCTCCATGTGTATGTTTTTTTTCTCTCTCAATATGTGTCCGTCCATCCTTCTGTCATATGTAAGAGATTACAATATGAATCTAAATGGAAATATCTGATGGTGCATGTCTGTCTGTCTATCTCCCTTTCTCCATCTCCCCCTCGCCTTCCAGCTCCCTCTGCTGCTGTTGTGCAAATTGATTCATCTTGTAGCATCTAGTCTGGGGGAGGGTAGAGTGGGGGTTCACGTCAGAGACAGTTTGAAATATGCATGTGTGAGTGTTCATGTGTCAATGTGTGTGTGTGTATGTGTGTGTAAGAGAGAGACATGGAGAGAGAGAGAGAGAGAGAGAGAGAGAGAGAGAGAGAGAGAGAGAGAGAGAGAGAGAGAGAGAGAGAGAGAGAGAGAGAGAGAGAGAGAGAGAGAGAGAGAGAGAGAGAGAGAGAGAGAGAGAGAGAGGGGACTGGAAAGTGTACAAGAGACGGAAAGTGATGTTAGGTGATGCTGAAATGTGCATGTATTCAGTTTGTGCAATGGCATAGTGTGTGTATAAGAACTAAAGGGGGGAGAGAGAGAGAGAGAGTAAAAATTATGAGAAGAAATGAAACACATATTTGTGTGTGTGCTCTGTACATTTTTGCCCGCTCAGGCGAAAACGTAAGCGCTTCATATGGAGTCCCAAAATAGAGAGATGTCCATTAATTAAACATGGACCTGCTGTACATACTCCCTTTCCAACAGCCCTGCAGGAGAGAGAGAGAGGGAGAGGGAGGGAGGAAGGGAGGTAGGGAGGGCAGTCATGATGGGGTTTCACTGCCAGATTCTGGAGAGGTTATTTCATATGGAACTGGGATCATGTAAAGGCCTGGGTCACTAGAAACGAGTCTATATTTCAGTCTGTTTGTAAAGCCTGTGTCCTGTTCATTCTAGAAATATTTTGGTCAAATCCCATCCTACATTACCGTGTCTTCCCTCCCATTGTACCTCTCCATCTATTTCTGTGTCTGCACCTCCCTCTATCTCTTTCACTCCCTCACCTCTCGGCTAAATCACTACCCCGCTCTATCTTTCACTCCCTCACCTCTCGGCTATATCACAATGCCATGACAACAGTGATGGAATGAATTGGCTCTCACGGATCTCATGAATGCAGAACCTGAGGAGTGGCATGTTGGATGTACGTCTGAGGAGGTGGAGAAACAAGATTACCCTCACCCCCAACTCCTCCTTCATCACCCCCACCTCTCTCTGACTCTCCCATGCTGAGAGAGACAAGCAGCCGGGAAACGACCAGTGGCAAGACTGAGTGAGAAAGAGAGACACAGTGACAGAGAGAAAAATAGAAAAGATGTGGATGAGAGTGAGAAAGGAGAGAGAATAAAGATAGAGTTAGGAAAAGTCAGTACTTTAAGGAAAAATATTGGTAGTGGCTTGATTTATATGCCAGCAACAGTGCCTCCTCTGAAATGGCAAAATGCATCCAAACATCTTTCTCTCCACAAAGCTTAACCAAATACTTACCTCATGCTACTCAACAAACACTCACCATACTTTCACCACACACTCACCACACACTGGCTACACACATGGGCCTTGTGGAGCAGCTGAGGAATCATGAGAGGTCAGGGTGGGCAACGCCACGTTGCAACGCCACATCCATTATGGCAGCCACGGCCCCAGCTGCCACCAGCTGATGGACATTAAGCAAAGTGTAGGCGGATTTGGCTGAGCCAGTTATGGGATAACTCAATAACATTACTTTGTTAGGTCGGCACAAGCTGTTTATTTTATAATGCACTGTGGTTTTACCACGGCCTGCTATCTAACTCCCAGGCACGGGCGTACATTTCTAAGCTGATTATCTCCCTTAGTCTATATATATATAGGGGCGGGGCGGGGGGGGGGATAAGGAGTAGTGATTGCGTTGCCATCCGGCTCACAGAAGGCACAGGGTGGCGAGTACCTGTCAAGTAAGACAGCAGCGATGATCCCCATCATATTTTTTATATTCCCTTCTGGAGACCCAGTGACGACTAGGAAAGACTAGTTGGCAACCATGGAAGTATGGTGACAGCGAGGAAAGACTGCTGACATCTGGGCAGGCTTAAGCACAACCTTCGCAAGGAGGTACCCACTATCTCGCTATGGAAATATACATAATAAGATACCCCTTAGGTTGGCGAGACCTGGATAGGATGATCGACCTACAGGACAGACCACTGTTATGACCACCCATGAGGGACAACCGACGACGGAACAGCTAAGTGATTTATCTAGGGTCTGCAGATATGGGAAGATCTGCAAAAACAATAGCGGTCTGAAGATACATCAGGCAAAGATGAAGTGTACACTACCCAATAGTTATGTGCAACGCACATGTCAACCTGGTGAGACGGAGGAGAGGCCGGTGCGGGAGCCAAACCACAGTTCCTAGAATCTCCATTAGCATGACGAAAGAGGTGGCGACCACAACATCACTGATGCACCAGGGGAGACAGAGGACCAACAGAAGAGGAAGACACACAACAGACAAGACAATCTGTACAGAACACCAACACAGGAGAGACCAGGAAGGAGCCTGTGAAATGGCCTGCTGCATCAGCAAAGAAGGAATGGGAGATGTTCAACCGAGACTTGGATCAAGTGATTATTTTTGGGGGGGTCGCCAAAGGGGGGGGTCAAGAACCAGTCATGGGTGGCCATGGGAAATCAGCTAAGCGTATCACAAATACTGTAGCTTTGAAAATTGGCTTTGCATTGTATTGAATAACTGTTTCAACTGTTAATTTGTATCTGCCCTAATTGATTTAACTAAATCAATTTGAAGTTATCCATATTGATCCATATTCAAGTTAGATACATGTTCAGTGGTAACTTCCCCTCCAACAAACCTTTACCCCCCTCAAAGGACTTTTTTGAAAGTTGAAGCTGATTTACTGCATTTCTACACAAATTAAATGGTCCTCACATGGTCCTCAAGCCAGCCCTGTAATGCCACTAAACTGCCAAAATAAATGCACTGTCTTTTCTCTCCAATCTGAGCCAGATTGACAGCGCTCTGACCCAATGAGAATGGGGGGGCACTAAGGGTGGCCAATCATATTTCAGGGGTGGCTGGTCCCACCCCTGCCACCCCTCTGGCAACGCCCCTGCAGGAGAGCTCAAAGCAATGAAGGAAGCGGTGGATGAACACCTTACTGGAGTCCACAACAACCCCAGGTGTGAAGAGGAGCTGGAGGAGATGGCAAAACTCATGAACCCACCATCCCTTTCAAGGTGTCGGAACCGAGCTGGTGGAAGGTGAATGACTTTCTCAAGAAGGCCATGGGAAGATCAGGGCCTAATGGTATTCCGTACAAGGTGCACATGTACTGCGAGAGGCTCAGGAGGAGACTATGGAGGCTGCTGAAAGTGGCATGGAGGGAAAACTTTGCAGAAAGCTGCCTAGTTGCTGAGGGGTGTTTCATTCAAAATAAGAAAACTCCAACAACTTCAAGCAATTCCGAACCATCTCACTCCTCAATGTGGAAGGGAAAATCTTATTTGGAAGCCTGGCAAAAAGGCTGACAACATTCTTGTTGGACAACAGATACATCTAGTTGGGCAACAACTGGTGGAATCAACGTTGTTTCCACGTCATTTCAACACAAAAATTCTATGGACTGTCATCAGCGCAAATTAATGTAGTCTTTTTTTCACCACACTTTAACCTATATCCAATGACATTGTGAATATTTTGGGATTTCATGTTGAATTCACCTTAGTTGACAACTAAACCAAAAGGGCTGAGTTCCAGGAGTGTCTGGCTGCCTTGAACACACAAGCCTCATCTCAAAGATAAAAAAGGAGACCTGGCAGTCCTGTGGCTAGACCTAACCAATACCTATGGAACCATACCCCACAACCTGGTGGAAACCACTCTCAAGACCTACCATGTTCCTGCAAGATTTCAGAAGCTCCTCCAGTGCTACTTTGACAACTTCAAGTCAGAGGCTGGAGGTAGGTATCGTGACTGTGTGCGCTGTCTAAGTCATTCTGTTTTCTGCAGCGATGAACCTCCCCGTGAATTCAGCAGAGAAGCCCAGACAGGGTGCAGTATTGGCAAGCAGTGTCCAGCAGGCTCCAATCAGAGCATTCATGGACGATCTGACAATCACAGCTAAGTCAGTTCCGGAAGGCAGATGGATTTTGGAGGATCTGGAAGAGCTCACCAAAGGGGCCAGAATTAACAAATTCCTCAGGAGATGGCTGGTGGCCCAAAGAAGCTTCTGCTCCATTGGTCTGTACAGTACATGCAGCAAGCTACAGCTGCCAATTACATATGTGGTAGAGGAGTACAAGGCAACAAAAGCACACCAGGCTATGATGCTGCGAGACAGCAAGGATGAGAGGGTTCACCAGGCAGAGATTGATGTCAGAATGGGTCGCAAGTGGTCAGCCAGCAGAGCGCTAAGGGAGGCAGAGGAACAGCTGCAACACGCTGACATTGTTGGGGCGGTAAACCAAGGCAGGCTGGGTCTGGGATGCACAACCAGGTCAAGCTGGAAGAAAGCAGATCCAAAGAAGTGCCGTGGCATGGTGCAGAGGGAAGTCTGAAAACCTGAGGAAGAAAGCAGGCATGTCAGAGCCATAGCCATGAAAAACAGGGCAGCTGGACACGCTGGGAGAGCGTGCAAGAGAGGGCACTCATCTGGAAAGACATCTGGAACATGGAAGGGCAGGGGATTAAGTTTCTGCTTTACAGTGTTTTGCCCACACCAACAAACCTCCGCAGGTGGTGGTTGACAGAGAGCTCCAGCTGCACACTATGTGGATGACCAGCCAAACTGGAGCACGTGCTCTCCTCCTGCCAAGCAGGTCTGAACAATGGAACATTCAGGTGGCAGCATGACCAAATATTGACTCAGCTGGCCGTGGGACTGGAGCAAGCAACGAGAAAGCCAAAACAAGTCACCTGCTGTTTCATCCACTTCCTCAGGTCAGGCGAGAGCGCAGCAAAGGGCATAAGGAGCAAAGGGATCCTTGCCACAGCAGGTGACTGGGAGATGCGGGCAGACCTCAAGAAGCAGCTCAGATTCCCAGAGAAGCAAGCACAAGTCTCAGACCAGATATTGTTGTCTGTTCTAGAGGCACCAAGCACAGTGCCCTGGGAGGAGAGGATAGAGGAGGCACATGAGCGGAAGCTCAAGAAATACCAGTCCCTCATTCTTGAGAGTCAGCAGAATGGTTGGAGAGCCTGGAATCTACCAGTTGAAGTCGGCTGCAGGGGCTTCGCAGGCCAATCACTCTGGAGAGCCCTGTTGCTACTCGGCATTGAAGGAGTTGCATGGAAGAAGCTAGTGGCTGACTTCAGCAAACACAAAGAAGTAGCATCCTGTTGGATCTGGCTGAAGAGGAATGAGCGGTGGCAGAGCCAAGCAAGCAGTAGGGAGGCAGGGCTGAGTTGAGATGTGGATCGAGGGGGTAGTTCCAGGACGCTGGTTCTGCCATGTTCGTACTGTATTTACATTGTGTAAATTCTGTATCTATACACTGAGTGTACAAAACTCTTTCCTTGACATAGACTATCCAGGTGAAAGCTATGATCCCTTATTGATGTCACTTGTTAAATTCAGTCAGTGTAGATGAAGGGGAGGAAACAGGTTAAAGAAGGAGGGTGAATGGGCAAGACAAAATATTTAAGTGCCTTTAAACGGGGTATGGTAGTAGGTGCCAGGCACACCCGGTTTGAGTGTGTCAAGAACTGTAACGCTCCTGGGTTTTTCACGCTCAAAAGTTTCATGTGTGTATCAAGAATGGTCCACCACCCAAAAGACATCCAGCCAATTTGACACAACTGTGGGAAGCATTGGAGTCAACATGGGCCAGCATCCCTGTGGAATGCTTTCGACATGCCCTGACGAATTGAGGCTGTTCTGAGGGCAAAAGGGGAATATTAGGAAGGTGTTCCTAATGTTTTATACACTCAGTGTATATCGTCAGTATATTCTATTTGTTTATTGTGTGTCTGTATATTCTGTTTATTGTGGCAGTACCATTTCACAGAGTCAAATTCCTGTACATGCAAATGTATTTGGCGAGTAATGGTGATTCTGATTCTGAGTGCATTGAAGGAGGAAGAAGGAGTAGCGATCGCGTTGCCGTCTGGCTCACAGAAGGCACAGGGTGGCGAATACCTGTCAGGTGAGCTGGCAGCGATGACCACCATCGTATTTTAGATATGGGCCATTACAATATGCCTGAGCCTATCAGTCAAAGCCATGCCACACCTCTCAGTCTACCTCTATTTAAAACTATGATTGTCTTCATTCATTTCTCTGTGCATATCATTAAACTATTCTCAACTTGATCTTAGATTAGACCAATAGATTGCTCTAGTAATTCTATTGCTGGCCTGGATCGCACAGGATACAAATGCCTTGCCTATTTTAACATGAATGGATGTATTGCTCTAGGGAAGCAGGTTAAGTGCCAATCAGAGAAGAATGAACACCACACAGTGTCCCCATCTCCCAACAAGTGCTGCTGGACAAGTGTTTCTTAGTAAATACGCAGACCACACCCTATCAAATAAGTTGTTGATCTAAATGTGTATGTTTGAAATAGGACAAATGTAGTTATTTTTGTGGAGCTGTTTTTTTTGTGACCTGTCTAGGCCTAAAGCCCCTATTGGTGTACAGTAGCTCTGATAGTGTGAGTGCGTGCGTATGTGTGTGCCTGGCGCAAGGCCCTTTTGACAGTAATTGGTAGGGATGGAAGCGGCAGCTGTGGGAGAACTCAGGGGCAGAAAGGTGATAGCCTAACCCCCCCACCCGCTGTTCTCTTCACTGTGAGCCTGTGGGGTTAGGACCCGCATTTGACCCTCCCTCCACCCCACCTCTACTCCACAGTTTCAACCCAAGATGTAATATTTCCAACCTGGTCCCCTGAACTCTCACATCACCAGCAGTCTGACCTGGAGTCAGTTGTTAGGGAGATGTTATCCATTTATAGCTTGACATTTTAGAACAGTGTTCTTCAATCCTGGTTCTGAAATAATTTTCTAGCCCAGTACCTGAACAAAAATATAAACACAACATGCAACAATTTCTAAGACTTTACTTACAGTTCATATAAGGAAATCAGTCAATAGAAATGAATGTATTAGGCACAAATCTATAGATTTCACATGACTGGGAATACAGACATGCATCTGTTGGTCACAGATACTTTTTTTTAAAGGTAGGGGCATGGATCAGAAAACCAGTCAGTATCTGGTGTGACCACCATTTGCCTCATGCAGCGCGACACATAAAGTTGATCAGGCTGTTGATTGTGGCCTGTGGAATGTTGTCCCACTCCTCTTCAATGGCTGTGCGAAGTTGCTGGATATTGGCGACCCATGGCATCCCAAACATGCTCAATGGGTGACATGTCTGGTGAGTATGCAGGCCATTTTTCAGCTTCCAGGAATTGTGTACAGATCCTTGCGACATTGGGCCGTGCATTATCATGCAGAAACATGAGGTGATGGCGACGGATGAATGGAACGATAATGGGCCTCAAGATCTCGTCACGGTAACTCTGTGAATTCAAATTGCCATTGATAAAATGCAATTGTGTTCGTTGTCCGTAGCTTATGCCTGCCCATACCATAACCCCACTGCCGCCATGGGGCACTCAGTTCACAACGTTGACATCAGCAAACCACTTGCCCATACGACGCCATACACGTGGTCTGCGGTTATGAGGTCGGTTGGACGACATTGGAGGCGGCTTATGGTAGAGAAATTAACATTAAATTATCTGGAAACACCTCATTTGGACATTCCTGCAGTCAGCATGCCAACTGCATGCTCCCTCAATACTGCACATTTTAGAGTGGCCTTTTATTGTCCCCAGTACAAGGTGCATGTGTGCAATGATCATGCTGTTTAATCAGCTTCTTGATTTGCCACACCTGTCAGGTGGATGGATTATCTTGGCAAAAGAGAAATACTCACTAACAGGGATGTAAACAAATTTGAGCACAGAATTCGAGAGAAATAAGCTTTTTGTGCGTATGGAAGATGTCTGGGATCTTTTATTTCAGCTCATGAAACATGGGACCAACACTTTACATGTGTAGTATCAAGGTGTTGATGATTTGTTTAGCTGAATCAGGTATGTCATTGCTGGGCTGGAACAAAAATGTGCACACCTTGGGGTTGGGAGCCATGGACTAGGATTGTAGTTCACAGTTTTAGAGTGTTGTTCTTCACCTTCACATGCTGATTCAACATATGAACATGGAAGATAGACCTAAGGTATCTGCCGCATATCTGTCTACTGCAGGGGTTGGCAACAAAAAACTAGTAAAAAAAAGACTGTAAAATCACCAGGAATTCAGCTAAAAATATGTTTAATTTAGGAAGTCTGTTCCCAAGCATTCCCACTAATAGAAAAAGAGACGTACAGTACCAGTCAAAAGTTTGGACACACCTACTCATTCAAGGAGTTTTCTTTATTTTTTACAATTGTCTACATTGTAGAATAAGAGTGAAGAAATCAAAACTATGAAATAACACATATGGAATCATGTAATAACCAAATAAGTCTTAAAGAAATCAAAATATATTTTAGATTTTAGATTCTTCAACATAGCCACCCTTTGCCTTGATGACAGCTTTGCACACTCTTGGCATTCTCTCAACCAGCTTCATGAGGAATGCTTTTCCAACAGTCTTGAAGGAGTTCCACATATGCTGAGCACTTGTTGGCTGCTTTTCCTTCACTCTGCCGTCCAACTCATCCCAAACCATCTAAGTTCGGTTGAGGTCGGGTAATTGTGGAGGCCAGGTCATCTGATGCAGCACTCCATCACTCTCCTTCTTGGTCAAATAGCCCTTACACAGCCTGGAGGTGTGTTGGGTCATTGTCCTGTTGAAAAACAAATGATAGTCCCACTAAGTGCAAACCAGATGTATGGCGTATCGCTGCAGAATGCTGTGGTAGCCATGCTGGTTAAGTGTGCCTTGAATTCTAAATAAATCCCTGACAGTGTCACTAGCAAAGCACCCCCACACCACCACACCTCCTCCTCCATTGGTTGGAACCAAAAATCTCACATTTGGACACATCAGACCAAAGGACAGATTTCCACCGGTCTAATGTCCATTGCTCGTGTTTCTTGGCCCAAGCAAGTCTCTTCTTCTGATTGGTGTCCTTTAGTAGTGGTTTCTTTGCAGCAATTTGACCATGAAGGCATGATTCACGCAGTCTCCTCTGAACAGTTGATGTTGAGATGTGTCTGTGACTTGAACTCTGTGAAGCACTTATTTGGGCTGCAATTTCTGAGGCTGGTAACTCTAATGAACTTATCTTCTGCAGCAGAGGTAACTCTGGGTCTTCCATTCCTGTGCCGGTCCTCAAGAGAGCCAGTTTCATCATAGCACTTGATGGTGTTTGCGACTACACTTGAAGAAACTTTCAAAGTTCTTGACATTTTCCGTATTGACTGACCTTCATGTCTTAAAGTAATGATGGACTGTTGTTTCTCTTTGCTTATTTGAGCTGTTCTTACCATAATATGGACTTGGTCTTTCACCAAATAGGGCTATCTTCTGTATACCACCCCTACCTTGTCACAACACAACTGATTGGCTCAAACACATTAAGAAGGAAATAAATTCCACAAATTAACTTTTAACAAGACACACCTGTTTATTGAAATGCATTCCAGGTGACTACTTCATGAAGCTGGTTGAGAAAATGCCAAGAGTGTGCAAAGCTGTCATCAAGGCAAAGGGTGGCTACTTTGAAGAATCTCAAATATAAAATATATTTTGATTTGTTTAACATTTTTGGGTTACTACATTATTCCATATATGTTATTTCATAGTTTTGAAGTCTTCACTATTATTCTACAATGTAGAAAATAGTAAAAATAAAGAAAAACCCTGGAATGAGTAGGTGCGTCCAGACTTTTGTCTGGTACTGTATGTGATCGCGTCTCAATGTAATCAAGGTATGAAAGGATTGTTATTTTCAAATAAAATCTATTTTTGGGCTTAGTTGTGGTCAATTTGCAGTGTATAAATGATTATAATTAAGTTCCGGCCAACCAAAAATCCACTCGGACAAAAATCGTCCCACGGCTGAATCTAGTTGCCTACCCCTGGTCTACTGCCTTTTCTTTGATTCATTCACAACACCCTGCCGAGGACCACAAACCTATAAATACCTTTAAAAGCCTCCAGTATCCCTCTTTCCTTCATCCTGTCATTCATATCCTTCCCTCTGCTTGATTCTTCTTTCGTCTCTCTTCCTTCCTTTTAAGTTGTTTTTAAGATAAGGAAGGAGTCTTGGAGCTAACACAAAATACAATAAACAGACAGAGCCAAGAGAAGTCAAATTGTCTCATTTTACATAAACAACACAAATGCATGCATGTACAGTATGAGTTCAGACAATGACACCATCAATTCATGTACTAACATACAGTAGATACTGTAGATGCATAAAGAAACAAAGGAAGCAAACACGTGAGCACATGTGCAAATGCCATCCTGGGTTTTCCCACGGGGGGCCAGTATAAAAAAAATATGTATTCACTAACTGTGAAGTCGCTCTGGATAAGAGCGTCTGCTAAATGACTAAAATGTAAAATGTAAAAATGTTATAGTAACTGATGGTCAGTATAAAAGCAGTGTGACAATGTTTCACAATGAAAACCCCAGTAGGGATGAGTGACTGTGTGCACTACGCATGGGTTCTGTGTGTGAGTGTCTGATGTGTGTGTGTGTGTGCGTGTGCGTGTGTATGTGTGTGTGTGTGTGTGTGTGTGCAGCTGCGGCTCAGTGTGTCAGTGCCCCAGGCCCCACACAGGCCTCGGGGCCACTCTGTCTGTTCAGTAGGGGATGGGCCTGGTTCTGCTTTGGCCGTTACTGCTATTTGGGTCAGTGGTTGAGTGGCAAAGCGGGTCCTGGTGACCTCATTGCTCCTGCATTATCATTATTTCCCCAGTCACTCACTCCACATGGATTCAGGGAGAATCTGGAACCAGGAAACAGCCGAGCCCCCTGTGCACACACATACACACGTTCGTTTTACTATCCTTGTGGGGACCAAACAATTGCTTCCCATTCAAAATCCTATTTTCCCTAACCCCTAAACCTAACCCTAACCTTAACCCCAAACTCCTAACCCTAAACCTAATCCTAACTCCTAACCCTAATTCTAATCCTACCCTGATTGTAACCCTAACCCCTAAGACTAAGATAGCCTTTTTCCTTATGGGGACTGGCGAAATGTCCCCACCCTTCCAAATGTTCCTTGTTTTCCTATCCTTGTGAGGACTTCTGGTCCCAACAAGGATAGTAAAACCAAAAACACACACACACACACACACACACACACACACACACACACACACAGTGGAGAGGAAGCTTGGTTATGACAGCACTGCACAGAGGTCAGCGGTTACAATTACAAATGGCTTGCTCTCACGTTCGACCATCCAACAGCTTCACTAATCGCACACACATATGCCCCAGCCCAGACACTCTCAATCTCTCCTTTTTACAAAACGTTCAGTGGTAATGGCTTTATGGGGTTTGGCCTCCTGACTCTCTCCTTTTCACTAGTGGATCTTAAGCTCTCTCTAGCCATAAACTGCAGACGGAAGACCTAACCCATTAACAGCACGTCCTTTTAGACGCCTAGTGTAATCGGTAACCCCCCAAGCCACCCCCCTCTGCCCCACCCCTCTCTCTCTAGTAATCTCCCCTGCCAATGGCCCCTCTGAACCCCTGAACCCCTGCCAATGGCCGGAATCTGATCTCTATTATTACATTAACATGCTCCACATGTTCCGTGGGAGATATTTGACACCTCTGGCACTAGAACTGCCCAGGAGACCAAGGAGACTTACATTGAAGAAGGGAACATTACAGCTTGGAGAGAAAGAGAGTGAAAATGTGAAGGGATGTACAGTATGTTCTGTGAAAACAGAGAGGGAAATTAACTTATGAGACTTACAGGACATACAGTAGAGTAAAGGCATTAAATCAGACTGGAGGGAGAGGACAGAGGTCAAATTTCAGTTAACAGTGAGAGAAATATGAATGTGTGTATGGAGTATGAGCAAGACAGGAATGAAGAATAAGAGTGTGTAATAAGCTCTCGGAGAAAATGAAAAATGGCATAGTGTAAACACAGACGGAGGAGGAGTGTGTGAGTGTATAGGAGTGGCTGGGCCTGGGTGGATGCAGGGTAAGCTATGACCAGAGAAAGTGCTCCATACGTGGGACTCCAGATGAACCATCTGTTTGGCCTTGTCTTTATGGCCTGGCCACTGGCTGGCCACAGGAAGCAGCAAAGCCCCCTGGGTCTTCAGACGGTAACGTGATCCTTTTAATAAATCCTGTCAGAACCCCATCCCCACTTAACCGAAACCCAACACCACACTGTCCCTCTCTGCAGTCACGCTTCAAAGACTACACACAGAGCACAGGAGCTGGGCCTCAGTAGTACCATGCTACACACGGACCTCAGCATCACTCACACAGACCTCAGCCTCGTAAACGGACACTACATTTTGGAGAACATGGAGTTATTAGGTTCATAAATATGGTGGTCATAGCAGGTCATAGCAGGTTATGACTGCCGGTTGTGTTGTCAAACTATGATGTCATCTATATGTGATAGGTAACTTACCGAAGCTAGTCGGCCCTAAAAAGTCTACACTGATTTGAAGACCAACAATGAACGCTGATGAAAAATATAATGCGAAAAGCTGTCATGCCTTGAAAATAAAGAGTGTGATAAACAGAAGTCAATCGTTTTTTCTTTCCAGCATTGGGAACCATTGGGAGATTTTTATGCCAACCACACATACTATACTCTAGACATGTGAGTTTGCAGCACATGAGGGAGAACACGTGTGTGTGTGTGTGTGTGTGTGTGTGTGTGTGTGTGTGTGTGTGTGTGTGTGTGTGTGTGTGTGTGTGTGTGTGTGTGTGTGTGTGTGTGTGTGTGTGTGTGTGTGTGTGTGTGTGAGGGTTGGACACACATTTGCAGCACATTTTCTTCCCTCACAGGACATACCTTCTTCATGCACTTCCTGTGTGTGCTCAACGCCAAGCATGAAGGGATGATTGTACAGCAGCAGTGATTGTCACAGTGCTTCAGACTGTACAGCAGCCTTCTCTGGCTTGTCTGACTAAAAGTGTTTCCTATTTTTTATTTTTTTACATAGAGTATTTATTGGATGCCGTATAGTTAAAAAACAATGATGTGTTATATAGTGCTGTCCTTACTTACAAGTTTTGTTAAGTTTTATCTCAAGGGGATGGATATGAAGAAATTGAGAGAAATAGTCATCATTATATGTTGTTCCCTCTCTCTGCTATCCTCTTATCCAGGCCTTTAACCCCAAACTGGGAACTAGGTCTGCGTATCCTTAGAGGGAGGCTTTTAATATTTGAAGATGTAGTATGCCTTTGCTTGTGTGTGTTACTGTGTTGATACAGGGGGTGCTTGTATAATCGGAGAGAGGGGTGGAGAGACAGACAGAGGGAGAGGGGGAAAAAGAGGGAGGGAGGGAGGGAGAGAGAGATTCTGTCCAATCTAAGCCATCCTGTCCAAACGTGAGTTTCCTCAGAGACATTCCATCTCCTGGGTATTAGGCTGCATGATAATATTCAGGACCATTAAAGACCATTAGTTGACCGACAACACACTAAACAATGACAAACTAAGCTCTCCTGATATTTTGGTAGAACTAGTTTCCTATTTTAGCCAAGGGTGGAATGTATTATTTTAGCCAAGGCTGCATTAGGTTGACACAGTGTTGACCAGTGTGACCGGCATAGACTCTCAGAGTTGCATACTTGAACATTCTATCTAAATCCCAACATTCCTTCAAGCTCGTCAAGGAGACGAAGGGATAGGAACACTTTTATCTGCTGTTTGTAAGAATGGACAGCCAAATGAATCAGACCTATGACAGCTATGGTTTAGGTACTGTTGACATGCACCCGAGCACACACACACTAGTAGTGATGACTTACATTCTACCTAATCTGGAGTGCCAATTTTGGGAGCGAACATGTACGTACCTGACCAGTGAGCACATTCTTCTTCATGTTTGTGTCGCAATTCAAATAAGTGTCATCTGTGTAACTTCCTCACTCACAGAGAATTCTAATCTGTAATCATATCACACTTAGTAGAGGTTTTCTTTCACAATGAGAACATAGGATGCCTGTCCTCTCTATGTAGTAATTACACAGTAGTGGCTCTGCATTTAACACTGATTAAGTGTTAAAAATGTGCTCTGTTTACCCAGTATGTACATGTTGACTACAACTGGAAAAGGGCCTTCAATGTCCAATCACTAGTATGCATAGAGCATGTTGCTATGGTACTGACACATCTGACTGGCAGCACAAAGTTGTCATAGTATACCTATTCACCTGATGAATCCTTGGAATTTACCTGATGAATCATTGGAATCAGTAAACAGTGTGTACAATGACACTACGATGAATCCTTTGTTAGTTCTGAATAAGGACATAAACTCTGGTTAATCTCTGAGTCACTCTGACTGTTTACACTATTGCAATCTCTATGTTGTTATAACTACTGTAGAACCCACATTCAGGCATGCCCAGGAGCTAATTCCACTCATTCTTTACATGTTTTTCACGTCTTCACCCATACTTCATCACTCCCCGAGGACTCACTCCCCTGCCCCTGCCCCCCACCCACCCCCCACCCCCCCTGGAATTTACAACAGTGTGTCTAGCTTTCTCAGCCTTGGGAAGAGGATATTGGGTAATAGTGCTGATGTTGAGTCACTGGCTAATGAGTCCCTAGACCAAACACCAATTCAACTCACTTCATTAACAATGACATAGTAAATTAACTGTCCAGCTAAGTCTAGAACATGGAGCGACAGATATAAGTGAGCAGAGCTTAATAGTGGATATACAGCTTCCCATCCTGACTCCTGAGAGGAAAAAGGAAATCCTTTCATGGAGAATAAACCCAGCTATATGCGTAAGTCAATGGTCCTACACCTGGACTTCAGATTCATCAGCTCAGCACTTCCCTCCATCAACAGGCCCTAAGGGTTCCATCTCAATGCCCTGAAAGGAGGCCAAGTCTAGTTCTAACCATAGGGCCCTGAGCACAGAGATCCTATAATTGAGATTCTATATGTAATTCTATTGCCCTGAGTTTCTCTTAAGCGCTTTACCTGACCAAGGAACACTATGGGAGTTTTTCTTGGCCTGGTCACATGATCAGGAAAAACTCAGGGCCCAACATATAGCACTTTCATTCCCTTTCACTCTTGTTATCCTCGTCTACCACGTTTGAGTATGTTGTCTCGCCACCTTTTCAGCACTGTCTCTGTATCACCCCACTGGACTCGACACCTTGTATATAGCAGCCCTTTCTGCAGTGTGTTAATGGTGCTGTGACACGCAATCCTCTTGGGTCTGACTGGTCCTGATCATGGTGGGTCTGGTGGCCAGACCCTGGCCTGTTAACCCATCCCCAGGAGAGTTCTGAGGAGCTATCTCACACCGGCCCCATGCGGCCCCATCCCAGCTGCCCCCAGAAGCTGGCCTGCAATAATTAGGAGCTTATGAATAAGATAGAGGAGGAGGGAAGAGCTGAAGGGGTGGGGGTCAAGGTTGGGCTAGGGTGGGCAGGTACCCTGGGTATTGGACCAGTGAGTGGGAGCCAACCACTCATAGGAATGTTCCAGAGGGAGTACAATGGGGGAGCTCCAGGGTGGGGTGGGTATAGGCTGATGGAGTGGGCATCCACAGCTCTGGATTTGGGAAGCACTGATTGAGATCTACATGAAGTCATGCTTATAGAGAACAGTTGATTGGTTTTGTTAGATTATTGTGACAAATTCACCACACAAACATATCTGCGCGTGTGAGTTACATCTGTGGAAGTATGTGAATGACTAGACAGCCTGAATTTACAGCCATTCAGGGGCCTCATGAACCCATTATTTAAAGGTAGATGATGATGGTAGGGGGGTGGTCCAAGTTGGAGAATGTTGCATTTTTTAAACACCTGGAACAGCTTTTGCCTGCAATCTAGAGCCATAATCATTATGCCTAATTCTATGTAAATAAAAATATGTATATTTTTCTGCATAAGTTATCTAAGCATAACTCTTTACCTGTTCAATTGTCATTTCAATGAGGGTACCATTCTGACTGTTGTAAATCACAGTGGCATATCACTAACATACCTAGGATATTACATTCGAATTACAACACAGTACATGGGATCATAACACATATCATCAATACAGGAACATATCATGGCATCATAATTAATACAAAAATATCATGATATTATCATAAGGTGCCAGATAACATTTAAACCAAGTATTTTTCTGCATATATAAACATAGGCCTACCTCTTGAGCTGCCTGTATCCTCCTGACTGGTGGTTCTTTTTTTAAAGAAACAAAATATGCTTCTCTGCATCACTGCATGCCAGCTAAGATAGTTTGACAAGCTACTCTAACTGAATTGAGAGCCTGAAATGGCTTGGTAGCTAGTTCTGAGGTTGGGAGATTAGGAACCTATCTCAACCAGCTCACACAGTCTCACATCAGAATTAGACGTCCATCCATGTTTCTCAAACGTCAAATTTTGGAATTGTTCCAAAGGTCAAATTTCGACGTGTTTGGTTACTTCTCTGTATCGTTTTAGTTTAGGTATTTACTCAGAATTCTTAAAGTTAGGCATTAACTCCGAATGGTTAAGGTACCGGTTAAGGTGTGGGATAGGTTTAAAACAAAAATATAAAAAACAACTTTCTAGCACTGAATTTGCACATGCAACCTTTGGAACCAGAGGCAGATGCTTACGCCAACAATACAATTGCTAGATGGCTAGTATTACAGAGAAACAACAAAACATTTTAGCTGTATTTATTTATCAAGAAGGAATCAATAGGCTACATAGCTTGATCAAATTCATTTACAAACATACCTCCTGCTAGTCCTGCCCATCACTGGCAGCTCAAATCAAACACTGTGTGTGTCACTCTACACTTTCTCTCCTTCTCCACTGATGATATTGTGCATGCACTAGAGTATCGAGCATCTAAAATAGCATATCTTTGCTCCGTGGCCTGCACCTTGGAAGGAACCACTTACTAGCGAGAATGGGGGGGGGGTTACTCTTTGCCTGGTCCAGTCAGTGTACCCCCTCCGCAAAATACCGCTGACAGATCTTTTTCAAAATAATTAAGATAAAATGTGGGCTTAAAAATGAAGTTGAGTAATTAATTTAACATCTGAAAAAAAAAAGGCCAAATCTGAGTGGGCACATGCCCTAAGTCACCTAAGCCATCTAACCACACACACACACTGAATTGATGAAATGTCAACATGTGTTTTATCTAATGCTTAACAACATTCTCCAGAAGGAGTCAGTAGTCATGAGGTTCCCTGAGGGAAGAACTCTGGAGGTGAGGGTCAGGGGTCAGCATCATGGTTAGATTAAGGCTAGCCAACAGTGATGTCTGGTCACGGGGTGGTTGGTACAAAACAACACAATCCACTCAATGTAACTACCTGCAAAACAAGACAATAACAGCCAACCTAATTATGCTTAAGGAGAGTATTGTGAAAGGGAACACAATACCAAAACACATGATTTCATTACACTCAGACACATTGAGCTGTTCCTCAGATTGAGTTGTTGGGCCGTCTCCATCTCTCTCTCTCTCTCTCTCTCTCTTTCTCTGTGCATTCTTGGCATGCCTGTAGAGGCTGATGACATGTGCTGATAAGAATGTGTGCTGAGAGAGTTAAAGGACTCCCGTGTGTCTCTCGCTTTCTGCACCTCCGGGCCTTTTTCACGCCATGAGGCATGTGAAAAATCAAATGGGGCATCAGGATTTTGGGAAATGGGGAATTTCATGGCTTAATCCTTAAGAGTCGATTGATGCACCTGTGCGTCGATTATCTAATTAACATAATAAATCAATTCCCATAAAAATCTAGATATCTGCTTTTTTTATGGTCTGCGTCCCAGGAGACATCTCGAAAATCGGTCTTCTCACGAAAACGTCTGTAGTGTCCGAACAGTTTGGCCACACAAGCCCCATGGTACTCATCTGAAGTCGGTACCGTCGATGTGCCAACTTCTGTCTGTAGCGTCCAAACCGTTTGGGCTGTTTTTACAGGCCCTGCTGCCCCAGCTGTGAGAAGACAGGGAGTTATACATCATCTGACAGGAAGCTCCAACGACGCACACGCCTGTGCTAGCTGCCGAGTTAGTGCAGTGTCCTTAGCTAGCTAGCTATGTTGTGCTAGCGAGCAAATATGCTAACATTAGCTAGCTAGCTAAACATTTGGCTATGGGCTGGCACTGGCAGTATGGGATTATGGAGAGTGAATTAAATTGTTTCTTCATCATCTTGCTAGGTAGTTATCTAGCTGTGGTCATCTGGCTAGTATCAACAAGGGCTTTCTACAAAATAGCAACATTAGTGCTAATATCAACTAGCTAACATTGGAATCTAGACCATAAACTAAGCAACACACACGGAAATGAATTGCCAAACAACGCTACTGCCTCCTTCTGGTTTGGAGTATTTTAACAAGGCTGAGTGGCTGACGACTTCAAGGTCTCATTGAAGACACGGAAGTTAAACCCCTACAACTTATCCAGAACGCTGCAGCCCATCTGGTGTTCAATCTTCCCAAGTTCTCTCATGTCAGCCCGCTCCTCCGCACACTCCACTGGCTTCCAGTTGAGTCTTGCATCTACTACAAGACCATGGTGCTTGCCTACGGAGCTGTGAGGGGAACGGCACCTCCTTACCTTCAGGCTCTGTTCAGACCCTACACCCAAACGAGGGCACTACATTCATCCACCTCTGGCCTGCTAGCCCCCCTACCTCTACGGAAGCACAGTTCCTGCTCAGCCCAGTCAAAGCTATTCGCTGCTCTGGCACCCCAATGGTGGAACAAGCTCCCCCATGACGCCAGGACAGCGGAGTCACTGACCACCTTCCGGAGACACTTGAAACCCTGCCTTTTTAAGGAATACCTGGAATAGTATAAAAGTAATCCTTCTACCCCCCCCCCCCCATAAAAAAAAGTGGTTGTCCCACTGGCTATCATAAGTTGAATGCACCAATTTGTAAGTCACTCTGGATAAGAGCGTCTGCTAAATGACGTAAATGTAAATGTACTGCAGGCATTGTTAGCAGAAAACAGGATCCTCCATTATAGTGAATGGAGAAATGGCAACCTGTGGTCTATCTTCGTGTAAATAAATAAAAAATTTGAAGACAATCATGGTACCAATAATTGCTTATAACACACTGTGTACAAAACATTAAGAACACCTTCCTAATATTGAGTTGCACCGCTCCCTTTTACCCACAGAACAGCCTCAATTCGTCAGGGCATGGACTCTACAAGGTGTCGAAAGCATTCCACAGGGATGCTGGCCCATGTTGACTACAATGAATATCACAGTTGTGTCAAGTTAGCTGGATGTCCCTTGGGTGGTGGACCATTCTCGATACACACAGGAAACTGCTCAGCATGAAAAACCAAGCAGCGTTGCAGTTCTTGACACAAACCGGTGTGCCTGGCACCTACAGTACTACCATACCCTGTTCAAAGGCACTTTAATCTTTTGTCTTTCCCATTCTCCCTCTGAATGGCACACATACACAATCCATGTCTCAATTGTCTCAAGGCTTAAAAATCCTTCTTTAACCTATCTCCTCCCCTTCATCTACACTGATTGAAGTGGATTTAACAAGTGACATCAATAAGGGATCATAGCTTTCACCTGGATTCACCTGGTCAGTCTGTCATGGAAAGAGCAGTTGTTCTTAATGTTTTGTATACTCAGTGTATGTCCTTGAACCAATTATTTTAAAATCACACACAGAAGAAGTTATAAGGATAATTGAGTTGCCAATGGTAGTCTGCAGTACACCGGTCGGCCTTCAACTTAAGTTACTCAATGAGAGGGGGCAGCACTGAGCTAGCCTGCAACGTCACTTCCAGGAGTAGCTCAAACTGCGCATGTTATGTTTCCATGAGATGCCATCTTAACCGACTGCATTTGGCTTCAATACACTGTTGAGTCTTCACATTAGAATGAATGGTGTCACGTGATCGATGACTTTGTCCATTCATATATACCGTAATGGAGGCTCCACATAGGAGGAAGGGGAGGACCATCCTACTCAGTGAAAATTGTGAAACATTAAAAAAAGTAATGCTTTTTAGATAAAACTATACTAAATATATTCATCTCACCAAATAACTTATTAAAACAAACTGTTTTGCAATGAAGGTCTACAGTAGCCTCAAGAGCACCTTCTGGGGTAGCCGGAACACAGCTATTGTCCATCCTCCTCTGGGTACATTGACATCAATACAAAACCTGGGAGGCTCATGGTTATCACCCCCTTCCATAGACTTCTACAGTAATCATGACGACTTCCGGAGGATGTCCTCCAACCTATCAGAGCTCTTGCAGCATGAACTGACATGTTGTCCACCCAGTCAAAGGATCTGAGAATTAATCTAGTACTGAAAGCATAAGCTACAGCTAGCTAGCACTGCAGTGCATAACATGTGGTGAGTAGATGACTCAAAAAGTGAGAAATACAATAGTTTAACAGTTTTGAACAAATTAATGTCTTCAACAATTAAGGAGAAGCAGCAGAGAAAGAGAGAGAGAGAGAGCCTACTCAAACACCCGGCTCAAACAGAGAGGAATGCTATTTATGTTAGCTAGCTGGCTAAGGCTATCCAACACTGGAACTCTTCCAAGTCAAGGTGAGCTTTCGGTTTTATTAATTTATTGCCTCTGGGGCCCGTCGGTGTAACTGCTAAACTGCTTGCTGTACACTGTACTACGTGATTGTAGCGGGATTCCTAACTCGTTAGTTCTAGTAGCTATGTTGACTATGACGTTAGCTAACATGGTGGCAACGATTTAGGCTGTGTGTTTAGCGGTTATGGTATGAAGGTTTGGCTTGGAAATATTTTTTTGCCTGGTCATAGACAGCTGTTGTGTTGTGCACTGAAGTCCACAAGCGAAAGGAAAAGGTGAGAAGAGGAGCGTGTGTGGATGCAAGAAGGTATGATGCTGTTTGTATGTGGTTGCTATGAACGTGAACTGTGTGTGCGGGTGATCAGGGGTGTATTCATTCTGCCGATTCTGTTAAAAAACGTTTCTTAAACGGAAGCAAACAGAACGAAATGGGGATAAATCTACCTGAATTTGTCCAATAGAAACTCTTGTTTGCAACTGTTTGGACTAATGGTTACACCCTAGATCAGCTAGATGTAGGCAAGAGTATGCAAGGCGGTATTGAATGTGTCACTATCTGTCACCCTGATTACTCCAATTTGTCTTTCGACCTGTGGACCTACGTTATAAACGTTAATTTGCAGGCTAGGTTGTAGCATCCTCATGATGGGTACAGGGAAAATTAAGGTATCATGTAGTAGCCTAAACCTATCGATGTTACATTGAGCTGGGTGAATGGAATATGAATGACAGTCATCCAATATGCTATTATAGAAATAAGGCCATGCTCATAAAAAAATCGTCCTCCCTAATCTTAAACAGCACCAACAGCCACTGACATAATTACATTATGAAGGGCATCTCTGAACAGTTGAAACTGGATTTCAAAGAGCTGATTGATTCTCTGCTAGACACTAATAAAATAACCATCATATCTGGCCCTGTGCCCTCTCTGAATAGTGGCATTGAATGCTTTAGCAGGATTATTTATTTTCACAACTGGCTACGTGATTATTCCAGCTCAATGGGTGAAAACCTTTGTTGAACATTTCTATACCTTTTGGAAACAAAACACGTTTTATAAGGTGGATGGGATCCACCACAATAATTTGGGTTCCTGTATCCTTTCACAGCATTATAAGGCTGCATTGAGACAATGACTTAAAAATGACCCAAGCCCAGCTCACTTAATCCCTACCATTGTGTCAGTGAGTTGTCATAATGCTTCAGCAAACATTATCCCAGGGGCGTTGGCAGACACAATGTAAGTAACCTAATTTATGTCCCTCTAACTGCCATGAATGCCTCTGCTGATCCTACAGCTATTGTATGCAGTAATCATGTACCTATGAACCAGAGTTATACTGTTAGCACTGAGGCGGTGTGCCCTAGTAGGAAATCCACTGTGTGCAGCTCACCCTGCACTATCGGCTCAAACATAAATAACATGAGCATGTCTACTTCTGCTAAGCTAAAGCAATGAAATCTAAAAATAGCCCATATTAACATATGTAGCCTAAGAAACAAGGTTCATGAAATTAATAACTTGCTAGTAACAGATGACATTCATATTCTGACTTTCTCTGAAACTCACTTAGATAATACCTTTGAGGATACAGTGGTAGCAATAACATCTACAGAAAATACAGAAATGCCAATGGTGGAGGTGTTGCTGTTTATATTCAGAACCACATTCCTGTAAATCTTAGAGAGGATCTTATGTTAAATACTGTTGAAGTAATATGGCTACAGGTTCATCTGCCTCACCTAAAGCCCATTCTTGTGGGAAGCTGCTATAGTCCACCAAGTGCTAAGAGTATGTATCTGGATAATATGTGTGAAATGCTTGATAATGTATGGGATATCAACAGAGAGGTATATTTTCTGGGTGATTTAAATATTGACTGGCTTTCATCAAGCTGCCCACTCAAGAAAAAGCTTCAAACTGTAACCAGTGCCTGCAACCTGGTTCATGTTATCATTCAACCTACCAGGGTAGTTGCAAACAGCACAGCATGTATTGATCACATCTTTACTAATGCTGAAGAAATTTGCTTTAAAGCAGTATCCAAATCCATTGGATGTAGCGATCACAATATAAATTAGTAGCCATATCTATGAAAACCAAAGTTCCAAAGGCTGGGCCTAATATAGTGTATAAGAGATCATACAATACGTTTTGTAGTGATTCCTATGTCGATGATGTAAAGCATATTTGCTGGTCTGTGGTGTGTAATGAGGAGCAACCAGACGCTTGACACATTTATGGAATTGCTTATTCCAGTTACTAATAAGCATGCACACATTAAGAAAATGACTGAAAAAACTGTTAAATCCCTGTGGATTGATGAAGAATTGAAAAATTGTATGGTTGAGAAGGATGAGGCAAAAGGAATAGCAAATAAGTCTGGCTGCACAACCGATTGGGAAACGTACTGCAAATTGAGAAATCATGTGACCAAACTGAATAAAAAGAAGAAGAAACTATACTATGAAACAAATATCAATTATATAAAGAATGATAGTAAAAAGCTTTGGAGCACCTTAAATGAAATGTTGGGCAAATGGCAAACTCAGCTCCATCATTCATTGAATAAGATGGCTCATTCATCTCAAAACCCACTGATATTGCCAATTACTTTAATGATTTTTCCATTGGCAAGATTAGCAAACTTAGGCATGACATGCCAGCAACAAACGCTGATACTACACATCCAAGTATAACTGATCAAATTATGAAAGACAAGCATTGTAATTTTGAATTCTGTAAAGTGAGTGTGGAAGAGGTGAAATTATTGTTGTCTATCAACAATGACAAGCCACCAGGGTTTGACAACTTGGATGGAAAATTACTGAGGATAATAGCGGACGATATTTCCACTCCTATTTGCCATATCTTCAATCTAAGCCTACTAGAAAGTGTGTGCCCTCAGGCCTGGAGGGAAGCAAAAGTCATTCCGCTACCCAAGAATAGTAAAGCCCCCTTTACTGGCTCAAATAGCCAACCAATCAGCCTGTTACCAACCCTTAGTAATGTTTAGGAAAAAATGTGTGTTTGAGCAGATACAATACTATTTTACTGTAAACAAATTGACACCAGACTTTCAGCACGCTTATAGGGAAGGCCATTCAACAAGCACAGCACATACACAAATGACTGATGACTGGCTGAGAGAAATTGATGATAAAAAGATTGTGGGAGCTGTTTTGTTAGACTTCAGTACGACTTTTGACCTTATCGATCATAGTCTGCTGCTGGAAAAACATGGGTTATGGTTTTACACTCCCTGCTATATAGTGGGAAAAGAGTTACCTGTTTAACAGAACACAGAGGGTGTTCTTTAATGGAAGCCTCTCCAACATAATCTAGGTAGAATCAGGAATTCCCCAGAGCAGCTGTCTAGGCCCCTTACTTTTTGTCACTAAAGTAAAGCCAGTGTGACTATGTATGCGGATGACTCAACACTATACACGTCAGCTACTACAGTGAGTGAAATCACTGCAACACTTAGCTGCAGTTAGTTTCAGAATGGGTGGCAAGGAATAAATGAGTCCTAAATATTTCAAAACCTAAAAGCATTGTATTTGTGACAAATCATTCACTAAACCCTAAACCTCAACTAAATCTTGTAATGAATAATGTGGAAATTGAGCAAGTTGAGGTGACTAAACTGCTTGGAGTAACCCTGGATTGTAAACTGTCATGGTCAAAACATATACTGTAGATACAACAGTAGCTAAAATGGGGAGAAGTCTGCCCATAATAAAGCACTGCTCTGCCTTCTTAACAACACTATCAATAAGGTAGGTCCTACAGGCCCTAGTTTTGTCGCATCCTGGCCTACTGTTCAGTCGTGTGGTCAGGTGCCACAACGAGGGACCTGGGAAAATTACAGTTGGCTCAGAACAGGGCTGCAGGCCCTTAAATGTACATGGAGAGCTAACATGAATAATATGCATGTAAACCTCTCATGGCTCAAAGTGGAGGAGAGATTGACTTCATCAAGTGTTGACATGCTGAATGCACCGAGGTGTCTGTTTAAACTACTAGCACACAGCTCGGACACACATGCATACCCCACAAGACGTGCTACCAGAGGTCTCTTACATTTACATTTTAGTCATTTAGCAGACGCTCTTATCCAGAGCGACTTACAGTTAGTGAATACATATTTTTTTTTTTATACTGGCCCCCGTGGGAATCGAACCCACAACCCTGGTGTTGCAAACACCATGCTCTATCAACTGAGCTACATCCCTGCCGGCCATTACCTCCCCTACCCTGGACAACTGTGCGCCGCCCATGAGTCTCCCGGTCGCGGCTGGCTGCGACAGAGCCTGGATTCGAACCAGGATCTCTAGTGGCACAGTTAGCACTGCGATGCAGTGCCTTAGACCACTGCGCCACTCAGGAGTAAGTCTTCACAATCCCCAAGTCAAGAACAGACTATGGGAGGCACACAGTACTACTTAGAGCCATGACTACATGGAACTCTATTCCCCATCAGGTAACTGATGCAAGCAGTAGAATCAGATTTTAAAAAACAGATAAAAATACACCTTATGGAACAGCGGGGACTGTGAAGAGATACACAACTCACAGGAACAGACACATGCATACGCACACATGCTAGCACACGCACTCCTTTCCTGACAATGGCTCACTGCTCATTGTACTGAGTGACTTCAACCTCCCGACGTCTGCCTTCAATTCATTTCTTTCCACCTCTTTCTTTCCCCTCCTTGCCTCTTTTGACCTCAACCTTTCCCAGTCCCCACACACAAGGCAGGCAATATGCTTGACCTCATCTTTACTAGATGTTGTTGCCTACTAATCTCACTTCAACCCCCCTCCAGGTCTCTGATCAATACTTTGTTTTTTTTCTCTCCTCCAACCCTACCCACTCAGCCCCTACCCAGATTGTCATGCGCCATCGCAGTCTTCGGTCTCTCTCTCTCCCACTAATCTCTCCTCTTCTATCCTATCATCTCTCTCTTATGCTAAATCCTTCTCCCGGCTCGGCCCTCCCCTCCTGCGCCGTGGCTGAGTGACTCATCGCAAGCTTACAGAACAGGGCTGCGGGTAGCTGAGCGATAATATAGAGGAAAACGTAACTTCCGGAGGACCGATCATCCTTTCACTCCCTCCTCTCTACCTTCTCTTCCTCTATATACACTGCTAAAGCCACTTTCTATCAGTCTACATTTCAAGCTTCTGCCTCTAACCCTAGGAAACTCTTTCCACCTTCTCCTCCCTTCTTAATCATCCACCCCCTCCCCCTCTCCCTCCCTCCTCCCTCTCTGCGGACGACTTTGTCAACCACTTTGAAAAGGAAGTTGACGATATCCACTCCTCATTCACTCAGCCTATTGAGTCCACTGCTCCTCATTCACACAGAACTACCCTACGCCTTGACCTCTTTCTCCCCTCTCTTTCCACATGAAATCCTGCAACTAGTGAGGTCTGGCCACCCGACAACCTACCTGCCCGCTCAACCACATCCCCTCCTCCCTTCTCCAGACCATCTCTGGAGACTTTCTCACATTCCTCACTTCCCTCATACAACTCATCCCTGACCACTGGCTGCGTCCCTTTTGACTTAAAAATGGCCAGAGTCACTCCCCTCCTCAAGAAACCAACACTCGACCCCTCTGACATCAAAAACTTCTTTCATTTCTTTCCAAAACACTTGCACGTGCCATCTCTGACCAACTCTCTCGTTATCGCTCTCAGAACGATCTTCTTGACCCTAACCAGTCAGGCATCAAGACCTAGACTGCTCTCTTTTATGTGACGGAGGCTCTCTGCACTGCCAATGCTGATTCTCTCTCCTCCGTTCTCACCCTCCTAGATCTATCTGCTGCCATCGACACCGTGAACCATCAAATCCTCCTCTCCACCCTCTCAGGGCTGGGCGTCTCAGACTCTGCACACTCTTGGATTGCATCCTACCTGGCAGGCCACTCCTACCAGGTGATGTGGAGAGGATCTGTGTCTGCACCTCATACTCTCACTACTGGTGTCCCCCAGGGCTCGGTTCTAGGCCCTCTCCTCTTCCCTCTATACACCAAGTCACTCAGCTCCGTCATGTCCTCACATGGTCTCTCCTATCATTGCTATGCAGATGACACACACCTACTTTTCTCCTCCCCCTTCTGACACCCACGTGGCAACATGCACCCTCCTTACCTTCAGGCGATGCTCAAACCCTACACCCCAACCCGAGTACTCCAATGGTGCAACCAGCTTCCCCCTAAATCTAGGACAGCATAGTCCCTGCCCATATTCCGAAACATCTGAGAGTATCTTAAATAATCCCACAGCACCCCTCCTCGCACCCCTTTTGCGTTTTGTGAACTAACACTCGCACTTGTTCTCATCGACGGGGCTGTAGTGGAACAGGTTGAGAGCTTCAAGTTCCTTGGTGTCCACATCACCAACAAACTATCATGGTCCAAACACACCAAGACAGTCGTGAAGAGGGCATGACAAAGTATATTCCCCCTCAGGAGACTGAAAAGATTTGGCATGGGTCCTCAGATCCTCAAAAAGTTCTACAGCTGCACCATTGAGAGCGTCCTGACTGGTTGCATGACCGCCTGGTATGGCAACTGCTCGGCCTCCGACTGCAAGGCACTACAGAGGGTAGTGCGTACGGCCCAGTACATCACTGGGGCCAAGCTTCCTGCCATCCAGGACCTCTATACCAGGCGGTGTCAGAGGAAGGCCCTAAAAATTGCCACCCTAGTCATAGACTGTTCTCTCTGCTACCGCACGGCAAGCGGTACCAGAGTGCCAAGTCTAGGTCCAAAAGGCTTCTTAACAGCTTCTACCCCCAAGCCATAAGATTCCTGAACAGCTAATCATGGCTACCCGGACTATTTGCATTGTTTATCTCTGTTTACTATCAATGCATAGTCACTTTAACTCTACCCACTTGTACATATTACCTCAATTACCTTGACTAACCTGTACCCCCACACATTGACTCTGTACCGGTACCCCCTGTATATAGCCTCCGTACTTTTATTTCATTTTACTGCTGCTCTTTAATGATTTGTTATTTTCATTTTTTACTTATCTATTTTTTACTTAACACTTATTTTTCTTAAAACTGCATTGTTGGTTAAGGGCTTGTAAGTAAGCATTTCACTGTCTACACCTGTTCTATTCGGTGCATGTGGCAAATAACATTTGATTTGATTGATTTGATTTGACCCCCCCACTAGCACTGACTTTGCTGATAGCTACATTATTGAGGAAAATGTACTTACTATGACGGAGATATGTGGTTGTCCCATCAAGCTATCTTAAGATGAATGCACAAACTGTAAGTCACTCTGGATAAGAGCATCTGCTAAATTACTCAAATGTAAATGTAAAATGTATAAACAGGGCTATAGATAATGTTGTCTTTATGGGGCATCTACTGATGTTTGCTTTCACACATACACACACACACAATCCAGACCACAGACACACACTGCAGCGCTAGCTGTTGCGCTAAGGTCATTTAACTAAGAAACTAATTCCACTGAGCAAACATAGAAGACTAATATAATGAAGAAGCTCGTCCTTTCAATTTCCAATTTTGCAATTGTATTTTGTGCAGACCACTTTAGACAGATATAAAGGACAGGCTCATATACTGCATCTTGAATGTCATTTTTCCAGAGTGGAATGATATCCTTGTAAACAGTATACAGCTACATCCTTACATAGACCCTCACTGAAGTAAAGTAGTGGATGACATCATTGGATAGATTACATGTTTTCCACTGGAGCATCGGATCTACCCTGGAGGGTAGAAAAAGAACACAAAAAGAACTGGGTCGTTCCATCAATTTGTTAGCTTTTGAGAAGTGTAACTTCTCAAAATTCTGTCAAAAAGAGCACATTTTCAACTTCATAAAAAACATGTTTTCCCGTCTCGAGGTTAAATAAAAAAAATACTATAGTAAGTGCCTATTAAGTGCCAAATAAAGTAACAGGGTTGACCGTAACAGGGTTGACGATTACATCTTAAATCAGCCATAAATCCCCTTGTGACAGGGGGAATGGAAGCTTGTTGTGTGTTTTTTTTTTTACATTGTTAGAACATTTCTAGCCTGTCTATTTATGGGTAACACGGTTGACGTTTTATGCTCGACCCGCTCAGTTTTCCACCACAAAACACCAGAAAATTGCCAAAAAAAGTAGAACCAGCTCACCTGCTTTTAAACTATGATTTGCCTATTAGATGTTCAATGTTTCTTTTGAAAAAATATTTTAAAAGGAATAGTTTCATCATATTAAAATGAGAGTTCAGTTCACGTGACAGGGTTGACCTTAAAATGAAGGACAAACTTAAATGAATCACTAGTCACATGAATAAAATTATATAATCTTCAGAAAATATCTAGGGCATTACAACGATGGTGACAACTTAGATACATTTTGTGGTTAAGTGGGTTAAAATCTTCCTAGAAGTCACAGAGGGTGCATGGAGGGACATGTCAAAATGTAGCAAGTCTTTATTCATATTACAAATCAGATTTATTGAATTCTTCATGTGGTCTTTATTAAAGGGCACTTAATTTAATATAACAGGCTTTTATAATTCAATATTGGTACACAATTTCTACTTAAAAAATGTAAAATCAAAGGGACACAAAAGGCACTCTTTTCATGGAACGACCCACCTGTCTGTGCACTTCCATCACTGGGTCTTGGGCAATGAATGAGTCTGTGTGTGAGGGAGTGTGTTGTCTTTTCATTATGAACATCATAGTAGTTGTCCCGGGTCACATTTTTCGGTGACATGTTGTGTTGATGTGAAGGGGAAGTTTCTCATCAGATAGAGAAAATATTTCAGAGTAGGGGATAGGAAATGGCTGCTACATCATCATCCATGACCTATGATCTGTGCTCATTCTAGCAGGGTGACACACACCACCTCCACCCCTATGGGCCTGGTGGTAGTGAGGGCCCAGGCTGGGCTGGGCACCTGTGCTAAGGAAGCTGATGCAGACAATGTGAGAATGGTTTGACTATGATGATTGATGAGAGGGAGGTGATGGATGGGGCGGGGGGCATTGAATATGATCTATGATAACACTCCTCAAGTGAGCATGATAAAGAACTTGAACATTGCCCCAGTAACTTACCATTCATGGCCCTCATAGTAGACACTAGTTTGGACCTCAAATAGATAACTCCTAGTTCATCATACTGCTTGGCCCTCTCTCTCTCTCTCTCTCTCTCTCTCTCGCTCTTTCTCCCTCCCTCCATTTCCAGGGTCATCCCCTCTTCCCTCTCCTGCTCCACCCCATCCTGAGACTGCCTGTCACCCTGCCTGCCCGAAATGCTCATCCTGTTTCCTCTCTCCCCCCATGGACAGGAAACCACTGAAGCTGGAGCCCACGGACGGACGGACAGACAGATGTATACACACAGGGGGCAGGAAGTGATCTCACTGCACCTGCAACCAGGAAGCTGGAGCCAGTAGAGACAAACAGACACATGGCCCTGAAACCCCCATACCTCCCCTGTAGCTCCCCCGTCACTCCTCCCCTCCACCCCTCTGACACCCCCATGTCTACTCTGACTCCCTCACCAGCTGTGGGCATTGGGCCCATAACACAGGAAACAGAAGAGACTAGCTCTGCCTCTCCTTTCAGATATCACACTTCATTCTCTTTTCATCTGGCCTATCAATCAATCAATCAAATGTATTTATAAAGCCCTTTTTACATTTACATTTACATCATTTAGCAGACGCTCTTATCCAGAGCGACTTACAAATTGGTGCATTCAACTTATGATAGATTTTTTTTTATGGGGGCGTGGGGAAGGGGGGGGTAGAAGGATTACATTATGCTATTCCAGGTATTCCTTAAAAAGGTAGGGTTTCAAGTGTCTCCGGAAGGTGGTCAGTGACTCCGCTGTCCTGGCGTCGTGGGGGAGCTTGTTACACCATTGGGATGCCAGAGCAGCAAATAGCTTTGACTGGGCTGAGCGGGAACTGTGCTTCTGTAGAGGTAGGGGAGCTAGCAGGCCAGAGGTGGATGAACGTAGTGCCCTCGTTTGGGTGTAGGGTCTGATCAGAGCCTGAAGGTAAGGAGGTGCCGTTCCCCTCACAGCTCCGTAGGCAAGCACCATGGTCTTGTAGTAGATGCGAGCCACAACTGGAAGCCAGTGGAGTGTGCGGAGGAGCGGGGTGACATGAGAAAACTTGGGAAGGTCGAACACCAGACGGGCTGCAGCATTCTGGATAAGTTGTAGGGGTTTAATGGCACAGGCAGGGAGCCCAGCCAACAGCGAGTTGCAGTAATCCAGACGGGAGATGACAAGTGCCTGGATTAGGACCTGTGCCGCTTTCTGTGTAAGGTAGGGTCGTACTTTGCGAATGTTGTAGAGCATGAACCTGCAAGATCGGGTCACCGATGTCAGCAGATGTCACAAAGTGCTATACAGAAACCCAGCCTAAAACCCCAAACAGCAAGCAATGCAGATGTAGAAGCACGGTGGCTAGGAAAAACTCCCTAGAAAGGCAGAAACCTAGGAAGAAACCTAGAGAGGAACCAGGCTCTGAGGGGTGGCCAGTCCCCTTGTGGCTGTGCCGGGTGGAGATTATAACAGTACATGGCCATTAAGGCCAGATTTTTCTCCTAGATGTTCAAACGTTCATAGATGACCAGCAGGGTCAAATAATAATCACAGTGGTTGTAGAGGTTGCAACAGGTCAGTACATCAGGAGTAAATGTCACTTGGCTTTTCATAGCCGGGCATTTAGAGGTTGAAATAGCAGGTGCGGTAGAGAGAGAGAGAGTTGAAAACAGCAGGTCTGGGACAAGGTAGCATGTCCGGTGAACAAGTCAGGGTTCCATAGCCGCAGGCATAACAGTTGAAACTGGAGCAGCAGCACGACCAGGTGGACTGTATCATCTGTATCATCAGACGGATATAGTGGAATTGAACAGGTCTTGGCAAGCCCATACCCATTGGGCACACTCTGGTTGACAGATCAGTGCTGTTTCCACCTTATTTCAACACAAAAACGTCCTTGAACTGGCGTCTGTGCCAAGCAGACCTGGATATGTGATACAGGTTTATGTGATACAGGTTTGAGTGCCCCCTCTCTGCACTCTCACTCAGGGTTATTTACTCTTTCATTCGATTTAAGTACCTTCTGTAAATATGATAATATGCAATGTGTGATTGAATTGAGCCCTACAGTAAGTGTATAGGAAACTCGTATGGCATCGTTCCTCATGTGTCTGGATGATTTTCTGCACTCAATGGGAGTGTGTGGCGTGCAGTGTGTGTATGTGAATAGTATGCTGAGTGAATATGAATTAGCTCCATTGGCATGGACTACTGTACTGCAATGATTAAACCACAGTGAGACTGTACAAAAATCTAGTCCAGGGATATACTACAGCAGCAGCAGCCCACTGACACACATTCTCCAGATGGAAAAATAGAGATTAAGGGCTCTATTCAATCATATCCAGTTTAGCCGACATCCGCATAGCGGTTGCTTTGGCGGTGGAGGTAGAACTGCTTTAGAGCTGTCAAATCCACAAGTGGCTCCTAGCATTATCCCTTAAGCGGACATTGCCATTGGCTGCACGGAGTCACATTAACACAAATCCCACGCAGCCTTGTTTACACGTTTGAACACTGGAATGTGAATGTCATCTACACCTCAATTAGGATGATAGAAATCCTCATTATTTAGTTGAATGATGAATCTAGGCCTTACTCTCTCTCTATCGCTGATCTCTGCTCCCTGTTCTCTCTCAAAATGCTGTGTGTGTGTGTGTGTGCGTGTTTGTGTGTGTGTGAAAATACTCACTCACTTATGGTACGTATTTTAGGAATATTTTCCCATATTGTGGTTGAGTGTTTGTGAGGGAGGAGTGTTTCAGAGGATTACTTTCTGTGTCCTGTAAACACATTTGTTTTCATAAGATTTGCCTTATGTCATTAATCTAATTAACAGCAATATGTTTGCTCCTAGACATGAGACAAACTCTTTGGTAATGGATCTCTGTTGTTTAGTGTTTGTTTTAGACTTGGACTATCATGATGAGAAAGGTTTGGTATCAGTACGAACATTGTAGAGTCAGCCATCGCTGGACCAAAATTATTCTTTCTTCTCAGTATTTTTTTCACTCATTCTCTCCTTCTCCGGATCCCTTCCCCCTCTCCATCTCTCTGTTAGCGTGAGGACCCTTGTAATTCCTGAGATTCCAGACTGTTAAATAAGAAAAATAAATCAACTGGAGCTCTCATATATCTATATATTCATAATAAACATGCCACTGTCGTTTTTATAACCAGGGGGCCGAAAAGTGTGAAAAATGTCTCATGCAGCCAAATAAACACTATAGAATCACATAGTTGTATGATTGGTCACCTAAACGGTTTTCTCGACACAGGGATAATACAACACGAGGGGATGGAGATTTACTGTCAGGACACAGAGTTTAGAGAGCAATCCCTCATACTAATACTAGTCAGGCTGAGACCCCCGGCCACTTACGTTCACCTCCTAACTCTCAACCATAACTCTCCACATTTTGCCTGTTCTAACTCTATTCCATGGAGACACTCTTGACCTCTGGTGCCCCCAACCCTCCAACACTCTTTGGCCCCACCCTCAAATCCACTCTTAGCCTAGTGGAAGCAGAGTGGAATGATGGAGTGAGTGCACTCTGGGACCCCTGTAGCCCACGCCATTCTGACAGACTCCAACACCCCTCCGACAGGGTTCGATATTGCGACCAAAATAGTTGCATTTGCGACCGTTTGACTTGGCAGTGTGACACACATTGTCAATTGGTCGCAAGAATGCCAGATTTTTTTTTACGCTCACGTTAGTTTTTGGTTCACAATTAGATTTATTCAAACAGTAACGTGCAATTGACCAAAAATAAACCAACTTTCTGAAAAGGCAACAACGGCACGGGAATGCCCCTGTCTGTGTGTGTCAGGGCTCGATATACAGGGGAGGTTTTGGATCATCCCCGACAGTGGCTCGCTTGGGCCAGTGAATAAAATACTGTAACAATGCTATTTTCAATCTAGGCTATATAATTGACAAAAAAACAGATGAATTCCCAAAGCTAAACTTACAGTTAGTGAGTGCATACATTTTCATACTCGCCCCCCGTGGGAAACGAACCCACAACCCTGGTGTTGCAAGCGCCATGCTCTACCAACTGAGCTATTGACTATAGATCATCTGTCAGGCAGGGAGCGCATGCAGCTCTCAAACAGCTGGTTGTTGAGTGGAGCGAAGACCTACAGCGGTAGGGGTAGGAAAGAAGTAAGAAAGATGTTCCAAGTTATGATATCTACCAGTAAATGCTAAGGCAAGAATGGGTATGCAAACCTGGTATTTAAAAAGTTATAAGTCTTAGTTGAATATTTGCGATGCGCAATTCAGTTATCATGGAATAGCCTACCTTGAAAATCAGATATTTTCTCTAGGCTCTTTGGTCCTTGAAAAGTCCTTGAAGTTATGGTAGCCAAATGTATAAGTTCTCAAATTTATACAGTGCATTGGGAAAGTATTCAGACCCGTTGACTATTTCCACATTTGTTACATTACAGCCTTATTCTAAAATTGATTAAGAATTGTTTTTAATCATCAATCTACACACAATACCCCATAATGACAAAAAACATCAAATGTTGATGTTTTTCTATTAAGTGTGTTTTTGAGTGTGAAAATATACTGAAAATATACTGCATTTGTCTTCGTACATCCATTATTGCTGTTTATATAAAGTGAAACAAATTGTCACTTGTTGTTGTCAGCATTTTGTTGTTGTTGTTGTAGACAATAATGACACACTTTATTGGAATTATGGTCGTAGTTTTGCTGTCGTCCACAGTGATTGACCCCTCCCTCTTTCCTCTCTCATTCTTTTTCTCATTCTCTCTATTTTACTCTTTCTCTCTCTCTCTCTCTCTCTCTCTCTCTCTCTCTCTCTCTCTCTCTCTCTCTCTCTCTCTCTCTCTCTCTCTCTCTCTCTCTCTCTCTCTCTCTCTCTCTCTCTCTCTCTCTCTGCCAGCTGTCAGCATTGGCAGAGTGCCACACAGGCGTCAGCCGCTGGGCTAAAGACAGTAGCAGCAGCAGTGAGGCAAAGAGGAGAAAAGAACAGAATGAGAGACAGACAGAAAGAAAGAGAAAGTGTGAAGTAACATAATGCTGCCACTCCCCATTGTGCATATATTAGGATGACATTTTGTGACATTGTTGTTAGTTTTGGTCTTCGACCCCCAAAAAATCAGTCAGTATTTGGTCAAATATAGGGATTATTCAATGAAGTGTTTGTTGTCATTCAACAAGAGACGACTCGTTTTCATGCAAAAAAAATCACTTGTGAAATACTGCATCTTAGTTAGATGTAAAATTACGTGACTACGTGACTTGCCTCCTCGGCAAAAACGTCAACATTTATTACAGATTTCTTGAGTTATGTTAGATTAATTCAGACTATTTTGAGGAAGTGTATACTGGACCAAAAGTTCTATTGCCAATTTTTTCTCATTTTTCAAGCGAAGGTCTTTTAAGGGAGTATGCGAGGCACAGACGTTCATTTCACTTAGCCGAGTTCTGCTAGGAGCAAACCGAACCTAGTATGCAGGACGCCTTTAAACCATGAACAGTAATCACAGCCGGATGGGCCATGGATAGAAGGGTGGGAATAGAGAGAATGAGAGAGAGAGAAAGAGAAAAAACAAGATTGTCACGCCCTGGCCTATAGAACTCTAGTTAGTTTGGTCAGGGTGTGAATTTCTAGGTTTGTATTTCTATGTTTGGCCGGGTGTGGTTCCCAATCAGAGGCAGCGGTCGCTCGTTGTCTCTGATTGGGGATCATACTTAGGCAGCCAGTTTTCCTGCCTGTGTTGTGGGTTTTTGTTGTGTTCCTGTTTTAGGCTTGTGTGTTAGCCTTTGGACCGTCACGGTTAAGTTTTGTTATTTTGGTTACTGTGTCGTGTGTTTATTCTTTAATAAACATGTACGCCTTTCACGCTGCACCTTGGTCCGTCCCGTTCCTTAACGTACGTGACAAAGATAGTACATCATTGTAGTGTTAAGTTTCAACAGTACTTTATTTTGACATTTATATTAAGAAAAGTCTTAGGTACAGTCAATACAATATTAAGTTGATAAGACATAACAGATATTTGATATGGAAGAGATCCAATTCATTTTCTGTGTGATGATATTAAAGTTGTTTATACTTAAATTATTAACAATCCACAAACCATTCTTCAACCTCTGATACGGCAGGATTAATTTGACCAAACCATTGCTGTTTATCAATCTTGTTTCAACATAAAATACATCATTCATTTAATATCCTTATTAGAGTAATTTATCCCTTACGCATGCATATACAAATCAAGTTTCCATTTAAGTTTCAAAACCTCTCACAAAGACCACCAGTAATCGCAACTAAAAGAAAAAGAGAGACAAAAACAGAATGAGGAAGAGGCCGCTGTGATTGGTAAAGAGAACTCTCCTCCACACCAACGAGTACAGAAGTCTTACTCTTTCCTCAGTAGTACTGGGATCCTCTCCTTCAGTTTCTCCCAGCGATACCTCCACCTTTCACAAGAAAAGCATAATGTTATCTTAAACACATTTTTTTTACCCCTTTTACTCCCCAATTGGTAGTTACAGTCTTGTCCCATCGCTGCAACTCCCCTACAGACTCGGGAGAGGCGAAGGTCGAGAGCCATGCGTCCTCCGAAACACGACCCTGCCAAGCCGCACTGCTTCTTGACACAATGCTCGCTTAACCCGGAAGCCAGCCGCACCAATGAGGAAACACCGTCCAGATAGCGACCAAAGTCAGCTTGCAGGCGCCCGGCCCGTCACAAGGAGTCGCTAGAGCACGATGGGACAAGGAAATCCAGGCCGGCCAAACCCTCCTCTAACCCGGAACGAGGCTGGGCCAATTGTGTGCCGCCTCATTGGTCTCCCGGTCACGGCCGGCTGTGACACAGCCTGGGATCAAACCCGGGTCTGTAGTGATGCCTCAAGCACCGTGATTCAGTGCCTTAGACCACTGTGCCACTCGGGAGGCCTATCTTAAAATTGTTTACCATTACTTGAGTTATGATCTGTCAAATATATTATTAAGATAGACAGGACAATGAACTTGGTCAATTCCATATCACACAAACTCACTTTCGCACACAGAGACAAAGCCTCACAAACAAGCTCAGCCACCCCTGCTCTATCCACCTGGGTTGTTTTGTCTCTGATGTTGTTGTTGTGGTTGATTTTCTCTCTCTCTTTGTCTCTCTTTTTTTTCTTGAACTCCCATCTGGTGTGTATGGAAGCAGTCTTTTGGAGGTAATTCATTTCCTTAGACACCATATGGTGTGTGACTACAGTAAACTGATCCGTGGACGGGGCCTTTGTGTGCCACAGTGTGTTGTCGCCTGTTACACTCAGAGGAAGGGAGGGTTGGACGGACTATCTCATGCCACTAAGATCACTCTCTACTCTACTGGACCTCTACACATCAGCAGGACTATTCCTTCAGAAAGACCCAACACTCCGAAGTCTACCAGAGTGTATTCTCAGGGAGAGCACACACACACCAAGGGAAATATTCCATCACATCTGGTATCCAATCAAATTTTATTTGTCACATGCGCCGAATACAACAGGTGTAGACCTTACCGTGAGATGCTTACTTACAAGCCCTTAACCAACAATGCAGTTTTAAGAAAATAGAGTTAAGAAAATATTAATTAAATAAACTAAAGTAAAAAATAAAAATAACACAATCAAATAACAATAACGAGGCTATATACAGGGGGTACTGGTACCGAGTCAATGTGCGGGGATACAGGTTAGTCAAGGTAATTTGTACATGTAGGTAGGGGGTAAAGTGACTATGCATAGATAATAAACAGCGAGTAGCAGCAGTGTAAAATAGTCTGGGTGGCTATTTGATTAATTGTTCAGCAGTCTTATGGTTTGGGGGTAGACGCTGTTAAGGAGCCTTTTGGACCTAGACTTGGCACTCTGGTACCGCTTGCCGTGTGGTAGCAGAGAGAACAGTCTATGACTTGGTATGCAGCGATTTCAGGATACCCAAATGCCCATTTGGATTCATGGACTCAGAAAAGCCATTGTTCCCTGCAACGTGGACCAAAAAGAAACCATACTACATCTATCTCATTTCATCTGATTGAGAGCGAGAGCTCAGAATCCAGGTTTCTCATCTCGGGCAGCCAAAAGGCAAACGGAGGAACGGCGGCCGTTCCGAGCGACCGTTCCGAGCAAATTCAATTAGATATCATCCCTATAATCAGCTAAGTTAATTACAAAAGACAAGGTTATTGAGCGTGTCGTGGGCCTTGCTGAGGTGAGCTGGGATAATGATATCAGAATACCATTCAATTGGCAGGCTCAGTAGGTGATTCTCCATTGCTCTGCCTGAGATCCACACTTTACCTTCATAATATAATGCCAGAGGATAAGCCTCTTCCTTGACTTGTCATGAACTACTTATACAATACTAGAAGTAATGGAGACAAAGGTGCTTATGATGAGATCACCACCACCTTTTTAATATACAGAAAAAGACAGATAAATACTGATTTAAACTGATAATTAAAAGTAGTAGATTCTAGTTTTTATTGGTTTTTAATATGGTTTTTATTAATCCCCTAGAGTCGATTGACACCCGTCTGTTGAAGCTAGAGATATGTTTTTTTGTATGGGCTGCGTCTCAATCCACCACATCCACCAATGTTGGCCTTCCGCATCTGTGGTGGAAAATGGCAAAGCTACAGCACTGTTTGTCAGACCAGGAGACATCCCGAAAATCGGTCTTCTCATGAAAACATCTGTAGCGTCCTTATTTGGCCTACAATAATGACTCTCACAAACACGATGATGTTCTTCGTTTTACTTTACGACCCCCACAAGCCCCACCAACTTCTGTCTGTAGAGTGTGAATCGTTTGGGCTACAAACTAATATGATCCCACTATGGAAAGAGGAGACTCTTTTGCTCTATGACCCCCACAAGTGTCACGGGACACGTCTGAAAGTAACCCGGTACCGGTTTAAGTACCGGTTTATGAATGTGTTAGTCAATGCATTTCTATGGGCAAATCAATAAAACAAATATTATACCTACAGGAGTCCAAAAATTCTAAATCAAATAGATAAATGATCAATATCTATTTATATACTGATTATGAATTCGGAGGACAGAAATTATTAAATATTAAAGCAATAGACCTATCACTAAAAGCTTCAGTCATACAAAAGGTATACTTAAATCCAAACTGGTTCTCTAGTAAATTAGTAAGATTGTCTCACCCCATGTTCAAGAATGGCCTTGTCCCCTTTATTCAGATTACAACCTCTCACTTTCAGTTATTTGAAAAGGAAATAATCTCCCAAATATCACTATTTCTAAAACAACCCATAGAAAGTTGGTTGCAATTTCAATTTAATCCTCCAGAAATGACAGAACAAATAATGCAACAAATATTGTGGTTAAACTCAAATATACTCATTGATAAAAAAAACATCATTTTTTAACCCTTGTGCTTTGCTGGAAAAAAATGACATCCATTATGTTACGGGTCAAATTGACCCGCACAGTTTAAACACACTCAAGACAGTCAAAGAATTAAGTAAAAACAGAAACAACTTTATTTTGTCTTATCAGACATTTCAGAAAGAAGAAATACAATACTTTTTATTTTTTTTAAACAATATTTAAGAACTATTTGTTAAACATATTTCCTTTCTCACAAACAAGATTTTTCAGTTTCCCCAAGTAGGTTTTTCCCCCCTATTGGTCCATATTATCCCTTCAGTCTTTCTCTCTACATGTTGAACACAATGTGTGTGTGTGCTTTCTGCAGATGTATTTATTGCATTCTACACAAGTGGTGCTTGTTTTACTGTCTTGTCGAGGGGGCAGAGCTGGCATCTTTTCCGTTTCTTGCCACTGCCTGTATCCACTGGATCCATTTCTGGTTGATTGGAGGCATGTGTTGATGGTCCAGCTTGAATTTTCTGGACGGCAGATGCAGCTGCTGTCGACCGAGGAGGCCGGACTCTCCTCTGGATCTTGGGAGTGATGAGAGCTTTGCCGAGCTCCTCTAGGAAAAGCCAAGCGTCGGTACAATTTGCCACCATTCCATTGCTGGTTGATTTCAGTCCACAGGACATAGGCATTGTAAGCAGACACATCCACAATGTTGTAGAAAATCACCAAAGGCCAGCGGGCAGTCATGCGCTGACAACTATATGTTGCTGTGACTTTATCCAAATTGTCAACTCCTCCTTTGGTGGAATTGTAGTCCAGTATTATTTGTGGCTTGATGTCCTCTCTTGCACTCAGCGATGCATCTTTGTGCATTGTGCTCATTACAAGAACATTCTTGTTCTTCTTTGGGCAGTATGAAACAACAGTTGCATTTTCAGAGAAAGCAAATTTAGAGGAATGCACAGTTCTGCCCTGCATTTTCAGAAGCTCACTGGGAAGTTCAGGTTTGTTTTTTCTGATTGTTCCAACCATGGTCAGCTTTCTCTTCTGTAGTTCAACACCAAGGCGGTAGGATGTGAAGAAGTTGTCACACGTGATGTTATGACCTTGCAGCCCTTCACTCATGTCCAGCACCACCCGCATCCCCTGGTTTTTCTCAGGCACTCCGCCGGGTGGCTTCCCAGTGTAAACTTGCATATTCCATGCATAGCTTGATGTGGCATCACATGCTGCCCATATTTTGATGCCATATTTTGCAGGCTTGTTTGGCATATACTGTCTGAAGGGACAACGTCCTCTGAATGGAACAAGGCGTTCATCAACTGTAACATGAGGACTGGGATTGTACAGTAACGGTAGAATTTCCACCCATTTATCCCATACATCTCTGATTGCAGCTAGTTTGTCTCTTTCACGTCGACCCGGTCTGGTATCACGGTTATCAAAGCGAATCACCCGAGAAATTATGTGGAATTCTTGTAGAGACATTGTTGCTCGAAATATTGGCCTTCCATTCTCTTCATTCCACAGGCTGGCCGTTGCTTCTCCGTTTGACCGGTAGACTCCAGCTAATATGAGCAATCCAATGTATGCATGCAAGTCAATCCGATCCAGTGGCTTCCAGTTCTCTTGAAACACACGGCTCCCCTCCAAGTTGGTCATGTCCAGAACAATCTTCTCTATTGCTTGGGGTAAAAAAGAGCTCAAAAGCTGATTGTATGTCATGGACTCGAGTGACAGCAAATCGTGTAGGTCCTGGAACCATTTTTATTACATTGGAAGCTGAGAGTCTACCTTGACCTCGTTGTGGTGACGGTGACCATTCAATATGACCATCTTTAGACTTCCATGTCTTCTCTTCTCTTGATGATGCTTGTTGCATGCTCTGTCTCTCATCTGATGTAGGGGATGGTACGGCAGACTCCTCCTCTGAATCCTCTTCAATGAAGACAAAATCTGGATCATCAACAGCATTGTCCTCTATCTCTGAAATATCCTCTGTCTCTGAAACCTCTTCTTCTTTTTCACTGTCACAGTCCAGAATTTGTGATAAGACTTCATTGATTGAAAATCTTTTGGAGCTCATTTTTGAGTGTCTGTGTCAGGGACCTGCTGCTCTCACACTGAGGAGAAGCTTGGGAAAGCCCTTTTTAACCCAAACACAATTCTAAAAGTGCAACCAGGACCAGTCAAAACAAAATACATCAAAGACACTTTTTTGTTTTGCACCTGTGCAAATATATATACACATGAAAGCCTCCGGGTCAAAATGACCCACAACATCATGTTTGTATACAAAATGTACACAGACATTCCACAACACATCAGTGTGTCCACATTTTGCAGTTAGGTTCATGACCCTAAATGAGGAAAAGTCATGTAATTTCATGGCGAAAAAGAGTGGTTAACTAGTATTTTAGACAACGCAAAAGTGGAAACGGGTCAAATTGACCCACAACATAACAGGAGGGTTAAAATTAAAAAGAAAAAGGTATAATCTTCGTAAATTATATCATAGGTAGGACTGGTGGAGTTATGTCACACATGCAGCTAACAAAAACATATGGAAATGTCTGCTCTACCCAAAATTACAACCAAATAAATGCAGCATTACCGCAAAAATGGAAGAGGAAAGTGGAAGGGGGAAAGAGTAAGGAACTTGTCTGTCGGCCCTGTATTAAAGAACATAATTGGTTAAAGAAAATTGTGATAAATAAAAAAGTATACCGGTTTCATTTAAGGACCAAAGGATTGACAGCCGTCCTATATAGATTTGCAAAATGACGCCGGATTCAAAACTTAGAATTTTTCAATGTAAATTATTATACAAAATTCTTGCTACCAATATAATGTTATTTATATGGGGAATACAATCTTCTCAGCTCTGCAGATTGTGCTGCGAGGAGACAGAATCATTAGATCATTTGTTTTGGTACTGTCCATTTGTAGCTTGTTTTTGGTCACAGGTCCAGGAATGGCTGTAGGATTGCAATATTTACCTGGAGCTAACCCTGCAGATAGCACTACTGGGTGATCTGAAAAGTCATAGTCAATCGATCAATAATATAATAATACTTTTAGCAAACATTTTTATTTTCAATTTACAATCTGTAGAAACAATGAGAATAGAAGGGTTCAGAACTTTTGTGAAACATCACAGTACAGTTGAAAAATATATGGCAAATAGAAACCCAATATGGATGGTGTTAAGAGATGGATGGGAGGTGTTGAATGGAGCTAAAGGATGGGACTAATAACAACTAACAGCAACTAATAACAACAAGATAACTAATGTAAAGCATACTGTGTCCATAATAAGTATATAGGTTATAGGTTGAGAGCTTTTGTGAAAGAGAACAGTTAGAAAGATATGCATATAGAAGCAAACCGGATGGACATCATGAAAATGATCGGAGAGGAAGTTCAGGAGTAAAAACAAACAAAATATAATTATTGTAAAATTGACTGTGTCCATAAAATGTATATAGTATAGTAGAGGCCTAAACGTTGTTGTTCACTAGTTTTACTCCAATTAGGGAAGGGGTCGTGGGGTTGGAAAGTAATAAAGAGAAATATATTTTTTTAAAGGATATGTATATGTATTTATATGTATGTATGTATGTGTATATGTATGTGTATGTATGTCTATGTATATATACACTACCGTTCAAAAGTTTGGGGTCACTTAGAAATGTATTTGTTTTCGAAAGAAAATAACATCAAATTGATCAGAAATACAGTGTAGACATTGTTAATGTTGTAAATGGCTATTGTAGCTGGAAACGGCTGATTTGTTATGGAATATCTACATAGGCGTACAGAGGCCCATTATCAGCAACCATCAGTCCTGTGTTCCAATGGCACGTTGTGTTTGCTAATCCAAGTTTATCATTTTAAAAGGCTAATTGATCATTAGAAAACCCTTTTGCAATTATGTTAGCACAGCTAAAAACTGTTGTGCTGATTAAAGAAGCAATAAAACGGGCCTTCTTGAGACTAGTTGAGTATCTGGAGCATCAGCAATTGAGGGTTCGATTACAGGCTCAAAATGGCCAGAAGCTTTCTTCTGAAACTTGTCAGTGTATTCTTGTTCTGAGAAATGAAGGCTATTCCATGCGAGAAATTGCCAAGAAACTGAAGATCTCGTACAACGCTGGGTACTACTCCCTTCACAGAACAGTGCAAACTGGCTCTAACCAGAATAGAAAGAGGAGTGGGAGGCCCCGGTGCACAACTGAGCAAGAGGACAAATACATTAGAGTGTCTAGTTTGAGAAACAGACGCCTCACAGGTCCTCAACTGGCAGCTTCATTAAATAGTACCCGCAAAACACCAGTCTCAATGTCAACAGTGAAGAGGCGACTCCGGAATGCTGACCTAGGCAGAGTTGCAAAGAAAAAGCCATATCTCAGACTGGCCAATAAAAATAAAAGATGGGCAAAAGAACACAGACACTGGACTTTTTTCCAGCTACAATATCCATTTACAACATTAACAATGTCTACACTGTATTTCTGATCAAGTTGATGTTAAAAAAAAGTGTTTTTCTTTCGAAAACAAGGACATTTCTAAGTGATCTCCATCAACATAATGAACTGCTTAAGAGACTGACGGTCTGGGTTTGGTAGCGCTCCAGTCCTCCCTGTCATAATAATCAACAGAGGACATGGAAATTGTATTATATCCCAGAGAAATAGAAGTGCAGTTAATGTAAGTAACCTAATCTATTTTCCTTTAACTGTTAGCTCAGAGGATATTGTCTGCAATAATCATATGCACATGGAATTGAATTCCACTGTTTGCACTGAAACTGTCTGCCTTAGGAAGAAGCCCACTGTGGGCAGCACACTCAGTACCATTGACTCAAATGTAAATGTCACTGACATGTCTACCTCAGATCAGCCTCTCAGAATAGCACTAAAAACAAACACGCAACCCAGAAAAGGACTACATATAGCCCATATTAACATATGCACCCTGAGAAAGGTTCATGAAATTGACAACTTATTAACATCAGAAAACATTCATATTCTGGCCATCTCTGAAACACACTTAGATATTTCCTTTGATGATGCAGTAGTAGCTATACATGATTATAGAATATATAGGAAAGATAGAAATACAAATGGAGGTGGTGTTGCCATGTATGTCCAGTGTCATGTTCCTGGCTTAGAGAGGATCTCATGTCAAATGATGTGGAAGTAATACGGCTACAGGTTCATCTGCCTCACCTAAAGCCTATTCTCGTAGCTATAGACCACCAAGTGCTAAAAGTCAGTATTTGGACTATATGTGTGACATTTTGGATAATGTATGTGATATCAACAGAGGTATATTTTCTGCGTGACCTAAATATTGACGGGTTGTCATCAAGCTGCCCACTCAAAAATAATCCCCAAACTGTAAACAGTGCCTGCAATCTGGTTCAAATCATCAGTCAATTTAGCAGGGTATTTACAAAGAGAACAGGAACTAAATAATCCACTTGTATTGATCACATCTTTACTAATGTTGCAGAAATCTGCTCTAAATCAGTATCCACACCCATCAGATGTAGTGATCATAATATAATAGCCATATGTAGAAAAACCAAAGTTCCAAAAACTGGACCTAAAATTGTGTACAAACGATCAAACAAGAGGTTTTGCAATGATTCCTATGTCGAAGATGTGAAAAAGAAAAATGTTTTTGGTCTGATGTGTGTAATGAGGAACATCCGGACGCTGCACTTGAAGCACTTATGAAACTGCTTCTTCCGGTTACTGATAGGCATGCGCCCATCAAGAAACTGACTGATAGAACTGCCAAATCCCCATGGATAGATGATGAATTGAAAAACTATATGGCTGAGAGGGATGAGGCAAAGGAAATAGCAAAAAAGTCTGACAACACAGCAGAATGGCAAACATACAGTAAATTGAGAAATCACGTAACTAAACTAAACAAAAAGAAGAAGAAACTATACTATGGAACAAAGATAAATGATATAAAGAATGATAGTATAAAGCTCTGGAGTACTTTAAATAAAATTCTAGCCAAAAAAGTAAACTCGGCTCCATCCTTCATTGAGGCAGATGGCTTGTTCATAATAAAACCCTTTGATATTGCCAAAAATTTAATAACTTTTTTGTTGACAAGATTTGCCAACTTTAACAATGAATGACAAGCACTGTAGTTTTGAGTTCCACAAAGTGGATGGTAAATTGCTGAGGTTGGTAGCGGAATACATTGTGATTCCTGTTTGCCACATCTTCAATTTAAGCCTAGAAGACGGTGTGTGTCCTCAGACATGGAGGGAGGCAAAGGTCATTCCTCTACCTAAGATAGAAGAGCACCCTTTAATGGTTCAAACAGCCGACCAATCAGCCTGTTACAAGTGCTTAGCAAACTTTTGGAAAATATTGTGTTTGATGAAATACAAAGTTATTTTACAGAAAACAAAATAACAACAGACATTCAGCATGCTTTTAGGGAAGGGCCCTCAACATGCTCGGCACTGACACAAATGACTGATGATTGGCTGAAAGAAATTGATAGAAAGAAGATTGTGGGAGCTGTTTTGTTAGACTTCAGTGCAGCTTTTGATGTCATTGATCATAACCTATTGCTGAAAAAACATAGGTGTTATGGATTTGCATCATCGACATTTACATTTTAGTCATTTAGCAGACGCTCTTATCCAGAGCGACTTACAGTTAGTGAGTGCATACATTATTTTAATTTTTTTTCATACTGGCCCCCCATGGGAATCGAACCCACAACCCTGGCGTTGCAAACGCCATGCTCTACCAACTGAGCTACATCCCTGCCGGCCATTCCCTCCCATACCCTGGACGACGCTGGGCCAATTGTGCGCCGCCCCATGGGTCTCCCGGTCGCGGCCGGCTACGACAGAGCCTGGATCCTCTGCCTTATTATGGATTGAGAGTTACCTATCTAATAGAACACAGAGGGTTTTTGTTAATGGAAGCCTCTCTCATGCAAATTCAGTTGAGTGTGGTGTACCGCAGGGCAGCCGGCTAGGGCCATTATTGTTTTCTGTTTTTACAAATGACCTTCCACTGATCTTGAATAAAGCATGTGTGTCTGCATGCATGTACGCTGAAGACTCAACAGTATACACGTCGGTTGCAACAGTAAAATAAATAACTGAAACATTTAACATAGAGCTCCAGTCAGTTTTAGAATGGGTAACTAGCAATACGCTGGAGCTAAATATCTCAAAAAGTAAAAGCATAATTTTTGGGACAAATCAATTGCTCAACGCTAAACCTCGTTTAAATATATTATTGAATAATGTGGCTATTGAGCAAGTTGAGGAGACTAAACTGCTGGGTGTAACCCTAGATAGCAAGCTGTCATGGTCAAAACATATAGACTCAATGGTTGCTAAAATGGGAAGAGGTCTGTCCATGATAGGGCGTTGCTCTGCCTTCTTGACATCTCAGTCGACCTGTCAGGTCCTACAGGCCCTAGTTTTGTCACACCTGGATGTACACTGAGGGAAAGTGTCAGTAACATGCATGTCAGTCTCTCCAGGCTCAAAGTTGAGGAGAGATTGACTGCATCCCTATTGGTCTTTGTGCGAGGTATTGATGTGTTGAAGGTACCGAACTGTCTGTTCAAGCAGTTGACACACAGTTCGGACACACAAGACATGCAACCAGAGGTCTCTTCACAGTCTCCAGGTCCAGAACAGAGGCTGGGAAATGCACAGTTTTAAAAAGAGCCATAACTACATGGAACTCTCTGCCACCCCAGGTAACTCAAGCTAGCAATAAAACCAGTTTTAAAAACAGATAAAAGAACACCTTATTGCACAAAGGGGACTCTGAAGAGACACAGCCCTTTGATATATATTGTATTGTAATTTGCACTGTACTATGTATTAGACCTAGATATTGTGTGTATGTACTGATATGTAGGCTATGAGTGACGTTTTAAATGTATGTATTTCAGTCCTTGACTAGTAATGTTCTGTACTATGTATTATATCATGTTTCATGTGGACCCCAGGAAGAGTAGCTGATGCTTTTGCAGCAGCTAATGGGGATCCTAATAAATACCAAATACCAAATAAGACACAGCAGCCTCTGCCGCAGAATTCCACCCCGACTTTCTCCTGGCATGACAGCTGGGTGGCCAAACAGTTGTTGGACTTGGACTGACTGGGGGGTTCTGGGAGGGAAAGGGTCAGCCGTACATTCTACTGTACATGTGGCTGCAATACAAAGGGGTTGTTCCAGGAAAAGAGTGCCTTTGAATTCCCTTTAATATCAGATGTTTTATAAAGGCTAGCTAAAGTGCCAAGATTAAGCATCTTGACATGTCCCGTCAACCCTGTGTCACTTCTAGGAAGATTTCAACTCACTTAATCCAAACATTTCTCCAAGTTTCACCATCATTTTAAAGCCCTAGTTATACTGAACAAAAATATAAACGCAACATGCAACAATTTAAAGATTTTACTGAGTTACAGCTCATATAAGGAAATCAGTTATTTGAAATAAATTCATTAAGCCCTAATCTATGGATTCCACATGACTGGGAATACAGATATGCATCTGTTGGTCACAGATACCTTAAAAAAAAAAGGTAGGGCCGTGGATCAGAAAACCAGTCAGTATCTGGTGTGACCACCATTTGCCTCATGCAGCACGACACATCTCCTTCGCATAGAGTTGATGACGCTGTTGATTGTGGCTTGTGGAATGTTGTCCCACTCCTCTTCAATGACTGCACGAAGTTGCTGGATATTGGCGGGAACTGGAACACGCTGTCGTACACGTCAATCCAGAGCATCCCAAACATGCTCAATGGGTGACATGTCTGGTGAGTATTTAGGCCACGGAAGAACTGGGACATTTTCAGCTTCCAGGAACTGTGTACAGATCCTTGCTACATGGGGCCGTGCTTTATCATGCTGAAACATGAGGTGATGGCAGCGGATGAATGGCACGACAATGGGCCTCAGGATCTCGTCATGGTATCTCTGTGCATTAAAATTGCCATCGATAAAATGCAATTGTGTTCATTGTCCGTAGCTTATTCCTGCCCATACCATAACCCTCCTGCCACCATGGGGCACTCTGTTCACAACGTTGACATCAACAAACCACTCGCCCACACGACGCTATACACACGGTCTGCCATCTGCCCAGTACAGTTGAAACAGTGGCCATCAAAGGTGAGCATTTGCCAACTGAAGTCTGTTACGACGCCTTACTGCAGTCAGGTCAAGACCCTGGTGAGGACGACGAGCACTCAGATGAGCTTCCATGAGAAGGTTTCTGACAGTTTGTGAAGACATTCTTCAGTTGTGCAAACCCACAGTTTCATCAGCTGTTCTGGTGGCTGGTCTCAGACGATCCCCGCAGGTGAAGAAGCCGGATGTGGAGGTCCTGGGCTGGCGTGGTTACATGTGGTCTGTGGTTGTGAGGCCGGTTGGACGTACTGCCAAATTCTCTAAAACGATGTATGGTAGAGAAATGAGCATTACATTCTTTGGCAACAGCTTTGGTGGACATTCCTGCAGTCAGCATGCCAATTGCACGCTCCCTCAAAACTGGAGACATCTGTGGCATTGTGTTGTGACAAAACTCAGCTTCTTGATATGCCACAGCTGTCAGGTGGATGGATTATCTTGGCAAAGGAGAAATGCTCACTAACAGGGATGTAAACAAATTTGTGCATAATATTTTAGAGAAATAAGCTTTTTCTGTGTATGGAACATTTCTGCAATGTTTTATTTCAGCTCATGAAACATGGGACCTACATTTTACATGTTGCGTTTATATTTTTGGTCAGTGTATTTAGTCGTTTTGACAAAGTCATTTCTGAAGATTATTATTTATTTCATGGGATTAGTGATTCATTTACATCTGTCCCTCATTTTAAGGTGAACCCTGTTACGTGAACTGAAGTCTCGTTTTATCATGGTGAAACTATTCCTTTTTAATATTTATTTCAAAAGAAACATTGAACATCTAATAGTCAAATAATAGTTTAAAAGCAGGTAAACTGGTTCTACTCTTTTTGGCCATTTTCTGGTGTTTTGTGGTGGAAAACTGATTAAGTCAAGCATAACACTTCAACCCTGTTACCCATAGATAGACAGGCTAGAAATGTTTTAGCGATTATAATTTTTTGTGAAGCTTGCATTCAATTGCCACTCCCTGTTGCACACAACAAGTGTCCATTCCCCCTGTCACAAGGGGATTTATGGCTGATTTAAGATGAAATCGTCCACCCTGTTACGGTCAACCATGTTACTTTATTTGGCACTTAATATAGTCATTTATTTTATTTTACTTGAGATGGGAAAACACGTTTTTTATGAATTTGAACATGTGCTCTTTATGACAGAATGTTAAAAGCTTGCAGGCATCACACACACACACACACACACACACACACACACACACACAAAGCAGCACATTAGCAACCTGAGTCGTGCTGCTGTTAACACACAGGCTTAATAACAGGTAACAGGTTAGGTTGTGTGTGTGGAGTATTGAGACAGTGAGACAGAGACAGGAGCCCTGCTGGTAGAGTACTGACAGAATGAAGGTCTGCTGAGTGCAGCATCTATCATTCAGCGAGCCCTCACCACTGTCATCCCCCATCCTCCCCCTCAGCTGGCATGAGATTTTGCTAACAGCCCCCCACATGGAGGACAACCAGCCTGGACTGTCAATGAGCTACTGGCCACTTCAACCCAGCCCCATACCCACTCACTCCATCAATCTCCTACATCTATTGGTAGCTAGCTTCTGCCAGTTAATCCAAGCTGCTGGGCAGGCCTGATGGTGCTGTACGATACCAATCCACTGGTTCCCTCTAAAAGCTTATAGGGTTAGAGGGAAGACAGAATGGATGTGCTTGTGTGAGTAGTAATTCATTCACCTAGCCCTTTGGCAGTCAGATGAAGACCAAAGAAATCAATCCTGGTGCTAATTTAGTCCAATCAATGTATATGGTGAATCAATCCACAACTGATGCTGCACACTCATTCAACGCCCCCTCTATGTCAGTTATAACAGCCACACCTTGACCCCCGACCACGCTGTGATTTTTGTTCTAAAACACTAAATGGATGAGAAGAGAGCTGATTAGCCAGTCAGCCAGGCAGTGATGGTGTGTGTGTCTGGTCGATGGCTGGGCCTATAGACCTGGATCTGGCTGTGTGTGTGTGACGTCAGGCAGCTGTGGTGGGGTCAGTGGGGTGGAGGCTCCACAGTGGGAGTCAGTGGAGGGCTAAAGTTGAGGGATGGGGTCCGTCTGTCAGCCAGCCCAGTCTAAAGTGGCCATCACACACGATTGATTGGACGAGGGCAATTAGCCCCCTGGCTCTCTTCAGCTCGCCGCTCCAGACACTCTGTCTCTTTCTACATCTCTCTTCCTCCCTCCCTCTCTTCATTCCATCTGTCTCGCCCTTTTCTCCCTGGATTTCTCCCCTGCCTCTTTGGTTCACTTTTCATCTGTCCCTTTCTCTCCCTCTATCTTTGGCTTTCCCTCTCTCCCTCTACCCCTCTCTCTCCCCATGGAGGCTCTTTATGGCTAGCAGGGGGGAAATGGGTCTCAGAGCAGTAGGATCTCTGCCTCATGTGTTTTCATTTCCCTCCTAGGATGCTGTCCGCCCATCCATTTAGATGTGTCCAGGAAAGTAACATGTAAACCCCTGGAGGGTAGGGCTAGGGGGGCTGGGGGTAGTGATAGGGTGTGGGTGGGGGGGGTGTGGGTGGGGGTCAGGAGTAGCGGTAGGGGGATGGACAGTGGGTGGTGGTAGGGGGATGGACAGTGGGTGGTGGTAGGGGGATGGACAGTGGGTGGTGGTAGGGGGATGGACAGTGGGTGGTGTTAGGGGGATGGACAGTTGGTGGTGGTAGGGGGATGGACAGTGGGTGGTGGTAGGGGGATGGACAGTGGCTGGTGGTAGGGGGATGGACAGTGGGTGGTGGTAGGGAGATGGACAGTGGGTGGTGGTAGGGGGATGGACAGTGGGTGGTGGTAGGGGGATGGACAGTGGGTGGGGGTAGGGGGATGGACAGTGGGTGGTGGTAGGGGGATGGACAGTGGGTGGTGGTAGGGGGATGGACAGTGGGTGGTGGTAGGGGGATGGACAGTGGGTGGTGGTAGGGGAATGAACAGTGGGTAGTGGTAGGGGGATGGATGGGGATGTAGTGATGGCCCCCGACCTGACTCTTATCAACACTGTTGATGAGGGTTATTTTGTGTTTCTCAGGAATGCTGAATTATCTGTGCTGCTCTCTCCAACCCCCATTCTGTCACACCTCTGGGAAGCAGAGATGTTGTTGTGGTAACATCCTGTAAGTCTGATATCTGATTGGAAGTTAACTTTACAGTAATGCTATTGGTTAACAACTCAGATTTGGAATCCAAACAACTTAGATGGTTATAAAAGAGTCTCAGATGCATTGCTCTTTCTCTTTTGTTCCTAACCTGATCTAGTTAGATACACACTCTCTCAATTCAATTCAATTTAAGGGGCTTTATTGGCATGGGAAACATATGTTTACATTGCCAAAGCAAGTGAAATAGATAATAAACAAATGTGAAATAAACAATCAAAAATTAACAGTAAACATTACACTCACAAAAGTTCCAAAAGAAAAAAGACATTTCAAATGTCATATTATGTCTATACAGTGGGGAGAAGGTTTTCCTACTTACAAAGCATGTAGAGGTCTGTAAGACGGAATCTAAAACAAAAATCCAGAAAATCACATTGTATGATTTTAAAGTAATTAATTGGCATTTTATTGCATGACATAAGTATTTGATTACCTACCAACCAGTAAGAATTCCGGCTCTCACAGACCTGTTCGTTTTTCTTTAAGAAGCCCTCCTGTTCTCCACTCATTACCTGTATTAACTGCACCTGTTTGAACTCGTTACATGTATAAAAGACACCTGTCCACACACTCAATCAAACAGACTCCAACCTCTCCACAATGGCCAAGACCAGAGAACTGTGTAAGGACATCAGGGATAAAATTGTAGACCTGCACAAGGCTGGGATGGGCTACAGGACAATAGGCAAGCAGCTTGGTGAGAAGGCAACAACTGTTGGCCTAATTATTAGAAAATGGAAGAAGTTCAAGATGACGGTCAATCACCCTTGGTCTGGGGCTCCATGCAAGATCTCACCTCGTGGGGCATCAATGATCATGAGGAAGGTGAGGGATCAGCCCAGAACTACACGGCAGGATCTGGTCAATGACCTGAAGAGAGCTGGGACCACAGTCTCAAAGAAAACCATTAGTAACACACTACGCCGTCATGGATTAAAATCCTGCAGCGCACACAAGGTCCCCCTGCTCAAGCCAGCGCATGTCCAGGCCCGTCTGAAGTTTGCCAATGACCATCTGGATGATCCAGAGGAGGAATGGGAGAAGGTCATGTGGTCTGATGAGACAAAAATAGAGCTTTTTGGTCTAAACTCCACTCGCTGTGTTTGGAGGAAGAAGAAGGATGAGTACAACCCCAAGAACACCATCCCAACCGTGAAGCATGGAGGTGGAAACATCATTCTTTGGAGATGCTTTTCTGCAAAGGGGACAGGACGACTACACCGTATTGAGGGGAGGATGGATGGGGCCATGTATCGCGAGATCTTGGCCAACAACCTCCTTCCCTCAGTAAGAGCATTGAAGATGGGTCGTGGCTGGGTCTTCCAGCATGACAATGACCCGAAACACACAGCCAGGGCAACTAAGGAGTGGCTCCGTAAGAAGCATCTCAAGGTCCTGGAGTGGCCTAGCCAGTCTCCAGACCTGAACCAATAGAAAATCTTTGGAGGGAGCTGAAAGTCCGTATTGCCCAGCGACAGCCCCGAAACCTGAAGGATCTGGAGAAGGTCTGTATGGAGGAGTGGGCCAAAATCCCTGCTGCAGTGGGTGCAAACCTGGTCAAGACCTACAGGAAACATATGATCTCTGTAATTGCAAACAAAGGTTTCTGTACCAAATATTAAGTTCTGCTTTTCTGATGTATCAAATACTTATGTCATGCAATAAAATGCCAATTAATTACTTTAAAATCATACAATGTGATTTTCTGGATATTTGATCTCAGATTCCGTCTCTCACAGTTGAAGTGTACCTATGATAACAATTACAGACCTCTACATGCTTTGTAAGTAGGAAAACCTGCACAATCGGCAGTGTATCAAATACTTGTTCTCCCCACTGTATATAGTGTTGTAACAATGTGCAAATAGTTAAAGTACAAAAGGGAAAATAAATAAACATAAATATGGGTTGTATTTACAATGGTGTTTGTTCTTCACTGGTTGCCCTTTTCTTGTGGCAACAGATCACACATTTTGCTGCTGTGATTGTACACTGTGGTATTTCACCCAATAAAATTAGATTTGTTTACAAATTATTTGTGGGTCTGTGTAATCTGAGGGAAATATTTCTCTAATATGGTCATACATTTGGCAGGAGGTTAGGAAGTGCAGCTCAGTTTCCACCTCAATTTGTGGGCAGTGTGCACAGTCTTCTCTTGAGAGCCAGGTCTGCATACAGCAGCCTTTCTCAATAGCAAGGCTATGCTCACTGAGTCTGTACATAGTCAAAGCTTTCCTTAATTTTTGGTCAGTCACAGTGGTCAGGTATTCTGCCAGTCTAATTGTGTTGCTGTCCTGGGGCTCTGTGGGGTCTGTTTGTGTTTGTGGACCAGCTTGCTTAAGGGACTCTTCTCCAGGTTCATCTCTCTGTAAGTGATGGCTTTGTTATGGAAGGTTTGGGAATCGCTTCCTTTTAAGTGGTTGTAGAATTTAACGGCAATTTTCTGGATTTTTATAATTAGCGGGTATCGGCCTAATTCTGCTCTGCAATTTGGTGTTTGTCCCATTTTGTGAATTATTGGTTGGTGAGCGGACCCCAGACTTCATAACCAAAAAGGGTAATGGTTTCTATAACTAATTCAAGTATTTTTTGCCAGATCCTAATTTTTTGTGTGCTCTAGGGCAACGGTGTCTAGATGGAATTTGTATTTGTGGTCCTGGCAACTGGACCTTTTTTGGAACACCATTATTTTTGTCTTACTGAGATTTACTCTCAGGGCCCAGGTCTGACAGAATATGTGCAGAAGATCTAGGTGCTGCTGTAGGCCCTCCTTGGTTGGGGACAGAAGCACCAGATCATCAGAAAACAGTAGACATTTGACTTCAGATTCTAGTAGGGTGAGGCCGGGTGCTGCAGACTGTTCTAGTGCCCTCGCCAATTCGTTGATATACAGTGAGGGAAAAAAGTATTTGATTCCCTGCTGATTTTGTACGTTTGCCCACTGACAAAGATCAGTCTATAATTTTAATGGTAGGTGTATTTGAACAGTGAGAGACAGAATAACAACAAAAAAATCCAGAAAAACGCATGTCAAAAATGTTATAAATTGATTTTCATTTTAACGAGGGAAATAAGTATTTGACCCCTCTGCAAAACATGACTTAGTACTTGGTGGCAAAACCCTTGTTGGGAATCACAGAGGTCAGACGTTTCTTGTAGTTGGCCACCAGGTTTGCACACATCTCAGGAGGGATTTTGTTCCACTCCTCTTTGCAGATATTCTCCAAGTCATTAAGGTTTCGAGGCTGACGTTTGGCAACTCAAACCTTCAGCTCCCTCCACAGATTTTCTATGGGATTAAGGTCTGGAGACTGGCTAGGCCACTCCAGGACCTTAATGTGCTTCTTCTTGAGCCACTCCTTTGTTGCCTTGGCCGTGTGTTTTGGGTCATTGTCATGCTGGAATACCCATCCACGACCCATTTTCAATGCCCTGGCTGAGGGAAGGAGGTTCTCACCCAAGATTTGACGGTACATGGCCCCGTCTATCTTCCCTTTGTTGCGGTGAAGTTGTCCCCTTAGCAGAAAAACACCCCCAAAGCATAATGTTTCCACCTCCATGTTTGACGGTGGGGATGGTGTTCTTGGGGTCATATTCAGCATTCCTCCTCCTCCAAACACGGCGTGTTGAGTTGATGCCAAAGAGCTCAATTTTGGTCTCATCTGACCACAACACGTTCACCCAGTTCTCCTCTGAATCATTCAGATGTTCATTGGCAAACTTCAGACGGCCCTGTATATGTGCTTTCTTGAGCAGGGGGACCTTGCGGGCGCTGCAGGATTTCAGTCCTTCACGGCGTAGTGTGTTACCAATTGTTTTCTTGGTGACTATGGTCCCAGCTGCCTTGAGATCATTGACAAGATCCTCCCGTGTAGTTCTGGACTGATTCCTCACCGTTCTCATGATCATTGCAACTCCACAAGGTGAGATCTTGCATGGAGCCCCAGGCCGAGGGAGATTGACAGTTCTTTTGTGTTTCTTCCATTTGCGAATAATCACACCAACTGTTGTCACCTTCTCACCAAGCTGCTTGGCGATGGTCTTGTAGCCCATTCCAGCCTTGTGTACATCTACAATCTTGTCCCTGACATCCTTGGAGAGCTCTTTGGTCTTGGCCATGGTGGAGAGTTTGGAATCTGATTGATTGATTGCTTCTGTGGACAGGTGTCTTTTATACAGGTAACAAACTGAGATTAGGAGCACTCCCTTTAAGAGTGTGCTCCTAATCTCAGCTCCTTACCTGTATAAAAGACACCTGGGAGCCAGAAATCTTTCTGATTGAGAGGGGGTCAAATACTTATTTCCCTCATTAAAATGCAAATCAATTTATAACATTTTTGATATGTGTTTTTCTGGACTTTTTTGTTTTATTCTGTCTCTCACTGTTCAAATAAACCTACCATTAAAATGATAGACTGATCATTTCTTTGTCAGTGGGCAAATGTACAAAATCAGCAGGGGATCAAATACTTTTTTCCCTCACTGTATATGTTGAAGAGGGTGGGGCTTATGCTGCATCCCTCTCTCTCTCTCTCTCTCTCTCTCTCTCTCTCTCTCTCTCTCTCTCTCTCTCTCTCTCTCTCTCTCTCTCTCTCTCTCTCTCTCTCTCTCTCTCTCTCTCTCATGAGCTATGGGCTTGGCGCAAGCCATGGTTTCTTTCTCTCGCTCTATCCCGGTCTGATAATGCCTAGATTATGAATGCTTTGTTAATGCCAGTATTGCTTTGTATGTTATTAAATAATTGCCTTTGATATTCAATTTTCAGACCAATTCTTGCTAGTCAACAATAACGCATAGCCTAATGCTTGCTTGCACATTGCTATTTATTTATGGAGTCAGATAATATACATTTTGATATACTTTTTTAATATACAAATTACATAGTCATATACATGGGGGTATATATAATATACATATATCATAAATATTACCCACTACAGGGATGTGGGGGTCATGGTAGGGGGATTGAGAGGGCATAGGCGGAGAGCATGGGATATATATGGGGGTAGTGGTGGTTATGGGAGTAGCAGTGGTAGTGGCACGGTAAGGGCAGAGGGTGGTGGTGGGGAAGAGTGGTGAGGGGGTCAGAAGGTGAGTGTCTGCTCTACATGTAGATGATAGACCTAATGGTCTCTCAATGACAGAGAGGGTGATAAAGTGCTGACAGAGAGGGTGATAAAGTGAGAGGCTGTGGGCCTGCTTTGGGCCTCTGGCTTGATAAGGTAGCTGAGTGGTGACTGAGACCTGGCCATTCTGTCATTTCCTTTCTAGAGTGGTGATGACAACCCAGACCACTTCATAACAGCTTTGGGCTCTCAGGAACACGTGTGCACACACAAGTACACAAGTACACACACATTCACGCACACACACTTAAACACACACAGACTTACACCAGGGTGTGGTGAAGGCGACAGAAGCTGTCTATCTCCACAGATATCTGACGCTTCAGATACTCGTACAGGCTCGTACAGGCTGAGGAGAGGATTTCTGAACCATGCAGAGAGAAGACAGAAAGTCAATACATCCAGTATTCTGTGGACTAATTTCCTTGCATTGTACTCCTATTCAAACACACACATATTCCTGTACACGTGCAGCTCTCCGCCAACAGCTTGGCTTTTACTTTCATACGGTTCATTATTCTCGTATCTTAACAACATCAAAGAATTTGTACTATGTACAGTGTGTGCGTATGTATATGCATATGACTGGACGAAGCTATGACGCCTCTGGCATTTCACACTATGAATTATGCCTGCGAAAACTAAGAGGGTCAAACCATCCCCCACATCTCCTCACTCCTTCTTTATCCTTCTTTCTTTCTTTTTCTTTTTCTTTCTCTCTCTCTCTCTCTCTCTCTCTCTCTCTCTCTCTCTCTCTCTCTCTCTCTCTCTCTCTCTCTCTCTCTCTCTCTCCACTCTCTCTCTCTCTTTCTCTCTGTACAGTAGTAAATCTGTCCTCACCTACACACAAACATTAGCAGTGTGCAGGCACTGTGCCAACCAGACCAGGTTTCAAGTGATTTACCCCGGCTCCACACATCTCTCATTAACATAGCTGGGACGTCCGTGGGCAGACCGGAGGAGAGGAGGGGGTAGGGCACAGTATGGGCCTGGGTTTTTTCCAGACCATTACCTGACCAGGACAAACTCCTGGCTCAAGCGTAGTAGAGGGAGGAAGGTAGAGAAATTGTGAAGGAGAGTAGGGTATTGGGTGGTGGGCAGGCCTTATTGAAGGAGAGAAGTGGGTAGGGCATAGTGAGGGAAAGTAGGGGAGACATTGTGAAGGGGAGGAGGTAAGGAGTAGGGTAGGGGGGTAGGAGGTAGAGTTAAGGGGAGGGGGGATACAGGAGGCTGGTGCTATCCTCTGTCTGTCGGCCATAAAAGGAGTGTGTGATGTGTGTCCAGCAGCGAGGCTCTGGCTGAGGATCTCTGGTTTCGGCAACAAGGCTTTAATAAAGGCTGTGATGTGAGGCTCAGTGGGCGCGCTGAGAGACAGGGGGTAACTCTAGCGAAATGCTCCAGGATGGCGCACCATAGGCCCCACATACACACCCCCCGTACCCCCAGGGCCACATCTCATCACGCCTCATCTCCCTAGTCCCTTGAAAAGCAGTCAACATATCTAGCACACAATACACCCCTGGCCCTCTTTTGAAAGCGGCTCTAAATGTGTTTGTGTGTGTGTCAGAGGAGGCTGGTGGGAGGATATATAGGAGGACGGGCTCATTGTAATGGCTAGAAATAAATACATGGAATGGTAGCAAACACATCAAACACATAATAGTCATAATCATAATCATAATTTATTTAATTTGTATAGCGTTTTTCATAACAGAAAATAATCTCAAAGCGCATAAAAAGCTAAACAAACAAACAACAAATTGAGATGTTAGAGATGGTGATTGACTGTCTCTCTATTTGGCTTCGGATGAAAGGCTGGGAGTTGAGGCAGTTTGGATTGGAAATCCAGTGTAGCTTTAGCGGAGCGGGCATCGATGGTACAGCTAGAGAGAAACAAAGACAGTCTGACAAACAGGCCCGGAGCGCTTCATCAGTACACCACATCTGCTTCTCCAACGGTCAGTTCCACTTCCTCCATAGGGCCGCTCCTCCGTAGATACTGGGCTCGGTTGCAAGTGTTTCCCTTAAGGAATAATTTCCCCTTACCTAAGGTAATTTTTTAAGGGTGTTGCATTGAGCCCCTCAAACATGTCCTTAGGTAAGGGCATCATTTAAGGGTTTTAGGTAGTTTGAAGGCATGTACAGCAGAAAGAGTCCCTGGAGATGATCTGATTCACTCACTGAACATCTTGTCAATTAAATCACATTTTTGGGGGGAGATCGCAATATAGAACTTTTACATTCAAGACAGAAGAAACAAACAGATTCAGAAGATAACAAAACACATTTATTTTAGTTACTTTTTTCTCAACTTGTTTATATTATTTTGTAGCATGTCAAGCAAACTTATTGAGTAGGTAGCTAGCTAGCCAGCTATCTTTGTAGCCATGGATTGTGCACCTTCCATTGTTTAGCTACCTAGCTAGCTGGCTGATGTTTTCCTTCTGAAACCAGGGCAGACGAAAGCAACATTCACCTCCACAAATGCTATTTACATTGATATCCATACTTAATGAAGCACCCTAATGGGCACCCTTAACTTTTTCATTTAATTTAACCCCCTAGAGTTGAGGTCCGCGCCCCCACGGAAATCTAATTCGCATAATAAAAAAATCCCCATAAAAATCTGTCAGTTTAAGTTATTTTGCATTGGCTGCATCTCAATCCATCGCAATCCACCGCATCCGCCGAAGTTGCGCTTCCGCATCTGCGGTGAAAGGTGACAGAGCTAGAGTGGTGTTTGTCAGACCATGAGACATCCCGAAAATCGGTCTTCTCACAAAATCGTCTGTAGCGTCCAAACGGTTTGGCCTAGAAAACTTTTATGAACACAATGGTGTTATCTGTTTTGCTCTATGGCCCCCAGAAGCGTCTTTGTACTGCCAACTTCTGTCTGTAGCGTCCATACAGTTTGGGCTGAACACTAATATGACCCCACGAACACGTACATGTTTTGCTCTAGGATGCCCACAGGCCTCACAAGACTAATCTGAAGGTCCCTCGGTACCAGTTGAAAAAAATGAATGGAAGTACAGTGGGGAAAAATAGTATTTAGTCAGCCACCAATTGTGCAAGTTCTCCCACTTAAAAAGATGAGAGGCCTGTAATTTTCTTCATAGGTACACGTCAACTATGACAGACAAATTGAGAAAATAAAATCCTGAAAATCACATTGTAGGATTTTTAATGAATTTATTTGCAAATTATGGTGGAAAATAAGTATTTGATCACCTACAAACAAGCAAGATTTCTGGCTCTCACAGACCTGTAACTTCTTCTTTAAGAGGCTCCTCTGTCCTCCACTTGTTACCTGTATTAATGGCACCTGTTTGAACTTGTTATCAGTATAAAAGACACCTGTCCACAACCTCAAACAGTCACACTCCAAACTCCACTATGGCCAAGACCAAAGAGCTGTCAAAGGACACCAGAAACAAAATTGTAGACCTGCACCAGGCTGGGAAGACTGAATCTGCAATAGGTAAGCAGCTTGGTTTGAAGAAATCAACTGTGGGAGCAATTATTAGGAAATGGAAGACATACAAGACCACTGATAATCTCCCTCGATCTGGGGCTCCACGCAAGATCTCACTCTGTGGGGTCAAAATGATCACAAGAACGGTGAGCAAAAATCCCAGAACCACACGGGGGGACCTAGTGAATGACCTGCAGAGAGCTGGGACCAAAGTAACAAAGCCTACCATCAGTAACACACTACGCCGCCAGGGACTCAAATCCTGCAGTGCCAGACGTGTCCCCCTGCTTAAGCCAGTACATGTCCAGGCCCGTCTGAAGTTTGCTAGAGTGCATTTGGATGATCCAGAAGAGGATTGGGAGAATGCCATATGGTCAGATGAAAGCAAAATAGAACTTTTTTGGTAAAAACTCAACTCGTCGTGTTTGGAGGACAAAGAATGCTGAGTTGCATCCAAAGAACACCATACCTACTGTGAAGCATGGGGGGTGGAAACATCATGCTTTGGGGCTGTTTTTCTGCAAAGGGACCAGGACGACTGATCCGTGTAAAGGAAAGAATGAATGGGGCCATATATCGTGAGATTTTGAGTGAAAACCTCCTTCCATCAGCAAGGGCATTGAAGATGAAACGTGGCTGGGTCTTTCAGCATGACAATGATACCAAACACACCGCCCGGGCAACAAAGGAGTGGCTTCGTAAGAAGCATTTCAAGGTCCTGGAGTGGCCTAGCCAGTCTCCAGATCTCAACCCCATAGAAAATCTTTGGAGGGAGTGTTGCCCAGCGACAGCCCCAAAACATCACTGCTCTAGAGGAGATCTGCATGGAGGAATGGGCCAAAATACCAGCAACAGTGTGTGAAAACCTTGTGAAGACTTACAGAAAACGTTTGACCTGTGTCATTGCCAACAAAGGGTATATAACAAAGTATTGAGAAACTTTTTGTTATTGACCAAATACTTATTTTCCACCATAATTTGCAAATAAATTCATTAAAAATCCTACAATGTGATTTTCTGGAATTTTTTTTCTCATTTTGTCTGTCATAGTTGATGTGTACCTATGATGAAAATTACAGGCCTCTCTCATATTTTTAAGTGGGAGAACTTGCTCAATTGGTGGCTGACTAAATATTTTTTTACCCCACTGTATATATGGAGGCTGTGTAGTGCCAAAAATAAGGGGTTAAATACATGTTAAAAAGAAGAAAGAAAATCAGATATAGGACACACACTTCAGAACAGACTTCCTTTAGATTTTTTGGGGGGACTATCAGTTGCTCCATGTACTGAATCTGATACTTCAGTATGTTTGTATGGGCTAATAGCAGTAAGGTCAAATAAAATGTTTCATAAAAAAATAATGTATATACTTTTTTTTATACTTAAAAGGGTCTTAAAATTCTTAATCAAATAGCAAAATGATCCTTGGTATGACCTTGTTAAAACAATTCCATATAGCTTAGTAGAACCCCCTCCCCCCGCTTAGACAGGGCTTAGACTCTTATGGGTTGAGGGGGAAATTCACCTTAAAATTGTTTGTGCAACTTACTTAAAGTTAAGGAAACTTTAAGGGAAAAGATAAGGGGTAAATTTACTTAAGATGTTTTATGCAACCGGGCCCTGGTCCTCCATTGCTGAACATTTGGCACCCACCTGGGTGATGCCATGCTGCTGAAAAGTGCACGAAAAGCCACCACATCTTGGTAGTGGCTAAGAACAGTCCCTGAACAGTCTCTGGACACAGCATGCAGTAATTCTTCTGGACAGATGAAACAATAAAGCTGGGACTGCATTATTTGAATCCAAACAGCCAGCTAGCTGGCTATATGCCCAAAATATCAACTTTACATCCCTAATTCTGCAACTATGAGTGTGTGTGTTTGTGTATGTGTGTGTGCAGACACCCAGAGGGAAATGACAGACAGCTAGTCTCAGTGACAGTCGGATGAACAGATGTTTGTCTCATACATACTCAGACTACTCTCTCTGGCAACATAGGCAAAAATAAATAATGTGATATTTTTTCTCCTTACTAAAGAATACCACTGTGTAATTTTTCAATTCTGCTATTCTGAGTAGGTTTCTATTCCATTCTGATTATGTTTAATCTTCAAAGCTCACAGTCAGTGTGCGGTGATCAGATAATCCAGGCTGGTGAATTTAGAGTAGGTTTACAGAGTCTGGTGTTGGGGCACAGGGTGGATGAAGAACTGATCAATCCCACTATTCACACTACCGGTACTGAAAATACCTCAAAAACACCACAGATCTCAAAAGACTATGCGTGTTTCTAAATATGACCATGTTACAGATGTAGGATCTTAATTTGATTACTCTTTTGTTGCTGAGAATTTTCCTGCACAGCAGGAAATGCAAACTTGTAGTGTATTTGAGTTTTAAAAAGGCTTCTAAAGTTTGTAATTTACACTTTGAAATTTCAGACTTGATTTGCAAAAACGTCAGACTTGATCATACAAAAATGTCCATTCATTATAATCCACATAATAATTCACAATTCCTGTTGCTGCAGGATTATTTTCCTGCTGTAGCAAACTATCTCAAGTTAAGATCCTACTTCTGTAGAAAAAAGGAGAGAAACAGTTCACTGCTCTAGAGTTCTTCAACCACTAGTCTTGATGCACAATATCACAACCACATTGGATTCCATCAGAAAAGTGCGCACCACAATGGCAATATACAACCATAGAAATAGAACCCCTATTCAATTTATATGTATACAACTTCATACCTGCTCATGAAACATTCCACCAACACCGCCAGTCCTCCACAAACACGCCAGGCACTGTCGTGTTGTGACATGATAGTGCACTGAACAAATGTGTCCTTTTGTGACTTCACCCATGGATTTAATTATAGTTACAGAAACAAATTACAATACCAACTGAGTGAGCAAACGAGAGAGAACATAGCTGTGATTTGAACACATGACCCTCTGAGGAAGATGTTTCTCTGTCATAATAATCCACAATACAACCATCCACGTCATGAAACACACTGTAGACTACCTCAGGATGTAGTTGGCCACATATTTAGCCATCTCTGGATACGTCTGCCATCTTCACTATATTCACTCTTTAGCTCTTTACTGACAACACAGAGAAGCTGCTAAAGTACAGAGGGGTGAGTGTTTTAAAGTGGTGGGTTATGCAAGGGTGTGTGTCTGTTTTTAGGAACCACATACTCCCACAGCACAGGAGGTTGGTGGCACCTTAATTGGGGAGGACGATCTCATGGTAATGGCTGGAGCGGAATCAGTGGAATGGTATCAAATACATCAAACACATGGTTTGATGCCATTCCATTTACTCCGTTCCAGCCATTATTATGAGCCGTCCTTCCATCAGCAGCCTCCACTGTCCCACAGGTAGTACCAAGCGTGAGTGCATCTCTACCAAAATAGAGCTTTGGCAGCCCCTTCAGGAGGCTTTTGGTCCATCTACTGAGAGGATCGCCCAACAAATACCCTATAAGGGTCCAAGATTCACCAGCGATGACAGCAGCAAACCTGCATCACACATTAATAATGGTAGCATTACTTCAATGGAATACTACTACACATAAAATACATGAGTGAAGTTTTAGGACACTGTGTGATGGTTCACAATCAGCAGGACTCTACCATTGGCCATGGTGGCTGTACATATATATGGGGCCTCATTTGCTACAGTTAACTGTTGTTTTTTCTGTATGGTAAAAAAAAAGGATACAATACTCCTTCAATAAGGTTTAATGGTTTTCAATAAAGACGTCAAAGGTGTATTCTGAGTCTGCATTCTGAGCAGCGCAGTTTTGCTTGGGGAGAAAACATAAGCTTGTCATACAGTACTTTCTGCTTAATTAAATCTGCAGATGTGTCCTGCTTTTTCTCCCCAGTTTCATTGAACTTCCATGCTAGTGAGCATATCTGGAGGAGGATGTGGTGGAGGAGGAGGGAAGGAGGGGAAGAGGAGAGGAGGAGGGTATTTCATTAAGCATCTGTAACGATCCCGGCAGTCTGAGTCGGGTCCTGTCTGGTGACCAGTGTTTTGGGTTCGTAGTCTCCTGTTTCCCGAGGGTTCGGGAACGCTCCGGGGAGCTCTCTGGTTTTCCGCACCTGCATCCCGTCAGCAATCTGCACACCTGGCCCTCATCATCACCCTTTTTAGGTTCTGGCCAAACATCCAGTTCCTGCCGGATCGTTAGCCATGAACAGTAGGTGTTCTGTGTATCAGTTTAGAGTTTCTTGCGTGAGTTTTGTTGTTTTGTACTTTGTTGAGTTTTTGTGTCCTTACCTCCGTTTTTGTTCCACCTGCAGTCACACGTCCGGAACCTTCACCCCACCTCTGCCTGATGGTCGGCGGCTGCCGAGCCATCACTGGACCTTGTGCTGCACCCCCAACTACTCATCCACGCCGCCCGCTCTGTCCCTGGATTATTCTGCACCTTTGGTTGTATCTAAATAAACCCTCACCTTCGTTCAACTCTCCTTGTCCTGGTCTGCTTCTGGGTTCTGGCTGAGGGAACTGTGACAGAACGATCCGGCCGAATATGAACCCAGCGGACCTGGACTCTGTTCGCCATGCCATTACCCAGCAGGAGAAGATGTTGGGCCATCATAGCAGGGTACTACAGGAGATCGCGTTGTCAGTTCGGAACCTTTCTACCGGCCTGACGGAGGTCCAGAACCAACGCCAGTGTCCGGTGGAGGACCCACTACCGGTTTCACCCATCTCGCCTGCCGCTTCTGAAGTTGTGTCCCTCCGTGAGCCCAAGGTTCCGACGCCGGATAAGTATGAGGGGGAGCTGGGAAGATGCCGTTCCTTCCTTATGCAGTGTGGATTAGTGTTCGATCTACAGCCCTACTCTTATGCCACTGACAAGGCTAGGATAGCCTTTTTGATTGAGTTGCTGCGTGGTCGAGCGCTGGAGTGGGCTTCAGCCGTTTGGGAACGACAGGATCCCTGCATGGCTTCATACCAGGGGTTCACGGCCGAGATGAGGAAGCTCTTCGACCATTCCGTCCGAGGGAGGGACGCAGCTAGGCGTCTGTTTTCTCTTCACCAAGGAACTCGCAGCGTGGCCGACTTCGTGATCGAGTTCAAGACGTTGGCTGTGGAGAGTGGATGGAACGAGGAGTCTTTGCAAGCGGCCTTTTACCAGGGCCTGTCGGAGCAGCTCAAGGATGAGTTGATCTCCTATCCGGAGCCTAGTGACCTGGACAGCTTGGTAGCCTTGTCTATTCGGGTGGATAATCGAGTCCGAGAGCCGAAGGAGGGAGAAGCAATGGGGTCCGTCCAATCGATCAGCTTCTCAGTTCCCAGTCGGGTCGGGTGGTGGACCAGAACACGTCGATCATTCTCCACCACTAAGGATTAGTGGAGAGGACCTCTCTCCCGATTCTGAACCCATGCAAGTGGGGCGGCACGGGTTAACCAAGGAGGAGCGTCAACATAGACGTAAGACCAACTGCTGCCTCTACTGTGGTCGCTCGGGACATTACATCTCCACTTGTTCCCGGCGGTCGTCAAACTGCCCGGCTCGCTAAAGTTGGGAGGACTTTTAGCGAGCCAGTTTCAACCTCTCAGTACCTCTGTCAGACCCCGCTTCCGGCTACCCTTGTGAACAGGAATCAGAGCTTAGCGCTTAACGCTTTTATCGATTCAGGTGCCGATGGAAGCTTTCTTGATGCCGAGTTGGTGGAACAGCTGGGGCTTTCCAAGGAGCAATTGCCGGAAGCCATTGAAGCGACCACTCTGAACGGCAGTAGTCTGGCACGTATCACGATGAGGACTGAACCGGTTAAGATGCGGTTGTCGGGGAATCATTCTGAGATGATTTCATTTTTCATTCTGCCGTCTTCCCATGTTCCTCTGGTCCTTGGATACCCCTGGCTGAAGGAACACAATCCCACGTTCGATTGGGTGACGGGCAAGGTAACGAGTTGGAGCCTTTATTGTCATGCTAACTGTCTCAAGACTGCCTGCCCCCATTCGGTTCCCAGTCAGGTGATTGAGGCTAAACCCCCAGATTTGTCCCTGGTTCCCGAGACATATCACGATTTGGGGGAAGTTTTCAGTAAGCAGAAGGCTCTGTCACTTCCTCCCCACCGACCATATGATTGTGCCATCAACCTGGTTCCTGGAGCTGTCTACCCCAAGGGAAGGTTATACAGTATCTCCCGACCTGAACGTGAGGCGTTGGAGACCTACATCAAGGAGTCCCTAGCTGCTGGTCTCGTTCGTCCCTCGTCATCACCCCTGGGGGCAGGATTCTTCTTTGTGGGAAAGAAGGATGGCTCTCTTCGACCGTGTATTGATTATCGGGGGTTGAATGACATCACGGTCAAGAACAAGTATCCCCTGCCCTTGATGAGTTCTGCCTTCGACTCCTTACAGGGTGCTACGGTGTTCACCAAGCTAGACCTACGCAATGCGTATCACCTGGTCCGGATCAGAGAGGGGGACGAGTGGTTGACGGGTTTCAATACACCGATGGGTCACTTCGAGTATCAGGTGATGCCGTTTGGACTGACCAATGCTCCAGCGGTATTCCAGAGTATGGTGAACGACGTCCTGAGAGATATGATCGGCCTCTTCGTGTTTGTTTACCTGGATGACATTCTGATCTTCTCGAAGGAACCTTCCGACCACGTCCAGCATGTCCGGCAGGTTCTGCAGCGATTGTTGGAGAATCGCCTGTTCGTGAAGGCCGAGAAGTGCGAGTTTCACGCCCACACTACATCCTTTCTCGGGTACATCATCTCCAGGGGTGAGATTAGGATGGATCAGGAGAAGGTTAGAGCGGTTCTGGAATGGGCCCAGCCCGGTACGAGATTGCAACTCCAGAGATTTTTGGGGTTTGCGAATTTCTACCGCAGATTCATCCGGGATTACAGCCGTGTGGCCGCTCCATTAACTGCCTTGACTTCCAGTATCAGGACCTTCAAGTGGAATCCGGAGGCGGATCGAGCGTTTCTGGATTTGAAGAGGCGATTCACCAACGCACCCGATTCTCTCTCAACCGGACACGGCCCGTCAGTTCGTCGTTGAAGTGGACGCGTCTGATGTGGGAGTTGGCGCCATCCTGTCGCAGCGATGCTCCACGGACAGTAAACTCCATCCCTGCGCCTACTACTCTCGTCGCCTTTCGCCTGCAGAGAGGAATTACGATGTGGGTAACCGGGAGCTTCTCGCGGTGAAACTTGCCTTGGAGGAGTGGCGCCACTGGTTGGAGGGGGCGGAGCAACCGTTTATTGTCTGGACTGACCACAAGAATCTTGCTTACGTGCAATCGGCTAAACGTCTCAACTCCCGTCAGGCCAGGTGGGCGTTGTTTTTCGGACGATTCAAGTTTGCCCTGACGTTCCGACCTGGATCTAAGAACGGCAAGGGCGGACGCCTTGTCCCGGATGTTCTCCAAGACGGAGGAGAGTGGGTCCAAGACCGAGACTATTCTCCCCCGGAACTGCGTCGTGGGAGCAGTGATGTGGAAGATTGAGGAGGAGGTGCTGGCGGCCCTTCGGACTCAGCCCGGTCCCGGTAACGGTCCACCCGGTCGGTTGTTTGTGCCTGAGTCGGTTCGTCCTGCTGTCCTCAAATGGTCCCACGCCAGCAAGATGGCTTGTCACCCTGGCGTGGCTCGGACAATGGCGTTTCTTCGCAGACGTTTTTGGTGGCCTGCCATGGCCGAGGATACTCGGGGTTTTGTTGCTGCCTGTCCAGTGTGTGCGCAGAATAAGAGTACCAATCGGCCCAGCTCTGGACTACTTCACCCCCTTCCTATTCCCCGGCGTCCATGGTCGCATCTGGCCCTGGACTTCGTCACGGGGTTGCCCGCTTCTGAGGGGAACACGGTCGTTCTGACTATCGTGGACAGATTCAGCAAGTTCGCCCACTTTGTGCCTATTGCCAAGCTTCCCTCTGCCTCGGAGACGTCCCGAGATCCTGGTTAGGGAGGTTTTCAGGGTCCACGGTTTGCCCAGTGATATCGTTTCCGACCGTGGCCCTCAGTTTACCTCTGCTGTCTGGAAGTCCTTCTGTTTGGCCATTGGAGCTACAGTCAGTCTCACATCTGGTTTTCACCCCCAATCCAATGGTCAGGCGGAGAGAGCCAACCAGAAGATGGAATCCACGCTACGCTGTCTGGTCTCTTCCAACCCCACCTCCTGGGCCTCTCAGTTGCCTTGGGTTGAGTATGCCCACAATACTCTCCCCTACATCTGCCACTGGGATGTCTCCCTTCCAGTGCCTGTATGGCTACCAACCTCCCCCTGTTCCCTTCTCAGGAGAGGGAGCTATCAGTGCCTTCTGTTCAGGCTCATATTCTGCGTTGCCACCGGACCTGGCATCGGGCCAGAAAGGCACTCCTTAGAGGTTCGGATCGGTATCAGCTCCAGGCGAATCGTCGCCGGATCCCCGCTCCCACCTATACCATCGGAGATAGGGTTTGGTTGGCCACACGGGGATCTTCCGTTACGGACTGAGTCTAGGAAGTTGTTACCGAAGTTCATTGGTCCGTTTGTGGTGGAGAAGGTGATCAATCCGGTGGCAGTTCGACTCAAACTACCGAGGACGCTCAGAGTCCATCCCACCTTTCATGTCTCCTGCCTCAAGCCTGTCTTCCTCAGTCCTCTGTTGCCTCCTCCGCCTCCTCCTCCTCCTCCTCGGATGATCGGAGGTGGTCCTGCCTACACGGTGCGTCGCATCATGGATTCCAGACGGCGGGGCCGGGGTTTCCAGTATCTCGTGGACTGGGAGGGGGTATGGTCCTGAAGAGAGGAGTTGGATTCCGCGGCGACAGGTCCTAGATGCTGACCTCATCAGGGATTTCTACCGCCTCCATCCTGGCGCTCCGGGAGGTCCGCCCGGTGGCGTTCGTCGGAGGGGGGGGACTGTAACGATCCCGGCAGTCTGAGTCGGGTCCTGTCTGGTGACCAGTGTTTTGGGTTCGTAGTCTCCTGTTTCCCGAGGGTTCGGGAACGCTCCGGGGAGCTCTCTGGTTTTCCGCACCTGCATCCCGTCAGCAATCTGCACACCTGGCCCTCATCATCACCCTTTTTAGGTTCTGGCCAAACATCCAGTTCCTGCCGGATCGTTAGCCATGAACAGTAGGTGTTCTGTGTATCAGTTTAGAGTTTCTTGCGTGAGTTTTGTTGTTTTGTACTTTGTTGAGTTTTTGTGTCCTTACCTCCGTTTTTTGTTCCACCTGCAGTCACACGTCCGGAACCTTCACCCCACCTCTGCCTGATGGTCGGCGGCTGCCGAGCCATCACTGGACCTTGTGCTGCACCCCCAACTACTCATCCACGCCGCCCGCTCTGTCCCTGGATTATTCTGCACCTTTGGTTGTATCTAAATAAACCCTCACCTTCGTTCAACTCTCCTTGTCCTGGTCTGCTTCTGGGTTCTGGCTGAGGGAACTGTGACAGCATCAATACAAACCTCTCCTCTACCAATACTATTGTAGTGTTTCTGTGCGTGATTGTGTGTGTAAGTATGTATTTGAGTGTGTGTGTGAACACACACTCCCTCAGATGTTCTCTCCTTCCTGTTGTGGCTGAAGTGACCGCCGTTCTGACGACTATCTTCACACACACTGATAGTGCTGTCATTCTGTCATTCTGCAAATTCTAAAAATGAAAAGCTGAAATGTCTTGAGTCAATAAGTATTCAACCCCTTTGTTATGGCAAGCCTAAATAAGTTCAGGGGCACACGTAGACAAGATGGCGTATTGAATAGAAATCAGTACAAAACACCTCAAGATAAAAACATAATATTCAAAATCAGTAAGTTATACTAAATATTAGCATTTCATATATTCGCAGTTAATATAATTCAATCTGGATAATAACAGAAATAAGATCATAAGGCTAGAGAAATATATAGACAAATATTACAACAACACGCAACACCCAAACATGACTGAAGACAAGCGTGGAGAGCCAATCCCCAAAAGGAAACGCGACTCATCGACTGATACAGATGATATATGCTTTTCACCACTGGGTATGGTAAGTGTGGAAAGTGACCTGTTGAAGTCGATAAATGACAAATTGGGCATACTAGAACTGGTCCGTAAAGACGTAAAAGAGTTGAAAGCGAGTCTTCAAATGAGTGACGAAAAAGCTTTGGTAATGGAGAAAGAAACCAAAGAAATAAAAGTGACAGTCTCTAAAATGGAAACGGACGTTAGGGAACTAAAAAAGGAGAACAATCTTCTGAGAGAAGCCTTACTAGACATCCAAACTAGATCGATGAGGGAAAATCTAGTACTTACGGGTATTCAGGAAAAGGAGGGAGAAATAACAGAGAATATTATGAAGGACTTCCTGCATACAGCGCAACAAATCCCACTCGAGGCTGTCGATAAAATCCAACTCGAACGTGTACATCGTTTCGGAAAAAGAGGACAGAAATATGAGCGCCCAATCGTTGCCAAATTTGCTTTTTTAAGGATAAAGCTATGGTGAAAAGCCTAGGAAAAGACTTGCTGGCACGAAAATAGGCATGAATGATCAGTTCCCGAGGGAGATTGTAGAAAGGCGCAAAGTTCTGTATCCAATCTTCAAGGAAAACAGATTAAAAGGGAAACGTGTTGCACTAGTGGTGGATAAATTATATATTGACAACCAAATGTTCAGAGACACAAAGACTACTCCATGGCTATTCTAAAAGTTGTAATAGAGGAGTCAAATATTGGAGCACCTGATACTAGCAATGATAGGGATTGTAATATTAAATAACATTTATAGTAAGTATAGTATTTTATAAAAGGATAAAACGATATAACAAGCAGAATAATACATCTTTAAATACAAATAATTAGAACATGGCTTTTTTGGCGGGAGGTTGTTGTTTTGGCGGATGGTTGTTGTGGTTGGTCCTGTGTTCTCTCTGGCGTCCTTTCCCCCTTGCGGCAGATGTGGATGTGGGTGCGTTTGCACGCTCGGCCCATTTCTTCCGCAGTCAACCATGTGGTGTGCATTTTTGTGTTTGAAAAGGTGCGGCGTTAAGTGAGTGAGTGGGGAAATGGTTGCATATCCCAGAGCCGACCGGGGGTCTATGAGCAGGGGTAGTGAGAGAGAGCTTTCAATTTTGTGTCGATGAGGGATATACATTTTTAAATATAGTATACATCTAATCTAATTATTCATTGTCCTATCATGATGGAAAGATCCCTAACCCTATAACCTGGACACCCACCTGATCGACCCATACACCAAAGAGAAGTTCCCATCTATTTTATGGACCTGCTGTGAATATGCAGCCTAAACAGAGAAATAAATGTGGTCAGAGACCTACTTGAGCAGCACCGCCCCCTCAAGATTCTGAGCCTGCCTGGCAGGGTTGGTCCTACAAAGCCAGAGCCCCCTGATGGGAGAGCATAATATACAAGGAAATTCTCAAAGCTGCTAATGAGAATCTTGACGACCTTTTACCTTTTACGCCCACCCAGGTAGTGGCAGTGCTGGCAACACTGGCTGCAGTAACCCATGGGGAGGGGGTCACACTCGGACAATCAGAGAGGGGGTTTATCATTGTGGCCCAGGTGGCACAAAATAATCAAAGGTCTGACTGCATGGAGATGCTTGGGAAAATGGTTACAACAGGGGATCAGAGTGTTTGTGTCTCAGGTGAAGAGGGTGGATCTGATCTCCATCACCTAGGACTTGACATAGATTAAGTAGATTAATCAAATCTCACATTGTTATCAATTTCTGCTCAATCTGCATGCTTTCTCAATCAGCTTTAACTGTATGTGCACTCGTAGATCAAGTTATTTCTCTAGTTGGGCTCTGGGATATAACAGCCGTTGAGTATCTGATTTTATGGTGGATTGTGGAGGAGGGGGGTTGAGTGTGTTGGAGTATGTGAGTATGTGCGTGTGTGCTTGTCTGGCATCTGTTGTGGGGGTGGTGGGGATGTTGGGGGGGAGGGTATGGGATGGACCACGGGAATTATTTGCTAGGATAATAATTGCTTGTCAATGAATTGTAAATGTAATGCAATGGCAATCCGGGTTATATGTTAGAATCCTATGCGTGAACTGCCGACATTATTACGCATATTAATTGATAATGATGGAAAATAGGATATGCATAATAAAAAAAAAAATAGTTATATAGATATATATACAGTGCCCTCCACAATTATTGGCACCCCTGTTTAAGATGTGGTCGAGGACTTCCAAATTTTTTTTTTTTTTAAACAACATAGAACCCAAATGCAAAAAAAGAGAAAAATCCAACCTTTTATTTAAGTACATTACTTTGGTGTAAAAAAAAAAAATCACACATTTAGAAAAAAATAACTTGAAATCATGTGTCCCACAATTATTGGCACCCCTGATGTTAATACTTTGTACAACCCCCTTTTGCCAACAAGACAGCACTTAATCTCCTCCTATAACATTTCACAAGATTGGAGAACACAGAGAGAGGGATCTTTGACCATTCTTCTTTGCACAATCTTTCTAGATCATCCAGTGTCCTGGGTCCTCTCTTATGCACTCTCCTCTTTAGCTCGCCCCACAGGTTTTCGATTGGGTTGAGGTCTGGGGACTGAGATGGCCATGGGAGGACCTTAAGTTTGTGACTGCTGAACCATTTTTGTGTAGATTTTGCCACATGTTTTGGATCATTATCCTGCTGAAAGACCCAATGACGACCCATCTTCAGCTTTCTGGCAGAGGCCATCAGGTTTTTATTTAAAATGTCCTGGTAGTTCAAAGCGTTCATAATGCCATGCACCCTAACAAGGTTCCGAGGGCCTTTGGAAGAGAAACAGGCCCACAGCATCACAGATCCTCCACCATACTTCACGGTGGGCATGAGGTGCTTTTCGGCATACTCATCTTTTGTTTTACGCCAGACCCACTTAGAGTGTTTGTTGCCAAAAAGCTCAATCTTAGTCTCATCTGACCAAAGCACACGATCCCAGTTGAAGTCCCAGTGCCGCTTAGCAAACTCCAGACGTTTACGTTTGTGAGTGTTAGTGAGAAAAGGCTTTTTCCTTGCATGCCTCCCAAACAGCTTGTTGGCATGTAGAGAGCGTCTGATGGTTGTTTTGGAGACTTTGTGACCCCAAGATGCCACTCTTTGATGCAATTCTGTGACAGTGAGCTTAGGACTTTTTTCTACTTCTCTTACCATCCTCCTCACTGTGCGTTGTGGCAAGATAAACTTGGGACCTCTTCCAGCCTTGTTTGTCACTGTTCCAGTTGTTTTAAACTTCTTAATGATTCCTCTGACTGTAGATACGGGCAAGTTAAGGCGAGTGGCTATTTTCTTGTAGCCATTGCCTGACTTATGAAGGTCGACACAAATCTGCCTTACTTGAATGGTGTGTTCTCTTGTCTTTGCCATGTTGACAAATGGGTAAGAGAATTAGGCCTCTGTGTCACGTCATATTTATACCCCAGGGAAACAGGAAGTCATGAATTACTAATTAAAAGTTCCTAGATACCCTGACCAACTTTAGCAACTACAGAAAAATATATTTAAAAAAAAATCTATTAAATTTTTCTGCGGAATTGTTAGGGGTGCCAATAATTGTGGGACACATGATTTCAAGTTTTTTTTCTTCTAAATGTGTGATTTTTTTTTTACCACCAAAGTAATGTACTTAAATAAAAGGTTGGATTTTTCTATTTTTTTGCATTTGGGTTCTATGTTGTTTAAAAAAAAAAGAGAATTTTTGGAAGTCCTCGACCACATCTTAAACAGGGGTGCCAATAATAGTGGAGGGCACTGTATATATATATATATATATATATATAGAGGTGAAAGCATTGGAAATGCTTTTGGCGGTTAATCTGCTTCTGTTTTGTGGGTGGCCCTGTGTGCTGTTTTCGATGGATGGGTCCTGGCCTCTCGGGGCCTTAGGGATACGGAGGGACGTGGGTGGGATGCTGATCACTGGGATGACGGCTCAACTTGGGATGGGGAGGGGCTTTAGCGGGGGAATTAGTGGAGAACAATTGAAGGGTTACTCCGTAGCAATGCAAATATCACGGTACAGCTATATGGACACTCAATCATTGCGCTATTTTTTATTGGTAAATTTACAAACATATATAATGATAAATAGACTTGAAACTTGTATCTCATTATGGTGTATGGTGAAATAAGTATAGCCAGTTATAATTGTAATGGCTTAGCTGATAATAACAAAAGAAGAACAATATTTACATGGCTCAAAGAGAAGGAATATAATATCTATTGTATACAGGAAACTCATTCAACAATTCGAGATGAAGTAGCGTGGAAAAAAGAATGGGGGGAAATATACTTCTCCCATGGGCAAAGAAATTCAAAAGGGGTGATGATATTAATTAATAGTAATTTCGATCCGAATGTGCAAATTGTCCAAATAGATACGCAAGGTAGATGGATTATTTTAAATATGTTATTGGACCATAAACAGATATGGCTCATTAACCTTTACGGACCAAATAATGATGATCCACAATTCTTTGACAATATATATAATAAATTATCAAGCCTGCAAGCAACTCAAGACAATATTATTATGGTGGGGGGATTATAATACTGTTTTAAATAGCTCAATGGACCGTAAAGGAAATCACACCACAAACAATCACCCACATGCTCTTAAGGAAATTGTGAATGTCATGGATACATTAGAACTAGTAGATATATGGAGGCTTAAATATACTGATCTAGTGAGATATACATGGCGGAGACTGAATCAAGCTAGTCGTCTTGACTTCTTTCTTATCTCATTCTCGTTGGCACCAAAAGTAAAAAAAAAGTGTTGATAGGGGACAGAATGCGGTCGGACCATCATATAATAGGCATATACATTACTCTTACTGAATTTCCACGTGGGCGAGGATATTGGAAATTTAATCAAAGCCTATTGGATGATAATTTATTTATAATTAGAACAAAGGAATTTATAACTGACTTTTTCCAACATAACATAGGTACAGCGAATCCCCTTATTGTATGGGACACCTTTAAATGTGCCTTTAGAGGCCATGCAATTCAGTACTCATCTCGAAAACAAAAGCAATTTAGGTCAAAAGAGTTTATACTAAGAAAGGAAATAGAAAGTCTAACAGAACAGATAGATGGCAATAAAAACTGTAACATAGAGGCTCAGAATAAATTAGAGGAAAAACAAAAAGAAATGGAGAAACTTATTCAAGAAAGATCAAGTGTAATATATTATAAAAATAAAGCAAACTGGATGGAATATGGGGAAAAATGCACAAAATTCTTTTTTAATCTTCAACATAGGAATGCTACCAAAAAGAACTTAATGAAACTGGTTACAATTGACGGAGTCACCCATAATTCACCAAATGATATTTTGAAGGAAGAAACAAAGTACTTTAAGCATATGTTTTCTTTTCAGTCGCCTCCATCTCCTCTAACTGAAGCTAATTGTAGAGATTTTTTTTCTATTGATAATGTCAAATTAACAGCCACACAGAAAGACTCATGTGAAGGTGAAATTACAGAGGAGGAACTTCTGGATGCAATTAAAGACTTTAAGTCCGGGAAAACTCCAGGGTTGGATGGCATACCAGTCGAGGTATAGCAAACCTTTTTTGATATACTAAGAGGACCGTTATTAGCATGTTTTAACCACTCCTATGTAAATGGTAGATTATCTGACACTCAAGAAGAAGGTCTGATCTCATTATTACTGAAACAGGATACAAGTGGAAAATATCAAGATCCAGTCCATTTACAAAATTGGAGGCCCCTTACACTTCAGTGTTGTGATGCAAAAATCCTAGCAAAATGTATAGCGCATAGAATTAAAAAGGTATTGTCGGATATTATTCATTCTAATCAGACAGGTTTTTTACATGGAAGATACATTGGAGATAATATAAGGCAAGTATTGGAAACAATAGAACACTATGGAAAATATGGGAAACCAGGCCTGCTATTCATAGCAGACTTCGAAAAGGCATTTGATAAAGTTAGACTGGGGTTTATATATAAATGCCTGGAGCATTTCAATTTTGGAGAATCTCTTATAAAATGGGTCAAAATCATGTATAGTAACCCTAGGTGTAAAACCGTAAATAATGGCTATTTCTCAGAAAGTTTTAAACTGTCAAGAGGAGTGAAACAAGGTTGTCCACTATCGGCATATATATTTATTGTGGCCATCGAGATGTTAGCTATTAAAATCAGATCCAATAATAATATCAGAGGATTAGAAATACAGGGCTTAAAAACAAAGGTGTCATTGTACGCAGATGATTCATGTTTTCTTTTAGATCCACAACTAGAATCCCTCCACAGCCTCATAGAGGATCTAGATACATTTTCTAACCTCTCTGGATTACAACCAAATTATGACAAATGTACTATATTACGCATTGGATCACTAAAAAATATAATTTTTACATTACCATGTAGTTTACCAATAAAATGGTCTGATGGTGATGTGAATATACTCGGAATACATATCCCAAAGGAAATAAATGATCTCACTTCAATACATTTTAATAGAAAGTTAGCAAAAATAGATAAGATCTTACTACCATGGAAAGAAAAATACCTGTCAATTTGTGGAAAAATCACCCTGATTAACTCTTTAGTATTATCCCAGTTTACCTATTTGCTTATGGTCTTGCCTACGCCTAGCAAACAGTTTTTTAAATTATATGAGAAAATATATTCAATTTTATTTGGAACGGCAAGCCAGACAAAATTAAAAGAGCATATTCATATAATGAATATGAATTCGGAGGACAGAAATTATTAAATATTAAAGCATTAGACCTATCACTAAAATCTTCAGTCATACAAAAGTTATACTTAAATCCGAACTGGTTCTCAAGCAAATTAGTAAGATTGTCTCACCCAATGTTCAAGAAAGGCCTTTTTCCCTTTATTCAGATTACAACCTCTCACTTTCAGTTATTTGAAAAGGAAATAATCTCCCAAATGTCACTATTTCTAAAACAAGCCATAGAAAGTTGGTTGCAATTTCAATTTAATCCTCCAAAAACGACAGAACAAATAATGCAACAAATATTGTGGTTAAATTCAAATATACTAATTGACAAAAAACCTTTATTTTTTGACAGAATGTTTAAAAAAGGTATAATCTTCGTAAATGATATCATCGGTAGGACTGGTGGAGTTATGTCGCACATGCAGCTAACAAAAACATATGGAAATGTCTGCTCTACCCAAAATTACAACCAAATAATTGCAGCCTTACCCGCAAAAGTGGAAGAGGAAAGTGGAAGGGGGAGAAAGTAAGGAACTTGTCTGTCGGCCTTGCATTAAAGAACATAATTGGTTAAGGAAGACTGTGATAAATAAAAAAAGTATATCAGTTTCACTTAAGGACCAAAGGATTGACAGCCGTCCCATATAGATTGCAAAATAGTTGGGAAGAGATCTTTGACGTACCGATCCCATGGCATAGTGTTTATGAACTGACACGCAAAACGACACCGGATTCAAAAATTAGAATCTTTCAATTTAAATTATTATACCAAATTCTTGCTACCAATAGAATGTTATTTATATGGGGGATACAATCTTCCCAGCTCTGCAGATTTTGCTGTGAAGAGACAGAATCATTAGATCATTTGTTTTGGTTCTGTCCATTTGTAGCTTGTTTTTGGACACAGGTCCAGGAATGGCTAAAGGATTGCAATATTTACCTGGAACTAACCCTGCAGATAGCATTACTGGGTGATCTGAAAAGTCATAGTCAATCAATCAATAATATAATAATACTTTTAGCAAAAATGTTTATTTTTAATTCACAATATGTAGAAGCAATGAGAATAGAAAGGTTCAGAACTTTTGTAAAACATCACAGTACGGTTGAAATGTATATGGCAAATAGAAATCCTATATGGATGGTGTTAAGAGATAGATGGGAGGTATTGAATAGAGTTGAAGGATGGGACTAATAACAAATAACAACAAATAATAACAAAGATAGCTAATAATGTAAGCATACTGTGTCCATAATAAGTACATAGGTTGTATGTTGGGAGCTTTTGGGAAAGAGCACAGTTAGAAAGATATGGCATATAGAAGCAAACCGGATGGACATCATGAAAATGATCTGAGAGGTTCAGAGTAGAAGAAGTTCAGGAGCAAAAAATAAATAAAACATATATATATATATATATATATATATATATATGTATAATAGAATTATTGTAAAATTAACTCTGTCCATAAGGTGTAGATAGTAAGTATAGACCGGAAGTAGAGGCCTGGGCATTGTTGTTCACTAATTTACTCCAAGTAGGGAAAGGATGGTGGGGTTGAAAAGTAATAAAGGGGAGTATATATATAAAAAATAAAATACAAATAAAAATAACAGTAAAAAACATGGGGGATTGGAAGTGACGCAGACAATGACATTGATAGAAGATACAATCTATCTGCAATATTAAGCTGATCCATTCCCCCCAAAAAAAAAAAAAAAAAAAAAAGTTCAGGAGTAAACATTTGCTTAACAAGTCACATAATAAGTGAATGGCTACTTCATCTCTGTACCCCACACATGCCACACATCTGTAAGGTCCCTCAGTCGAGCAGTGAATTTCAAACACAGATTCAACCACAAAGACCAGGGAGGTTTTCCAATGCCTCGCAAAGAAGGGAACCTATTGGTAGATTGGTAAAAAAAAAACGGATAGGGGCGTGTTCTCTCCACTGTCATATCACCTTCACAGTTAGAGCTGACTGTATACTATAGAACGTATTCACCGTACTGAAACGATTGCACTGAGGACCACGTGACTCAACACACAGAAACAAGGCAGACCAGGTGTGATTAAACCACCAAACATGTTTGCAGATGAAGGGACAATGTACATTTTACATTTACATTTAAACATTTTAGTCATTTAGCAGACGCTCTTATCCATAGCGATTTACAGTTAGTTAATTCATCTTAAGATAGCTAGGTGAGACAACCACATATCACAGTCGTAGTAAGTAAATTTTTCCTCAATAAAGAAGTTATCAGCAAAGTCAGTGCTAGTAGAAAAAGACAAGTGCAAGTACTCTAAATTATGTAAATGTAAATTTACTCTACAGATGTTGTTGAGCATGAACCTGCAGGAGCGAGCAGTTCCGTCTTGTCAAGGTTGAGCTTGAGGTGGTGGACTGACATCCAAGCAAAGATATCTGCCAGGCATGCAGCGATGCGTGTCGCCACCTGGGTGTCAGAAAGGGGGAATGAGAAAAGTAGTTGAGTGTCATCTGCATAGCAATGATAGGAGAGACCATGAGAGTATATGACGGAGCTGAGTGACTTGGTGTATAGAGAAAAAAGGAGAGGGCCTACGCAGACACAGATCCTCTCCACGTCACCTGGTAGGAGCGACCTGCCAGGTAGGATGCAATCCAGGAGTGTGCAGAGCCTGAGATGCCCAGCCCTGAGAGGGTGGAAAGGAGGATCTGATGGTTCCCAGTGTTGAAGGCATCGGCTAGATCTAAGAGGATGAGAACAAATCGGAGAGAGTCAGCTTTGGCAGAGCGGAGAGCTTCCGTGACACAGAGGAGACCAGTGTCAGTTGAGTGACCCATCTTGAAGCCTGACTGGTTAGGGTCAAGAATATCTTTCTGAGAGAGATAACAAGAGAGTTGTCCAGAGACAGCACACTCAAGTGTTTTGTAAAGAAAAGAAAGAAGGGTCCGGTCTGTAGTTTTTGACATAGGGGTCGGTTTCTTTAGGAGGGGAGCAACTCTGGCCATCTTGAAGTCCGAAGGGTCGAGCCGGCTGGGAGGAAAGGGGACAGTGAGAGTCAAAGGAGGCGGAAAGGGAGGAGAGTAGGGTCAAAGAGGCAGAGTCAAGAGACAGGAGCGAGAAGGATTTAGCAGAACGGAGAGATGATAGGATAGAAGAGGAGAGAATTGTGGGAGAGAGAGAGTGAAGATTGCAACGGGGCATGGCCATCTGGGTAGGGGCTGAGTGGGTAAGGTTGGAGAAGAGTGTAAAAAGAAACAAAGTAGTGATCAGAGACCTAGAGGGGGGTTGCAGTGAGATTAGTAGGTGAACAGCCTTTAGTAAAGATGAGGTCAAGTGTATTGCCTGACTTGTGAGTGGGAGGGGACTGGGAAAGGGTGAGGTCAAAAGAGGCAAGGAGGGGAAAGAAATGAGTTGAAGTCAGGTGTTGGGAGATTGAAGTCGTCCAGTACGATGAGTGGTGAGGCGTCTTCAGGAAATTAGCTTATCAAGGTGTCAAGCTCATTGGTCACCTGGTTGGCAATAGATGACAACAATGTTAAGCTTTAGTGGACAAGTGACAGTGACAGCATATAATTCAGATGAGGGGATCAGCAGGTGAGAGAGGGGGAAAAGAGATAATCTCCATTTATGAAGAAATTCATAGCCCTGTGCCACAACCGCGATGACCAGATGCTCTCGGATTATGAAAGAACACATAGTCAGATGACGAGACAGCCGCTGGAATAGCAGTGTTCTCTAGGGTATAGTACATCTGCTGGAGTAGCAGTGTTCTCTGGTGTATAGTACATATAAACTCAGCAAAAAAAGAAACGTCCTCTCACTGTCAACTGCGTTTATTTTCAGCAAACTTAACATCTGTAAATATTTGTATGAACATAACAAGATTCAACAACTGAGACATAAACTGAACAAGTTCCACAGACATGTGACTAACAGAAATTGAATAATGTGTCCCTGAACAAAATCAAACGTTACAGTCAGTATCTGGTATGGCCACCAGCTGCATTAAGTACTGCAGTGCATCTCCTCCTCATGGACTGCACAAGATTTGCCAGTTCTTGCTGTGAGATGTTACCCCACTCTTCCACCAAGGCACCTACAAGTTCCCGGACATTTCTGGGGGGAATGGCCCTAGCCCTCACCCACCGATCCAACAGGTCCCAGACTTGCTCAATGGGATTGAGATCCGGGCTCTTCGCTGGCTATGGCAGAACACTGACATTCCTGTCTTGCAGGAAATCACACACAGAACGAGCAGTATGGCTGGTGGCATTGTCATGCTGGAGGGTCATGTCAGGTTGAACCTGCAGGAAGGGTACCACATGAGGGAGGAGGATGTCTTCCCTGTAACGCACAGCGTTGAGATTGCCTGCAATGACAACAAGCTCAGTTCGATGATGCAGTGACACACCGCCCCAGACCATGACGGACCCTCCACCTCCAAATCGATCCCGCTCCAGAGTACGTAAAAATGTATGCACACATGACTGTAAGTCGCTTTGGATAAAAGCGTCTGCTAAATGGCATATTATTATTATTATTACAGGCCTCGGTGTAACGCTCATTCCTTCGACGATAAACGTGAATCCGACCATCACCCCTGGTAAGACAAAACCGTGACTCATCAGTGAAGAGGACTTTTGACAGTCCTGTCTGGTCCAGCGATGGTGGGTTTGTGCCCATAGGCGACGTTGTTGCCGGTGATGTCTGGTGAGGACCTGCCTTACAACAGGCCTACAAGCCCTCAGTCCAGCCTCTCTCAGCCTATTGCGGACAGTCTGAGCACTGATGGAGGGATTGTGTGTTCCTGGTGTAACTCGGGCAGTTGTTGTTGCCATCCTGTACCTGTCCCGCAGGTGTGATATTCAGATGTACCGATCCTGTGCAGGTGTTGTTACACGTGGTCTGCCACTGCGAGGACGATCAGCTGTCCGTCCTGTCTCCCTGTAGCGCTGTCTTAGGCGTCTCACAGTACGGACATGGCAATTTATTGCCCTGGCCACATCTGCAGTCCTCATGCCTCTTTGCAGCATGCCTAAGGCACGTTCACGCAGATGAGCAGGGACCCTGGGCATCTTTCTTTTGGTGTTTTTCAGAGTCAGTAGAAAGGCCTCTTTAGTGTCCTAAGTTTTCATAACTGTGACCTTAATTGCCTACCGTCTGTAAGCTGTTAGTGTCTTAATGACCGTTCCACAGGTGCATGTTCATTACAGTTTTTCTCAATTGTTTACACACAAATACTGGTACTTGAGACACAATGACCACAACATGTAACTCATGCACCAACCCCCTGAACCAATTCTGCTAAACTACAAGCACAATTCCTGCTTTACACTCAAATTGCAGTTCTACAACACACTTTTTTCAAAACACTACACACAAGTCTTTGCATTTGGCACAATTTTCATGCAGAAAATCTCTTGTTTTCACAATGAACACACTGCCATTCAAATATGCACACTGACTCATGACATGGGCAAACACCCGTCACACATTTTTACAATTAGCATTCAGAGCTTTAGCATAAAAGGGCAACAGGTGAGCTCTTCTGTTTTGGAGCAATGGATGCCAACATTGGAAACAGAGGCAGAGCCAGAGGAGTGAGAGTAAGAGAAGGAGGACGGGGAGGACAAGGACGAGGAAGGCCAAGGACCGTAATCTCTGATGAGATCCAAGCCACTTTGGTTGATCATGTGGTCAACCATGGTCTAACAATGAGGGAGGCTGGGCAAAGAGTACAGCCAAATTTGAGCAGGTACACTGTAGCATCCATCATCCGGACATTCCGAAATGAGAATAGGTAAGAAATCTACTCTCACTAGAAAATTGCAGTACTGCATATCAATACAGTACTCAATGAGTACAGTAGTACAATATTGCCTGTGGACTGTTCTGTAGGACTGTAAAAATAAAGTATGTTTCAAGTATTTGGGAAATGTATTTCTACTTTGTATTTACAGCATTTTACTATTTGTTTGGCAGAACTGAAAGATTACCAACACAAGGTGGTCGGGAATGTGTTCTGTCTCCTGAACAGGAAACTGAAATCATGAACATGGTCCTAGAAAATAACGCCATAACATTACGGCAAATACAAAGAAAAAGAATAGAAAACAATGAGATATTTCAAAAATATTGATAGGGTAAGCTTATCAACACTGGACCGTGTCTTGCGCAGAAATAATCTTAGGATGAAGCAGGTCTACAGGGTGCCATTTGAACGCAATTCAGAAAGAGTCAAAGAATTGCGATATAACTATGTGCAAGTGAGTCCTATACAATCCCACAATTGATGCATACTCTCAACACTGTATAAATTATACATATTTCAGTATTGTAATCATAATGATTGTGCTTCACAATAGTGACCACTCCATGTCTATATCTGATATTGTCATGTGTTTCAGAGAGTCCTTGAGCTAGAGGTGGCTGCAGTGGAGCACCAGTTCATCTTCATTGATGAGGTTGGATTCAACCTCACAAAAAGACGAAAGAGGGGAAGGAATATCATCGGCCAGCGTGCCATTGTTCAAGTCCCTGGCCAGCGCGGAGGGAACATCACAATGTGTGTAGCGATTACCCACCACGGCGTCATCCATCACCATGCTACCCTTGGCCCCTACAACACCGCCCATCTGATCACATTCCTGGACACCCTACACAACACACTCATTCCTCCAGATCAGGTAGATGGCCCAGAGCAGCTCAGGTACGTTGTCATTTTATTTTGTTTTTTTTACTGTAACTGTATACATTAAATTCTTCTGTTTTGTATGTAGACCACTGTATGTGCAACTTTGTGTTGGTTGGGAATGGGATGTACACTGTGTACATTGTTTTTGTGGGAAAATAATATTCTCAAATATTTTACAACACACTTATGTATGTACTGTCTGTAGTAATGGCAACACTGAACCAAAAAAAGGCCTAAGTCATTTTGATGAATGGAGAATAAGTGTTTTCCATTCATCATAGTGTTTTACATTGAGCACATCAGTGTTCAACTGGTTCTTATAAATGTATATTCATATGATGGTTTGTGTGTATCATTTGAAAACAAAATACCATTTTGATAAGAAATAACATTGTTTTGAATGTAAAGTTTCATTTTGCTGGTGAATTGAGGGGTTTTGCCCATTGTGTGTGTTTTTTTGATTTGTGTGTAGAGTTCTGAGAATATGAGGCATGCTTTCAGAAAATGTGTGTAAACAATCGAGAAAAACTGTAATTGTTTATGGTTCATTGAACAAGCATGGGAAACAGGGTTCTGTGAAGTTATTTGGATTTTTACGAATTATCTTTGAAAGACAGGGTCCTGAAAAAGGGACGTTTCTTTTTTTACTGAGTTTAGTATATATACATCCCCATGCTATGGCAACAATGTTGTCCTGGCCTGATACAGATTCTCATAAAGTCTAGACTCAAACCAAACTAAACTATCAGAAAAGTCATAATTATAACAATGGCCAAGATATTCATATGCACTTAAGCACATTCATAAAGTGACATACGTCTTGTTTAATGGCAGTCATACAACAACACCCCTACTGGATAAAATACTCTTGGGACCAATTTTTTTTTATCCAGGACTATAGGCTTAATCTGGGTCCAGGAAACCAGACCCTAAGATTAACTGTAACACTGCATTAATGAGTCCAATATCCCTTATCCTCTCAGCCTTATAGCTGTTATCCCATTGGTATTACAGTTTTTCTCCATTGGTTTGGCTCATTTCTTGAAACAGAAATTACATTCTCAAAACTCTAAGATCATTTGGCAAAACAGTCTTACAGTTCAGCACAACACTATAGCTCACTTGCAAAAGCTCATATCTCTCCTAAAACTGTTCACTCATGCTTCAAAACTAAATTCCTTTCCCATATAAGGAGTCAGTGCCACGAAAATGGCAAAGATCCTTCTCAATTGCTTTGGCTCATTTCTTGAAACAGACCGGACGTTCTCAACACTCTTGGTGCTTTAGCCAAAATAACGTGGATGGTTCGGCACAACACCATGGTTCACCTGCAAAAGCTCATACCTCTCCCAAAACAGTTCACGCATGTGTCAAAACTAAATTTCCTTCTCATTTAAACAGTCAGTGCCCCCAAAATGCTTCGTCCCTTTGGCATTGTGTAAGCACTGCAAGTCAAAATGTTTAGATGTTTTGTCACTATGGCAGAGGACCATTGAAATATCCCTCATGTCCACCTTTCAGTCTTAGCCCAGTCCTTCATTGACAATGGTTACTGTACTGTTTTTTGTCTAGCTAACAGAATACAATTGTGTATAAAACTGAAAAAAATAAATAGGATTTTAGGGTAAGAGTAGCCTCCAAGGTTTGACATCACACATTGCACTCATACTGCCAAGGAAATTGTAACCATTATCATTCACACACATAAAGTAACTTCCATACATCAGAGTAAAAAGAAAATGTATACAGCATAATATACTGTAATATAAACACACAAACAAAAAACAATGAAAATTATATGCAGCCTACAGTGCTGTAAATAAAGCTGGAGTTTCACAACTAACAGTTCTTCACTGGTCGCTGTCCTCACCCTCCTGGCCATCCACACGCTGCTGTCTGTCTGGCCACAGATTCTCGTCCACATCACAGCGTATATTCTCCCTTGCGATGCAACGAGGGAAGAAACGGCGTGCATGTCGCAACCATCCCCTACACTGATCTCCTGTAATATCCTCACACGCAGCGCCATTGCATGGAGCAGGGACCTCTGATCTTGAGCCCGATGCTCATACACTCTCCACCTCCAAGCGGAGAAATACTCCTCAATAGGATTGAGGAAAGGAGAGTAAGGTGGTAGGAACACCATGACCATCCTTGGATGAGTAGTGAACCAGGCCCTGATGAGCGGGCCACGGTGGAAATTCACATTGTCCCATACAATGACATATTGTGGTAGGTGAGGCCCTACGAGACCGCTCTCATTTTCAGGGATCAAATCAACATGAAGGCGGTCCAAGAAGATGAGGAGCTTCTGTGTATTGTATGGGCCAAGACTGGGGATGTGAGTGGCCACACCATTCTCCGATATGGCAGCACACATAGTTATATTGCCCCCTCGCTGGCCTGGGACATCCACCATGGCCCGGTGGCCAATAATATTACGGCCACGTCTTCGGCCCTTGGCCAGGTTGAAGCCAGCTTCATCCACAAACACGAGGATGTGATGGGTCTCGTTTCCTTCCAATGCCATTATTCTCTACAATAGCGTAAAAAAGAAAACATCAAATCAGTCATACAGAAGAGTCATACACTACAGTTACAGACAATTACATAGGAATGTTCTATGTTCTCCACAAGTTCAATATACTACTGGCCACTACTCCAGTGGTTCCAAACCTGGGGTACATGTACCCCTATGCAGAGGTACTACAGGGGGTATTTGACAGAAAGGGGAGGGGGGAAATCATCAATGACTAGACTTACTGAAATGTTACAGTAAAACCCACAGTATTAGATAGATTTACATGGGAGGCACTAATTGCAGCTCTTTTACCCCTTTTCTTATTGTATGTTATATTCTTCAAAATAAGGATTATAATGATAATTGCATCATACAGTAAGCTGCAGTTTTTAGGCGAAATGTTGAAGTCAGATAAATCAAATACTTCCATACCTGGATTACCTGGATACACAAATCAGGTAAAGTGGGTACTGAAGCCAAAAAAGTTTGGGAACCACTGCTTAATTGTAAAAATGTTATAATGATGGACAACCAGTAACTGACTTACATGTACATACTGGTACCGCAGCTCTTTCACTCTATCAGAGTTCCTCTCAAATGGTACCCTGTAAATTTGCTTCATTGTCATCTGATGCTTCTTCAATATCCGGTCTATTGTGGAGATGCTTATAGAGTTGACATTTTGGAATATGGCATTGTCTTGTAGGATTGCAGCGCGGATCTGTCTCAATGTGATGGCATTATTTGCCATCACCATGTTACAGATCTCTTGTTCTTGTTGTTCATTGAGAAGTTTTCCTCTGCCACCTGTGCAAGGTTGTCGTCCAATCCTAGATATAGAAGTCAAAGGACAACACTCCATTCGTAATGTATACCTTATGTATTCCTTACAGAATGAGTTACCTATGTAATTGTATTGTTGTTTTACTTACAGTAACTTTACCACAATTCTAATGCATCACTGCACAGTGACTGGAATACTACTGTAAACTGTATCATCAATACTGTAGAAAATAAACTATTCCATAGTTTATTTTCTCCAATGTTTTTCTTGTCATTTTTAGTATCATAACATCCCATTGAGGTAAGATATTACTGTAGGCCTATCACACACACACACTAAATGAATAGGTAAATATGTAAATAAATATATTTCTTGCTCTATGCACAGTGTCCTGTCCTATACAACATATAATTCCATCATTGACTGACTACATACCTGTTTTCCCTGCGAAAGGTTTGGATGATGGAGGAGACTGTTGAGCGAGGCACATTAGGCTGCACTCGGCGACCTGCCTCCGCCATTGTGAGGCCATGGTTGATGACATGGTCTATAATTGTGGCCCGAATTTCATCCGGGACAGCATGGTGTCTTCGTGCTCCTCGGCCTCTTCCCCCCTATTCCACCACCACGCACCCTTACTCCTCCTCCTCCTCTTCTTCTTCTTCCTCTTCCTCGAGCAGGCAGTTGCCCTTGTTCATTTACTTGGCCAGGTGCCTCCATGTTCAGAAATTGTACTGGTCCTGCATGGTCAAGCTCTTTACATACATGTTTGGCAGCATTCACAGTCATGGACAGCACCTGTCAGGTAACTAAACATACTGTTTGATTGGTCATCTGAGATGTGTGAAACTCCTCCTTCGTTAGTCAAGTTCTAGTTTCACCTGACTGTCAATTGCTGTAATAAATTTATCAAATGTTCCAAGGGGATTCATATATGGTATTCATGGTATTATGTTCTTGACTAATTTTGACAATTGAACAGACTATTGTGCATGTGATGACTTATACAATGAAATGACGCTGACACGTTTTGGAGCGAACAACCATTAGACTGAGAATCAACAATCAGTTTAGATCAACAAGATCTATTCACTTGGAAATTGTGCTAAATGTAGGCTACCTGTACTTAATCATTTGCAAAGATGTACTGAGACATTGAGACATGTACTTAGACATTTGCAATTTGATGAAATGAATGAGAAATTCAATTCTGTTGTGAACAATTGCCAAGTGGTTTGGAGGTTTGTCCATGTAGTTTTGAGAATGTAATTTCTGTTTCAAGAAATGAGCCAAACCAATGGAGAAAAACTGTAATACATGACTAGAGGCTTCTGACTGTCAGAGGAGGTCCAGTCAGCTTCACAGCCACTCTGCCACTGCATGGGTAAGCACTACAGCCAGACAGCTGAATCAATGCCTATTGGCCAGCCAGACAGTTGAGTCAAAGCCAATTGGCCAGACAGCCAGCAGGCATGAATGCCCCGCCCACAGCGAATGAATGCCACCCGAACCACACATCACCAGTCAAACCAGTCTGGTAGGGGGCAGTAGGCTGAGGCTGAGAGTGTCAAGGGGAGGGCAGGGGAGGGAGGACATGAGAGCGCTGTCTGAAGGGATTAATGCTCTTTAATGTACAGTGGAATCAGAGCCAGCCAGACACACACTGTAAACCCCTAGTAATGACTAATACAAGGCTATTATTCAGCCCCTGTCTGTCACCCAGACATTACAGAGTTACCACATACTGTGCAGCCCTGACCTTTTAACAGTAGCTTATTTTATAAAATGTGAGACAAGGCGTCTGTCATATCGGCTAATAAGCAAGGTCTTGTTTTATTTATAGCTTTGCTTGAGGATAAAATCTCAAGCTTTAAAGAGGTGTTAACAGTGGGGGAAACAGAAAGCATCAAGTTAAAGCTAGTGGAGTGAGTTAAACTTTTTTATAGGTGCTGGGTTCCCCTGGATTGCCATGTTCTCTGGGCATGCTCAGTTAGACAAAGCCAGTGGTAGAAATCCCCAAACAGACAGAGGTTTACAGACAGTTTAATCTGCCCTACCTGCTCTACCTACCTTCTGACAGAGAGTCCACTGGCTTACCAAAATCCCAAAATATTGAATGCCACTTTTAAAGACTTGTTTCAATAACGAAAATGGACACACACTACAGGAATTATGGATTTCATCACTTTATATGACAGAAATGACAGTGTTAAGCTATATTTAGGAACACTCCAACATAAGCATGCAATTCTCTAGATGCATTGATTAACAATTCCTATCACCATGTAGGAATTCAGACTTTTCAAATACTAATGGAAATCACCCCTAGAGATTTAAACAGTGAAGCAGACACACATTGACAAAATAAAATGTGGGTCCAGGAATTGCTCTGCATGTGATAAACTTCTGAGGAGAGCTGTCCATCAAAGGTGACTCCCACGTAACACACTCCCTCAGCGGGATGGAGTTCATTCATAAAGCTCCTGAGTTACACAGACGTTTTCTACTGTAGAATCTGGCAAACACAAATGGACTCTCTCTCTCTCTCTCTCTCTCTCTCTCTCTCTCTCTCTCTCTCTCTCTCTCTCTCTCTCTCTCTCTCTCTCTCTCTCTCTCTCTCTCTCTCTCTCTCTCTACTGGTAGACACTAAGGGTTGAGTGAGTCCATGACAACAGAGGGCCAAATCACAGCCCAAGCACATTTTTTTCTTTTTTGAAGGAATCCATCTTAGCTGTCCCACATCCTCATAACAGTTGGACGAGAGAGAAGAGGAGGGATACACGGCGGAATGTGTTGTTACTGGAAAGTTCACTGTGCATGGTGTGCATGGTGCGTATGCTTTGGGACACTGGGTGAGTGTGTGTCAATGGGATGTTGCTTTAGAGGGGTCCAGGCATCTCTCAGCCCTTGGCTAAGCTCCACACACTGATGTCACCTCTTGGCAAGACTTTGTGACCTTTGGACCTGATCAGCGGTTCCATCGCAGGCAACCAATGAGCTCGCAGGGATTTGACCAGGGGTGGTGATGTCATACAGTAGGGAATGCAAACAAGTGGAGAGAGTGGAGGGGGTGGGGGGGGGGGGCAATGCAGGCAATGCAAACATCCAGCCAGCTGTGACTGTGTTGATTTTTCACAGGTTAAGTGTGTGTTTTGGCCAGTTGGTGTGTGAATATGTTTGTTTGTGTGAACATTTAACAAGTCCACTACCTTATTTGTTCTATATCCATTGTATTCTTATCCTGTCCTGTTTTGTGATGGACAATGTGTAACTCTTTACCCTTTCAGTTCACTTTATGTCAACAGTGCCTACACAATACCATAAAGACTTTCGGATGAGATAAGACAAGATTATAGTAAAGCAGGTCTCCCTTGGCTCCTTCGTCACAGTTTTTAAAAATGAAGCAACCACACGCCAAAATACCAAGAATTTCACAAGAGGAGCAACCAAAATGCTTACTAATGATAACTTCACAAGACGGGCAACTCAAGTGTTGGGTATTTTCTTCCTCTTCTGTTTTTAGCTTTGTAGAATGTGTCACTTCCTGTCTCTCTTGCCCATGTTACTACACACACTGCAGTGACTCATCCCCCCAGCACTCATGAGAAGCAGCAGATTCACTGTGTTAAGGGCTGCGGTTGACTACTCTATGTGAAACACCTATAATGTCAGAGGTTGAGTGACTGATGTAGGTTGTAGGAGAGTTATGATAAAGATAAGATAGTTTGCCGCTGTTGTTTATACCCGGATAGTATCAGAGCCTGTCATTCTGTGCTTCACACACTCAGTGAAGTAGCTCTCGTATTTCACTGTTTATTTTATGCCCCATTTACTTCTCATCCAGCCCTTGACATCCTCTCTGCAGGGCAATTGGTGAATTACAGACAAAATAGGTAGAGATGGTGTGAAAGATGCCTCTATAAATGCTGTGCTAATGAACAGACACAGCAGATACAAACAGACACACAGAGGAGGACAGACTGAGGTTAGGGAAATACCTACAGTACCTGAGAGGGAAACCCCTACTCCAGGAAACATATATGACATGACATGCTGGTCTGACACATGAACTACTACAGCAGGTATGACAACCTCCTCTCAGGGGCAAATCCTATCCTGAGCTTTCTCTTGAAGTAGGATACCAAGGCATGTGCTCTGTTTGTGAATGATATTCTCTCACAAAAAAAACAACTCCACTGCCTTACAGCATAATATTTAGATACTGTAAATGGATTACTAAGTCTGCATGCCCCCATCCACATACAGTACATTTGGCCCTTTCACAAAATGGAATATTCAAATTACTCTGTCAAGTCACTATGGCTTGAACCTAACAGTTCACTCATTAACTTGATAAACCCACACATTAAAGAATTGGCCCTTTATAGTGGAGCATGATCAACTTTCATGGCCATAAAAACATTTAGGTGCGATAGAGAGGGTTCAGCGCCCCCAGGGTTTATACAGTTATACAGGCCTGAAGAAGCTGCATGGGGTCACAGGAGTAGAGAGCGAGAGAGAAGGAAAGAAGAAAGAGAGAGACAAAGAGAGAATGAGGAAGAGAGAGGAGAGAACAGAGAGAATGAGAGAAATGGAGAGAGAGAGAGAGATTTAAAAAAAAAAAAAACAGGGAGGTCAGCATGTGACCAGGGAAAGTAGAAGCTCCTGAGGTCATTGTCCTCACAGGGGTTCCCTCTGCACTACAAATTAGACCATTTGATAACCTAAAAAAGGGAGGAGAGAGAGCAAGAGAGAGGGAGGAAGATAGCTAACCAAAAGCAAAAGCAGAAGTATAGCTAGTTGTGGGGAAATTCCCCTTTGCCATTTAATAAGATTACACATATTTCCTAATTCAAAGCTTTCCAATAGGACTTTTGCATGGTTGCTTTATGATGTCACACAAAAGCATCTAGTTATGAGCACACGTCCACAAAAAAGTGTAAACATTTGAACTCATTAAACTTATGAGGCCTATCAAATTTGGACAGTGTGGGCTTTATTATGTATGTTCATTAATCACGTCATGCTGCATCAGTTAAATTTAAAGAATTGTTCTCCACCTAACTCTGGAATTCAAAGACTGGCTCTTTTTCTCTCTCAAGGTTTAATGGCTTATTAGTTAGCGGCCCACAATAAATGTCTATATAGGGACTGTAACCCTGATTTAATGGCCATGTAAACCATCACAAAGTTAGAGAATGGCTCCTTCATAGATTCATTCAATAGCCCCACACAGGTCCTCGATTAGGACTCTACACGTCGTGGGGAAAATGCATGCCAGTGTAGGCAGCACCAGGCAACTGAAATAAATATTTAAAATATCATAAACTTTTTATTTGGGCTTATAAAGACACAGACTTCCTGTTTTTCTTTCACCTCTTGCCAACCTCAGGGATACATAAGCCAAGGAGGGCTCTCTCAGTGTGTTCAAAACGCTAACAATCATTAGGATGATCAGAGTGGCAGTAAACCCATCTGTTTTTATAACCTACAGTGCATTCGGAAAGTATTCAGACCCCTTCCCCTTTTCCACATTTTGTTGCGTTATTCTAAAATTCATTAAACACAATACCCCATAATGACAAAGCAAAAAAAAGTTGTTGTTATACATTTTAGCAAATTTATAACAAATAAACACAGAAATACCTTATTTACATAAGTATTCAGACCCTTTGCTATGAGACTCAAAATGGAGCTCATGTGCATCCTGTTTACATTGATCATCCTTGAGATGTTTCTAAAACTTGATTGGAGTCCACCTGTGGTAAATTAAATTGATTGGACAAGATTTGGAAAGGCACCAACCTGTCTATATAAGGTCCCACAGTTGACAGTGCATGTCAGAGCAATAACCATGCCATGAGGTCGAAGGAATTGTCCGTAGAGCTCCGAGACAGGATTATGTCGATGCATAGATCTGGGGGAGGGTACCAAACATTTTTCTGCAAGAACACAGTGGCCTCCATTATTAAATGGAAGAAGTTTGGAACCACCAAGACTCTTCCTAGAGCTGGCCGCCCGGCCAAACTGAGCAATCGGGGAAGAAGGGCCTTGGTCAAGGAGGTAACCAAGAACCTGATGGTCACTCTGACAGAGCTCCAGAGTTCCTCTGTGGTAATGTGAGAACCTTCCAGAAGGACAACCATCTCTGCAGCATTCCACCAATCAGGCCTTTATGGTAGAGTGGCCAGACGGAAGCCACTCCTCAGTAAAAGGCACATGACAGCCCGCCTGAAGTTTGCCAAAAGGCAACGTATATAACCACCTCCAGGATCACAAACAAGGACTTCAGTTATGGTACAAGCCCTTTGCTGGCAGGAGGAGTCGTGCCTCCATACACATACAGTAGACAGTTTAGCCTTTCCCTATCCTCTTCACTGAAGTGAATCCTCCTCATGGAGCTGTGGACTAAACATATTCCAATAAAAAAGGGCAATAGACACAGTTCTCTCAGCAGGGAAGTACCCCTCTCTGGGTCCAGTGATTGGGCTCATGCTGCTTAGTCCCCGGCCCCATACCACCAAGGCCTCTGCTCTCCACTGCTCTGTGCTGTCTCTGCTCTCCACTCCCTCAGGAAAGTGGGGACAGTGGGCGTTCAATCTAATCACAATTTAAACAGCAGGATTTCCCTCCCACCACCCCCACCACCAATACCATTATCAAGCTTTTCCCTACTTATTTTATTCTCTCTGTGTGCATGGACAATTGCTTTGAGAGGCGCCAGCTTGCATGAGCAACACAAAGTAGAAAAAATAATGTTTTGCAAGGTCTAATCCAGGGAACTTGAAAAGAGGGTCTACTGCTTTTTTCTCTCTGTCCATCAGACAGCCTGCTCCTTGATGAAAATGTTCGCTGGATGAGGGCATTAGACGCCCTGTTCTAATCCCGTGTAATTTCCCACAATCCCCTTTGCCTGTGTCCTGCCAAGGAGGCCTTGGGCCGTCCTGCTGTGCCCCGACTGCTGGGCTTGGCGTTCCAGGCATGGCGTTTTAGTCGTTACTATCAACACTAGACATGTATACAGTAGGCAGTGGTGTTGTGGTGTTGTCATTACTAGAATCAGGAGTGTTGTTGGTTGTGAATTGTTGCTTTCATGGCTGTACTGTGTGTGTGCATGTGACGTGTGTGTGTGTGTTTGTGCCTGCACGCGTGTCTGTGTACGTTGTCCATCATAATCCAGCGCAATCTCCTGCTTATGTAAAATGCTTGATTATCATCTTTTTATCAGGAGCCAAATCAGGAGGTCAGCTAGGGGAAAGGCTGAATGTCCTCCCTCCCTCATGTCTTTGGCTATTTTAGGAGCGCCTGTCCATAACCTAAATCAATGGATTAATCTATTATATATGCTTTACAGTGGGGTAAAACATGTTTTTAGGAAACTGCTAAAGAGCAGGGTGTGGATAACTGACTTATTGCATAAAAACACATTAGCTGCTTGTTAGCTCTCAATTCATCACACACAGTAGCACACGTATCAACACTAGACACTAGACTAATTTTACCGAAATGGCCCGCCTGGCGAAGGGAAGGCACCCTGTGTGAAAAATTATATGAGAAACAGTGACATACACTCTGAACACAGGAGGTTGGTCGCACCTTAATTGGGGAGGATGGGCTCGTGGTAATGGCTGGAGGGGAATAGGTGGAATAGTATCAACACATGGTTTGATGCCATTCCATTCGCTCAGTTCCAGACATTATTATGAGCCGTTCTCCCCTCAGCAGCCTCTACTGACTGAATGACCTAAAATTATGAATCCCATATTGGTCTCGCACAGTCAGGCCAACCCAAGCTGTACTGTGTAGTAGGCTAATAGTAGGACTACTATTGAAACAGATAAATGAGGCTGTCAACAATCAGAAATTCACATGCAGGTTTCAGAATTGTATAATTTTTTTCAGGTTTTTGTCCTCAAAGTCACACTTTTTTAATAGAAAAACAACAACATTGATGTTCTAAATCCATAACAATGCTTAACTTTGATGCATACGATCACATATGTGTGATCATTGTTGAGTGTTCCCTGCAGCGTACCATCGCAAATATGTTATTGGAAGAGTAGCAACAGAACGTATGATGCAACAAACGCGTCTAAACAGCATTGTTGTCTGAAAAGCATCTAAACAATGTTTTGTACTGATGGGAAATAAAGGTCTTCACAACTTTATTCCTCAATTTCACTTTTTATTGTAAAAATGAATTGCAAACTTCATCTTCCAAGCATCACATGGAACACATCCACAGCCACTCATTCCATAAACCAGTCTAAATAACAGGTTGCGCTGACAAAAAAACAAAACATAAGTTAGCGACCTAACAGCTAGAATTGTTTACAATGTACCACATCTCTGGTGAGCACAAGGGAAAAATGTAATATTGTTTAGAAAATAAATGCGTGTCAGCTAAGCTAACAGCAGCTACAATTTTTATGATGGCAGCCATGTTTGTTTATGTTTGACAAGCGAAAGCTCCCTAATCCCAGAATGCCATTCACTATAAGACGCAAATAAACAAAGTAAAAGATGGCTGCGCCCATTGCCCGAAATATATTAACTTACTTTAGCCACTTTTCAACATCTTACAAATCTTTGATGTACTTGTTACAGTGTATACAAGAACCGGAGCACATGACTTGACAAGTCATTTAAAATTTTGGACAAATCACAAAGCAAATAAAATGTTATCACCTCACAGATCATCACCCCAAATACAAGTCTACTGCCTAGCCTAACCGTAGCGTGAAAGCTTAATAGGGTTGCCAGAATTGAAGGAAACCATTTTAGGGGGGTTTGTGGGGGGGTCATTTCATTTGTGGGGGAAGTCCATGGGGGGTAGAAATGGGGGAAGTTATCATGGGGGGATATGATGCAGGAAATATTACTATGTTGGGGGATTTATCAATAAATAGGGGGGAAACACAGGAGATGTTTATAAGCTAAATACAAATAAACCCACTGGAAAGGGGAGTCTGAGCTGGCAACCCTGAGTAAAAATAGTTACAATCTAAGTCAGTCGAATGAACTAACATTTGACAGACGTTTTGGTCTGACAGATGTTTACGTGACAACCAGAATGCATTGTATGATGTCAACAAACATGGCGCCACACATAGCTGGCATTTAGCTTAGCATTCGCTCATCATAATCAGTACAACCTTACACATCATATATACATTCTAAAATTGATTAAATTGTTTTTTCCCCTCATCAATCTACACACAATACCCCATAATGACAAAGCAAAAACAAATGTTTATACATTTTTGCAAATGTATCAAGTAAACAACAACTGAAATATCACATTTACATAAGTATTCAGACCCTTTACTCAGTACTTTGTTGAACCTTTGGCAGCAACTACAGCCTTGCGTCGTCTTGGGTATGACGCTACAAGCTTGGCACTCCTGTATTTGGGGAGTTTCTCCCATTCTTCTCTGCAGATCCTCTCAAGCTCTGTCAGGTTGGCTGGGGAGCGTCGCTACACAGCTGTTTTCAGGTCTCTCCAGAGATGTTAGATCGGGTTCAAGTCCGGGCTCTGGCTGGGCCACTCAAGGACATTCAGGGACTTGTCCCGAAGCCACTCCTGCATTGTCTTGGCTGTGTGCTTAGGGTCGTTGTCCTGTTGGAAGGTGAACCTTCGCCCCAGTCTGAGGTCCTGAGCACTCTGGATCAGGTTTTTATCATGGATATCTCTGGACTTTGCTCCTTTCATCTTTCCCTCGATCCTGACTACTCTCCCAGTCCCTACCGCTGAAAAACATCCCCACAGCATGATGCTGACACCACCATGCTTCACCATAGGGATGGTGCCAGGTTTCCTCCAGACGTGACGCTTGGCATTCAGGCCAAAGAGTTCAATCTTGGTTTCATCAGACTAGAGAATCTTGTTTCTCATGGTCTGTGTCACACCCGGGCTCTGGGACTCTATATGTTGAGCCAGGGTGTGGTCATTCTATGTGTCGTATTTCTATGTCGGGAGTTCTAGTTGTGCTGTTTCTATGTTGGCCAGAGTGACTCCCAATCAGAGGCAACGAGTGTCAGCTGTGGCTGGTTGTCTCTGATTGGGAACCATATTTAGACAGGCTGTTTCCCACAGTGGTGGTGGGATCTTCTGTCACGATCGTCGTATGGAGTAGACCAATGCGCAGCGTTAGTTGCGAACATACTTCTTTATTAAGTGAAAGCACGAACAAAACAAGAAAACGATAACGTGACAGTCAACGGTCAAACACAAACCAACTCGAACAAGATCCCACAAAACACAAAGGGCAAACAGACAGTTTAAATATGGCTCCCAATCAGAGACAACCAGCCACAGCTGACACTCGTTGCCTCTGATTGGGAGTCACTCTGGCCAACATAGAAACAGCACAACTAGAACTCCCGACATAGAAATACGACACATAGAATGACCACACCCTGGCTCAACATATAGAGTCCCAGAGCCCGGGTGTGACAGTCTGAGAGTCTTTAGGTGCCTTTTGTCAAACTCCAAGTGGGCTGTCATGTGCCTTTTACTGAGGAGTGGCTTCCGTCTGGCCACTCTACCATAAAGGCCTGATTGGTGGAGTGCTGCAGAGATAGTTGTCCTTCTGGAAAGTTCTCCCATCTCCACAGAGGAACTCTGGAGCTCTGTCAGAGTGACCATCAGGTTCTTGGTCACATGGGTGGCCAGCTCTAGGAAGAGTCTTGGTGGTTCCAAACTTCTTCCATTTAAGAATGATGGAGGCCACTGTGTTCTTGGGGACCTTTAATGCTGCAGAAATGTTTTGGTACCCTTCCCCAGATCTGTGCCTCGACACAATCCTGTCTTGGAGCTCTACGGACAATTCCTTCGACCTCATGGCTTGGTTTTTGCTCTGACAACTGTGGGACCTTATATAGACAGGTGTGTGCCTTTCCAAATCATGTCCAATCAATTGAATTTACCACAGGTGGAATCCAATCGAGTTGTAGAAACATCTCAAGGATGATCAATAGAAACAGGATGCACCTGAGCTCAATTTCGAGTCTCATAGCAAAGGGTCTGAATACGTTTTTTTTGTTTTTTATTGTATACATTTGAAAAAAATTCTCAAAACCTGTTTTGCCTTTGTCATTATGGGGTAGTTTGTGTAGATTGATGAGGCAAAAAAAAATCTGAATGCATCGTGAAGATTAAGAAGTGAGTATACGCAATGCCCGCTGAAAAATAAGTGGGTATAAGACGTATACCCTCCACTACACCACTGACAGTAGATTATTATTACATCAATTAGCTAATACTCTAATTACTCCCTTCTACTGTAGACGATAACCTTACTAACCCCTTGCCTTGCCATATTCCCTGCTGCTACCGTCTGAGAGTGGAGAGACATGGAAGCTGCACAAGTGTTTGTTTACCCTCTCACATTAAGAGCTGTTAAACACGTGTGACTCTTACGAGAAGACACTTCTGTGTGTGTGTGTATGTGTGTGTGTTTGTGCATGTGTGTGTGTGTTGCATGTCAGTACGTGTCTGGTCCAAATGTTCATATATATTTTAATATTTCATGTACAGGTATGTGTTGTCCACGTTTGTTTGCATGTCTGGATACAGTATGTCAGGTCAACATTTGTGCATGCATACCTGTCTACAAGCTGACCTGCATGTTGTGAAAGGTCCACATAGGTGTGCGTGTGTTTGCCTGTATGTGTGCACTCATCTCTTTGTCGCCTGGGTAAATTCTGAAAGTCAGCTTTGAGTCTGGCAGCGACACCTCGCCTTGCTCTTTGCAGCACCGCTCCTGTAAACACAGCCTTGGCTGCTTACCGTCACCGTCACCAAGGCTAAGAGAGGACACGGGTCAGAGATCACACACAGCTACCAATGAGTGCTCAATACAGCAGGGATGCGCACACAAAGCTGGAGCCATGCCAAGGGACCTTCACTGTAAGTGTCCAGCCCGTTATTTAAGACATAGTGTAAACAATTTATATCCGGCTGACTGCAAGAAGAACAAGAGAATGGACTACATTACCGTGGCAAGCTATGCCATATCTTTATATATCTCAGTAAAGAGTAGTCAGAAAGGGATTGACTGAAAAATGCATTTATGACTGAAGTCATTTAAATGTACTCTGATAGAGGCAGGGAAACTAGCCTTTTCAGTTAGATCTGTCTTTCTAAAATTATTTTCCCTTTTCATGGAATCCAATTTCAATTTGCGATCCAGGATAATCCACAAGTTTATATCACTGCAACGAGGCCACGCAGTTTTAGGAGGCCTTATTCATAGCCTTCATAAAACTTCCAACCTCTGTTCAGTCTCACCATTAGATTAAGTGTAAATAAACTCCAGGAAATAGTTGAAACATCGCTGTGTTGATTTACCCATGTCCGGTCCTCCACTTCCCATGGATATGAAGTTTTAATGACAACAATAACTTAACAAACAATAATAAACTGCAGTGAACAGTTGCCAAGACAGAGTCTAAGAGAGGTTGGGATTCCCAGATTCCTACCCACTGTGCACAGACGTCAGTTCAACGTCTAGTTTTGATTTACATTTCGTTGAGTTGTCAACTAACGTGAATTCAACGTGAAATCAACAAAACATTTCACCATGTCATTGGATTTAGATAAAAAGTTTGGTGAAAAAAAATACAAAATGCCCTTACGTTGATGACACATACAGAGAAATAACACACACAGAGAAAATATTTACAAGTTGTTTTCAGGTTGTATTGTTGCTTTGCCCCGGCACAAGGGACTGTTTGGGGAAACTACAGCCTGAGATCGATTACAAGTGTTTTATGTCCAATATTGACTCAACCATAACCCGGCCATCACCACAGGCCCAGTCAATGGTGGAGTGTCTGGATGAAACACACAACAGGAAATACACTGTTACAGAAATGGCAGAAGCTTACAACAGGCAAAAAAGTTGACTCTGGAGCAAAGTTCACTGTCATCGCTTCCCCTTCTTGTCTTAAATACACTTTTCTTTATTTTGGGGAAAAGTAAGAAAGTCCAAGCTCAGCAAAAACTAAATGTGGTATTCTCGTTTCCTCTAAGAGAGATTGGCTCCACCAGAGGAGTGCGATGGGACTAGTGATACAGTTTGGCTACTGTGACTCAGCCTTACTGTAATGCAGGTTTCATGAAAAGAGTCAGCCATAGTACAGCAGTACTCCATAGACGACAGATAGACTCTCCAAATACTGTAAAAATATACAGTAGACAGAAATAAACATCTGTAAATGGAAACTTAATATTAAACCAGAGTTTCTACAATGACTTAACATCCACCTATCGCTTTCATCGAAATTATGAAGGAAGAAAACGTGGGCAATAAAACTAGTTTCATTAGGTGTCCCTCTAGATGCCTTTTCACTTACCAAACCGTTGGTGGTGTGTGTGGCTGCTTATTCGGCTGTTTCAGCAGCATTGTGGGAAGTCGTGAGAGGGAGAGAGATGTTGGGGCCAGATGTAATCATATAGCCATAACGTGTACGCCGTGACCACAAATCATTGGAAGCAGCTAGCTGAGCAATGTGACCATGGAGGGCCCGACATATGGCTCTCATTCTTTGTGGTGGTGGAGTGGGCAAATGGGGCGTGTTGGAAGGGGGGGGTCCATGGGAATTTTCTCACAGTAGGTGGTTGGAAGGACTGGCAGTGAGGTACCATAGGAACGTGACTCAGTGCATGTTTCTCTTGCCTTGGCTGACATCCCCTTCCCATCATGCATTGTTGTGGAATGTAAGATGGCGTCTCAGACGGAACGAGGCCACCAGGGGACTGTCTCTGCGGTCTGCCACAGTGGGAATGAGGAATAAACACACAGAAACATGAGCTGCCTTCATGTTTTTACTGGGAAGGCTGCTCCCTGCTTAAACAAGCAGAAACAGTCCTATAAAGTACATAGATTTCCACATAAGTAGAACATATTTTGTCCGTTTTTGAATTGAGGGGAAACCACATTCTATTGGTCAGCATATTATACAACATATGAAATGTAATCAACATCCATTACAACAAAGCATCATGCTGCACAAATCTAAAGCTACCATGCACCATTTCATCCATCCCTTGTCTGTTTCCTACTCCCATCCTCCTCCTACATCTCTCCTCCTCATCCCTTCATCCTCAATCACTCAGTCAGACTAATCAGATCCCTCCCTCCTAGATCCTAGCCACATCTGTGTCTGAGAACAATGGAATTCGATCTCCAGCTCTTCCTAAGCTCTGAGGAAAAGCCATATGGTGGCCATGAGCTCTGGGGCGATTGTCTAGCTCTTTATACCTCCTCTCTGATCCTCTCTCCTCCCTGTCAGTCAGCCACACAGAGGTCAGGGAGTTCAGATAACATGAGACAGCACCATTCATCCATCAGCTACAGGCCACAGTGCTCAGGACACAATCAATGCAGGAGTCTCGACCAGAGTCTCCCTGGCACATACACAGACTGCATACTCAGGCATGCCAGGCCACCTCTGAAGTCTCCCCCACAAATGAGCAGTGTTGATACGTCTGGTCTGACCTCCTTGGGCTGCAGTCGTAAGAGACAGGCGATGCCTCTTGAAGCTCTGCTTTGTCCAGCCCTGCCGCCGATATTGACTTGGCTCTCTCTGTCTGTGATGGAATGAATAGCTCTGTCTCCGACCGATGGCACAATGAATAGTCCTGCCTGTCTCTGAGTGGGAGAGTTTGAAGGAGTCCATTCTGATGAATGAAAGGCGCTGCCGCCGGGCAGGGAGCGGGAATTACTACACAGTTTATTAATGGACACCATAGTGTCTGTCCTAGTGTCTCGGCATGCAGTTGTTTAGAAAAAAATGACAGGGGAAAATGAATTAATATGAATGTGTTCTGAAATTCACACCAATTTAGAGTGCAACATCTATTTGTAGAGCTTGTTGAAATACAGAGCGTCGGGGGAGCAACAAACACCCATCATATTGATCTAGAGAAGGAGGAATGGACCATTTCCCTGGTCGATGGAACTGCAACCACCCAGCTAAGCTTCGGAATGCTTTCATTTAGTAGAATACGCCACATTGGAATTCAGACTCTGCTCATTTCATGAGAAAAACACAGGAATGTATTTAGAATACTGATATAAACCTTTATATTTATGCACAAGCTGTACAGAATTATAGACGAATACACGCATGCACACACACATGCAAGCATGCATATAAGCACACACACACACCCTGGACAAAATCACAGGGTCATTTTACAAGGTTCGTGAGGTAATATGCTCAGAGCGCTGGACCTTTTTGTCAACTGACCACTAAATTAATCTGTAAATGGAAGAAAAAAGGGACTTTTATCAAGATCAATTTGGAATTGGTTATTGCATGAGCCCAGGAGGCCTGTATGGAAACATGCGATATGCTATCTTTTTTATTGCCCTCATTACTATTTATTTATTTCATCCTCTTTAATCTCATTTATCGCGGCGCAGATCCCCCGACCAGACTAACATTTTTTGTCCCTCCTCCATTTTAGGGGCTAATCTTAATTGGAAACTGGTGCGGGCGGAGAGATTGTGTACAGAGGGCTATGAGACCGAGAGACAAATAGTGTAACAGACAAGAGAAATCCAGGAGAGATGAGAGAAATGTTGAGTTCAGTGAGGAGAGAAGTTCATGGACTTAGCTCTATCATATCAACCTGACAGATGTATTTCAGCTCTAAGGAAAATAACATACCATTAACTAAGGACTGAGGGGGTCCTCTTTATTCTGGTCATTTATACAAAAGGACTGTTACAATGTCGTTGAGGATAGAGACATTATAAAGAGTCCTCAATGGCTGATGGCTCACTTCCACACTTGGGTGATGTAATAATCAGCAGGATGTATAAATACTAATTGCAACAGCTCTATACATACTGAACAAAAATATAAACGCAACATGTAAAGTGTTGGTCCCATGTTTCATGAGCTGAAATAAAAGAACCCAGAAATATTCCATACGCAAAAAAAGCTTATTTCTCTCAAATTTGGTGCACAAATGTCCTTAAATCCCTGTTAGTGAGCATTCTCATTTGCCAGGATAATCCATCCACCTGACAGGTGTGGCATTTCAAGAAGTTGATTAAACATCATGATCATTACACAGGTGCACCTTGTGCTGGGGACAATAAAAAGCCACTCTAAAATGTGCAGTTTTGTCACCCAACACAATGCCACAGATCTCTTAAGTTTTGAGGGAGCATGCAATTGGCATGCTGACTGCATTAATGTCAACCAGAGCTGTTGCCAGAGAATGTAATGTTCATTTCTCTACCATAAGCTGCCTCCAACATCGTTTTAGAAAATGTGGCAGTACATCCAACAGGCCTCACAACTGCAGATCATGTGTAACCTCGCCAGGCCACGACCTCCACATCTGGCTTCTTCACCTGCAGGATTGTCTGAGACCAGCCACCCAGACAGCTGATGAAACTGAGGAGTATTTCTGTCTGTAATAAAGCCCCTTTAAAAAAAAAAACTCATTCTGATTGGCAGGTCCTGGCTCCCAAGTGGGTGGGCCTATGCCCTCCCAGGCCCACACATGGCTGCGCCCCTGCCCAGTCATGTGAAATCCATAGATTAGGGCCTAATTAATTTATTTAAATTGACTGATTTCCTTATATGAACTGTAACTCAGTAAAATCGTTGAAATTGTTTCATGTTGTGTTTATATTTTTGTTCAGTATAGCTCCCATTACAAAAGCTTAACTCTTTCCCAAAGATATGCACAGTCAACCTTAGACTACATAACATGGCTGTATTTTTTGGCGGCAGATGGGGTGCAAATGGTGGCTGGGGGGGGGTCAAAGGTTGTTCAGTCACAAAGGTCAGAAGTTTGCTCTTGATATCATGGGGCTGGAGCTGCCTGGCAAGATTAGGATCTGAATGCACAGGGACAGACAGCAACGCAAACAGAGATTAGAGACTGGAGACCCTTGGCCTGTCAGCACCGGGCCAGCCAGCACAAACACACAGACACACAGACAGAGAGACACACAGGACGCCTGGGAGAGGGGCCAGGGGTGTCAGCAGCATGCACAGAGAGAAAACAGGAGAGGAAGAGGAAGAGAAAGAGAGAGAGAGTATCATTGGGAGATGGTGGTCTGGGGTCTTATGTCATGTTTATACCCAGGACCAGTGTGTGTGTGTGTGTGTGTGTGTCAGGGAGTGGTCCTCCCTGTTCTGTTTCTCATTACAGCAGTATCTTTCTGAGATCACTCCTGGGCTATAAATCTCAGTATGATTGTGAGTGACAGGCTCCGCTGCGCGTAATGAAAACAACACTCGAGATCCATGTTTTTATATCAAACTATAATGCCAGTATATGAGCCTCTGCTATGCTTTACGACCAGTGACATCCGATCACGTTGACTTAATAGTGTGGAATGTGTGTTAGCAAGCACAACATGCCCCAGTCATGATAAACACACCACAGGCACATTAGAGTTCTCCTCCAGTTGGCTCTACCTCATTGGCGACAGCAGCTCACCCACATCTGGTTTGAGTTGCACACGCTCCAAACAATTAAGATGGAGCCAGGGCTGGGGGCTAAGGCGCTGAGGGGCTGGAGACTGAAAGCTGGGGTTTGGGACTTGGGGCTCATCTGGTTCCAATAGGTGATGAAAGGAAACTGAGCTGTCCTGGAAGCGCCTAAAGGCCCACAGCCAGAGTGGTGAGGGAGGGAGACATCTCACCCCTCACATTACACTGAGTTATGACTGTTACATGAGGGCTGGGTTACATAATGTATATTATGGAGAGAGAATGCTGACCTGCCGCTGTGCTGCGACGTGTTTCGTAACGTCACACCTCGTTATAATTGTAAGGCTTCATAATCCTCTGTGTTGTCGGCTTAACAACAGCATCAGCAAATCACTGGAGTCCTCCCTTCTTATCATATTGTCCTTTGCTCATCTCTTTAGTGGAGAGATTACTGCCGGAAACAATATTACTAGAATTAAAAAGGATGAAAACATCCCCATATTACTCCAACAATAGATGTCAGAATGTAATTGGTAGCTACTCTGTCTCTAAGACAGGCCCTTCATTTGTCCTGCTAGCAGACCATTCAGCAGGGAGCAGAAAGGATAAACAAAGTAATATTTAGAAAATATCAACAATGCCATTGGCCATTATGTTTTGTTGATGGATATTACTTCTAAAGAAAAATGATAGCCCATTCAGCCATAGATGTTGTGGGAATCTGAATAGGCTAAGTAAGTAAGAAACTATATTGGACAATTTGTTAAGTTGATAGTAATTGCCCAAGTGAGAGAGGCCCAGAGTTAGCCATTAATGAAAAAGTATGAAAATGCATGCACCCTACGAGTGTCTGCTAAATGACTAAAATGTAAATGTAAAATGTAATTCAGACAGAAAGGACTAAAAGGAGAGTGTTGTAGTATAGGGAGGGATGCTGCTGAAAGCCTCAGTGGCATACGTCAGACCAAAAGTTCACATCTATCTGTCTGCATCAAAGTGCTGCTGCTGTGCTTGTGCAAATTGGAGTAATGGTCCTTAGACACTCATTACCATGGGCAGTCCAGCCTCACTGCTCAATACTTCACTCAGTGCCTGGCACAGAGCCACATAGTGCATTGGGACTCAGTAGGAGAAACCACTCTACCTCTCCTCTAGCATCTGTGTGAGATGGGGAGAGACCTGTACCTGAACCTGTCAGCTAGGAAGGGGGTATGTACTGTAACATCCACACACCCACTAGAACTCTAATATTGAATAATGATTATACCTCTGATAACCCAAGAGTAGGGTTTAGTGGTATTATACGTCAAGCAACAGTTTAAAGGTCCAATGCAGCTGTTTTTATCTCAATATCAAATCATTAATGGCTAACAATTAAGTACCTAACTGTGATTGTTTACAATTAAAATGGTAATAAAGAAACAAAAATAGCTTCTTAGCAAAGAGCAATTTCTCAAGCAAGAATTTGGCCAGGACTGTCTGGGAGTGGTCTGAGTGGGGAGGGGGAAACTGAAACTCTCTTTCATATTGGTCTATTCACTAATTTACCACCCCTGGGTGCGCTGTGTCCGGGCGCTGCAGGCCTGGAGGTCACAGAGTATGTGGAGCGCTGAGCCTTTCACAGGCTCCACATATCAGCTGCATGACTCGGGCCCTGCCCAGTGAGGCCACGGCTGCTGCAGGCACAGAGGGGAAAATATGCATGGGAGGTCGGAGGTCAAACATTCAACTTCCTGCTGTCCGGGTGAGTAGAGTGGGGAGTGGATGGGAGGCTGGGAGGGGGGTTGTTTGGTGCAGCTGTGAATGTGCCCTTCCCTTCCCCTCCCCTCCCCCAGCCCCATCCTGCCCCCTCTCTCCCTCGTGGAACATTAGGAGAGTTAGGGAGAACATTAGCTCGTCTCCTGTTTCTGTTTAAGTGCCAGCGATCCATCTCACCTGTCCATACGACCCTCACAGGGGCACGTAGCATCAATCACTCCCAGGCTGCTGCCACCTCTTCTGAGGCTTGGGGCCTGGGGCTGTAGCCTGGGCTGTGGGTCTTGGGGCTCTGGTGGCGGTGGTGGGTCCCCTGGGTTGGGAACCTGCAGTTTCTCACAGGCCCCCCAGTGCCATCCAATCCCCAGTGAGCCAATGTGGATGGAGGTGATTTACTCAGTGCCCCTCTGTTTGTTTACCTCCCCCTGCTGTTGGTTCTGCTAAGCACTCTGCTTAGATACTTAGCTGCTGAGTGATGTAGCAGGGAGGCCGTATGTGTTCAGAGGTGTTGCTGATCCCCTGTGCCCATGAGCAAATCCACAGGAGGGGTGGGGAGGTGCATGCGTGTGTGGAGGGGCGGGTCTAGGGCGGGGTCTGATAGGTGCAGTATGAACCACAGGATGCTGCTAAGAACGGCTCATAATAATGGCCGGAACGGCGCAAATGGAATGCCATCAAACACCTGGAAACCATGTGTTTGATGTATTTGATACCATTCCACCTATTCCTCTCCAGTCATTAACTCGAGCCCGTTCTCCCAAATTAAGGTGCCACCAACCTCCTGTGGTATGAACATGTGACAGAGTGACGACAGAGTCAGCCAATAGAGGGGCCATAATAACCAAAAAGTAGTAAGCAGAGTTTTATTGAAATAACCCCACATAATAGAGGAACCACAGTGTGACAAAATAGATTTAGCCTATAATAAAGTATGCACTCATGGACATCAGCTTTGATATTCAGACCTTGTGCACTTCTTGTCGCCCGTGATGCATGCTATCATAGTGGCTTGCGTCATCATTTGACACACGGTGCCGAAAACTCTTCATGAGCAGGTGGCGAGGGCATGGCCCCCATCAGGGCACACACACCCAGACAAACAAACACACAGCCATTACCCAGCGTCCCCTCATTTAGCAGGGAGAGCCGGGGGGCGGTAGGTCACTCCTCTCTCTCTGGGTGCCTATTACTTGCCCAGTTAAGCCCGTGTCGTGGCGTGCCGGCGGAGTGCAGGACTGGATATTCACTTGTCACAGAGAGACAGCCTAATTAAAAGCAGCCGCCTTCATCTGACCCCTCCCAGAATGCACGTGCTCACCCACGCTGCCTGCCTCCATTCAGGAACATGCAGAGTCCTGATGAACATCCAATGAAGAGCAGAATACTGTTCCAAGCACTTTCCTAGGTCTGTCTCATTAATTTCCTCAATGGGGATGACATCTGCCTATACACTGAGTGTAAAAAAACATTAGGAACACTTGCTCTTTCCATGACATAGACTGACCAGGTGAATCCAGGTGAAAGCTATGATCCCTTATTGATGTCACCTGTTAAATCCACTTCAAATCAGTGTAGATGAAGGGTAGGAGACAGGTTAAAGAAGGATGTTTAAGCCTTGAGACAATTGAGACATGGATTGTGTATATGTGCCATTCAGAGGGTAAATGGGCAAAACAAAATATTTAAGTACCTGTGAAAGGGGTATGGTAGTAGGTGCCAGGTGCACCGGTTTGCTGTCAAGAACTGCAGCACTGCTGGGTTTTTTACGCTCAACAGTTTCCTGTGTGTATCAAGAATGGTCCACCACCCAAAGGACATCCAGCCAACTTGACACAACTGTGGGGAGCATTGGAGTCAACATGGGCCAGCATCCCTGTGGAAGGAAGGTGTTCTTAATGTTTTGTACACTCAGTGTATATCATGTGAAACATTCTTCTAGCTATGTATCAAGTCAAAACGCATTCCTGGATGCAATAATGTAAGTGACTGTGGTGGTTATTTCTCTGTGTGGTTATTCTCTGCCCATTGAGAATGTGTATGGGACTGAGTGTTTGATCTGAATACAAAGTCTATTCATGTTCTCTACAAAGGCAATGCAGCACAGAGGGGTAAAATAGTTTCCATCATAAAGTTGCACATCCAACTCCTGTAGCATCAGGCATAGCCTTGATTCCCTGAAGACAGGCAGCACATTATATGGGGCGTACAGGTCAAGCTACACTATGGCGATGCAACTCCACTCTGAGGACGGACAATTACCAATGCATGAGTAAGTTCTAAAGGAGCACTTTGAAATAACGTCAAACATGAAAATCTTTCCCTGGCTTAGTCGAGTGGACAGGATCCACTGATGCATGTGGGTAAACTTGCTTCTCTGTTCTTGTGTGCGAGGAGAGCCTTAGGAGAATCAGGGGCAGGGGTTGGGCTCTGGCACCCATCCAAGTTTCTAAAACACTGCAACATGCGCACACATGCTGACATTCAAACATACAGACACATACAGTAAGCTCCAAAAGTATTGGGACTGTGACATTCTTTGTTGTTATTTTGGTTCTGTTCTCCAGCACCTTGGATTTGAAATTATATAATGACTATGAGGTTAAAGTCCAGACTGTCAGCTTTAATTTGAGGGTATTTTCATCCATATCGGGTGAACTGTTTAGATTTACTGCACTTTTTGGAATAATGGTCTGGGTCTGTTTTTCATGGTTCGGGCTAGGCCCCTTAATTGCAGTGAAGGGAAATCTTAACGCTACAGCATACAATGCTCGTTCTAGACGATTCTGTGCTTCCAACTTTGTGGCAACAGTTTGGGGAAGGCCCTTTCCTGTTTTAGCATGACAATGCCCCCGTGCACAAAGCGAGGTCCATACAGAAATCGTTTGTCGAGATCGGTGTGGAAGAACTTGACTGGCCTGCACAGAGCCCTGACCTCAACCCCATCGAACACCTTTGGGATGAATTGGAATGCCGACTGCGAGCCAGGCCTAATCGCCCAACATCAGGGCCGACCTCACTAATGCTCTTATGGCTGAATGGAAGCAAGTCCCCGCAGCAGTCTTCCAACATCTAGTGGAAAGCCTTCCCAGAAGAGTGGAGGATGTTATAGCAGCAAAGTGGGGACCAACTCCATATTAAATTCCCATGATTAAATTCCCATGTTCATCAAACTTTTTCCACATTTTGTTACGTTACAGCCTTATTCTAAAATGGATTAAATAAAACATTTTCCTCAGCAATCTACACACAATACCCCATAATGACAAAGCAAAAACAGGTTTTATAAATGTTTGCAAATGTATTACAAATAAAAAACTTAAATACCTTATTTACATACGTATTCAGACCCTTTGCTATGAGACTTGAAATTGAGCTCATCTGCATCCTGTTTCCATTGATCATCCTTGATATGTTTCTACAACTTGATTGCAGTCCACCTGTGGTCAATTCAATTGATTGGATATGAGTTGGAAAGGCACACAGCTGTCTATATAAGGTCCCACAGTTGACAGTGCATGTCAGAGCAAACAAAAACCAAGCCATGAGGTCGAAGGAATTGTACGTAGCGCCCTGAGACAGGATTGTGTCGAGGCACAGATCTGGGGAAGGGTACAAAACATTTCTGCAGCATTGAAGGTCCCCAAGAACACAGTGACCTCCATCATTCTTAAATGGACTCTTCCTAGAGCTGGCCGCCCGGCCAAACTGAGCAATTGGGGGAGAAGGGCCATGGTCAGGGAGGTGACCAAGAACCCAATGGTCACTCTGACAGAGCTCCAGAGTTCCTCTGTGGAGATGGGAGAAACTTCCAACCAAGACCACGCATGAGTGGTTTCGGGACAAGTCTCTGAATGTCCTTGAGTGGCCCAGCCAGAGCCCGGACATGAACCCGATCTAACATCTCTAGAGAGACCTGAAAAGAGTTGTGCAGCAAACCTGACAGAGCTTGAGAGGATCTGCAGAGAAGAATGGGAGAAACTCCCCAAATACAGGTGTGCCAAACTTGTAGCGTCATACCCAAGAAGACTCAAGGCTGTAATCGCTGCCAAAGGTGCTTCAACAAAGTACTGAGTAAAGGGTCTGAATACTTATGTAAATGTCATATTTCACGTTTTTATTTTTAATCAATCAGCAACAATTTCTAAAAAACAGTTTTTGCTTTGTCATTATAGGGTGTTGTGTGTAGATTGATGAGGGGTAAAAAAAAACAATTTCATCAATTTTAGAATAAAGCTGTAACATAACAAAATGTGGAGAAAGTCAAGGGTTCTGAATACTTTCCGAATGCACTCTATGTGTATTAAAGTAGTTAAAAGTAAAGTATTTGGTCCCATATTCATAGCACGCAATGACTATATCAAGCTTGTGACTCTACCAATTTGTTGGGGGCATTTGTTGTTTGTTTTGGTTGTGTTCAGATTATTTTGTCCCCAATACAAATGAATGGTAAATAATGTATTGTGTCATTTTGGAGTCACTTTTATTGTAAATAAGAATATAATATGTTTCTAAACACTTCTACATTGTGGATGCTACCATGATGACGGATAATCCTGAATGAATCGTGAATAATGATGAGTGAGAAAGTTACGGAGGCATAAATATCATACATCCCAAAAAACACAACCAAAACAAACAGCAAATGCATCCAACAAGTTTGTACAGTCACAAGCCTAATGTAGTGATTGCATGGGACCAAATACTTTACTTTTTACTACTTTAATACACATATAAGTGAACTTGTCCCAATACTTTTGGTCAACTAAAATGGGGGGACTATGTACAAAAAGTGCTAAACGGTTCACCCGATATGGATGAAAATACCCTCAAATTAAAGCTGACAGTCTGCTCTTTAATCTCATTGTCATTGTTTCATTCTTAAAAAAGGGTCACTGTCCCAATACTTTTGGCGCCCACTGTACATACAGCACTGACTGTACATTTGTTTGCAGTACAAACATGCAAGCTCAAACGACTGATACATGTGATGCACTGATGCATGACTATGAAGTACTTAAACACATACTCCTTTGAGAACTACATCCCCAGGCGCACCTTTTAAAGCCATCTATGTCAGCACTACTCTCCCTACATCCATCTCTATCTGTTGCTACATCTCACTCTCACCGTCTCAAACCTGGCCATAAAACATCTCACTCCCCCACTCCTCCTCACTCTCCAAGGTCTCTCCTCTCTCTACACCTCACACCAACTCTGACTTTTCTTATCACCTCCCCTTCAACAGACCCACACCAGAACAGAAAGAGGGTGGAAGGGAGGGGGGAATGAAGGAGGAAGGGAGAGAGAGAGACATAAAAAGAGAAAAAGAGAAAAATAAAGTGGGTTAAAAGAGAAAATAAAAAATTGAAAGAGATAAAAGAGAGTCTAGTCTGTGACAGGGGGGTAAAAGGAGAAGACAAAGAGGAGAGACAAACCAAGATAACTTTCCTGCTCTCTGGGTCCCCTCTCCTCTCCTCTGCTGTCCCTTTCTATTGAGGTTAGGGAGAGATGAGCCCAGGGAGAGAGCAGAGGCTTTCTCTGCCTCCCCTCTCCTCCCCTGCACCAGTGTCTGCTCCACACAACATGTTCTGCCTGATACGATGTGACATTTATTACAGTCTAGCCTTTAGGAGCGTTGGATGGGAGCGAGGGATTTCACCAAGCACAGCACAGCCCCTCTCCACTGCTCTGCTCCCTCAGGAGAGCTGTGCAAGGGTGGGTGTGGCAGGTTTAAGGAAAATAGAAGATTTGAGACTGGGGATGGATCTGTACAATTAAGGATGGGGGATAGGATCGTAGGCTGAGGCTCAGGCTTGGAGTTGGAGATGAAATTTGGGCTGTAATTGCAGTACGACTAGGCCTGGGCCTGAGGATATGTTGGAGCATGAACTGGAGCAGTGCTGGGGTTGGGGCTGTGGCTGCAGTCAAAGCTGAAATTTGGCCTTCAATGTTGGAGTAGAGTTGAGATAAGGATGGGACTGATACAGACCTGAGGCTGCGTTTGGGCGGCTCTGGGTTATTGATGAGACTGTCCGGAGGAGTTTTCATCAGGCTGTTGTGAGTTAAGAGAGAGAGGGGAGGGGGAGAGAAGGGGGAGGGAATGGGAAGGGGGTGTGGCACAGGGGCTGGGTGAGAGGATGGGTTTAGCTCAAGGTCCACTGAGCCTAAAATGGTTCTCCAGACACTAGTGAATAATGAACAGAGTGAAAAGGAAAAAAAGAGAGGTAGAGGTAGATGTGGAAAGAGAAAAATATAAACTGAGACAGAGTGGAAGTGACAGACTAAGAAAGAGAGAGGGGGTAGAGAATGATCATAGCGACGAAGAGAGAGAGAGAGGGCGGGGGAGCAGAGAGAATGGGGGAGGGATGTCTAAACAGAGAGATAACAAAGAGAGTGATGTAGAAAGGGAGGGTATGAAATAAGTGTGTGACCTTTTAATATGATCTGATGTCCTAGTATATCCTGCCCATATACAGTATGTACTCAATGTGCCTTATGTAAAGCTATCACATGGTGAGGTTAATGAATACAGTTCATGCATACTTCAATCCTGGGAAACTTTATATGAATCTGATGTATTGCCTCTCTAGTGTATACATTACAGTAATGCAAACCCCCATTGGCCATATAGTAATGCACATCCCCATTGGACATCATTGGACATACTCTCTATTTCAAACACATAAATGCCACAAGCCTCTTAGCTTCACTCCAACACAAGAATACCACAAATGACTCTGGTTGGGTAACCTGGCTAAATGCCTCTTTATTTCCCCTCTTCTGAGGCTGTCCAGTTCCTTGTGTAACACAGAATGTGATGTGTTATACCAGAGACACCATAGAAATCCAAGTCATACAAATGGCTGCTACTGGTAAGAGAAGGTGGACAACGATAGTCCCTCAATCTCTCCGAGCCACACCAACATGGCACTGATTATTTCTGTGGTGAAATACAATTCTGTGGCAGATGAAGTGGGGAAAATGCGACCTATTTTTGTTTCCCCCCTTATTTTGCATGCTACTTAGGTCACAACGGGACAACGTTTCCAGATCGAGGAACGAGTGCTTACCGTGCTGCTGGCTCCCCAGCCCTGAAATGTAATTGAAAACATACAAATGGATTAGCTGCAGAGGGTTCGGAGCCAGTCATCTAGTCACTGCTGGAGAGGGCACAGCGTTCATCTCTTTAATACCAGGGAGGAAAGGAGGGGAGAGAAAGGAGGGGAGGGGGTGGAGAGGAGGGGAGGGGTGGAGAGAAGGGGAGTGGGAGATAGTGACGTGGGGATCCAGGGATTTAGACGCTTGATCAGGAGGGAACATGGTGAGAGTGGTATTAAATACAAATACGCACATATTGAACATGCACACACACACACACACACACACACACACACACACACACACACACACACACACACACACACACACACACACACACACACACACACACACACACACACACACACACAGACACAACACACACACACAGACACAACACCCACACACACACATAAACACACAGATAAACGGGAAAAGGCAGGCCCACACAGGGTAATTCCATGGTAACGGAATTATGCAGAGACTCAGATTATTCATTTTAAATTGAACACCAAACAAAAACCATTGATTTCAAAGTTTAACAAACCATATAACTCTATGCATAAGGACTACTTTTAACAATTTCCACAGAACATTTTACAAAAACACATTTACAGGAAGAATTGTGCAGATACAAAGTTTGATAACAGAATAAAACTGAGGGATATTTTACCGTAATTCTGTTGCCAAACTTTGCATTTTTCTAGTAAATGTTTATTTATTTAGTTTACTGTGTAAATTGTTCAAAGTAGTCATTGTGCATAGAGTTGTATGGTTTTTTAAACTTTGAAATCAATGGTTTTTGGTTTGGACTACATTTTAAAGTCACAAACTTAGTCTCAGCATAATTCCATTAACGTGGAATTGCCCCACACACAAACACACACTTATACCCATTCACTTTGAACTGGACTGTTTTACAACATGAGCGGCCGCGATTATTATGCGCTTGTTTTGAGCTCAAAATGTAGCCACGTGTGCACATTTGTTCATATTCTTTGCTAGTTAGTGAGTTATTAGCCCAGTTATAGATCATTTGTAGTCAGCAATAGGGGAGTGATCGCTTCCTACAAGAGCACAAAACGGGTACATTTCTAGACATCTTTGAAAAGCGAGTCAGGTAAAGAGCTTTTTGTTATGTCTTAAAGGGGCAGTGTTGTATTTTGAGACAGGCTTGAATAAGCTAAGTAGCCAATAGACAGAGGGTAGCATAATTTGTCTGATTATCTGTAATAATGGCATGGGAATAATAATGCATTTTATTTTGTGGTTTCTTGCATCAAACAACACGTTCAGTCACCTCCTTGTCTGAAGGACAAGTGGATAAACAGGTTAATGTCAAGCACTGCATGTGTTTTTCAAAAGTCTCATGGAATGTAGGCCGACATTGAACATCACACATTGGCTGCTACTGTAGGCTGAATGATAGAACCACTATTTCCATGTTAAAATGTTATGTGATGCATTTTCTATATTGTTTTTTATGGTAGGCCACTCTGGTAGGCCTACATTAAGATCAAATAGCCAAGTAGGCTACTGTTAAAACTAACTTAAAGCGGGTACAGCTTCAGTGTTCACAGTAAACACGCGCCAGAGGTTGCACAGAATTTTCACAAGGTTCAAGTTCGCACTCAGCAGACCTGAAATTTGCTCAGTGCCAAAGAAAATTAGAGGGAACATTGTTTGGCACCCTGACTGCCTATTGTGGGTGTTGTTGTTGGAGAAGACGATGAAAGAAAAATTATATATTTTGAAGAAAAAGAACAAGAAGTGAAAAGAAAAGCTCCAAAGGGGACTTAACTGAGAGAGGAGATAGAGGAAGGGGGGGAGGAGCCACAGAGAGATGAGAAGAGAGGAAGAATACAAATGAGAGGAAGAGGGGGGAGAAGAAGGTGGAGAAGGAGAAAGTACAAAAATGAGATGAGAGAGAAGTAAGCTGAGAGGAAATGGGGAGGAGATGAGTGGTGAGTTAGAGTACGAAACAGGGAGAGTGAGCTTTGAAGACAAAGGGGATATAGGGGGAGAGAGAGAAAGAGAGGCGTACTCAGTGAAGGAGTCTGAGACTCGCCAGCGCATCCGTGACCTAGATTCCTACTTTTCCCCAGATTCCGCTCTCTCATGAATGTTTGACTACACTTCCGACAATAGATGTATTTACGGAAAACGCTTTCTAAATTACAAACCAGCCAGAGTAGCAGAACGCAATCCATTCTAGATGGAGTAAAAATGGATTAGAAAATTCTCACCTCCAACGGAGAGGTCCCTCTGGACTCTGGAAGAAAGAAAGCCGACAGTGCAGAGATTTAACACACACACACACACACCAGGGTAACTGCTGATTAAACACGTCACTGAGGAAGGAACCAGACACATATTACCAGGATGTCGGTGAGTAGCTTCTCAATGTGAAAAATGTGTACCACTTTGGTGGTGCTTGAGATATTTCAACCTAGGCTAATAGCTTGTTGATGGGGACGCAAGCACGCACGCACACTCCACATACTCACTTACGCATCCATAAGAATTGAATTGTTGCTGTACGATTGAAACAATCAGTGTGATCAGTGGTCCACCCCTCCCCTCCCCACTATATTCTACCATTCCTCCTGACTCCTCCTCCCCTCCGCCCTCTCAGTCCCAAACCATGGCATGGCAAATCTTACTAGTGCATTAGCCGTTGTCATGGGCTCAGATAAACCTTCAGTGGTGTTGCCATGGTAACCGTTATGGGGAGTCAAGCCTGACTCTGCAGCCACCTAAGAGAGAGAGAGAGAGAGAGAGAGAGAGAGAGAGAGAGAGAGAGAGAGCGAGAGACAGAGACAGAGACAGAGACAGAGACATAGACAGAGAGAGAGAGAGAGAGAGAGAGAGAGAGGGGCCTTAGACACCAGACAACAAAATGGTGGCAAGATTAAACAGAGAGGGACGTGACTGAATCACATCTATCTGTTATGATTTAACTGGATAAGAACCCAAATGCAGACAAGTACACCAAGCCAGAGAAGTTTTAACAGGTTTATTTACAATGTTCAAAGTCCAGGTTTCCAAATATATGGGAAGAGCAAGTCCAGGTACAGGGAGGGTAACAGATCCAGATCAGGGCAGGTGTGGTACCGTAATGTCCTAGTGTCCGTGGTGAGTCCAAAAGAGAGGTCCGGTAATGGAGAGCAGGATGGTGGTGGCAGGAGTGAAGCGGAGGCAGGAGTCAGGTTCCAAATATATGTGGCACAGGAGAAAAAGTAAATAGAACAGACCAAAAACACAAAGAGCAAAAATAACCAGGTTGAGTCGGCAGCGAGACTAACATGGTCGTCTTGACTATGATCTGACGATGAGTGGTAAGTTTGACCGGGTCTTAAAGGCTGAGGTGATATGGTGAATGAGCTGCAGCTGGAACCCTGACTCCCGCACACCAGACTTCACTCCTGCAATCAAGGACAGACAGAGGGGAGGGAGAGAGCAGAGAGAGCTACCTATCAGCAGTAGGCCTAACAGTACCCCCCCCTCTACGGACGCCACCTGGCGGCCGACGGGGTTTATCGGGATGTAACCTATGAAACTCTCGGACCAGATCAGGATCCACAATGAAGCTCCTGGGCACCCAGGAACGTTCCTCGGGACCATAACCCTCCCAATCCACCAGGTACTGGAAACCACGACCTCGGCGGCGAACATCCAGAAGTCGCCGCACAGTGTAGACCGGACCCCCACCCACGATCTTGGGCGGAGGAGGGGGACGAGAGGGCGGGCACAAAGGGCTAACCGACACAGGCTTAATCTGGGAAACATGAAAGGTGGAATGAACCCGTAGGGAGGCAGGAAGCTGTAGCTTAACCGCGCAGGGGTTAACAATAGACAGTATCTTGAACGGTCCTATAAAACGAGGCGCCATCTTCTTAGACTCCACCTTCAATGGAAGGTCCCGTGACTTCAGCCATACCTCTTGACCAGGAGAGTAACCGGGAGCCTGGGACCGGTGACGGTTGGCTTGCCTCTGCATGTACGCGAAGCTCGGGACAGAGCTACCCTGGCCTTCCTCCAGACCTTGAAGCAGCGGCGCATGTGGGACTGCACCGAGGGGTACCGCAAGTTCCCTCTCTTGGGAAGGGAACAGGGGGAGGTTGATAACCCAGAGCACACAGAAAAGGAGACAAACCAGAGGAAGCGTTAGTCAAGGTGTTATGAGCATATTCCACCCAGGGGAGCATGGAGCTCCATGACCCAGGGTTAGACCCAGTGACACAGCGAAGTGCGGTCTCCATCTCCTGGTTCGCTCTCTCGGCTTGCCCGTTGGTCTGGGGGTGATATCCAGAGGACAGGCTGGATGTAATGCCCAAAGCTTTACAGAAAGCTTTCCACACCTGGGAGACAAACTGGGGACCCCTGTCAGAGACAATATCCGTGGGTAGACCATGAGGCGGAACACATGTTCAACCAAAATATCAGCCGTCTCTCTGGCAGTGGGCAGTTTAGGTAGGGCCAAAAAATGAGCGAACTTAGAAAAACGATCAATCACCGTAAGAATGACAGTCTTACCAGATGAGGGGGGAAGTCCAGTGACAAAATCCATAGCGATATGCGACCAGGGCCGGCTGGGTATAGGTAGAGGTCGAGATGACCAGCGCTGGCCTGGGTGGAGTTTTTACTTCGTGCACATACCGTACAAGCAGCAATGAAGGCTCGAGTGTCCGCCTCCATCGTGGCCCACCAGAACTTCCGTCGCACAAAGTCAAGGGTCCGCGAAACTCCAGGGTGACAGGTAAGGGGAGACGAGTGAGCCCACTGAAGTACCTGGGAGCGAGCAGACTCAGGGACAAACATCCGGTTAGGAGGACCCCTCCCAGGGTCAGCTTGATGATGTTGAGCCTGTCTAACAATCCCCTCGATGTCACATGTGATGACTGCAATACTGCAGGTAGGAGGCAAAATGGGTTCAGGGTTACTACCAGTATCAACAGCCGAATGAACACGAGACAGGGCGTCAGGCTTGACGTTGCGTGACCCAGGACGGTAAGACAGAGAAAAATTGAATCTCCCAAAAAATAGTGCCCACCTGGCTTGACGGGGGTTGAGCTGCTTCGCTGACTGGAGGTAAGCCAGATTCTTATGATCCGTCCAAACGATGAAGGGTTGTTCCGCCCCCTCCAACCAATGTCGCCACTCCTCGAGAGCCAGCTTAACGGCGAGCAGTTCACGATTTCCAACATCATAATTCCTCTCTGCCTGAGAAAGTTTCCTTGAGAGAAAAGCACAGGGATGCAGTTTGTTATCTTCAGGAGAACGTTGTGACAACACTGCACCTACCCCAGTGTCGGATGCATCCACCTCCACGACAAACTGGCGGTCGGGGTCCGGCTGCATCAGAATGGGAGCCGAGGCGAAGCGATGTTTCAGTTCTTCGAACGCTGATTCGGCCCCTTCATTCCAAGCGAACGGTCGTGAGATGGAGGTGAGAGCGGTGAGTGGCGCCGCAATGCGGCTGTAGTCCTTGATGAACCTCCTATAGAAGTTCGCAAACCCCAGGAATCGTTGAAGTTGTTTGCGGGTAGAGGGAGCTGGCCAGTCCGTGACAGCAGAGATCTTAGCTGGGTCCATCCGCAGCTCCCCCTGAGCTATGATGTAACCCAAAAAGAGGTCTCAGACACATGAAATTCACATTTCTCCATCTTCACAAACAGTTTGTTCTCCAACAACCTTTGCAACACCTGGCGCACATGCAGTTCATGTTCCTGGGAGGACTCTGAGAAAATCAAGATATCATCCAGATAGACAAAAACAAACCGATTCAACATGTCCCGAAGGACATCATTGACTAGTGCCTGAAAAACAGCAGGGGCATTAGACAACCCAAAAGGCATAACCCGATACTCCAAATGTCCCAAGGGTGTGTTGAAGGCAGTCTTCCATTCATCACCCTTACGAATGCGCACCAGGTGATACGCATTTCGTAGATCCAGTTTCGTAAAGATGGTAGCACCATGAAGGAGGGGAAAAGCAGAATTAATCAAAGGCAGAGAATACTTGTTCTTAATGGTGATGTTGTTAAGTCCACGGTAATCAATACAGGGTCTGAGGGTCTTATCCTTCTTAGCAACAAAAAGAATCCCGCTCCTACAGGTGACGAGGAAGGACGCATAATACCTGCCGCCAAGGAGTCCCGAATGTAGTTCTCCATAGCCTCCGTCTCCGGCCGGGAGAGATTGTACAGGCGACTGCTGGGAGCGGGGCTCCTGGCTGGAGGTCAATGGCGCAGTCGTAAGGCCGGTGAGGAGGAAGAGAAGTAGCTCTGTGTTTGCAGAAAACGGATGCCAGGTCATGATACACGTCAGGAACAGCAGAAAGATCCATGGACTCCAGTGGAGGTTGAGGCACAGTACTGGCAGGAGTCTGAGCAGAACACAAACAATTCACATGACAAAATGTGCTCCATGAAACAATGCTACCTGTCACCCAATCAATGTGTGGATTGTGTCTTATGAGCCAGGGGATACCAAGGACCAGGGGAGTCTGTGGGCAGTCGATAATATGGAATTGAATGTTCTCCTGATGATTTCCCGACACTCTAAGACAAACAGGAACAGTCTGATGGGTAATGCGGGTCAACAATTGTCCATTTAGACCCTTAGCCTGCAGCGGACAGTCCATAGGAACAGTCTCCAAATCCATTTGTTGAGCCCACTCTCTATCCAAAAAGCTTTGGTCGGCACCAGAGTCAATCAGCGCACTAACAGAGAAATTCTGGGACTGCCACTGGAGGGATGCCTGGAGCAGAATGCGGGGAGAAGAGGAAGAATCCGCTGCTCGGCTCACCAAAACTTCTCCCATTAATGATGAGCCGGCCCTTTTCCCCGGACGAACTGGGCAGGAAGGAACGAAATGAACAGCTTCTCCACAATACAGGCAGACCCGAGCCTGAATACGACGTGCACGCTCCTCTGAGGACAACCGTGCACGCACCCACCTCCATGGCTTCGGGTTCAGTGCTCCTCGTATCGACTCGGGAAGACACGGCTCTCTCCGTAGGGACGATGCAGGGAGGAGTTTGTTGATGACAGACAGGTTGCTTGGAACTAACACTCCTCTCCCGGCGGCGCTCCCGAATCCGATTATCCAACCTGATAGTGAGTGAAATAAGATTATCCAGCGTAGGCGATTCATCATATGACACCAATTCATCTTTTAAGGTCTCAGACAAAGCATTGATGAACACTCCTTGTAATGCCTCGTCATTCCAACCACTCACTGCTGCTAAAGTCCGAAACTCCACTGCCATCTCCGCCACACTACGAGCCCCCTGCCGAAGAGAAAACAGCCGTTTCGCAGCCTCCTTGCCTCGTACGGGGTGGTCAAAAACCTTCCTCATCTCCGTGGTGAAGGCAACGTAAGCGTTGCAAATGTCCGACTGACTCTCCCAGACCGCGGATCCCCAGGCACGAGCGGAACCGCTAGTAGAGTTGATAAGGTAGGCAATACGGGCTCTTTCTGAGGCGTAGGTGAGGGGCTGTTGTTCAAACACTAACGAGCATTGAGTCAAAAAATCGCCACAGGTTCCCATGTTCCCGTCATAGCGCTCTGGAGCAGGAACAAAAGGCTCTCTGATCTGGGCTGAAGGGGTAGTAAGGGCAGATACTTGATTGGAGAGTAATTGAACCTGATTAAGCAGCACCTGACTGTCCTCAGCAATCGTTTTAAACAGGGTATCATGTTGGCCAAGTAAAATGCCCTGATTAGCTATGGCAGTCCAAATTTGAGTGCACTCTGGGGTGGTATCCGAGCTACTGTCTGCTGGGTTCATGTTGGTCAGATCATACTGTTATGATTTAACTGGATAAGAACCCAAATGCAGACAAGTACACCAAGCCAGAGAAGTTTTAACAGGTTTATTTACAATGTTCAAAGTCCAGGTTTCCAAATATATGGGAAGAGCAAGTTCAGGTACAGGGAGGGTAACAGATCCAGATCAGGGCAGGTGTGGTACCGTAATGTCCTAGTGTCCGTGGTGAGTCCAAAAGAGAGGTCCGGTAATGGAGAGCAGGATGGTGGTGGCAGGAGTGAAGCGGAGGCAGGAGTCAGGTTCCAAATATCTGTGGCACAGGAGAAAAAGTAAATAGAACAGACCAAAAACACAAAGAGCAAAAATAACCAGGTTGAGTCGGCAGCGAGACTAACATGGTCGTCTTGACTATGATCTGACGATGAGTGGTAAGTTTGACCGGGTCTTAAAGGCTGAGGTGATATGGTGAATGAGCTGCAGCTGGAACCCTGACTCCCGCACACCAGACTTCACTCCTGCAATCAAGGACAGACAGAGGGGAGGGAGAGAGCAGAGAGAGCTACCTATCAGCAGTAGGCCTAACACTATCAGAGGGCAACAAAGGAATCTGGAAAAGTGCAAACAAAGTCACTCTCTTTTTCTCTCTCTATATTTTTCTTTCTTTCATTCTCTCTCTGGCACACACTGAAAACACACAGCTGTTAATCCCATTCTAGTAACCAGAGAGAACTGGTTCAGAGGCGGTAATCTCCAAAAAGCCCCGTTTTTGGTGGCTGTGTGACAGCTGGCTCCAAGTGGACAATCCAGCCATCCATTACAGGCCCCCATTTTGAATCGACTGCCCAAATCAAGTGAGAAAGACACTTTCTAAACAAACAGCAAGAACACTGTGACAGAAACAAACAAAACAAAAAACTATCAATTACCCCATTGGCATGCATGTAGGGCCAAGAGGAGAAGTGGAGGAGGCCATCTTGCTTAAGACAGATAGACATTAGCTACACTACAGTTCTATTATTGTGGACTACAGGAAAAAGAAGAGGACCGAGCACGCCCCCATTCTCATCGACGGGGCTGTAGTGGAGCAGGTTGAGAGCTTCAAGTTCCTTGGTGTCCACATCACCAACAAACTAACATGGTCCAAGCACACCAAGACAGTCGTGAAGAGGGGACGACAAAACCTATTCCCCCTAAGGAGACTGAAAATATTTGGCATGGGTCCTCAGATCCTCAAAAGGTTCTACAGCTGCACCATCGAGAGCATCCTGACTGGTTGCATAAATGCCTGGTATGGCAACTGGACCTCTATACCAGGTGGTGTCAGAGGAAGGCCCTCAAAATTGTCAAAGACTCCAACCACCCTAGTCATAGACTGTTCTCTCTGCTACCGCACGGCAAGCTGTACCGGAGCGCCAAGTCTACGTCCAAGAGGCTTCTAAACAGCTTCTACCCCCAAGCCATAAGACTCCTGAACGTCTAATCAAATGGCTACCCAGACTATTTGCATTGCCCCCCCCTTTTACGCTGCTGCTACTCACTGTTTATTATCTATGCATTGTCACTTTAATAACTCTACCTACATGTACATATTACCTCAATTACCTCAACTAAATGGTGCCCCCGCACATTGACTCGGTACCGGTACCCCTTGTATATAGCCTCCCTATTGTTATTTTTACTGCTGCTCTTTAATTATTTTTTACTTTTATTTCGTATGATTTTATATTGTATTTTTGTGTGTGATTTTTTGTGGTATTCTTTCTTAAAACTGCATTGTTGGTTAAGGGCTTGTAAGTAAGCATTTCACTGTAAGGTCTACACCTGTTGTATTCAGCGCATGTGACAAATACAATTTGATTTGATTTTGATATTATGGCTATGTGGCTTTCATAGTTGAGGGTTGCTTCATTACCTCCAATATGGTTTATTTATTCCTCCCCTGAAATCAAGATGTTTTTCAACATTCATAGTGCAGATCTGGAATCTGACATGATAATATTCATCTTAATAAATATCCTCTCTCTGACACAGTGTGAGATCCACCAGTGGTGAGGAGACATATAGAGCTACATTCCTTTTCTCTCCTCTCTGGTCCAGTACTCCTCCTTCTCCTCTCCTCCCCACCCCATCCCCCTTTCATGAAGGCCTAGTCCCCCACCACAGTAGTCTGGCTAGCTCGATAGACCAAATCATTCTTTCTACCCCCTGCCCTACAGTTGCTACGGAAACGGTGTGTGTGGCGCTGCCGGGGGATTGGTTGCCGGGAGCGAGGCGCTTTCCAATCAAACCTGTTACTGGGGCGTGGGGCCCCCTCTATCGGAGAAGAAGAAGAGGGGGGTTGGGGGAGGGGAGGTGGGGTGGGGGGTTGAGAGTGGGGGATCGAGAGAGTGTGGGGAAAGAAAGAGTGGGTGTAGAGGGAGAGAAAAATGAGAAAGAGAGAGAGGAGAGAGAGACATAGAGAGATAGAGTGGGGGAGAGAGAGAAAGGGGGATAGAGAGAGAGAGGCACATCATGGCAGAATGAGGTCCCTGTGTATCTAGTCCTGGCTTGACATTGAGAAACTACACCCTAATAAGACTAACAGGCTTCCTGCAGCCTTACATTAACAAGCTGTCCCTCACCTCAGCCTTTCACTGTCTCGCTCCATAGGAGAGTGAATAAGCTTCAATGGGGATTGGTGTTGCTCACTGATAAGCTACTCTGTTCAGAAAGCTAAAACACAACTTCAGACTAATGGTCTCCTGGTTGTGACACCTATAGTGATGTAATGGACTGATGATGTCTCATTAACCCCTCTGTGCTTTCATTATCTTTACCTATCCTCTACCAAGGACAGAACTAGACAGTCCATTCTCTGCATCTACATCTGTCTCCCACACCTCCGTAACAGTCAGTAACACTGCTACTGCAACAGGAAGGTCCAGGGTTTGATCCTGATGTCATGGGCAGAGGGAACAGAGTTGTCCTGTTACTGTCCAGACTCCTTGTCTTTGTCTCAGGACTGATTACATCGTCTTGGAGCCTAGTCCAGCTACAGTGTGCTAGGCCACAGCCAGACACGTTTTCCAACCGTCTCCCTCCGTCTCACAGACACACAACAGAGACAGAGAGACTGACCATTTAGTGCAACAACTCACAGAGCTCAATGGGACAAAGAACAACCAGACCAGGCCAGTCCAGTTGGATACCGAAGGCCAGTGGAATTCTAGAGTTGTGGGGAGTATATGCACTGTTTCAAACCCAAAACAATTCCCAATAGCTTATAGACAGATGTGAACTAGCTGGTGAGAGTTTGCCATCATGCAGTGACAACTTCCCTGATATCTAATTGCCAACTGTTACTGGAGTGAAAACAAGCTTCTTGTTACACGAACAATGCAAATGTGAAGCTCTTCAGCCATTAGACTTTATTGCCAAACAATTCTGTCTGCATACTTACAGTACCATGGTAAAACCAGCAAATCACATATCTGTGATATCGGTTAGTATTAAATTATGCTGTATGTTCCGTATGCTTATAATCTGTCCATTCCACTGCAGGGCAGAACAATGTATAACTTATGATGCATTTCCATCCATCAGCCATCTGGAAGCCCCTGGAGGCCCCTGGAGGAGCCTGTTCTGCTGCAGCCCTTCTCATGTTGTTTATGATCAGAGGTCTGTCAGGATCAGAGGAGGAATAGAGAAACCCTGCTGTGTGAAGACAGACTGTAGTCATCCTGGTGTAATGTCTCTGTCTGTCTGTCTGTCTGTCTGTCTGTCTGTCTGTCTGTCTGTCTGTCTGTCTGTCTGTCTGTCTGTCTGTCTGTCTGTCTGTCTGTCTGTCTGTCTCTGTCTGTCTGTCTGTCTGTCTGTCTGTCTGTCTGTCTGTCTGTCTGTCTGTCTGTCTGTCTGTCACTTCTTATTTCTGCCCCTGTCGGTCTCTCTACCACTGTCTCAGAACCGGTCTCTGTCTCTCCCAGTCTCTGTCTCTCTTCCCCAAATACCTTTAGGGCCACACCTCATCACACCCACTGTCTCTCCCACTCTCCCTCCCTCTCTCTCCCCAAGGAACACCACAGCCAATGGTGGGAGAGAGGGTTTGGAGCGAGAGAGAGGGGGAGAGACAGAGAGGGGGAGAGACAGAGAGAGAGCGATAGGAAAGAGAGAAATAGAAAGAGGGGATGACAAACAGAGAAGGAAAGAGAGACCGACAGACAGAGAAGAGACAGAGAGAGAGAGATAGGAGAGAGAGATGCCAATTGACCGTTCACTAATCCCCGCCTCAGAATTTTGGGAAACCAATCTCAGTGCTCCAATAGTAGGGCTGTTGCGGTGACCGTATTACCACCAGACCGGCGGTCACGAGTCATGAAGGCAGTCAAATTCCACATGACCGATTAGTCACGGTAATTAGTCTTCTCCAAGCTCTGATGCTGCTTATGGTCATTAGTAGCCTACCAAACTTGCTAACTGCCTGGTACTCAGCACTCTATTGTCTCTCTAATCACTCTGACATCAATGCAAATGTTATCAAAAATGTAATCAAACACTTAATGAGAGCCCATGAGCTCATGTTGCGCAACATTTCTATAGGCTATGCAATTGTGCGAGAAAACAGAGTGATGGCCTCTATTAAAAAGAGGAGGATGCCATCAGCTTTCTATAGGCTAGGCCTACTATATTTATTTCTCAACTTTCCTAATATTGCTTATCTTTACAACAAGATAGGAAGCATCCTCCATTCGCTATTTAAGTGCATAGATGACATGTATTTTTTCCCCTGCCCCTGTTTCGAGACAGGTGCATGATAATGATCCATTCTAAATCAAAACAAATTTCACACATTTATTATTTAGTATATGTAAAGACAAGATTAAATCAAGAATAGTCTGACGGTTGACAATATTAGGCTATAACTTGTGAATGATGCCCAGCGTAAGGCAAGAAACAAAACCTTTTGTTTTTGCGACTTTTTCAAATCATAGTCGCACACCTCATTTAGCCTAGCCCATAAGCCTATATGTTTTGATGAGGTTTGTATCACAACTAAAGTGGCCAAATAACTTTTTTAAATTAAGCACATTCATCTGCTTTACAGGGGGTGTAGAGCCTAACTGGCATACATAAGCAGTGTGAGTTTCAAGTTTGGGGAAGATCATTTTCACCATAAGAATGCACCTTTATAATAAAAGCATTACATGCATAATTCCATTCGCGGTCACTTTTGATAATGCCGTTTCATTCGCGCTTATAGCCTACTGCCGTGTGCGCATTGCTGCGCTTATAATGTGAAGAAATAGCCTAATAGTTTATCAACATTTTAAGCTAAACGTTCTGATCTGTTGCGTCAGCCACATTGCGTAAAAAAGTTTTTTTGATGCTAGTGGTTGTATTAATTGCAGATCTATCGCATCCCACAACAGTCCCAGACTATGTTTGGAATATTTATTTCTCACACAGAATAGGTAAACTTTTGTAAAATGGGGGATAGTAGATTGACATAGGCTAGTGCTTTTGCTGTTTGTTAGGCCTACTCTTTTTGGCTGACGAAAAGTAAATGTGGACAGTTCTTCCAATATCTTCAATATGCACCTCAGAATTGGATAAGGACGTGCGCAGTCGTGTCCCCGATGTGTCTGTCTTCACTTGTAGCCTGTGAGAAAGACCCGATCACCTGATGGAGAGCCATGTGAGTGAGAGGTGCTTCGGAGCACGCAGCACTCCGGGCCAAGGACACAACAGCCACTGTCCGCAAAAGGCATGGATTTGTTTAGGGTGCATTATGGCCACACAAAGTGGATGCCGCCGGGAAATTTGAGGCATAATCAAGTGCTTGTCAAATTGTGAATGAGAGACTGATGAAGTGTGTACAGCCTGCGCCAAAAAACAAAGCGGAGCTCATACCTTTCAAGCTACTTTTTTCAAATCATCATTAGAGTCACATCATGCAGCCTTACAATGTATTAAAAATCAAAACATATAGCCCAACGTTTGTAGAACAACTAAAGTTACATTAATAACTCTAAATTAAGCATATAGGAGTACCTATTTCTTTGTTATCCGCTCAACACAGATTAGCTGCATGTGCGCACTCCCTCAAATAGTTTGGAGAAAATATCTTCTTCATACTATAAAATAATATAAAATAATGCCACGGAATTTTAAGCAAATCTTGTCTGCTAAATGAGCAAGTGTAGCCCACAGCCATTTGGCATAGCCAGATCAGGACCTAACATAAGGACAACTCAGAGTATGCTACTCTGCTCTTCTGAAATAGACTACATTTTCTTCATATCATGTTTCTTTAGACCTGTGTTCATGTTAATTAATGGTCAAGTACCGTGAGACTGATAGTTATTTGCTTGACAATCACCGGCTGACGAAATTTAATGACCGCCACAGCCCTATCCAATAGTCTAATCAGACACCTCGGACAAGCAAGTATTGATGGAAAGTCCGACTCTTTTTACTGACTCAGAATCTTTAAACTAATTTCCTTCATTTGATTCAATAATGTACAGTTGCTGGTCGGAGTTTATGTTCGTTCCTAGGACCCCCTACCAATGAACGAAAACTAAAATTATTCTACAAGCCTCTCGTTTACCATAGGGGGTTTGTTATTGGAGCTGTCATTTGTGACTGAGACTTATAAAAGTGTGCTTCAAAAAATATACATGGAGTGTGCAAAACACCTTCCTAATATTGAGTTGCAATATTGCAATATTGGGCATGGACTCTACAAGGTGTTGAAAGCATTTCAGAGGGATGCTGGTCCATGTTGACTCCCATGCTTCCATTCTTGATACACACGGGAAACTGTTGAGCATGAAAAACCCAGCAGCGTTGAAGTTCTTGGCACAAACCGGTGCGCCTAGCTAGCACCTACTACCATACCCCGTTCAAAGGCACTTAAATATATTGTCTTGCCCATTCACCCTCTGAATGGCACACACACAAAATGATTCTTTAACCTGTCTCCTCCCCTTCATCTACACTGATTGAAGTGGAATTAACAAGTAACATCAATAAGGGATCATAGCTTTCACCTGGTCAGTCTATGTCATGGAAAAAGCATAATGTTTTGTACACTCAGTGTACATTTGTGATTGCTAGGCATACAAATAAGATTGTTTATTGATACCTTTGAAACAAGGTCTATATAGTTGCGACGGCAACCAGACTAGATTGTGAACGACTCTTGGCGGAATGACACTGCTTGACTGCCCCTAGGGAGATTAGCACAATATCGTTTGCGAACTGCAGCAGCTCCCCGAACGATTTGTTTTCAAGTTTGAGTGTTGAGCAGAGGCAGGCTGTGTATGTTATGGTTTTACAAAGCTGTGCCCATCGAGAAACAATCAATAATCAATGAATAGCATTCATTCTTGCACCATGCAATCAATTATCAGTTCTATACATGTATTTTCCTCCTATATGCTGCCTGCAGCATGATCTATTTTCATTTGCGCACATGATAGACAGTTGCTGGTCGGAGCTTATGTTCCTAGGCTGTAGAATTCATTGCGGCCAGCAGGTCAAACAAATGACTAAAATGAACCAGTCACTCGGAAAAACGAATCATGACTCTCGAGTCAGTAAAAAATAGTTGTTTGCAAACTGCACATCACTACAGTGACGGCTATGGCAAAAACTGAGTTTTCTTCAAATAATTAATGTTTGAATGGCTAAATAATTGAACAGTGCACCTGGAGTATTGCTGAAATGCAGAGCCTGTTGATGGAGTATTTTTCGAATCCGAAATGATGCTTTTGTTACATTATTTGCTAGCTCATCTGGTTAGCTAGCTCTCAGTCTCATTGACCACCAAACATTGCTAATGCTAGCTAGCCACTTAATATAAAAAAAATTCTCAAATTGTATGTTAGCTAGCTAACTTAGCAATGTTATGAATACAACTCCCATCTGCTGTCGGCATTAAGATATGATTTGAGTGCACTAGTTAGCACCAAAAGTGGATATAGCTTTGACTGCATGCTGACAGTGAATTCAGAGCCACACTACAAACATAATTTTACCAGGTTCCCATGAAGCAATAGTAATGGACAGTCCACCACAACATACCCAAGCGAGGGGTAGTATGTATTTAATTTAATTGTGTATTAGATTTCACAGTTTGAGTTCACTGTGAGGGGATTTCACCAGTGGTTGAATGGGGAATTGAGCTTCCTGGGAAAATGAGTAACCAAGGGGGGCGGGGCTTAGCGAAGGGTCAATTACAACAAAGAGATACTGGAAATTAGATGATGAATGCTGCACAAGAGAACAAAGACAGACAATATTGATTGGGATGATAGCACGCCCAACATGAAGTGCAGTGCAACCATTCTCCAAAGAAGGGAAAGAAAGAGTGAGAGATAAAGAATGACTAATGGATAGAGGAGTCCCAGAATATAAACACATTTTCATCTATTCATGTGGCACAATATCATACGATGGACATACATTTCCATTGCCGTTCGTTCTCACAACTTTTTCTTGAGTTAGATGACACAGATGATGGTGTCATCTTTTCAGCATATGGCACTCCTCCTTTCCATCCATCATAACCAGAAGACAGCTCTGTCTCCCTTTCTCTTTCCCTTCTTTTAGAACTCTCAGGAACATTCTGTTGCTACGGGCAACCAGTGGAGCACAGCTGGGGAGGGTGCTGGCTGGCTGGCTGGTTGGCGGAGGCTCCATCCACTATGATGCGCCCCCACAGCGCTGCACTAATTATGGCTGAATAATACATCTCTTCATTTATAATTACACTCACTCACAGCCAAGGGAAGCTGTGTTTTGTCAGCAGCACACCCACCCTCTCAATCCAACCCAGAAACCTTTTCAATCGCTGTCCAGCTCGGCCAAACCAACAGAACACAACTATAACCTACCTGACATTGACTAGTGGTTGACCAACACAATGTAATGCTACCCTGGTACCAAATTTGTATGCACATATGGCAGTTTCAACTAGTTTCAGCTGCGGGCCGATTTTCTCTTGAGCGGATGGTCAGGGGGCCGGAACATAATTACAAATCATTTGTAGACTGCAAATTGACCGCAAGAAGCCCAAACGTATATAATATTTGACTAAAACATAATCATTTCAAACCTTGCTTACATTTTTATACAATAACATATCTCTCTATTATTCGTCGGAATACTTTGGAACAGATTTCCAAAATTAAAATCACTTGGAGCTGATTTGCCGGTGTTTTACAGTCTTTTATGTCCAACAATAAAAATAAATAAAAAATGCTATATATATTTTTTGCTCAAAAAACATGGGGTGCCAAATAAAATCACCCGTGAGCCGCCAGTTGTGGAACCCTGCCATATGGCATGGAGACCACGATCAGTAAGTTGGCTTAAGCACATCAGTCATTTGGCTAAAGGACCAGGCTAATGTAATGTAAGCCCAACTGATGTCATTATGCATGGATTCATGATAGATCAGGGTTGGCTGGTGCAGAGTGCCAGTGTGAGGCATGCACGGACCACACTACACTAGACCAGACAGAGACATGTCAGTGACATCGCCCTCCAGCTCCAGGGTCAGGGTTTAAAGGGCCATTCAGACAGGGTGAGTCACAGTGAGTTAGATAGTGAACAGACTGGGTTTATGTCATAGTGACCCAACGGCCCACACATAGCAGGCTATGGACAGACAGACCACCAGTAGAGTAGCAGGGTTGGTTGAATCACATCACACAGATATACTGTACAGTGATCTAATCAAATTAAAACCATGACAGCTGCTAGTGTATGTGCTAAACTGTCAATTATTCCCTCAATAGCATAGTTTGGGAATAATTTGAGGAAGAGAGGAAGATTTTCTCTACCAATCAATCAACAATGATCGGAGCCCTCAAGTCTCAATGGGATCATAGAATGTGTCACTGCTCTTAATCAAACTAACCAACAAAACCCTCCCAGAGTAACTTTTTCATGTTATCACTGTAACTTTGTTGATGAATGGTACTGGCGGCCATTCCAATTCCAGTGCTGTGTGTTCCAGAGCCCACAGGGCCAATGCTGTGCCTTCCAGCGTCCTCTGTGGCCAGCAGGGCCATATGGCCACATGCACTGAGCCAGGGAGTCAAGGAACACCAAATTAATTCTACGCAGTGAAAGATTAAATCGAGAGCCTCTGTGGCATTAAAGCAAGCGAAAATGTGTTGCTTGCTTACGATTTCCCAGGCACTGACAGCTGTCACAGCACACACACGCATGAACACAAAAACACACACACAAACACAGACACGCACGGTTGCACAGCTGCATCTCATGAACATACTGGACAGCATGCATATTATGTACAAACCAACAGACGCCAAACCGATAGAACTATGATAACCTATGCCCTTGGAAGTCAAGCAAAAATTTTTAATCAAATATTTGAAGGTTAGGCTATAACTGTACCGTACTAAGTTAACAGCTGATATGTCAACTGACTGATAGATCATTAATCAATTACCTTTGAGGATGTAGAAAGATGACAATCTTCAAAAGACTACTTTTAGACAGGCAAAACAAAATGACGCCTGTATGTCTGATACCAGCTCCCGTTGTGAGGCCTGGGGACAAGAGGACCTGTTGGGCCACAGCAAAGGCTGTGTATGAAGTGACCGTAACTGTAACTATAACTGAACAGCCCTGTCTTCAGGCACAGTGAGAGTGAAACCAGGGTGTCATGGGGGTAGATCCGTGTAAGATAACATCAACTAGGACCAGAATAAGCGACCTTTAGGCTGCTGTTTTCGCAAATTCCACCCTCTGAAAATGTATTGAGGTTCTATTTTAGCGCCTGGCTACGCAGACGCTCGTTGACATGCGCGAGCAGTTTGGATGAAATGATTGAATAACATGTATGTGTAAATGTATTTTGCAACGCTCGCACAAGTAACGCGAGCGGTGTAGTCAGCATGTTAGTGTAATCTGACTGTAATCTTCATACTGTATATAATTTGTCCTTGCTGTATTATAGGCCCACTCATGTTCAGTGGAACATCCCTCTACTATGTGTTGCTTTTACTGCTTTCCAAGCAGTAGATCAAGGTGTAGCCTTGACCATAGATAGTCACTATGAGTGGGTGGAGGAGCTATCTAATGCTCTAACACCAGTTGCTTCATCAATACAAGGTGTAGCTAATCTGATTTGTGTTATATTAAACAAACTAAAACACGTGTGGGAGAGGGCCAGCCTATCGGTGAAGGAATGACTGTACTCTCTGAGGCTCTCCACACCCTCACCCTGCTTTGGCAGGGCCTGATACACACAGCTGAGGGGCTGAGGGGCTGAGTCTGGGGAGAGTGCAGAAGGATGGCTTTATTAACTCAGAATAATGGTCCAATCTGCACATGAAGCCCCCCTCCCTTCCCTCCCCTAACTCGCCAGTCCCTGAACTCCAAACACTGTTGATGTGTGGACTTCCTCCAACTGTTCCCCAAAACCTCATCAGCTCTAATATCTCCCAGTCGACTGAAACATCTGGCCAGCCTGTCACACCCAACAGTCAGTCCACCACAGAGGATGAGAGCAGAGCAGGGAGATAATGGCAAAGCTTCAGCTTCAGCAATCCTCTTCATTTCTCTCTCTTTATTCCTTTCCCCATCGTCTTTCTCCTCCTCCTCTCTCCATTCCTCTCCTTCCTTCCTCTGTCCATTTCTCTTTCCATTCCTCACTCCATTCCTCTTCTTTGTTCTCCTCTTTTCCCGATTCCTCTCCTCCCTCTCCCCAGATATCCTGGCTGTCGACAGGGAGGTGGGGAGTAATTACATGAGCCATGAAAAACAAATAACACTTGGTTATACTGTAGCTTGACACTATATTGGATTATCCTGATTGGCTGCTCTGCATGCAGGGCCAACCCAATGGCTGGACTCTTTCAGTTGTTATTCAATTTCTGGCCCATTCCTTTGCCAGAGAATAAGAAATACCATCTGCACATTCTCTAACACTCCCTCTCTAGTGCTGACCTAATGTGGGGCGCAAGCTGCAAATAATTGTTTAAGGCCATGGACTCACGAGTCGTGTTATGTGATGTTACCGGTCAAAAGTTTTAGAACACCTACTCATTCAAGGGTTTTTCTTTATTTTTGACTATTTTCTACATTGTAGAATAATAGTGAAGAAATCAAAACTATGAAATAACACATATGGAATCATGTAGTAACCCAAAAAGTGTTAAACAAATCAAAATACTATTTTATATTTGAGATTCTTCAAATAGCCACCCACTGCCTTGATGACAGCTTTGCACGCTCTTGGCATTCTCTCAACCAGCTTCATGAGGTAGTCACCTGGAATGCATTTCAATTAACAGGTGTGCCTTCTTAAAAGTTAATTTGTGGAATTTCTTTCCTTCTTAATGCGTTTGAGCCAATCAGTTTTGTTGTGACAAGGTAGGGGGGTATACAGAAGATAGCCCTATTTGGTAATAGACCAAGTCCATATTATGGCAAGAACAGCTCAAATAAGCAAAGAGAAACGACAGTCCATCATTAAGGTCAGTCAATACGGAAAATGTCAAGAACTTTGAAAGTTTCTTCAAGTGCAGTCGCAAAAACCATCAAGCACTATGATGAAACTGGCTCTAATGAGGACCGCCACAGGAATGGAAGACCCTGAGTTACCTCTGCTACAGAGGAGAAGTTTAAAACCTCATTGGTTTTTAGGAGCATATACCTACATGAGTGATTGAAAGATGATCTGAGGTCCACACTCCAGTCCAGTTGGTGGTGGTAATGCACCTTAAAGTTGGTTGCCAACCGCCATATAAAGTCCACAGAAGAAGAAGAAGAAGAAGAAGAAGAAGAAGAAGAAGAAAAAGAAGCCTGAGGAGGAAAGATTACTAGAAACTAACTAGGTTTCCCCTTTTATCTGTGGATTAATTGTCGGAATAGAGAACACACGATTTTGTGACTCAAAATGGGTAAATATTCGACAAAGATCCAGAAAAAAAGGAGCTTGTGCATTTCAGGTAAGATACATTTACATTTACATTTTAGTCATTTAGCAGACGCTCTTATCCAGAGCGACTTACAGTTAGTGAGTGCATACATTATTTATATATTTTATTTTACATACTGGCCCCCCGTGGGAATCAAACCCACAACCCTGGCGTTGCAAACGCCATGCTCTACCAATTGAGCTACATCCCTGCCGGCCATTCCCTCCCCTACCTGGACGACGCTGGGCCAATTGTGCGCCGCCCCATGGGTCTACCGGTCGTGGCCGGCTACGACAGAGCCTGGATTCGAACCAGGATCTCTAGTGGCACACCTTAGACCACTGCACCACTCGATAACAACCCAATGTTTATATCCCAGGACAAATTATCTAGCAACAGCAAGCTAGCTAGCTAAATGGCCATGAATGTTTAATGTGTTATGACCTCTCCCCAAATTAATATAATTGGTTCAGAGTTCATTTTGATACTTCAACCTGCGTGTCCTGATCGCGTCTGATGTGGATGGACAAAAATCAACAAGCCCGGTCTAGCCAAATCAAATCAAATTTTATTTGCCACATGCGCTGAATACAACAGGGGTAGACATTACAGTGAAATGCTTACTTACAAGCCCTTAACCAACAATGCAGTTTAAAAAAATAAATAAAAAGTGTTTAGATAAGTAAAAAATTAAAAATAGCAAATAATTAAAGATCAGCAGTAAAATAAAATAACAGTAGGGAGGCTATATACAATGCAAATAGTCCGGGTAGCCATGATTAGCTGTTCAGGAGTCTTATGGCTTGGAGGTGGAAGCTGTTAAGAAGCCTTGTGGACCTAGACTTGGCGCTCTGGTACCGCTTGCCGTGCGGTAGCAGAGAGAACAGTCTATGACTAGGGTGGCTGGAGTCTTTGATAATTTTTAGGGCCTTCCTCTGAAACCGCCTGGTATAGAGGTCCTGGATGGCAGGAAGCTTGCCCCGGTGATGTACTGGGCCGTACGCACTACCCTTTGTAGTGCCTTGCGGTCGGAGGCCAAGCAGTTGCCATACCAGGCGGGGATGCAACCAGTCAGGATGCTCTCTATGGTGCAGCTGTATAACTTTTTGAGGATCTGAGGACCCATGCCAAATCTTTTCAGTCTCCTGAGGGGGAATAGGCTTTGTCGTGCCCTCTTCACGACTGTCTTGGTGTGTTTGGACCATGATAGTTTGTTGGTGATGTGGACACCAAGGAACTTGAAGCTCTCAACCTGTTCCACTACAGCCCCGTCGATGAGAATGGGGGCGTGCTCAGTCCTTTTTTTTCCCCCTGTAGTCCACAATCATCTCCTTTGTCTTGATCACGTTGAGGGAGAGGTTGTTATCCTGGCACCACACAGCCAGGTCTCTGACCTCCTCCCTATAGGCTGTCTCATCGTTGTCGGTGATCAGGCCTACCACTGTTGTGTCGTCGGCAAACTAAATGATGGTGTTGGAGTCGTGCCTGGCCATGCAGTCATGGGTGAACAGGGAGTACAGGAGGGGACTGAGCACGCACCCCTGAGGGGCCCCCGTATTGAGGATCAGCGTGGCATGTGTTGTTACCTACCCTACCACCTGGGGGCGGCCCGTCAGGAAGTCCAGGATCCAGTTGCAGAGGGAGGTGTTTAGTCCCAGGGTCCTTAGCTTAGTGATGAGCTTTGAGGGCACTATGGTGTTGAACGCTGAGCTGTAGTCAATGAATAGCAGTCTCACGTAGGTGTTCCTCTTGTCCAGGTGGGAAAGGGCAATGTGGAGTGCAATAGAGATTGCATAATCTGTGGATCTGTTGGGGCGGTATGCAAATTGGAGTGGGTCTAGGGATTATTTTGATAGTGGCATTGATGTGAGCCATGACCAGCCTTTCAAAGCACTACATGGCTACAGACATGAGTGCTACGGGTCGGTAGTCATTTAGGCAGGTTATCTTAGTGTTCTTGGGCACAGGGACTATGGTGGTCTGCTTGAAACATGTTGGTATTACAGACTCAGTCAGGGACATGTTGAAAATGTCAGTGAAGACACTTGCCAGTTGGTCAGCGCATGCTCGGAGTACACGTCCTGATAATCCATCTGGCCCTGCGGCCTTGTGAATGTTGACCTGCTTAAAAGTCTTACTCACATCGGCTACGGAGAGCGTGATCACATAGTCATCCGGAACAGCTGATGCTCTCATGCATGCTTCAGTGTTGCTTGCCTCGAAGCGAGCATAGAAGTGATTTAGCTCGTCTGGTAGGCTTGTGTCACTGGGCAGCTCGCGGCTGTGCTTCCCTTTGTAGTCTGTAATAGTTTTCAAGTCAGCATGTAAATCAGATTACCCTGAATATAAAGTCCCTCACAAAGTTCCAAGCAAAGAAATACCAGATCTGTGCTAACAGTTAATCAAGCCAAACAAAACACAGCCGACCTTCATCCAACCTGAGTCAATTATGAGCTCATTGAGACCATCAGTGATAAATGCCATACACAGTCAGTCAAGCCTGAGATGGGAGGGATGAACGTACTCAGCAGAGGATGAATAACAGCGACATGCATAGTTACTGGTTCAACAGGGCTAGGAAAACTAAAACGATATGCCAGGGAACAGGGACTATGTAATGTTACTTCTGTGATTCTGTGCTTCCCCAAGCTATTTCACCCTCCTGGAAAATCAGATAGTCATAAGATAACTTGTAGGTTACTCCTTGCCTGGGTACCAGTCTGTTTAGCTAACATTCCACTGCTTGTACTCCGTGTCATATGCAAAATATTTAGCATGACAGGAGTGTCAAGGAGTGGAATGATAGCTAAACAGTCTGGTACCCAGACTAGGTTACTCCCCTCACCACGTGAAAAACAATTAGCACTTTCTTTCATTCAGAGACGGAGGGCAGGACTGAGATAGAGATAAGTGGAGAATTCCTCTCTTCTTCATGTATGCCAATGAAATGTCTCACTTGAAGGAGTGAAAGAGAGAGATATGCTAGAAACCAGATAAGGAGAGAAAGGGGAATTCTGGAGAAAGCAAGAGAGTAGATCAACTTTGGTTGTTTGCCAATGAGGTATCCTGAAGTCAGGAGAGGCGGGAGGCATGCCAGATGGAAGAGAGCGAGAAAGACTGAGTGTCTGTCTGTGTGTGAGAGAGAGAGTAATTTGCATAACACATGGAAATCAAGAGATGTGGTCAGAGGGGAAATGCGTCTTTACGAGCAGATCATTCCATAATTTTATGAGTGTGAAAAAAATCAGCTTTTCTCCACCACTCCTCATGTGAGTGGCCTCAAGTGGCTCTGGGCCTCAATACATTTTGGTTGGATGTAAACACTTCCATACGTGTGTGTAACCCATTAAGACATTAACGTATAGGCTCCATACAGAAAAACCAGCTCTCTTATGAGTATGGACATCCAGCAAACCATCTGTGAAGTTTAATTTCCAATACTTTATTAGCAGATAATGGGATGGATACATTGTGAGTGTGTGTGTGAGAGGGAGAGAGAGAGGGGCGCAGGGAAGGGCTGGAATGAAGTTCTTGTCAACCAAGCAAAATATGTGAGGCTTGGTCAGAAGCCATAAAACAACAGGGAGGGACAGGCGGCAGGGATTGGGTGGAGGGGTGTGTTGTCACATTTTTGTCTGGTGGATTGCTACAGTAAAATATAATAAACTCAGTCTAAGCATTTAAAGGGTCGGAATTGAGGGCCTGTTGGTTTAGAACAGGTGTGTCAAACTCATGCAGGGGGTTGGAGGGGGCTGGAGGGGAAGGAGGGATCAACAAAAAATGCAAAAAGAAAGGTTGCATTTCACGCGCCATCATCCATCATTTTTTGTTATGGTTCCAGACTTTGGGTTGTACACTTTTTACGTGGGGGGAGTGTGCACTTTTTACATGGGGAGGAGTGTGATAAACCGGTCTGATGAAAGATGAGCATTGGCCTTGTGGTGGCCCCGATCATCAATCTAGTGATGTCACATGTGTGTGTGTGTGTTCTTCTATCCATGTGGGGACCTAAAATCCCCAAAAGTCCCCAAAAGGATAGTAAAACACGGGAAATGTTCCCTCGTGGGGACATTTCCCACGTCCCCATGAGGACAAAGGCTATTTTAAGCTCAGGGGTTAGGTTTAGGGTTAGGAGTTAGGGTTAGGGGTTAAGTTTAGGTTTCAGGTTAGGGTTATGGTAATAGGATTTTGAATGGAAATACATTTTAGGTCTCCACGAGGATAGAAGAACATAACGTGTGTGTGTGTGTGGAATGTTGGTCGGGAAGAGCCGCTCTGGATCTGGGCCCTGTAGTAACGCCTTCAGGAATGGAGTGAGAAGGAGAAGAGGTGTCAGACGAAATGACGCATGTGTGTGCTCGTGTATATGCCATATATGTATGAACGTGCCATTTGTGAGTGTGATTGTATCAAAGCTGTGCGGCGTAAGGTGAGTATCAAAACCCACGGCCGTATTCAGAGGGAACCTAAAACCACAGTGTGACCACTCCAACACACACACTACATACTGTACACTCACACACACACACACACACATGCATATTGATGCCACACACACACACACACACACACACACACACTCACACAGACACACTTTCACACTTCACATACGCTGCTGCTACTCTGTTTATTATACATTGCATTCGGAAAGTATTGAGACCCCTTGATTTTTTCCACATTTTGTTACGTTACAGCCTTATTCTAAAATTGATTAAATTGTTTTTTTTCTTCATCAATCGACACACAATACCCCATATAAACAAAGCAAAAACTGTTTTTTTGAAAAATGTTCAGGTCTCTCCAGAGATGTTCGATTGGGTTCAAGTCCGGGCTCTGGCTGGGCCACTCAAGGACATTCAGAGACTTGTCCCGAAGCCACTCCTGTGCTGTCTTGGCTGTGTGCTTAGGGTTGTTGTCCTGTTGGAAGGTGAACCTTCACCCCAGTCTGAGGTCCTCAGCACTCAGGTGCAGATCTTCATCAAGGATCTCTCAGGACTCCATCTTTCCCTTGATCCTGACTAGTCTCAAAGTCCCTGCCGCTGAAAAACATCCCCACAGCATAATGCTGCCACCACCATACTTCACCGTAGGGATGGTGCCAGGTTTCCTGCAGACGGGATGCTTGGCATTCAGGCCAAAAAGTTCAATCTTGGTTTCATCAGATCAGAGAATCTTGTTTCTCATGGTCTGAGAGTCCTTTAGGTGCCTTTTGGCAAACTCCAAGCGGGCTGTCATGTGCATTTTACTGAAGAGTGGCTTCCGTCTTGCCACTCTACCATAAAGGCCTGATTGGTAGAGTGTTGCAGAGATGGTTGTCCTTCTGGAAGGTTCTCCCATCTCCACAGAGGAACTCTAGAGCTCTGTCAGAGTGACCATCGGGTTCTTGGTCACCTCCCTGACCAAGGCCCTTCTCCCCCGATTGCTCAGTTTGGCTGGGCGGCCAGCTCTAGGAAGAGTCTTGGTGGTTCCAAACATCTTCCATTTAAGAATGATGGAGGCCACTATGTTCTTGGGGACCTTCAATGCTGCAGAAATGTTTTGGTACCCTTCCCCAGATCTCTGCCTCAACACTATCCTGTCTCAGAGCTCTACGGACAATTCCTTTGACCTCATGGCTTGGTTTTTGCTCTGACATGTATTGTCAACTGTGGGACCTTATATAGACAGGTGTGTGCCTTTCCAAATCATGTCCAATCAATTGAATGTATCACATGTGGACTCCAATCAAGTTGTAGAAACATCTCAAGGATGATCAATGGAAACAGGATGCACCTGAGCTCAATTTTGAGTCTCATAGCAAAGGATCTGATTACTTATGTAAATAAGGTATTTTCTGTTTTCTTATTTTTAATATATTTGCAAAAAATGCTAAAAACCTGTTTTCACTTTGTCATTATGGGGTATTGTGTGTAGATTGATGAGGAAAATGTTTTATTTAATCAATTTTAGAATATGGCTGTAACGTAACAAAATGTGGAAAAGGTCAAGGAGTCTGAATACTTTCCGAATGCACTATATATCCTGATTGCTTAGTCACTTTTACCCCTACCTACATGTACATACTGTATCACCTCAATTACCTCAACTACCTTGTACTCCTGCACATTGACTCGGTACTGGTTATCCTTGTATATAGCCTCATTATTGTTTTTATTGTGTCACTATTTCCTTTTTTATTAAGCAAATACCTGTAACTTTTTAACTCTACACTGTTGGGAATGGGCTCGTAAGTAAGCATTTCACTCTAAAATGTACACCTGTTGTATTTGGCGCATGTGACCAATAACATTTTATTTTATTTGAGGGGAGGGGAAGAAGAGAGGAGAAGCGACAGTGAGGCCTAGAGTGCCAGCGGTATCATTGGTCGTGTCTGTCTACACGTGACACTTACATGCAACTTCTGCTATCAGAATACAAAGATCGCATTGAAAAGACGGGTCAAGATGCACAAAAGTCGCATTGTGTTCTGACCTTGGGAGGTGGTCAGGGACGCATTGTGTATTTTTACATTGACATTTTTGTAATTTAGCAGACACTCTTATCCAGAGTGACTTACAGTTAGTGAGTGCATACCTTTTCCATACTGCCCCCCCGTGGGAATCGTTTCTATAAACCAATGAAGGAGGCTCTTCTCGGTCTGCCGACTAGTCTTGACTGTCTGTCTGGTTGGTATTAATGCCGGTGAGCTGCGATTTGACTTTTTATAATGAGTTTTTGTGGTTTTGCGTCTGTGTGTTAGTGTAGTCTGTTTGGGTATATGTACAGTGAGGGAAAAAAGTATTTGATCCCCTGCTGATTTTGTACGTTTGCCCACTGACAAAGAAATTATCAGTCTATAATTTTAATGGTAGGTTTATTTGAACAGTGAGAGACAGAATAACAACAACAAAATCCAGAACAACGCATGTCAAAAATGTTATAAATTGATTTGCATTTTCATGAGGGAAATAAATATTTGACCGCCTCTCAATCAGAAAGATTTCTGGCTCCCAGGTGTCTTTTATACAGGTAACGAGCTGAGATTAGGAGCACACTCTTAAAGGGAGTGCTCCTAATCTCAGTTTGTTACCTGCATAAAGGACACCTGTCCACAGAAGCAATCAATCAATCAGATTCCAAACTCTCCACCATGGCCAAGACCAAAGAGCTCTCCAAGGATGTCAGGGACAAGATTGTAGACCTACACAAGGCTGGAATGGGCTACAAGACCATCACCAAGCAGCTTGGTGAGAAGGTGACAACAGTTGGTGCGATTATTCGCAAATGGAAGAAACACAAAAAGAACTGTCAATCTCCCTCGGCCTGGGGGCTCCATGCAAGATCTCACCTCGTGGAGTTGCAATGATCATGAGAATGGTGAGGAATCAGCCCAGAACTACACGGGAGGATCTTGTCAATGATCTCAGGCAGCTGGGACCATAGTCACCAAGAAAACAATTGGTAACACACTACGCCGTGAAGGACTGAAATCCTGCAGCGCCCGCAAGGTCCCCCTGCTCAAGAAAGCACATATACAGGCCCGTCTGAAGTTTGCCAATGAACATCTGAATGATTCAGAGGAGAACTGGGTGAACGTGTTGTGGTCAGATGAGACCAAAATCGAGCTCTTTGGCATCAACTCAACTCACCGTGTTTGGAGGATGAATGCTGCCTATGACCTCAAGAACACCATCCCCACCGTCAAACATGGAGGTGGAAACATTATGCTTTGGGGGTGTTTTTCTGCTAAGGGGACAGGACAACTTCACCGCATCAAAGGGACGATGGACGGGGCCATGTACCGTCAAATCTTGGGTGAGAACCTCCTTCCCTCAGCCAGGGCATTGAAAATGGGTCGTGGATGGGTATTCCAGCATGACAATGACCCAAAACACACGGTCAAGGCAACAAAGGAGTGGCTCAAGAAGAAGCACATTAAGGTCCTGGAGTGGCCTAGCCAGTATCCAGACCTTAATCCCATAGAAAATCTGTGGAGGGAGCTGAAGGTTCGAGTTGCCAAACGTCAGCCTCGAAATCTTAATGACTTGGAGAAGATCTGCAAAGAGGAGTGGGACAAAATCCCTCCTGAGATGTGTGCAAACCTGGTGGCCAACTACAAGAAACGTCTGACCTCTGTGATTGCCAACAAGGGTTTTGCCACCAAGTACTAAGTCATGTTTTGCAGAGGGGTCAAATACTTATTTCCCTCATTAAAATGCAAATCAATTAATAACATTTTTGACATGCGTTTTTCTGGATTTTTTTGTTGTTATTCTGTCTCTCACTGTTCAAATAAACCTACCATTAAAATTATAGACTGATCATGTCTTTGTCAGTGGGCAAACGTACAAAATCAGCAGGGGATCAAATACTTTTTTCCCTCATTGTATGTCTGTGTCTCCACACCTGCAGGCTGTGTCGTATGTGCGCCTAATTATCAGCGATATAAATCAACGGTGGGTGTGTTGCCATGGCAGCCAGAGGCAGCTCTGTGCTGGCCGATCATTGTGGGAGCACGCCACAGCTATTTCATTAACCTTCAAAGGACTTGGTATTTATTTTATTGGCAGCCCTATGAATATAAATGTGTCATTTTAAAAAGGGAAATGGTCAGGTAATAAAAAGTTTAGGACCTTGTTCACAAGCCCCCTCCCTCCTCTTTCCCTCCCCAGCTTTATCCTCTACTTCTGGACTGCCTGAATGAATAATGGAAAATAACTGTTGGATAAACTCATCCCCCAAAGACACACCACACACACACACACACAGTCCTCCTGATGTTCCCTAGCATTCAGGCCATTGACGAGGTAGGTGGGATAAAGCATAGCACCCTGAAAATGTATACAATCCTCCAAGACAGCCTCAGTTAAGATCAATGATTACACAACAGGCACTCATTAATTATCCAAAGATGTAATAGAAAAACCATGTGGCCCATTCTTCATTCACAGACCTCTGATTGTGCCATTAAGTGAATGGCTAACAATGGAATACACTGTACCAGTCGTCTCCCAATCTGTAAAGATGTTGTGAGTAGCCTATATCCTAAGGATTCCATCTTAATGCATATACCATCATCCCTCGCAGTGCAGTTCACTGCCTAGTACCATAGGCCAATTGAGGTTAAACTTTAATTGAGGATAGAGTGAAAGCTTTGGGTTAAGGCAGGAGAAAGCTCTGTAAGCCATATAGGGAAATAGTCGCATAGCTCTAGGACATTACATGAGGAGGACAAAAATAACCTGTTCACCACAGTGCCTTTAGGGCGATAGGGGAATGGAAAAGGAGCTCTTTGTGTGATGCTATTGGCTTGTTATAAGGAGCATTCTCCAGATGCCTGGGCGGTAAGTGAGGCCTCTGTTGCCAATGGCAATTCGATTGTACCACATGATGGGGCTCAGGAGAGGCTTGGCACCCCAGGCCTAATGAGGGTCTGGGTCACAGAGGGGCAGGAGGAGAGAGCTAGAGCGAGAGACAGAGACAGACAGGACAGATAGAGAATTAGGTCACAATGGACCTGGAATGGAACCACATCAGTGGACTGTCCACCAACCCTCTAACAAAGGGCCTAAACAGGCATGACGACAGAGTGGCCGCATAGAAAGGTTTTATTATGACTAATTGTGTGTGATGCAACAGATGTGAATGGAGGATCTGACTGATGAGACATAGGATCCACAGACATAGTGAGATAACTGTAATTAGCTGATGAAAAACAGAGACACAGACAGACACTGTACAACTTCATTAAAGAACGAAGACTTTAATTCATTCACCAAAGCAGAAAATCCACAGCAGTGAGAATCATAGACAAGCAACAAGCCATGTACAACACTGTGTTCACAAACTATCTGGAATAACTGTCTTAGAGCATTCGTCTTATTTTTAAAATGCATACTCGGCTGAACAAAAACATAAACGCAACATGCAACAATTTCAAGAACTTTACTGAGTTATAGTTCATTTGAAAAAATCTATGGATTTCACATGACTAGGAATAAAGATATGCATCTGTTGGTCACAAATACCTTAGATAATATAAAAAAAAGGGGCGTGAATCAGAAAACCTGTCAGTATCTGGTGTGACCTTCGAATAGAGTTGACCAGGCTGTTGATTGTGGCCTGTGAAATGTTGTCCCACTCCTCTTCAATGGCTGTGTGAAGTTGCTGGAGATTGGCGGGAACTGGAACACGCTGTCGTACACGTCGATCCAGAGCATCCCAAACATGCTCAATGGGTGACATGTCTGGTGAGCATGCAGGCCATGAAAAACTGGGACGTTTTTAGCTTCCAGGAATTGTGTGAAGATCCTTGCTACATGGGGCCATGGATAATCAAATCAAATCAAATTTTATTTGCCACATGCGCCGAATACCACAGGTGTAGACATTATAGTGAAATGCTTACTTACAAGCCCTTAACCAACAATGCAGTTTTTTAAAAGAAAAAGTAAAATAAAAAAGTGTTAAGTAACATGAGGTGAGGCGGCGGATGAATGACACGACAATGGACCTCAGGATCTCGTCACGGTATCTCTGTGCATTCAAATTGCCATCGATAAAATGCAATTGTGTTTGTTGTCCGTAGCTTGTGCCTGCACCCAACCGCCAACATGTGGCACTCTGTTGACAACGTTGACATCAGTTAAAACTGGGATTCATCCGTGAAGAGCACACTTCTCCAGCGTGCCAGTGGCCATCGAATGTGAGCATTTGCCCACTGAAGTCGGTTACGATGCCGAACTGCAGTCATGTCAGGACCCTGGTGAGGATGACGAACACTCAGATGAGTTTCTGAGACAGTTTCTGTCAGTTTGTGCAGAAATTCTTCGTTGTGCAAACCCAGTTTAATCAACTGTCCAGGTGGCTGGTCTCAGACGATCCCGCAGGTGAAGAAGCCTGATGTGGAGGTCCTGGGATGGCATGGTAACACGTGGTCTGCGGTTGTGAGTCCGGTTGGACGTGCTGCCAAATTCTCTAAAACGACATTGGCAGAGAAATTAACATTCAATTCTCTGGCAATAGCTCTGGTGGACATTCCTGCAGTCAGCACGCCAATTGCACGCTCCCACAAAACTTGAGACATCTGTGGCATTGTGTTGTTTGACACAACTGCACATTTTAGAGTGGCCTTTTACTGTCCCCAGTACAAGGTGCACCTGTGTAATAATCATGATGTTTAATCAGTTCTTGATATGCCACACCTGTCAGGTGGATGGATTATCTTGGCAAATAACATTTTTGGGCTCTTTTATTTCAGCTCATGAAACATGGGAACAACACTTTACATGTTGTGTTTATATTTTTGTTCAGTATATACAGTGCATTCAGAAAGTATTCAGACACCTTCCCTTTTTCCACATTTTGTTACGTTACAGCCTTATTCTAAAATGGATTAAATAAATATTTTCCTTCATCAATCTACACACAATAATACCCCATAATGACAAAGCAAACACAGGTTTTTAGAAACGTTTGCACATTTATTAAAAATAAAAAATAAAAACCTTATTAACATAAGTATTCAGACTCTTTGCTATGAGACTCGAAATTGAGCTCAAGTGCATCCTGTTTCCATTGATCATCCTTGATATTTCTACAACTTGAGTCCACCTGTGGTAAATTCCATTGATTGGACATGATTTGGAAAGGCACACACCTGTCTATATAAGGTCCCACATTTGACAGTACATGTCAGAGCAAAAACTAAGCCATGAGGTCGAAGGAATTGTCCGTAGAGCTCTGAGACAGGATTGCGTCGAGGCACAGATCTGAGGAAGGGTACCAAAACATTTCTGCAGCATTGAAGGTCCCCAAGAACACAGTGGCCTCCGTCATTCTTAAATAAATGGAAGAAGATTGGAACCACCAAGACTCTTCCTAGAGCTGGCAGCCCGCCTAAACTGAGCAATCAAGGGAGAAGGGCCTTGGTCAGGAAGGTGACCAAGAACCCGATGGTCACTCTGACAGAGCTCTAGAGTTTCTCTGTGGAGATGGGAGAACCTTCTAGAAGGACAACCATCTCTGCAGCACTCCACCAATCAGACCTTTATGGTAGAGTGGCCAGACGGAAGCCACTCCTCAGTAAAAGGCACATGACAGCCCGCTTGGAGTTTGCCAAAAGGCACCTAATGGACTCTCCGACCATGAGAAACAAGATTCTCTGGTCTGATGAAACCAAGACTGAACTCTTTGGTCTGAATGCCAAGGGACACGTCTGGAGGAAACCTGGCACCATCCCTACGGTGTAGCATGGTGGTGGCAGCATTATGCTGTGAGGATGTTTTTCAGCAGCAGGGACTTGGAGACTAGTCAGGATCGAGGGAAAGATTAACGGAGCAAAGTACAGAGCGATCCTTGATGAAAACCTGCTCCAGAGCGCTCATGACCTTAGACTGAGGCGAAGGTTCATCTTCCAACAGGACAACGACCCTAAGCACACAGACAAGACAGCGCAGCAGTGGCTTCGGGACAAGTCTCTGAATGTCCTCGAGTGACCCAGCCAGAGCCCGGACTTGAACCTGATCGAACATCTCTGGAGAGACCTGAAAATAGCTGTGCAGCGACACTCCCCATCCAACCTGACAGAGCTTGAGAAGATCGCTTCCGAAGCGATCACTCTCAAGCCCATACGGGTGGAGTGGAACAGGGGAGTGGAACAGGGGTGGTGCTGCTAATTTGTGCACACCGTTACAGGAAAAGGAATAACACCAAACAGGGAGGGAAAAGAAAAGCACAGTTTCCATGGTAACCATTCTCCTCTAAAGTTCTCATCTCTCCAGTGGCTTTCAGTTGTTTTTTGATGTCCTCTTTGTTTTTCTGTACCCGATGAAAATCAACCACCAACAAGCAGAGGGACAGGAATAAGACTGCATTCATTAAACTTTAAGGAGAGTAGGGTAGGAGAAGAGCTGTCTAGATTCAAGAAAGGATTCTAAAGACACAGACAGACCCAAACAGACAGAAATACACACACAATCAGACTCTAAAACATACAATTTGAGAAAAGCAGCCCAATAGAATTCCAGACAGTGTCTGATGCAGACCTAGAGAAAATGTAACAAGGGGGCAGAAATATAAAGCTAAGAGGGACAGAGAGATAGAGAGATAGAGAGAGAGACTAGCACACAGCCATTCCTGCCCAATATTTCATATTTAATCTGGTCTGCTGGAGGATTTCTTGGCCCAGTCTGGTGTAATCTTGAGACATGACAGAAACCAAGGGACACCGCATAGTTCCTGCCTCTCTAACTCTAATCTCAATGTATACAGTAGAAGGTGGTCTCTACTAAACATTTAGAAAGTCTGGGGCACAATACATATATCATGGATATCTAATTATCTGGCGTAACCTCACTCACAGGCAACAAGAGGTCCTGATAACATACCCATTATTTGACAGGTACTCTGTACCGTTTTTCCTCTGCAATTTATGTGGCAAATTTATATAATAGCTCCTGTCAGGCTTAATTTGTTGAATAACGGCGGCGATGGTCAAGCTTTGACAGTTTAATCTGCCTCGCTGCAGCCAGTGAAATGAGGCCAGCAGAGACTGGCCCTTCGCTCCACACTGCAGCTCCACAGCAACACTCTCATACTCAATTACTGTCTGGCTGATGAGAGCAGGGAATGAAACAGTGTGTGAGACATGAATGGGTCTTCTGGTGTCCCAGATCAGAAGATAGGAGTCTGGGGACGGTAATGAGTGAATGAATGGATGAAAGGGAGAAAAATGGAGCAGGAAGGAGGGACGGAATGTTCAGAGTGGAGGGACAGAGAGAGGAACTGGAACAGGACAGAGGTCACTGGACAGGTCAGTCGGAGATTGTGATCTACTAGAGTTGGGACGATAAACTGACACTGACATTGTCTTCCTCTTACCGAAGCATTTTGCTTACGCCGGTAATTTTCTGTGACTTCGCTACACAACGTTCCTGTAGATTGTTCTAAAAACATGATTTGGTCAACAGTAATATATGCATTATGTTGATTCCTACTATGAAAGTATCTGCCTGTCCCTGTTTTGCTGTCGCCTGCTGACTCTCACTCCCTCTCCCCACTGTGCGCACGGAGGAGGGAGAGATGCATTCTGAGAAGCACAAGCATATGCTCAAAATGCTATTGCGGGAAAAATACCGTTTTCAAAGCAACTACTGTTGTTCTAGTTACAGAGAGGAGAGTCACAGCTTTTCTGTGACTATATTTCATGTATTTCTTATCTCTTAATTTTGAGTTCATGGCACCCCTTTACAACTGGAGTAGGCTGTGTAGTATTGTTTTGATGGGCCCGCGGAACGGAATAGGCCTACATCAATAGCCTAGGCCTAGCACTGGAAAGTTTTTCTAGGACATTAGCCTATATTTACTGATAGATTAATCAATTAGCCTACATGGCTATCTAGCAACAATATCATATTTAGAGTTAGCAATCTAGCTAAGTGTTTTGAGTTCCCACTTCCTCAGGTGGTGAATAATATAGCCTATAGGCCAATATGCACAAAAGATGTTGGCAAATTCACTGAAGAGCCTAAAATAAATCTGATCATTCTGGATCCTACAGGCCAATATGCACAAAAGATGTCGGCAAATTCACTGAAGAGCCAAAAATAAATCTGATAATTCTGGATCCTATTTTGACAGGTTGCACATCAAAATATCAATCATGCATTTCCTGGATATGTTAGATGAAATTGCTTACTTTTTTAATCATAGGCTACCATCTCAGCTGTCTTATTTGGCACTGGAAAATAATTGTCTAGAGCCCTACCGCTAATGTAAAGTAACTGTTAATTAAAAACATTTGTAGTTGTTGTATTTGTTTTTAATCGAGAAAAATGTGTTACATTTATAGTGATTTGACTTTTGTCCATATCCTCCAGCTCTAATACGAATATGCACAGACACACACACACACCGCACACAGTCATACAAACCGCATATGGTCACACACTCTTTAAAGCATGCATAAACATAAAAAAAACATATGCGCATGAGAGTACATACGTTTGCTTACAATAAGAACACACAAACCGTCCAGAAACGTAGAAGCAACTTCACCTTGATGATAATAATTAATCTATCCCTCATTGTGCCTGTGCACAGAGAAGGAGAAGGAAACGCCACTTCACCATACCTTGGGAGAGAGGGAACAGGGATGAAAAGAATAAAAGAGGGGTTTTTAAGTAAACATTTGTTTTGGCAGCAGGCAGAGTAGTCTCCTGACAGAGGAGCCCCTCTGCCCTGACCTTAAATCTGAATGGAGGGGGAGTTATCATAGCTTCCCCCCGTCCCATCCGCTGCCCTCCCAACTCAAACCCACATTCCTCTCCAACATCACTTAGCACAAAGTGGCCCGTTCCCACCACTGAACTTTGGAAAATGCTTAGTTTGTTTGGAAAAGTCAGAAGCATCTTAAGAGCCCTTCAAGAGTCCTGCACAAGGCCAATGGAGACGTTAGTCAATTAGACTGTCTCCCTATCATGCAGTCTAGTGAGTGCTAACTTGAAATATGTCAGATTGTTTGAGACAATTCACCATACACACACATTTTTCATCAAAGAAATCCCTAATTGTCAAGTGTCTGTGCGTGTAGATGAAATAGTCTAGAAAGCAACAGAGAACACTCTCCTACATGTACACTACCGTTCAAAAGTTTGGGGTCACTTAGAAATGTCCTTGTTTTCGAAAGAAAAGCAATTTTGTTGTCCATTAAAATAACATCAAATTGATCAGAAATACAGTGTAGACATTGTTAATGTTGTAAATGGCTATTGTAGCTGGAAATGGCTGATTGTTAATGGAATATCTACATAGTGTAATAGAGGCCCATTATCAGCAACCATCAGTCCTGTGTTCCAATGGCACGTTGTGTTTGCTAATCCAAGTTCATCATTTTAAAAGCCTAATTGATCATTAGAAAACCCTTTTGCAATTATGTTAAACTGTTGTGCTGATTAAAGAAGCAATAAAACTGGCCTTCTTGAGACTAGTTGAGTATCAGGAGCATCAGCAATTAATTGTGGGTTCGATTACAGGCTCAAAATGGCCAGAAACAAATAACTTTCTTCTGAAACTCGTCAGTCTATTCTTGTTCTGAGAAATGAAGGCTATTCCATGCAAGAAATTGCCAAGAAACTGAAGATCTCGTACAATGCTGTGTACTACTCCCTTCACAGAACAGCGCAAACTGGCTCTAACCAGAATAGAAAGAGGAGTGGGAGGCCCCGGTGCACAACTGAGCAAGAGGACAAATACATTAGAGTGTCTAGTTTGAGAAACAGACGCCTCACAGGTCCTCAACTGGCAGCTTCATTAAATAGTACCCACAAAACACCAGTCTCAATGTCAACAGTGAAGAGGCGACTCTGGGATGCTGACCTTCTAGGCAGAGTTGCAAAGAAAAAGCCATATCTCAGACTGGCCAATAAAAATAAAAGATTAAGATGGGCAAAAGAACACAGACACTGGACAGAGGAAGATTGGATAAAAGTGTTATGGACAGACGAATCGAAGTTTGAGGTGTTCGGATCACAAAGAAGAACATTTGTGAGACGCAGACCAAATGAAAAGATGCTGGAGGAGTGCTTGATGCCATCTGTCAAGCATGGTAGAGGCAATGTGATGGTCTGGGGGTGCTTTGGTGGTGGTAAAGTGGGAGATTTGTACAGGGTAAAAGGGATCTTGAAGAAGGAAGGCTATCACTCCATTTTGCAACGCCATGCCATACCCTGTGGATGGTGCTTGATTGGAGCCAATTTCCTCCTACAACAGGACAATGACCCAAAGCACAGCTCCAAACTATGCAAGAACTATTTAGGGAAGAAGCAGTCAGCTGGTATTCTGTCTATAATGGAGTGGCCAGCACAGTCACCGGATCTCAACCCAATGTTATTTTTTTTTTTTACATTTATTTAACCAGGTAAGCCAGTTGAGAACAAGTTCTCATTTACAACTGCGACCTGGCCAAGATAAAGTAAAGCAGTGCGATAAAAACAACAACACAGAGTTACATATGGGGTAAACAAAACATAAAGTCAAAAATACAAACAGAATATATATATACAGTGTGTGCGAATGTAGTAAGTTATGGAGGTAAGGCAATAAATAGGCCATAGTGCAAAATAGTTACAATTTCGTATTAACACTGGAATGATAGACGTGCAAAAGATGATGTGCAAATAGAGATACTGGGGTGCAAATTAGCAAAATAAATAACAATATGGGTATGAGGTAGTTGGGTGGGCTAATTTCAGAATGGCTGTGTACAGGTGCAGTGATCCGTAAGCTGCTCCGACAACTGACACTTAAATTTAGTGAGGGAGATAAGAGTCTCCAGCTTCAGAGATTTTTGCAGTTCGTTCCAGTCATTGGCAGCAGAGAACTGGAAGGAATGGCGGCCAAAGGAGGTGTTGGCTTTGGGGATGACCAGTGAGATATACCTGCTGGAGCGCAGACTACGGGTGGGTGTTGCTATGGTGACCAGTGAGCTAAGGTAAGACAGGGATTTGCCTAGCAGTGATTTATAGATGACCTGGAGCCAGTGGGTTTGGCGACGAATATGTAGTGATGGCCAGCCAACAAGAGCGTACAGGTCACAATGGTGGGTAGTATATGGGGCTTTGGTGACAAAGCTGTTGAGGGAGCAGCTTGACCGTATGGTGCGTAAGAAGTGCCAATCCAACTTGTGGGAGGTGCTTCAGGAAGCATGGGGTGAAATCTCTTCAGATTACCTCAACAAATTGACAACTAGAATGCCCAAGGTCTGCCAGGCTGTAATTGCTGCAAATGGAGGATTCTTTGACAAAAGCAAAGTTTGAAGGACACAATTATTATTTCTAACCTTGTCAATGACTACATTTCCTATTCATTTTGGCATATTTCCTATTCAAACCCATTTCATGTATGTTTTCATGGAAAACAAGGACATTTCTAAGTGACCCCAAACTTTTGAACGGTAGTGTATATTCACACTCACGTACACACACACACACACACACACACACTTTTTCACACACAGCTGTATGAATTTGGAGATCTAGTCAGTCTCTAAGCCCTGATTACACATTCCATAGTGCTCAACCTCCTCCCCCAATCTGAGTCTTTTGTGCCTGTTGAAAGGCATTGAGGTTACAGGGTTTCTCCCTTTAGGGTGCCCAGCATAATACTCTCTCTCAAGACAATGACCTCATCGTGACTCCCTCGCTCCCTCTCTTTGTGTGCGTGTGTGTGTGCTTGTGTCACAGAGAGAAAGGGGGACAGAGAGATGGTAAGAAAATGGAGAGGCAGAGCACTTTTGAAGAGTAGGAAGGAAGACTGCACTATACCACTTTGGAGGGGAGTCAGGGGACTACCTTGGTATAGGCTACAGACAACTGTGTCAAGTTTATTTATAAACATGAACTGTCCAAATAAATTGTACTTTACTTCATAAAGATGCAGCCTTACAATAAATAGCTGTGCATTTTGGGTGTGGCCAACAGCAGACTAGGGAGTGCAACTTCAGCAGCAGAGTAGATAGAATGGGAGAATCTAGGGAATGTAGCTACCATGTTGCTCTCTCACTGGATGGTACGGTAGGCTATATTACTGTATTTTATTACAATCCAATCCATCGTTCTTATGTGGTTATTTATTACTGTAATAGGAGGACTCTGAGCTCAGTCTAATGTGTAATAAATCTACAGTAGCCTACATTGCTTACATTCCATTCCATACAGTCAGTAGCTACTGCTAAAACAGTCTGTATTTACTAAAGTAGGCTGTACTTAGCATTAACAAGTGTAGTCCCAATGCCTAAATGTAAAGCACACATACCACTAAGCCAAGGGAGCAGTCATTCCTTACAGGAAATTCCTACAGAGCACTTCTGCTGACTAAAGGGCTCAACGAGGGAGTAGTTTCAAGAATGTAATGTATACACTCTCTATATTCAGCGTACAAGTCCAGTTAGAGTCCTTGGACCTTACATGAGAATTCAGGTGGTCTCTATGAAACAGTGTGCTGTGGTTCTGTATGTGGTAATGTAACATGCATGTTACCATAATAGTGGGTAAAACAATAAAAAAAAGTATAATAATTAAAATAATAAATAAATAAAATGTTCTCCTAAAGGTTCTATCCAACTCTTTTAGCAATCCTTTCAACTGCCGTGATACATCTCATCACTTCTCCACAAGAACGTTACAGAATCAAAGAAAGCAAGCAGAGCAGAGTCCTCCATTAGCAGTGTGCCTGTCTCTGTGCTGAGACATAAGCGAAATGGGAGAGAGCCATGCACTATCCAGAGAGAGAGCAAGATAAATCAATGACCGTATCACCCAGTCACTCTCAATCTACTCCATCTCCTCCATCCATCCTCCAGTTCCACCCCCCAGAGCCACACCCACCATTGTGTCAGGGGCGGTGGGATGGGTGCGCAGACAAGTCATACCACAGAGATTGTGAGATGGTGTATGCATGAGTGTGTGTGTGTATGAGAGAGAGAGAGACACAGAGACAAAGAGAGAGCGGGAGAGAGACGTGTGTACAGTGCATTCGGAAAGTATTCAGACCCCTTGACTTTTTCCACATTTTGTTACGTTACAGCCTTATTCTAAAATTGATTACATTTGTTTTTTTCCTCATCAATCTACACACAATATCCCATAATGACAAAGCAAAAACAGGTGTTTAGAAGTTTTGCAAATGTATTAAAAATAAAACACTATCACATTTACATAAGTATTCAGATCCTTTACTCAGTACTTTGTTGAAGCACCTTTGGCAGCGATTACAGCCTCAAGTCTTCTTGGGTATGACGCTACAAGCTTGGCACACCTGTATTTGGGGAGTTTCTCCCATTCTTTTCTGCAGATCCTTTCATGCGCCGCTGCACAGCTATTTTCAGGTCTCTTCAGAGATGTTCGATTGGGTTCAAGTCCGGGCTCTGGCTGGGCCACTCAAGGACATTCAGAGACTCCTGTGTTGTCTTGGCTGTGTGCTTAGGGTCGTTGTCCTGTTGGAAGGTGAACCTTCGCCCCAGTCTGAGGTCTGGAGAAGGTTTTCATCAAGGATCTCTCTGTACTTTGCTCCTTTCATCTTTCCCTCAATCCTGACTAGCCTCCCAGTCCCTGCTGCTGAAAAACATCCCCACAACATGATGCTGACACCACCATGCTTCACCATAGGGATGGTGCCAGGTTTCCTCCAGATGTGACGCTTGGCATTCAGGCCAAAGAGTTCAATCTTGGTTTCATCAGACCAGAGAATCTTGTTTCTCATGGTCGGAGAGTCCTTTAGGTGCCTTTTGGCAAACTCCAAGCGGGCTGTCATGTGCCTTTTATTGAGGAGTGGCTTCCGTCTGGCCACTCTACCATAAAGGCCTGATTGGTGGAGTGCTGCAGAGATGGTTGTCATTCTGGAAGGTTCTCCCATCTCCACAGAAGAACTCTGGAGCTCTGCCAGTGACCATCGGGTTCTTGGTCACCTCCCTGACCAAGGCCCTTCTCCCCCAATTGCACAGTTTGGCCAGGCGGCCAGCTCTAGGAAGAGTCTTGGTGGTTCCAAACTTTTTCCATTTAAGAATTGGGGACCTTCAATGCTGCAGAAATGTTTTGGTCCCCTTCCCCAGATCTCTGCCTCGACACAATCCTGTCCCGGAGCTCTACGGACAATTCCTTCGACCTCATGGCTTGGTTTTTGCTCTGACATGTACTGTCAACTGTGGACCTTCTATAGACAGGTGTGTGCCTTTCCAAATCATGTCCAATCAATTGAATTTACCACAGGTGGACTCCAATCAAGTTGTAGAAACATCTCAAGGATGACCAATGGAAACAGGATGCACCTGAGCTCAATTTTGATTCTCATAGCAAAGGGTCTGAATACTTATGTAAATAAGATATTTCCGTTTTTTATTTGTAATATATTCACAAAGAAATCTAAAAACCTGTTTTCGCTTTGTCATTATGGGGTATTGTGTGTAGATTGATGAGGGAAAAAAATAATTTAATCAATTTTAGAATAAGGCTGTAACGTAACAAAATGTGGAAAAAGTCAAGGGGTCTGAATACTTTCCGAATGAACAGTATGTGTATTCTATTCTTCATGTCTATAATGGCCATTTCTTGGAGAGAGCTAGGGAAGCATCCATGTTAGAAAACAAAAGGGTAAAAATAACAGGCTCTGCAAGTGTTCGATGTGACCTACATTAACCACTGTCTCACGCAGTCACACGCCACAACTGCCATCAGAACCATGCACAAGCCAAGCCCATATGCTCATGTCAACCATTATAAAAAGGGGAAACTAGAGACAAAATACCTCAGATATGAAATGTACTATGGGTTAATATGCATCCATTTATGTGGAAACAAAAAAATTCAAGCAGCATCTCTCCAACCAAGGATGGCTGCCATTGGCCCATCAAAGCAGTTAAAAAAAAGAAGGTATCTGCACAAATACTCATTGCGGCTTTGGACATGGAGAAAATTGGGATCTATTGTGAAGGGGTAAACTGTGAATCATAAAAGCCAATTCAGAATTTGCTCCAGTTGATTAGAATGATAAACAATAGTGCTGCTACATCAACCATTGGAAAAGGGTGGAAATGAGAGTCATGTTCTGAATCTGAGGTAAATTGGGCAACACTGCCACCGGGTGGCCTTCTTTGAATAAACACATCCTAAAGCCAGGCGAGACATCAGCGTCTACTCCATGGTACAGTATTTGGCCATACCAGACAGAAATCAGTACAGTAAATGCATAAGAAAATAAACAAATCTTTAGAAAAGAACAGAGGTTGGTTGGATTTAAATGTTAACGTTTACTGACGCATTTCCAATAATTATTGCACTCGCATTTGATATTAAATGACGAGCAATTCGACTGATACTTTTTCCCTTTGAGGACAAGCTGGTCGGCCTCCCTGCTCAGTTCTCGGTGATCTGCGAGGGCTCGTTCTCACGCCAAACAGTTAGGCAGTGGTTACCTGGACACCTGCGCAGCTGGCTATCAGTGAGAAAAGATAACAAAAAAACTTGCACTCTTCACATCTTTCAATCTCTGATTCGTGGTCCAGGCCTAGCTAACAGTACTGTAGACTATGGCTTATTTACCGAGATTGCGGGACATCATCGATGTCTGTTGATGGACATTTTGCAGATAGAGACTTCTTTGCGGCTAAAATGAATTTCGGTAAGCCTATATGGCACTCCGGCAGCGATTTTTTTTTGCAAACTTTAGTCTGGTGGTGGTGCCTGTTCATGGTTGATTTTTACGCGGATTGTATCCGTTTCCCGTTTACGGAAAAGCAACCTTCAACGTTAGTAAATTGTCGACGTTCCATGTGGTGTGTAAAACCAGAACGATGACACCTGCCTGCGTAGCGATGTTACCGTTACCCTGGCAAAGGCGTACCCCATCATAATGGCCTAAACGTTAATCTCTTGACAAGTTCACTTCTCAGCAGCAATGATTTTCTAGAAATCCAGAGCTGAAGACTCAAACTACTTTTTTTCCTACAAATGTGCAGACAATGACTATCCATTTGCATGATACTCTTTTTAATGACAATGTTCATTTGAAAAATAGAGGAAAATATAATTGCCAAAAAAAACAGCTTTAAACGTATTGGTGTTTAAAGTGCAAATATATGTAAAGTGAAATACATAGCGAGAACTCGAGACATGCAACATATCAAGTAATTATAAACAAGTAATTCCTCCTCCAACAAGCTACTAGTAACCAGAAACATACAACTTAAAACAGTACATCTGCTGTACAACTGTATGCATATGTGATTGCACTGCCATGCAAAACAAAGCACAGAGTAATTATATTCAAATGAAAAGCAGTCATTGTAAAGATATGTAGACTACATCTTTATGCTTTGAGTGTTGGTCACTGTTTACACTGATGAAGACTAAGTTATTACAATAAAATACCAGAATAGCATGAAGCGATACTGCAGAATGAAGCTAGCCTATACTGTATCATTACATAAATCAAGCAGACAAAGCCCTCATTGCCCCTAGACTGTCCCCACACTGGTAACTCCAGAGCTGTTGTGCAGTCTATATGTCAATACCATGCTAAGCACAGCAGGTTGTGGGATCAGCAGTCTGTATTGTTACTCATTAATTATTTTACATCAGAAATAACATAACAGACCATATCCCCCAGACATCCAAGCACAAAACTCTGGCACCATGGCACCTGGAAGCTTTTGCAGCCTCTTTATTGCATCATAATGATCTTCTCTTTTGACAATTGACAACACATGAGCCCCTCCCCACCCAGAACAATAATAGACAACGTGGACTGATAGAATAATAGATGTGAACAGTAGTGTAGCAGAGACAGGAAATAAAGAGGAAACATGGCCTCTGGAGGTCACAGAAGAGATATGTTCACATCAATTACTAAGCAGGACAGGGACTAAAACAGACGGAAAGTCAAATGTAGAACATGGATCAGTTGGGTTTAGACTCAGATCAGTGTCTTGTGTGACAAAACATTTGGATATCTTTTCCACACTATCATGTGTCTGACAAGGCCATGTATCTAGAGTTGAGTGAATCCAAAATGAATGCTCTCTATGAAGGTCAAAGTATATTTCATTTTTGAATATTAACTTGCATAAGATAGACAAGTTCATAAATCACTTGAGGAAAAAAAACTAGTTTAAATCATATTCACCATTCAATAAATCACATGATAAGCAGCGTTACCGTTTATGGCTATTCTGCAGCCTGAAGTAAAATAATAATCCCCCCCCCACTCATAACTTTGAAGAACTACTAGCAACAATGTACTTAGTGGCATTTCAGAACATAGAGAGAGCAGCAGCACCCCACATGTGGGGAACCTATCCTTATAGATGTTACATAGCTTTAGTCAAATGGAACACCAACTAAACTAGCGTCATATTCTCTAAGTCATAAGTTGTTCCAAGAAATAACCAACAAGACTGAATAATCAGCCTTGAGACTTATACGCACAAACTGACAACTGATGGTGCCTTGACTAATCGTATTGCCTTGGATTCCCATTGCTCTGCTAGAGCTTTCAGCAACATGGTCCAAACCCATCAGACATTCCCTTACGAACAAATGTGACATGGTGACGGCGTTGACAGGGTTAAAACACGTTAAGCATGGTTCGTCTCCCGAGAACTCGCTTTAATGGCGGGATAGAAACACTACGGCACGGCAATCATCAGTCCCAGTTCTCCCAGTCCTCCAGCTGGAAAATAAAACATGTCATTTAGTTCAACACAATTGTTTCCAAGGCATGTTATTCTTTGTTATAGTTTGAGGTTAGAAAAAATACAATAAAAATATTATGACAAATACATCATAGCCCACCTCTCCTGTAGCGCCAACTCTAGAGAGCGCCATTTGGACCTCCTCTTCTGTCATGTCCAGGTCAAAGTCCTTCTCCCAGTCCTCACTGACATCTGTGCTGGACCCTGCTGGGGTTGGGGGGAAGCACAGGGTCAGATAGGACCACTTAACACTCTTCTATGACACATGAACAGCTTAGGCCCTATTCAATCAAACCAGTCACATCAATAGCTGAATAGAATGTCCTTTTACCTTTCTTGCCATTGTTTGAAGGTGTAGACTTCCCGCTGTCAGAGTTGAGCTCAAACACCCTCAGGTCCTGGGGCCCCTCTGTCTCTGGTCTGGTGGTGGGGGCCTGGACTGTTACCCTCTCAGCTGTAGCTTTCCCTGTGTTCTCAGGCTGGGCTGGGACCTGAACCTGAACCTCAGGCTGCCCCTGTTCCCTCTCCTCCTCCTGCTGCCCCTCTGGCTCTCTCTCCTCCAGGCTTGCCTTGTTGAGTTTCTGGGCCAGCTCCACGACTGCAGGCTGTGGCCTGGCTGGTCTCAACTCCACCTGGGTGGGCAGGCTGCCACTGTCGCTGCTCAGGGAGAGGGTAGAGGAGCGCTCCCCACTCGGAGACGGTATGGGGCTGAGTGGGGTCCTCGCCATGGTGACTGGTGTGAGTGGGGACAGCTGGGTTGCGGGGTCTTCCAATGGGGGCGTGAAGTCCAGGCGAGATGAAGACGTGGCGCCAAGGAAGTCATCTGGGGTAGAAATAAGGGAGAGAGAACAGTGAGTCACATGAGCCAGACCTGCACTAATCTGACTGACTTCTTTCAGGCCACATCTCACAGAAATAAAACATTTCACCTTTGTGAAATCCACTATCCAACACACCTTCATCCTCCTCCTCCCAGCCCAGAGCCTCTGTGTGGGTAGTCTGCTCTGCTCTCTGCTTCAGGGCCACTCTCCTCGCTTCCTCCTGGTGGTCAGTCACAATAGTTATTATCCATCAGCAGAACACTACCAGCTTTTTATTGTGTTTTTATGTATTCAGGGAGGTGGTGCTATGAAGTGTTGATGGGTATTTTAACTGGAAATTTCTCTAAAAACACAGCTTACCTGTGAAATAGTTGCATCGAAAACATTGTCAGATACCTCCTTTTTGTCAGCATGCAGCACATAAAATATTAATTATAAACACAGGTGGACTTTCCAGAAAAGAGAGGGGCTAGGAACGGGCTTTGGCAGAGGTGGGCGTGGACTTTGTTAAGAAACATTGGAAAGCATCTGAATCCAAATAGAGTAGCAGGAGATTTGGTTCTGGGTGCCGCGATTATCTTTCACAATCTCAATGTTTTCCCAGAGTCTTTACTAACCTACTGGAGCTAAGGCCCCTCTACAAACTGTCCAACAGGGGGCAGAGTTTACATTCTAACATGATAGAAGGGGGTGCATGACAGTTCATGAGAGCTATCCATGCCAGTAACAACAAAACTAAAAAAGTGGCTGAATTACCTGGTACAACTGAAAGACTTTGTAGAAATACCGCTGCCAGAATTCAGAATGGGCTACAGCTGCTGGCACCTAGGGATGCAAATGCATAATATGCTACTTTACACCCAGACTTTGCATTGTTAGGAACAAGAGTAATTAACTTATTCTATTAATGTGGTAAATAATGTTAAGCTCTAGTGTTTCTATGATAAAAGGTCTTAACAGCAGGGTTAGATAAGTGTACCATTTTGGTGTAAAGGGCCCTGATAGAGGGGCTGTTGACCAGGAGGTCAGAGATCTCTCCTTTCCTCTCCTCCAGACTGAAACAGGAGAGCCACGCATCAAACTGCTCTAGGGGACCTAGGATAACACACAGGCCACACAATTAAAGCACACTCAAGACACAAAAAAGTTTGACAGTTTAACTGCATGAAAATAAGAAGTCCAAACTTCCCAAGTCTTGTCCTGACAAGTTATTTGTATTCATTGTAATAAGAGTTCATTTTGACCATGATTAATGGGTAGGCCCAATTCATAAAACTGCCAGATTTTAATGCCCACATTAGATTACAGATTAGAGTACACAGAAATTGAACAAACTTAACTTAACATTTGCTTCAGAAATATCAAGCAAGAGAGGGCTTGCAGGCTTGGATTATCATATTGGAGCGCATTTGAGGACATTTAGTAGTTTCTAGTAGAGCGACTTACAGTTAGTGAATGCATACATTATTATTCTTTTTTTCTCATACTGGCCCCCTGTGGGAATCGAACCCACAACCCTGGCGTTGCAAATGCCATGCTCTACCAACTGAGCTACATCCCTGCCGGCCATTCCCTCCCCTACCCTGGACGACGCTGGGCCAATTGTGCGCCGCCCCATGGGTCTCCCGGTCGCGGCCGGCTACGACAGAGCCTGGATTCGAACCAGGATCTCTAGTGGCACAGCTAGCACTGCGATGCAGTGCCTTAGACCACTACGCCACTTGGCAAAGAGGAAAGGGAGGAGTTGGGACATCCGGCTTTCTTACATCACTGCCTTATTCGCTTGTTGCCCTCACTTAAACATCCCCCAGACACAAAATAGTAGCTAACAAGATGGAGATCAGAGGTTATTTTAATGAATGCATTTCGCAAGTAGCTAATTTGCATCAACTACCTTCATTAAAACCACTGTAAAAGTTGCCTGTAAACTTTGGTTTCCAATCGCAACGTTCTGGCATGTCTGCCTACAGGTTATGGTAAGTATGAATTTCATGAGCAATTTCTGATCAAATTTTAAGCCCCACCCACCCAAACTTGTGATTTGCCCGGAACATATATATATTTCTTTTTTTTCAAAGTTACCAAGAGAATCCGTCATGACTTCCAGACCTAGAGCTGTTGGCCTAGGTCTGGGATTTCCAAGACTAGACATTTAGGGTAGAGTATAATGAGTAATCATAGGGCCTTTAGTCCCTTGTCATTGCCATTCTGTTGGCTTTTTTATGTTTTGAGGGCACTGAAGCCTGGTTAGTGATGTTACATGGCACATGATGACCTTTTCTTGAATATAATGAGAAGAGTGAAGAAACAGATCGAAAAGAAAGAGATAGTTGTGAACTGTCTCACCGTCAGGCTCATTGCAGTATGTAGCAGGGTCAGCTTGTAGACTGTAGAGACGAGCCTAGGGAACAAAACACACACTGTAACTCATGTGACACAACATGTGTTCTGGAGTGTAATCATTAGTTCCAAGAGTTGTGTTTTGCAACAAAAACGAGTTTCTATTGGAATGGACAGATTCAGGAAGGTCCCTCCCCATTTGGTTCCTAGTGAATCCACCCCTGGTATCTGGTATTGCAACAAAAAGAGACCGTATTTTGTTTTATATTAGGCCTAAAGCACAATTATGTGGATAAACCATCCTCTCTGCTCTGGAGCTCAGTAACACTTCTGAGACGAACCACTCTTACATGTTTGAACTGATGGGGGAAAAGTTATAACAATGTTAACAACATTTCTGAGATATATTCTGGTATATTGTACAGGCTCTCCGGGTAAGGAGGTCGTCGGGTAAGCTTGGCGTCGGGTAAGCTTGGCTTTATACATAGCTTGGGCTTTGTCGAGTAAGGCTTAAACTATGTATTTAGATTGTAGTTAGGTATTGTAGGTAGTTATCGTGGGTTGTTGTATGTAATTATTGTAGGTTAGTATTGTATTCGGCTATGCCCGGTGTAGCACGAAGCTAGCTAGCTAACCCACCACCTGGACTAGCTGGCGAGTAGCTATTAGCAACGGTATAGTTGTTTCACGCCTGAGAGTGCCTGTAATTACGCCAGCTGGCTGCCTACAATAATTACATACAATAATTGCCTACCATTCAGCTGTTTTCTAACCTCATTGTCTGAACCGTTAACGTTAGGTAGCAAGTGGCTACTGTGCTTGAAATTTAGCTAGCTTGTTGCTACCTGGATAGCTACTAGTAAACAATAGCTGGAACGACCGAGCGAACAGACGCGAACTGGCTGAGTCAATTCAGTGGCTAGCTTTGCACTTGGCTAGCTAACAGTAGCTGCTAGGGGTAAGTCATAACCTACATTTGTGTTTTGTTTTTTACATATTGATAGCCCGAGTCGTTCAAGGAATTCGGGACATGGGTGACTAGTTAACGTTAGTTTGGCTCTCTCTGTGTGTTCGTGCCGTGAAAGGAGGGGTTCTTCTTTGTCTGAAAGCAATGGCTAGCTAGTTTGCTAACTATTCTAGCTAACTAACTGGCTGAATAAGTTGACGACGGACTCGCTCAAGCTGTCGGGACTAGCCCACAACGTTAGACACGGACACGGACACGAACGATCTGCTTGCGTGTTGATACACTGGTGGTTTGTTGTGGCCGAGTATTGGCGCTAAACCGTGTTGTTGGAGTCCGGCATGCTAGCTGGCTGTGGCGTCTTATGACTAAGTGCTTGAACGATTTTCACAGAATAATACTGCACCTAGTTAGCTAGCTGAATAAACTAAGTTAGTCTATTCCTAGAAAACATTGAACCACTGTAGTTTACAACAATTATAGTTTCTGAGGTGGAAGTTGGGAGAGTTATATTTGGGAGTTGTGGTGAGAGAGGCCCCGCTCTCTCCTTTCCCAGATGTTTAGTTCATTTCATTCCGATCTCCTCTGCATTATTGTAGCCATCTGCTACAGCCTGTCAACTATGCCTCTGCCTATCCCTGTTCTCTCCTCTCCGCACAGGCTACACAAACGCCTCACACCGCGTGGCTGCTGCCTCTCTAACCTGGTGGTCCCTGCACGCTCCACCCACGTGGAGTTCCAGGTCTCAGGCAGCCTCTGGAACTGCCGTTCTGCTGCCAACAAGGCAGAGTTCATCTCAGCCTATGCTACCCTCCAGTCCCTCGACTTCTTGGCGCTGACGGAAACATGGATTACCACTGAAAACACTGCTACTCCTACTGCTCTCTCCTCGTCTGACCATGTGTTCTCGCATACCCCGAGAGCATCTGGTCAGCGGGGTGGTGGCACAGGAATCCTCATCTCTCCCAAGTGGACATTCTCAATTTTTCCCCTGACCCATCTGTCTATCTCCTCATTTGAATTCCATGCTGTCACAGTCACTAGCCCATTTAAGCTTAATATCCTTCTCATCTATCGCCCTCCAGGTTCCCTTGGAAAGTTCATCAATGAGCTTGACGCCTTGATAAGTTCCTTTCCTGAGGATGGCTCACCCCTCACAGTTCTGGGGGATTTCAACCTCCCTACGTCTACATTTGACTCATTTCTCTCTGCCGCCTCCTTTCCACTCCTCTCCTCTTTTGACCTCACCCTCTACTCACAAGGCAGGCAATACGCTTGACCTCATCTTTACTAGATGCTGTTCTTCTACTAATCTCACTGCAACTCCCCTCCATGTCTCCGACCACTACTTTGTATCCTTTTCTCTCTCGCTCTCCTCCAACACTACTCACTCTACCCCTACACAGATGGTAATGCGCCGTCGCAACCTTCGCTCTCTCTCTCCCGCTACTCTCTCCTCTTCCATTCTATCATCTCTTCCCTCTGCTCAATCCTTCTCCCTCCAATCTCCTGATTCTGCCTCCTCAACCCTCCTCTCCTCCCTTTCTGCATCCTTTGACTCTCTATGTCCCCTATCCTCCCGGCCGGCTCGGTCCTCCCCCTCCAGCTCCGTGGCTTGATGACTCATTGCGAGCTCACAGAACAGAGCTCCGGGCAGCTGAGCGGAAATGGAAGAAAACTAGACTCCCTGCGGACCTGGCATCTTTTCACTCCCTCCTCTCTACATTTTCTTCATCTGTTTCTGCTGCTAAGGCCACTTTCTACCACTCTGAATTCCAAGCATCTGCCTCTAACCCTAGGAAGCTCTTTGCCACATTCTCCTCCCTGCTGAATCCCCCCTCCTCCCTCTCTGTGGATGACTTCGTCAACCATTTTGAAAAGAAGGTTGATGACATCCGATCCTCGTTTGTTAAGTCAAATGACACTGCTGGTCCTGCTCACACTGCCCTACCCTATACTTTGACTTCTTTCTCCCCTCTCTCTCCAGATAAAATCTTGCGACTTGTGACAGCATGGCGTTTGCAACGCCAGGGTTGTGGGTTCTATAAAATAATGTATGCGCTAACTGTAAGTCGCTCTGGATAAGAGCGTCTGCTAAATGACGTAAATGTAAATGTAAATGTTGTGACGGCAGGCCGCTCAACAACCTGCCCGCTTGACCCTATCCCCTCCTCTCTTCTCCAGACAATCTCCGGTGACCTTCTCCCTTACCTCACCTCGCTGATCAACTCATCCTTGACCGCTGGCTATGTCCCGTCTTCAAGAGAGCGAGAGTTGCACCCCTTCTCAAAAAACCAACACTCGATCCCTCTGATGTCAACAACTACAGACCAGTATCCCTTCTTTATTTTCTCTCCAAAACTATTGAGCGTGCCGTCTTTAGCCAACTCTCTTGCTATCTCTCTCAGAATGACCTTCTTGATCCAAACCAGTCAGGTTTCAAGACTGGTCATTCAACTGAGACTGCTCTTCTCTGTGTCACGGAGGCTCTCCGCACTGCTAAAGCTAACTCTCTCTCCTCTGCTCTTGTCCTTCTAGACCTGTCTGCTGCCTTTGATACTGTGAACCATCAGATCCTCCTCTCCACCCTCTCCGAGCTGGGTATCTCCGGCGCGGCTCACTCTTGGATTGCGTCCTACCTGACCGGTCGCTCCTACCAAGTGGCGTGGCGAGAAGCTGTCTCCGCACCACGTGCTCTCACCACTGGTGTCCCCCAGGGCTCAGTTCTAGGCCCTCTCCTATTCTCCCTATACACCAAGTCACTTGGCTCTGTCATATCCTCACATGGCCTCTCCTATCATTGCTACGCTGACGACACACAACTAATCTTCTCCTTTCCCCCTTCTGATAACCAGGTGGCGAATCGCATCTCTGCATGTCTGGCAGACATATCAGTATGGATGACGGCTCACCACCTCAAGCTGAACCTTGGCAAGACGGAGCTGCTCTTCCTCCCGGGGAAGGACTGCCTGTTCCATGATCTCGCCATCACGGTTGACAACTCTGTTGTGTCCTCCTCCCAGAGTGCGAAGAGCCTTGGCGTGACCCTGGACAACACCCTGTCGTTCTCCGCTAACATCAAGGCGGTGACCCGATCCTGTAGGTTCATGCTCTACAACATTCGAGAGTACGACCCTGCCTTACACAGGAAGCGGCACAGGTCCTAATCCAGGCACTTGTCATCTCCCGTCTGGATTACTGCAACTCGCTGTTGGCTGGGCTCCCTGCCTGTGCCATTAAACCCCTACAACTCATCCAGAATGCCGCAGCCTGTCTGGTGTTCAACCTTCCCAAGTTCTCTCACGTCACCCCCGCTCCTCCGCACACTCCACTGGCTTCCAGTTGAAGCTCGCATCTGCTACAAGACCATGGTGCTTGCCTACGGAGCTGTGAGGGGAACGGCACCTCCGTACCTTCAGGCTCTGATCAGTCCCTACACCCAAACGAGGGCATTGCGTTCATCCACCTCTGGCCTGCTGGCTCCCCTACCTCTGCGGAAGCATAGTTCCCGCTCAGCCCAGTCAAAACTGTTCGCTGCTCTGGCACCCCAATGGTGGAACAAGCTCCCTCACGACGCCAGGACAGCGGAGTCACTCACCACCTTCCGGAGACATTTGAAACCCCACCTCTTTAAGGAATACCTGGGATAGGATAAAGTAATCCTTCTACCCCCCCCCCCCTTACCCCAACCCAAAAACAAAACTAAAATAACTTTGTAAAGTGGTGATCCCACTGGCTATAAGGTGAATGCACCTATTTGTAAGTCGCTCTGGATAAGAGCGTCTGCTAAATGACGTAAATGTAATGTAAATATTAGCAGTAAGTGCAGTAAAATGTAAAACAGCATAGTATCTCTTCCTTAATTAGTTGAATAACACTGTCACAGTGATTAGTTAAACACAGTCTTAACATCCTCACCTTGGTGCTGTCATACACCTCTGTGGTGCCTGCTGGAGTTGCCACTAGCGTAATGACATCACAGTCGATGGTCATGTCCTGGGGAGGAGCGAGGGTGTCTGTTATCACTCCTAAGAAACTGGACAGGCTCTTCTTCACCTTCTCTGTGGTGTCAGAGGAGCCCTCCACCTGTAACAAAGTGGGCCAGGTAACATATGTCAGACAGGAAGTAAGCCTATAAATAACCAAGTAATAATGCATATTAGCTTTTCTCATATGGGTCACTGTGAGCCATAGTAAAGAACCAAATGGCCTACCGCTAGTTTGCTTCTAACAGCACTTGCTGTGGCGACGATGGAGCACGCAGTATCATGTTGCACTACGTTGGAGAACTCTGTCAGGTCACGCTTTATAAACTCATACGCCTCAGATGACTGTAAAAACAATAAAATGTTGGATTTACATTGACAAGTCCAAACAAGGTAAGATGTCTGCAATATCAGCGTACATTGGATGTCACAAGGATATTCATTGATTTTTATGTTTTATCATGAGTCATTTTGAAAACATTGAATTTGCCTTCTTGATGCACAGCACATAAAACAATAGCTAGCTAGCTTTATTTTGTAGTTTATTATGCATCATAAGGAGAGATAATCAGGTTATCCGTGTAGCTCAGTTGGTAGAGCATGGTGCTTACCATGCCAGGGTTGTGAGTTCGATTCCCACAGGGGGCCAGTATGAAAATGTATGCACTCACTAACTGTAAGTCGCTCTGGATAAGAGCGTCTGCTAAATGACTAAAATGTAAATGTAAAAATATCCGTGCAGGCTAGCATGGATGCCTACCTTATCTTTGACAGCCTGGAAGCTTTGCTGAAGCCAGCCTCCCCACCAGCCTTCGCAGCCTTCCCTGGAGTCAAGAGACATGGTGATGGGATATTTTTTTTAATGGATCAACAGGGCAATGTCATGCAATACATAGCTTGCATTTTAGTTACTTAACTATGTAGGTGACCTTAGCTAGGCCATTAACAATCTGGCCAGACAGGAGAGTAACAGTGTGCATACACTCATCTGACACCAATCTAGCCAGTTTAGCTGACTGGCTAGCCAACACCTGGGGTGTATCATTACGCCGTTTGTTGCAAAACATTTTCCGTTTGGAGTAAACTGTTTGTTGCAAAACGTTTTGCAACATAATCGGCGTAATGAATACACCTCATGTGTTGGCTAGCCAGACAGCTAAACTGGCTAGATTGGTCTCAGATGAGTGTATACACACCTCCGAGTTTCTATTGGACAAATTCAGGTAGGTCCCTCCCGTTTTGTTCCGTTTGCTCTGTTTAATTCCGTTTGGTTCTTAAACGATAAACGGTTTCAGTTGCAAGACGTAATGAATACACCCCAGGGAATTTGCATTAGACGTATACAACAACTAGCCTAGCTAGCTAACTGTCAATACCACAGAGCTGTATTTTATCAATAACTTTTAATAAATACAACAGGGGGAAGAAATAATCGTCCAAATTACATTTGTCACACGATTAAAACGTCTGTCTCTGCGATTTGGCAGCAACCAGTTTGTTAGCCACTGCTAGCTAGCCAGCTAACGTTAGCCATCAAGCTAACCAGCTGGTGCAATATTTTGGTAAACAAACCCCGATGGACTTCCTCGCATTGCCTCGAGAATAGACAGAACGTTTTGAAATGGGTGAATGTAGCAAGAGCTAAATATGAAGGAAGCAACATCTTATATGAAGAAAAAAAAATGCCGAAAGTGTGATATAATACGATGGTTAAATTATAAAACAAAAACTATTTTGCGACTTCTCACTCACCCTTCAGCCATCTTCATACCATGACGACATCACCTGCATTTACTGAACTCTAACCCTGCTGATTTAGGAATAAGCTTGTCCCTCTAAAAGAGAGGCTTTTCAGTTTGTATCTGCTTCTACTAAATACAGCTTTAGGGTAGATAGCTCGTGTAAAATGTATTATTATTTTCCAAATTCATTATTAGCTCTTTAGGCAATTTTTTAGGACTCTGCCTGTGTCTGCAAACGATTATGCTTAGGGATGGATCAACATTTACATAATGAGTACCTGGTGGAAAATGGGGGAGCATTCAACTTACTCTTGAAAGTTGATAGTAGAATGCATGGTGCAATTTCGAAATTGGGTAGTGCATCATCAGTTTTCCTCTTATTATGTTAGTCATTGCATACCTTAGAGAACTATTTATAATTTGCCCGAAATGTCCAGATCAACTAGCCAATGTCAGCTAACGTTTTTTAGCTAGGTTTTTTAGCCCATAGATTTTGTTGTAATGTTTGAGTCACTCAAATATCACGAGACATGGCAAAATGTATAGAATTGCAAGAAAATGAGCTTTAAAACGGCACCCCATGAGAACATTTGTGAATTGCAGGAAATAAGCTTTAAACAGTTTGTGTCATGAACAGTGCTTGTGCCCATAGAAATACAGTGGCTTGCAAAAGTATTCACCCCACTTGGCATTTTTCCTATTTTGTTGCCTTACAACCTGGAATTAAAATGGATTTCTGGGGGGTTTGTATCATTTGATTTACACAACATGCCTACCACTTTGAAGATGCAAAATATGTTTTATTGTGAAACAAACAAGAAATAAGACAAAAAAACAGAAAACTTGTGCGTGCAGATGTTCCCCAATGCTGGAAGTGAAAAAGTTTGGGAACCCCTGTTTTATTAGGCCTAGTCCATAAAAGTCACTATCTTGCACGCATACTAGCTTATAGCCTATGTTCTGTTCTGTTTGAGGAGGAGAGCGTGATAATGAGGAGGACCGGAGGTCAACTTTGATAGCTTGCTACTACTAAAATATATATGTTTTATTGTTATATGTTTCTTGCCCATGATGTAGGCCTATTTATCAGAGTTATTGACCTCACAATAAGCCACATTGTGGTGCTGAAACTTGAGGCAACAGCCGTGGCACAATCAATCGGAAATGAACAGCTCATGGTGCTGAAAGTAGGACAATTTGAGTAGGCATAGTTCATTTTAACATCTTCATTTTAATTTGCTAACAAGAGGGCTTTATGTTGGAGCCTATTTCTTCCTATTTAAGAAATTAGGTAGGCTATATGGTGCTATATCCATAGATTTGTAAGTCAATTCCTCCACCCACCATACACTCTTTAAATAGCCTACCTCCGTGTCAGTGTAGGGATGGGCATTCCGTGTCTTTTCGGTGAGCTGGCTCATTTGGCTCTGTTCATGTAAAAGAGCAGGCACATTTGGCTCCCAAATGTCTCTTCATTCAAAATGCTTAAAAGTCGACTTAGAACCATGAAAAATATTGCAAATCTCAAATGTAAAGCCCAAAAGGTAGGCTATCATTGTCAGATCGGGAAATGCGTGTTCAAATAAATGTTTACCTGTCCTAATTATTAGATGACCTGCAAAAAAATATGTTTTGTTTTTTTAACACTGAAAAAATCAGAGTGGACCAGATTGACAAGCTCTCCCCACTTTGTTGTTTCTGCATTGAGGATTCATCCTCTTTCGATAATTATTTTGGAACTTATCTGCAGAAAAACCTTGTTTTGAGCTCGAAAAGCAGTAGTACCAGTATGCAAATCAGGGAGCCAAATGCTGTAACAAGCTGTAAAATACCCGGGAAAAACGTGACTCCGATGATGCATATGGGATGTCATTGTTTAGTTTCTCTGACATTCAGAGGCTGAGCTACAATCTTCTATAGCTGAGGAGACTAAAAATGTACTTTGCTTGGGAAGTAATCTAATTCTGTCACTATAAATTGATTAAGCTATTCACTTTCTGTACAATAGAAGATGTTTAAACCCAGACAGCTTTTATGGAAACACTTGTGACCTTCTCGCATTGAGTTAAGCCACAGAAGAAGAGTAGCCAGCAGTTAAGCTTACATTTTTCTGCATCTGTAGGCCTAACTTTTGAAAGTACCATGCTCAGATTCCTAATGATGTCTCAGATTTAATTATTTGCCAACAGGGACAGTTTTGTTCCAATCAAGACACACTAATTTGGCATTGGAGAAATATGATAAAGCAAGTGCCTTGCTCAAGGGCACATCGACAGATTTTTCACCTAGTCGGCTCGGGGATTAGAACCAGCGACCTTTCGGTTACTGGTACAACGCTCTTAACCACTAAGCTACCTGCCGCCCCACGGCGGAGTGCAATGGCTGAGCCGGAGTGCAATGGCTGAGCCTCGCTCAGCCATATGAACACATACACATATCTCTCTGTCCATTCTTAGCCTGTAATTTTGGTAATTTGTATGATATGAAAAAATATTCCTCTAATATGTAAAATGAAGTAGAATTGCATGACATTTCTCGGACCTGCAAATACGATGATAGATTCATGCAATGCTTTTATACTGAACAAAAATATAAATGCAACATGCAACAATTCCAATGATTTTACTGAGTTACAGTTCCTATAAGGAAATTAGTCAATCGAAATAAATTCATTAGGCCCTAATCTATGGATTTCACATGACTGGGCAGGGGTGCAGCAATGGGTGGGCCTGGGAGGGCATAGGCCCACCCACTTGGGAGCCAGGCCAACCCACTGGGGAGCCAGGCCCAGCCAATCAGAATGAGTTTTTCCCCACAAAAGGGCTTTATTACAGACATAAATACACCTCAGTTTCATCAGCTGTCTCAGACGATCCCGCAGGTAAAGAAGCCGGATGTGGTTACACGTGGTCTGCGGTTGTGAGGCCGGTTGGACGCACTGCCAAATTCTCTAAAAACGGCATTGGAGGCGGCTTATGCTAGAGAAATTAACATTAAATGATCTGGCAACAGTTCTGGTGGACATTCCTGCAGTCAGCATGCGAATTGCACGCTCCCTCAAAACTTAAGACATCTGTGGCATTGTGTTGTGTGACAAAACTGCACATTTTAGAGTGGCCTCTTATTGTCCCGAGCTCAAGGTGCACGTGTGTAATGATCATGCTGTTTAATCAGCTTCTTGATATGCCACACCTGTCAGGTGGATGGTTTATCTTGGCAAAGGAGAAATACTCACTAACATGGATATAAACACATTTGTGCACAACGTTTTTGAGAAATAAGCTTTTTGTGCGTATGGAACATTTCCGGAATCTTTTATTTCAGCTCATGAAACATGGGTCCAACACTTTACATGTTGTGTTTATATTTTTGTTCAGTATACTATAAAGGAGAACTTTCCACCCGTACTCTTGTCCACGGTGGTCTGCGAACCCACAACCTTCTGGCCCACAACCCAGTGTGCTATCAAAAGTCCTGCATTGTCATGTAATGCTTACATGACAAAGAACGGTTTCTAAAACTGCATATCTAAGGCTATGGTCTGTCTAAGAAGTGAGGGTAAATGGTCCACTTTATGTTTTAGTTATTATTTTGGGTATAGGGGAGGGTCACTTGTTTTCTTTCAAGTGTTCAGGGAGGATTTAGGTAAAATATATTTTGCATTTCAAAGAGGTCCGATTTTCTCCATGTAACCCTTATTATAAATAATGTTCACTCCCTTAGTGGCGGCAAAGACAGTACACTACCGGTCAAAGGTTTTAGAACACCTACTCATTCAAGGGTTTTTATTTATTTTTGCTATTTTCTACATTGTAGAATAATAGTGAAGTCATCAAAACTATGAAATAACACATATGGAATCATGTAGTAACCAAAACAGTGTTAAACAAATCAAAATATATTTTATATTTGAGATTCTTCAAATACCCACGCTTTGCCTTGATGACAGCTTTGCACACTCTTGGCATTCTCTCAACCAGCTTCACCTGGAATACTTTTCCAACAGTCTTGAAGGAGTTCCCACATATGCTTAGCACTTGTTGTGGTCCTCTGTAGCTCAGCTGGTAGAGCACAGCGCTTGTAACGCCAAGGTAGTGGGTTCGATCCCCGGGACCACCCATACACAAAAATGTATGCACGCATGACTGTAAGTCGCTTTGGATAAAAGCGTCTGCTAAATGGCATATTATTATTGTTGGCTGCTTTTCCTTCACTCTGCGGTCCGACTCATCCCAAACCATCTCAATTTGGTTGAGGTTGGGGGATTGTGGAGGCCAGGTCATCTGATGCAGCACTCCATCACTCTCCTTTTGGTAAAATAGCCCTTACACAGCCTGGAGCTGTGTTGGGTCATTGTCCTGTTGAAAAACAAATGATTGTCCCACTAAGCCCAAACCAGATGGGATGGTGTATCGCTGCAGAATGCTGTGGTAGCCATGCTGGTTAAGTGTGCCTTGAATTCTAAATAGATCACAGACAGTGTCACCAGCAAAGCACCCCCACACCATAACACATCCTCCATGCTTTACGGTGGGAACTACACATGCGGAGATCATCCGTTCACCCACACTGCGTCTCACAAAGACACGGCAGTTGGAACGAAAAATCTCCAATTTGGACTCCAGACCAAAGGACACATTTCCACCGGTCTAATGTCCATTGCTCATGTTTCTTGGCCCAAGCAAGTCTCTTCTTATTATTGGTGTCCTTTAGTAGTGGTTTCTTTGCAGCAATTTGACCATGAAAGCCTGATTCACACAGTCCCCTATGAACAGTTGACGTTGAGATGTGTCTGTTACTTGAACTCTGTGATGCAGTTATTTGGGCTGCGATCTTTGAGGCTGGTAACTCTAATGAACTTATCATGTGCAGCAGAGGTAACCCTGGGTCTTCCATTCCTGTGGCGGTCCTCATGAGAGCCAGTTTCATTATAGCGCTTGATGGTTTTTGCGACTGCACTTGAGTTTTTGAAATATTCCGTATTGACTGACCTTCATGTCTTAAAGTAATGATGGACTGTCATTTCTCTTTGCTTATTTGAGCTGTTCTTGCCATAATATGGACTTGGTCTTTCACCAAATAGGGCTATCTTCTGTATACCCCCCTACCTTGTCACAACACAACTGATTGGCTCAAACGCATTAAGAAGGCAAGAAATTCCACAAATTAACTTTTAAGAAGGCACACCTAATTGAAATGCATTCCAGGTGACTACCTCATGAAGCTGGTTGAGAGAATGCCAAGAGTGTGCAAAGCTGTCATCAAGGCAACGGGTGGCTATTTGAAGAATCTCAAATATAAAATATATTTTGATTTGTTTAACACTTTTCTGGTTACTACATGATTCCATATGTGTTATTTCATAGTTTTGATGTCTTCACTATCATTCTACAATGTAGAAAATAGTAAAAATTAAGAAAAACCCTTGAATGAGTAGGTGTTCTAAAACTTTGGACCGGTAGTGTACAGTATGAAGATAGGTAAAAACTCCAATAGAAATCCCTGATCATGCGTAGAAACACGTCATCAGGTCTAACTGTCGTCTCGCGTCAAACTGTGCACGTGCAGTCCATCAAATCAAAGGCACTCCTTTGATATAAAGTTGTTTTTGACAAAAATGAAAACGTGTCAGTTTGTCACTATCTCGAGTTTGGAGTAATAACATGTTCAACTTTAGATTTAGAGAAAATGAACAATTAAGGAAGACATTTTCACTTCTCTCATGGACTTCTCAAACCCCAAAACCCGCCCTGGTCTGTTTCGCGAGCGTTCACGGAAGCAGTAGCGGTGCATGGAAAAATCATCGGGGAAGCCAAGCCAGGAAAAAATAGTCATTGTCACGATCGTCAGGGAGAGACCAATGCGCAGCGTGTTGAACGAACATGGTGAACTTTATTATCTTTAGTGATAATCGATACAATACACAAAACAAGAAACGACTCGTGAAGTCCACGGTAACAATGACCGAACACGGAACAAGAACCCACAAACACAAAGGGAAAACAGACAGTTTAAATATGGCTCCCAATCAGAGACAACCAGCCAACAGCTGACACTCGTTGCCTCTGATTGTGAGTCACTCAGGCCAACATAGAAATAAACAACCTAGAACACCCAACATAGAAACAGAACACATAGAATGAACACACCCTGGCTCAACATATAGAATCCCAGAGCCAGGGTGTGACAGTACCCCCCCCTAAAGGCGCGGACTGCGACCGCGCCTCAATAAGAGCAAAACAGGGGAGGGCTGGGTGGGCAAACCTCCTCGGCGGCGGTTCTGGCTCCGGCCTTGCCCACCACCCTCCAATAATCCCCCCATAGCGCCCCTGGTCCGGTCTGGCCCCGCTGGCTGGAGCTGACCTGAACGTAGCAGGAACGGCTAGCTTCAGCTCCGTTGTGGAGCAGTTGAGCGGTACCTGATTTGGCACCGATGACCCAGGCACGGGTTGTGCCGGACTGACGACGCCGCACCCCCTGGCTTGGTGCGTGAGGCAGGAACGGACCGACCGGGCTGACGATAAGCACCCCTGGCTTGGTGCGTGGAGCAGCAACGGGCCGGACCGGGCTGACGATACGCACCCCTGGCTTGGTGCGTGGAGCCGGAACGGGCCTCACCGGACTGACGACTCGCACCCCTTGCTTGGTGCGTGGAGCAGCAACGGGCCGGACCGGGCTGACGATGCGCACCCCTGGCTTGGTGCGTGGAGCCGGAACGGGCTTTACCGGGCTGACGACTCCCACCCCTGGCTTGGTGCGAGTAGCAGGAACGGGCTGGACCAGGTTGACGACTCGCACCCCTGGCTTGGTGCGAGTAGCAGGAACGTTCTGGACCAGGCTGACGACTCGCACCCCTGGCTTGGTGCGAGTGGCAGGAACAGGTCGGGCCGGGCTGGCGACTCGCACCCCTGGCTTGGTGCGAGTGGCAGGAACAGGCCGGGCCGGGCTGGCGACGCGCACCGTAGGCTTGGTGCGAGTGGCAGGAACAGGTCGGGCCGGGCTGGCGACACACACCGTAGGCTTGGTGCGAGTGGCAGGAACAGGCCGGGCCGGGCTGGCGACGCGCACCGTATACTTGGTGCGAGTGGCAGGAACAGGCCGGGCCGGGCTGGCGACGCGCACCGTAGACTTGGTGCGTGGAGCAGGGACAGGCCGGGCCGGGCTGGCGACGCACCCCGTAGGCTTGGTGCGTGGAGCAGGAACAGGCCGGGCTGGGCTGGCTACGCACCCCGTAGGCTTGGTGCGTGGAGCAGGGACAGGCCGGGCTGGGCTGGCGACGCACCCCGTAGGCTTGGTGCGTGGAGCAGGGACAGGCCGGACTGGGCTGGCGACGCACACCGTAGGCTTGGTGCGTGGAGCAGGGACAGGCCGGACTGGGCTGGCGACGCACACCGTAGGCTTGGTGCGTGGAGCAGGGACAGGCCGAACCGGGCTGTGGAGACGGATAGGAGACCTGGAGTGAAGAGCGGCCACAACCCGTCCTGGCTGAATGCCTACCCTCACACACTCTGTGTGAGGCATCCGCACAGGACATACAGGGCTGTGTACCCGTACTGGCATAACAGCACGTGACACTGGAGCAGGATATCCGGGACCGCGGAGAGGCATTGGAGACCACGAGCGTTGAGCCGGCACACTCGGCCCTGGCTGCATACCCCCCTTCGCACGACACGTGCGGGGTGCTCGCACAGGACGTACAGGACTATGCCGGACCACTCGTGGCACAGTACGCCGCTCCGCATACCGCGGAACCTGCCCCGTCCCATGCTGCCATGCCTGAGTACGGGAAGTTGGTTCCGCTCTCCATCCAGGCTCCGCCAACCTGCCTTCTGGCCCCCCTAACCCGGTGGCCTCCTCTCCAAATCGCCCTGTGGCAGCCTCCTGCTGCCCAGCCGCCCATGCCGTGTGCCCCCCCCTAAAAAATTTTTGGGGTTGCCTCTCGTCCATCCGACGATGGCACTGCTGACGCCGCTGCTCCTCTCTCGCCAGGGCCTTAATCCTAGCCCAAGGTCCCTTGCCCCCGAGCATGTCCTCCCAGGACCACGATTTGCCCACCTGGGCCATCGCCAACCTCTCCATCTCCTTTCCCGGTGCTTCCTCCCATGTCCAGTCTGCCTGCTCCTGGACACGCTGCTTGGTCCTTTTATGGTGGGTTCTTCTGTCACGATCGAGGTAAGGAGTAGACCAAGGCGCAGCGTGTTGAACGAACATGGTGAACTTTATTTCTACAAGAAACGACTCGTGAAGTCCACGGTAACAATGACCGAACAGGGAACAAGAACCCACAAACACAAAGGGAAAACAGACCGTTTAAATATGGCTCCCAATCAGAGACAACCAGCCAACAGCTGACACTCGTTGCCTCTGATTGGGAGTCACTCAGGCCAACATAGAAATAAACAACCTAGAACACCCAACATAGAAACAGAACACATAGAATGAACACACCCTGGCTCAACATATAGAATCCCAGAGCCAGGGTGTGACAGTCATATTACAACTTATGTGTTTAAATAATTGGGTTGTTTGCTCTGTAAGTTCATATGCCTTGACACCGTGATATATAGGCCTAAGGCCAAGACAATAAGAAGACACAGCCCAGTGGCGGAATAAATTCAACCACATCTTTGTTTCATCACAAAAACGGAGAGCAACATCTGTCCAGTGGTCCTCAAAACATATTGCATATAACAAACAGTTACATGACCTACAGCATGGTCAATCAAGTTAATGTTTCCGACATTTTTGGACTTCTAAACAACTATTGATTTAGAACCATGGAGAGTTACGGCAAGTCGCAATGAAAACAGGCGCTGCCTCCACTATTCCAGCACCATTTCAACTTCAACATTTCAACATCATCTGATCAACTATGTTTAGTCTAATACAGTGACAACTAAAAGATACCAAAACTATTTAGTCCAATCAACGTAAGCTAATATGATGTGGCCGTCCATGTTACTGATTTCTGTGTGTGTGTGTGTGTGCATGGAAGTAGAAAAAACATGTTGACTCATCCTCCTTTTTCATGTTGCCTAAACGGTCTATGACTTTGTCATACAGCACACGCTTTTAGTTTTTGCTGTCCTAGGCTACCTGCCTAAAATGCTTGCTTGGTAGCCTAACTTCCTTTCATGGGCAACGATGCTCCAGGCCAGCCAGTTAACATTAGCCTACTACATCTAGCTACATGTTGAACTTCCATCAACTCAGGCCAGGGGCACAATGTATGCATTTAGGGTTGGATCAGAATTCGCGGTTATAATCATTGGCCAGTATGAGTCCAAATCCCTATCTCCATCCATGGCTAATTTAGGAAAGGGACGATATTAGGACAACAACACAACGAGATGCAACAATTCAAGTTTTTTCTGTCAAGTTTGGCTTCTGATGTGATGTGATTGGTCTGAAGCCAAATCCAAACAGGCTTCGCTTGACACTTTTTTTGGTGTGTGCCAGGACCATTTACAGCTGAGCTCACTCAGTTTAGCTCAACGCTGATTGGCTATTATTATATAATTGTTTTATCAAGGGAGGCCAAATGCTCACTGGCTTCACTTGCAACAATGTCATCCTCTTTTTGACCAGACAGCATCAGATAGATGGGCTACACATACTGAGACAGAGGGGCACTTTTTTGTTCGTTCGCTTTGATGCTTTCTCCGGTGAGATACAGTACATTCAGCCTCTTGTGAATTGAAGGACATTTCTGAAACACAGAGAGACTAAATAAATTATATTTGAAAATAAATTATTGTTCAATTGTTTGGGGTAGCCTGGCTTCCCTTTGCATCCATGAATACACACCACTGCCCAGAAGTCTCGCGATTTGGCGCCTCTGGGTTTAGAAACTCTGTGGCAGCGATATCAAAAAATTATAATCATTAACTCTATGACCCTTACAAAAGAAGATTGCAGTTTTGAAACTGCAGTAAAAGTGCAGTCACTGCAGTCCACTGTGGTATTTTGGACGCAGTAATTGCAGAATAACTGCAATTATACTGCATTGTAACTGCAGTTACACTGCAAAATGACTGCAGTAAATTTGATTTGTTATTTTCGATGCAGTATTTGCAGCATACTGTATTCTGACTGCAATCTTTTTTCATAAGTCGAAAACTAAATCTAACATTGCGTTCAAATTCTCCTTAAAAATCTATAATTGAATCCCAACCTTGCACCCACTTGTGTTTATTATCAAGGCCAGCAAAAATGAAAGCAATCAAAGATTTCAGAATAAGCCTTTAGGGCTGAACTAGCCAAGTACCACAACTTCTCCACAGAGTTGAGCGCAGACTATAGTTTTTTTAAATGAACCTCTGACTCCTTCGAATCGCTATGTGTCTGTCGATACTTTAAACAAATCATTTCTTAAACCCTTACTGTGTACGTGTTTGTGTTCTGTTGTTGCTTGCCTTTCTTTGTATGCTGAAATCCATACTTTTTAATAAAACGTTACTCAAATTCAACCACCACCGACTGTTTCAATTGGCACATGCACATGCGCATTTGCGCTTAGTTACCATCTATCTTAGAGCAACAGCAATGAGGAAACAGTCAGTGGTAGGGTTTGAGTAACGTTTATTTAAAAGTATGCATTTCAGCAAACAAAGAAAGGCACGCAAACACAGAGGACAAACAGGTACACGGTAAGGGTTTAAGAATTTACCATTTTGAAGTATTGATGCATAGAGGAGTCAGAGGTTCATTAAAAAAACTGCGCTCAACTCCGTGGAGGAGTTTAGGTACTTGGCTAGGGCTGAGCCAGACAGTTGGTTAGGTTTGTATATTTGGCAAATTATGCCCTTGCAAAGTTTGTATCACTCATTGTAATGGGATGCAAATTATATTTTATGGTTTCTGATGTTCATGGTCTATAGCCTATCATTTTGAACTAGTTTGAGCTAGTTCAAAATGATAAATTAGGTAAAGTGTGGCCTGCCAGTCAATAGCGCTGTATCCTCCTAGAGAGAGGACATCTGATAATTCATATATTTTGTTGTAGGTAGATAATTAACTCACCTAGCCACATGATAAGTATTCAAATTAAATCTGCCCGTATGTGACTCGATCTTTAATGGGTCTACACAAATTCCCAGACCGGTGTGTGTGTGTGTTGACCCTATCCCAGCTGTGTTTCCCCCTCATCAGTATGCAGGGTGAAGGGGAGCCAGACTTTACTGAGCTGATATTAAAAAGGTCAGGCTGTAAGCTTCTGGTGGAGTGCTCTCCCCTAATTGAAGATCCCCTGTACCCAGACAAAGTACAATGTGTGCGTATGTTCTGCAATATGTCTCCCCTGTCCAGGCTCTCAATCCCCTTAATTGGCTCCTTCAGTTCCCTAATTAACTGTCGATCCTGTCTACTGCTGAGCCCAGGGTAACACACACCCTTCTATTGATTAGCATTCCCTCCTGTTAACTCATCCATCTGTCTCTATGGGGTGGTGCCGCTAGCTAGTATGATCATGGCTACTGCATATAGTAGTGAAAATCCTGACTATGCAGTTTTTACTCTCCACTCAGTTTGAGGCTTTTATTTTCTCAGATGTTGCAGTTTGTGTCTCTAACCAGGTTTCCATCCAACCTTTTTATTAGAGTAAAATGTCACGACAGGCCTGATGGAAACAGCAAATTTGTCGGTAAATGTTCAAATGTGGACAAAATCAAATACGCTAGACAAGGTGGGATCGTTTTGTGTTGGTAAAATTAATGAATGTGAGAAATGGCGGTGGAAATGCCTTTATGTGCAAATATTGATATGAGAACCATCATATCGAAGGCGATGATATGGTGTGTGGTCCTCCTACTACGACTCAGGAAAGCATACAGTTTATTAGGCTACAGATTAAATCAGTTATGATGAACTTCACAGGATGGTGAAAGTATCGAGGGTCATGATGATCGATGCTTGGCTGCCGTTTGACAAATAAAAATAATCTCACTATTTTGTCCATAATAATCTCATCATGTAGACTATACCCACATCTGCAAACTGTTGGGTAGAGCGCACGTGCCAAGACCAGAGTGGACACATTCGCTATATACTGTAGCGCAACAATTTTTGGTGACAAAAAATTTAACCGCAAAAGTAATTTTTTAGTGCACTACGTCATCACACACAGCCTTTTATCCGCAACAAGTCAATTTGATGGAAACACACACCCACAGATTTTAGAATATTTGCATGAAAATTTGTCACCAATTGGATGAAAACCTGGCTAATATCAGGTATTTGTATTGCTACTGAAAAAGCTGTTGAATTTTAGCATGTTTTTGCCCCTCATGTTTATGTTTTATCATTTTTATGGATAAGTGCCAAAATATTGTCAAGCCTCACAGCTGTTAATGGTAATGTAGAAATAGGCCTGCATCATGAACCATGCACTACTCTTACGTGCATTCAACATGAGAAAACCTTCACATTAAAAGCCCTTTTTACTTCACACATCCTATGTTCTATGTGTTTTATGTGGATTTCCCTAAACATACTCCTAACATACATACTTTAGACAGCACATAACAGGTCAGCATATGGTAAAAGCACTATGATGACAACAGTGGCTGGCCATAATGGCTCAGAAAGGCACTGTCTGATTTAAGATGCATATCCATTACACGCCACACAGACACACACCCACACTGACTCCCACACCTTCTCCATCCTGCTGCTGCTGCTTCGTGGGTTAACACCATCAGCTAGCGACACAGAAACACCAGCTTTGCACAAGTAAATGTCCCTAATTATCAGCAAAGGGAGGCCGATCCCACTAATCCCCACAATGTGTTCTGCTTCCCAATCCCACCTGTGCCCAAAATACGGGGGGGCCTAGTGGAAGGACTCAGGGTCCCAGTATCAGGGGACCAGGGACCAGGTGACGCCGGAGCGTCCGTCTCCACCACAGAAGGCCCCTCCCTGGGCTGGGCTGGCAGCTGCCTCCCCCCACTGGGACGTCCCACAGCTGACAGTCCCAGAGTACTGACAGGGGCTCTTTACAGTGTCAATAGCCCCATAAATTAGAACTAACCGCCTTTGTGGCAGGCGAGGTGTCAGGCCTTTTGGCCCAACGGCGCTTGTTACCATGATGAAATGTAGATTGAATGGAAGGGGCCTGTGTCCCAGGCACGAGAGCTTGGCCTCCCCCGGTCTTTGTGTCCCGTGCACAGCTATTGTCCAGCTCTATTCAGAGCTCTCATAGAGGAGGGGGTTGAAGGGGGACTGAGGAGTTACATCTCTTAATTTCTCCCCTGATCTCCACCTCATCCGTCAGCCATAGGAGGATAAGCATGTATTTTACACGCTTGACTTGTTGCTAAGTGAGGGTGAGTCATTGTTGGGGGTTTGAGTAAATACATGTCTGTGGCTTCCATCCCACATATGTCATTGTTTTGGAGTGTTTGGTATAGTTAGTCAATCATTGACTATAAGTTATAAAATATAATTGGTTTCATTAAGATATATATATTTTTATCTTTAAACATCTGTTTTGATTTGTTGGTTTACATTAAAATGGAAGTTGCAATACTGCCACATACAGTATTATCTCCCAATGAGACTTGGTGTGTATTCTTATGTTTAAACATCCTATGTAAAAATTGCCCATATTTACTTGTATTATTCCGATGCGCCCTAGGTATGAATACAGCCATGTCCTTAAGGGACAGTGACAAATCCTCTGGCCCACAGATGAGAAGGCCACAGCCCTGTCCCCCGCCTGCGCCAGACAAAAGTGAATCGCTGTCCTGGCGCCCGCGCTGCCTTTTCATCTCCCACACCCTGTTGAAGTGAAGATGGATGATCCCAGAGCTCAGAGTGCCACATTCAACCTCCCTCTGCAGAGCTGCATTGTCTGGCCCTTCTGTCTCTCTTTAGCTCAGGGGTAGGCCTCTCCTCTCTAGGCTGGTTAGCAACCAACACCCTCTCTACTCTACACCCACCCCTCCCCTCCCCTGCACCGCTAACTACTACACCCCCCTGGGTCTACCATGGAGAGACCCTAAAATACAGTGCACAGCGATGGTATATATAATATAGTTATGTTTTACTATTGTAGTGCTACGCGTAGCCTATTTGAAAATTAGAAACATGAACGACATGCTGAAAAACACAATAGTCTGATGCAAATAAAATGTAAGTAGATGTTAATAGATTTCTATTTCTGATAGATTTACATCTATTTCTGATGTAAATAGACTGTCTCAAGTAAAACAGCAGAAAATGTTAGTTTTTTTATATCAAAAGTTTAATTTAGGAAACTAGGACACCTTTGCAGTAGGACACAGCACTTTCCATCTTTGTCATTTGTTTCAGTAACACTGATATTGAATAGCCATAGCAGCTATTCTCACTGTTACATTAAAAGAAGTTCCAAGTTCCAACAGTATGAAATGGTCCCTGTGTGTGCATTTAAATCCTTTCAATATAAACAAGGCATGTCATTTAGAAAAATAGCAGCGGCATACTCAATAGAAGATACAGTATATACAAAATATGTACAGGTCCTGGCAGCTACCAGTGTATTTTTACAGTTAAACCAACAATTTTTCTCAGTCCACTGGCAGTGAGCTACTTTGTCCTGGGTTGGGCCTCAACTTCAGTCCTGAGTGTCGCATGCTCACTTGCCCATGGAAAAGCTGTGCAGGGTGGATGTGATGGTTGGTAGAGGCTGGCAGAGTGAGCAGGGACAAGGCATACCAGGGAAGTGCCTGTAGGAGCTGGCTAGGTGGAGAGGGTCCTTCAGCAGGCTCTGTACCGGTGCATGGTGGAAGCCCATGTAGCTTGCAGAGGGTGGTGAGTGTGGGGCTGGAGCAGGGGGAGGCGAGGGGTGGTGGAGAGCTGAGGCCGTGCTGCTTACCAGGGAGTGCAGGGACTGGGCCAGGGGGTGCAGTGGGAGGTGTGCTGTGGGTGCCGGAAGGGTGATCCGGGGGTGGCTGGTGCGACTCTGGGCACCACTGCCTCCGTACACGTCCCCAACCAGCTTCTTCATCTCCTCCAGGGAGCTGGACAGCATGAGGATATAGTTACGGGCCAGCAGCAGGGTGGAGATCTTGGAGAGCTTGCGGACAGAGGGCCCCTGAGCGTAGGGCATGACCTCTCTCAGGCCGTCCAATGCCTGGTTCAGGTCGTGCATCCTCTTTCTCTCCCTGCCATTCACCTTCAGCCTCAGGTCCTGCACGTCGTCACCCTCTTTGAGGTCAGCCCGGGTCTTGCTCTTGCCTCCCCCAGCACAGCGGTCAGCCCTGCCCTGGCCGGCAGCCCTGGCTGCCCCCTCCTCCCGGCAGTAGGCCTGAAACATCTTGTTGGAGAAGAAGCTGCCCATGGAGTCGTCCACCACCAGGTCTGGAGACGAGGACCGGCTGGAGTTGGAGCCAGCATCAGAATCCATCTCAGCCGTTGAATAAGTTAAAAAAATGAATGTAATACACGAAAGTAGAAATAACAACGAAAACCCCAAAGCAGCTGAGGTTAGAGCCAAAGACTTTGGTGAAAAGTTATCTGAAAAAAATGCACTCTTTTTTTTGCTACCGTTCGCTGAGGGCCAATGCTCTCTCACTCGTACTTCTGTCAGAGCTCACTAGATAGCTAGATACAGCACGCGAAGGCAGGAGATGTGCTGTGTCTGGTCCTCATCAGCGGTCTGTCCCCCTGCAGCTCTACAGGGGTGCATTTATACCCCCATCCCAACAAAGGAACAATGAGGCGCATAATGAGACATTTAGACTCGCAGCCAATTGCAGAAGGGACACACTTTCACTCCTCAGAGCCCACCCTTACCACCCCACCTCCCTACACCCACACCCACGTTTAACTCCCCATAATCACCACACATAAACTAGAGCAGGCCTGGGTTCGCACGTATGTGTTAAGACATACAAAATACTGTTAACTTAACACAAGACACCTCACAGTTCATCAGACAACCCACACATTGGACTGACACATAATGGTCTTCACGTGTAAGTGTGTAGATATAAAGGACACAGTTTTTCATCAATGGTATAAATTTGCAAGTATTTAAAGACGTAATGGTTATGGTATGATAAACAATGTGCAAAATGTCTAAAGATTATTCTCCCAGTGTCAGGGGGACATTCACCCAAATAATGCATAATGTAGTAATAATTTCAATATATGTGATGCCAGTGCTGGAAATTGATCACAGTGATGGACATTCAGTAAATGTCATGTTTTATCTGTTGCATTTCATTTGGAGGAAAATGTAACCCAATATTTTAAAAAAATACCTCCATCTTAATAATAATGGGAAAATCAGGTCAGTAATAATAAATATTTGGTACTGCCTTGAGAGCCTTTTCTCGTTTAGACTAAAATAGTAATCTTGACATTGACATATTAAATACACTTTGAAATGGAACCCTGTATGTGGGTCAATCAGCAGTTGGTACAACCATTTTTGGACGTATAAATTAATCATATGTACCCATCAGTGTCGGTCGGTGCTGTTTAAGATGAGGGAGGACGATTAATTATTTTATGAGCATGGCCTTATTTCTATTACAGCATATTGGATGACTGTCATTCATATTCAATTCACTCAGCTTAATGTAACATCGATAGGTTTAGGCTACTACATGATAGTCAAATTGTCCCTATACTCATCATGAGACTGCTACAACCTAGCCTATGAATGAAAGTTTACAATGTAGGTGCACAGGTCGAGAGAAATTTGAGTAATCAAGGTGACAGACATTGACACATTCAATACCGCCTTGCACACTCTTGCCTGCACCTAGCTGATCTAGGGTGTAATCATTAGTCCAATAGTTCAAAGCAAGAGTTTCTATTGGACAAATTCAGGTATGTTTATTCCTGTTTCGTTCCGTTTAAGAAACGTTTTTCAACAGAATTGGCGGAATGAATACACCCCTGATCACATACAAACACAGTCCACATACAAACAGCCTGATCCCTTTGATCGTTGTATAATGCCTTCTTGACTTCAGTGCACAACACATCAGCTGTCTGTGACCAGGCAAAAAAAGCTTTCCAAACCAAACCTTCATATCATAACCGCTAACTGCTACACACAGCCTACATCGTTGTCACCATATTAACTTCATAGTCAACATAGTTACTAAAACTAACGCATTTGTAAACCTGTTACAATCATGAAGTACAGTGTACAGTTAGCAGCAAGCAGTTTAGCAGTACACCGGCGGGCCCCGGTGGCAATACATTAATAAAACCAAAAGCTTACCATGGAAGAGTTCCAGTGTTGGATAGCCATAGCCAGCTAGCTAACATAGCATCCCGCTCTGTTTGAGCCGGGTGTTTGAGTAGGCTAAACTAGCTAGCTGCATTCGCTAGCTAAGTAAGTGAACGATTTTTTTAAAATACAAGAAAATATAGCTAGCTCTCTCTCTCTCTCGCTCTCTTGCTTCTCCTTCATTTTTGAAGAAATTAATTTGTTCAAAACTGTTCAACTATTGTCTTTCTCTCTCTTTGCATCAACTACTCACAACAATGTATGCACTGCAGTGCTAGCTAGCTGTAGTTTATGTGTTTAGTACTAGATTAATTCTCTGATCCTTTGGTTGGGTGGAAAACATGTCAGTTCATGCTGCAAGAGCTCTCATCCTCCGGAAGTTGCCATAATTACTGTGTATGTCTATGGAAGGGGGTAAGAACCATGAACCTCCTAGGTTTTGAATTGAAGTCAATTGAAGTCATGGTGCTACCCTACATAGTACTGTTGAGGCTACTGTACTGTGTGTTTTAATCAATTATTTGGTGACATGAATATATTTAGTATCGTTTTATCTGAAAGGATAACATTTTTTACATGTAACTATTTTTATTTTTATGAAATTTACTGAGGAGGATGGTCCTCCCTTTTCTCCTCTGAGGAGCCTCCACTGATTCCCATTGATTCTTGAAGAATATAACTTATAAATGTCTTATGAGCTTAGTTCAACTGTCGTACCCCATCAGAACCCGAAATACAGTATAAACTTGTTTTACTTCAATGTTTGTAAAAACAAAGTAAATGTAAACAAACACTATATAGCCTCAAACATGGTTAAAACTATAATTTTGATATCATGGATGTTCAGTCCTTGCATCCATAGCTCTGTCTATGAATTTGAGAGTGGTTACATTTCTCCAGCCCCATCCCTCAGCTTTTTATAGAAACAGGGGCAGGGAGTTGGCTTTGTTATTGTTTCTACTGCTGATTGCCGCTTTAAACCTAGACAAGAACGGTGTTAATGGCAGACTAGGTACAATTCAACCGCGGATAAAGACAATGGGGTCAGATTCAATACGACTAAGCCCCCAAACAGTCTGCGAAATCACATCACTATCACTGGAAGGGGGGCCCTGCAGAGGGGAGGAGGTACTTAAAAAGAAACTAAAGAGTGGGCGATGCATTGTCTTGCCCATATTCAGTCGTAAAGCTCTTTAGATTGGGCCGGTTAACTTTCTAAGATCCTGCGTAGCGTGGCAATTCCTCCATGGCTCTGCAGTGGCCATAGAGGCTTCATTAACATCACTATAACACACTGTGTGTGTGTGCTGGTTCACACTGACTCTGATTACTCACACACTACAGGTTATAACATTTTCTTATAGTGACAAGTACAAGTTATATGTCACAGACATATAAAAGAGGGAAGATAATATTTATGTATTTGTAACAGAACTCTTCTTGCATTGTGTTTTGAACAATCATTGACAAGGACTCCAGCATGTAGCACCAGTCACGGATGTAGTATCTGATAGAGAAACAGTACGGATAGCACGTCATGCAATGCAGCCACCACAGATCATTATATTCTCTGCACGCGCGCTGTACAAAATACACTGAACAAAAAATATAAACGCAACATGTAATGTGTTGGTCCCATGTTTCATTAGCTGAAAAAAAAAATACCAGAAATGTTCCATACGCACAAAAAGCTTATTTCTCTCAAATTTTGTGCACAAAGTTGTTTACATCCCTTTGCCAAGATAATCCGTCCACCTGAAAGGTGTGGCATATCAAGAAGCTGATTAAACAGCATGATCATTACACAGGTGCACCTTGTGCTGGGGACAATAAAAGGCCACTTTAAAATGTGCAGTTTTGTCACACAACACAATGCCACAGATGTCTCAAGTTTTGAGAGAGCGTGCAATTGGCAAGCTGACTGCAGAAATGTCCACCAGAGCTGTTGCCATATAATTGAATGTTCATGTCTCTAACATAAGCGCCCTCCAACATTGTTTTAGAGAATTTGGCAGTACGTCCAACCGGCCTCAGAACTGCAGACCACGTGTAACGATGCCAGCCCAGGACCTCCACATCAGGCTTCTTCACCTGCAGGATTGTCTGAGGGTGGGTGGGGGAGTGCTGAGGAGTATTTCTGTCTGTAATAAAGCCCTATTGTGGGGCAAAACTCTGATTGGCTGGGCCTGGCTCCCCAGTGGGTGGGCCTGGCTACCAAGTGGGTGTGCCTATGCCCTTCACGGCCCACCCATGGCTGCACTCCTACCCAGTCATGTGAAATCCATAGATTAGGGCCTAATGAATTTATTTCAATTGACTGATGTCTTTATATGAACTGTAACTCAGTCAAATCTTAGAAATTATAGAATGTTGCATTCATATTTTTGTTTGATATACATAACGACAGTGAATAACCAACTAGCATTTGCTGAAATTATATTAGACAAAATGCACCACAAATATTCACAAAGGAAACACCACATCTCATGTTCAATATTCCAGCAATGTTTACAAACAAATTGATATAACTTGTACATTCCGATCTGCACTTCGGAGTATAAAAATCACTTTTGATGTACAGTGCTTTGCAACAGTTAACTTACCGCTGGTTTGGCGCTTGTTGACTGGGATGATTCAAACTCGAACACCGACCTTCGTAAGCAAGCCACGCAAACCAGCCAGTAAGATTCCATGTAGAGTAGCTGAAGGCAAGACAAAACCAAAAAACCCATTGGCTTACAATAGAGTGGCAAGGGGAATCACCAATAATAACTCTGTTACATACAGTGGGGGAAAAAAGTATTTAGTCAGCCACCAATTGTGCAAGTTCTCCCACTTAAAAAGATGAGAGAGGCCTGTAATTTTCATCATAGGTACTGTATGACCACAACATGCTGAATTGCTTGAGGGAAATACCACACATTTGCTGTATTCACAGAGAAGCCCTTTCATTAGGTTAGATATGATCATACATGTCTCCAGCAACGGTACTGTTCAGATGTTCGTCTGTTTCTCTAATCACATGGCTGAGATATGAAGCCCAGCTCCATCTTTTCTCCACATCACTCCTATATTATTTTTACTAGCACATTTTTGTCTCTTGCTCTGGAATTTCCTGTGAAATGTTGGCAAAACTAGCCTACACTGAGGGAAGTATTATGGGTGGAGTTCTGGTGAAAACATCAGACAGTGCTTTTTGTGTTATGTTGTGCAGTTTCAGTCCTGCAGAGGAATGGCCTTGGGCAGAAAAAACTGACCTGTAGGTACAGGTTTAAGTAGAACACACTTTTGTAATGTTTCCTCCCTCTTGTCTAATGCAATACCAACTACGACTCTGCTTAGGGTGTTTTCACAATTTTTGTGAACTCAGTGTAGTTCGCTTAATATTTTGTGCAGTGTGAATACTCCAAAGGAACTCAGACCCCTCAAAAGAGCCCCAGATTCCCTTTTTAGGTAAATGTGAACACAAAGCGCCGCAGATTCACACTAGACTAATGCAACACCATTTCCCCTGCCATAACTCCTCACATTGGTGCCACAAAATAGAGAAGATGATGACGTGCAGGGGCCTATTCCTTATGCCGATTCTGTTTCAAAACATTTCTTAAACAGGAGCAGATGGAATGAAACAGGGATTGAATTTGTCCAATAGAAACTCTGGTTTTAGTTGACTGTTTGGCTAATGACTACACCCCAGGTTTGTGGAAAAAACGTGTGCTGTTTTTGGATATTGATTAGTGATTGTCAAGGATGCACAGAAATTCTAAAATATGTGTCGAGTTTTTAGTTCAGATTATTTGTTTGTAAGATGCAGTGGGACCCGTCATTCAGGGCAGGTGGGGCACCTGTTTTGAGCCCCACCTGTTTAGCTAAAAAAACATGTATTTATATTTGTTGCCTGTTTTGCATGTTATTTTGGCATTAATACGTGTCACATATCAGTTTGCAAACAATGTAAAAATAAAATATATATATATATATAATTGAATTAATAAAGCCGCATACAAACTTGGCCTCTTTTTTGCTTTCTTGAGTAAGGCAGCTCCAAAATGCACGTGTTTCAGCCTAGCTCAGTGCTTTCTGTGGTGGTGGGGCAGCCAGCGGAAAATACGGAGCGTAGGGGTTGGTAATGTTCTCTAGTTTCACCTTGATTGGCTCAGTGATTGGCTCAGTATGAAAAATGTATGCACTCACTAACTGTAAGTCGCTCTGGATAAGAGCGTCTGCTAAATGACTAAAATGTAAGTGTGTTCTGTCACTCATGGGGACACTACTTCACCGCAAAATCTAAGGGTAGAGCTCGAAAATTCAATCCCCTTGGGTGCTGCCATAGAGTTACACTAGAAGTGCCATCATGAAACAAGTCGACAATCTACTGGCAAATCCTTTTCAATCCTTGTCATATGAAGATAAATAAGGAAGAGAAATTATAGATAAAACGTATCGGTGCTCATCGGCCATTGGACATAAACATTACACAACAAGTTGGAAATCGCAAATTCAACAATGGGTGGTTTGGAAGGAATCAGTGGCTAACTGCAGGCATTGCAAAGCAATCACTAGCCTGCTATTCAGTGGAGTAGGTGTGTGGTCCCAAGTCTGGGTTTAAGGTTCTCTTTTCCAAGCTTAAAATTATAAACATTCAACATTGGCCATGCTGTCAATCCAGCATGACTTCTGCCACGCTCAAAACAACTGGAAACCCGGAACTGGGAAATCTCAGACTTCAGTGAGTTCAAGACGTTTTGAACGGTCATCCAACTCGGAATTGCAAGTCGGGAACTCTGGCCTCTTTCTAGAGCTCCAACCTGAAGATCACTGACGTCATGTTTTTTTCTGAGTGCACAGTTATCTTGAAAGCACCATAAATCAAGAGAATGCCAGACTTTGATGGCAAAGTTTGATGACAAAATTTGCCCACGGAGGGCTGCTGCGCCACCTTCCTGTTCAAGTGAGCACAGCACAACAAGGTGAGTCCAAAAATGTATTGTATGCTGCTGCATAAATGATGAATAATGCCAGGGAGATATGTATACTGTAGCTAAGAAAGTAATACTAAATGTATGTTGTGTAGTAAGCTGTGAGGAGCCCATGTACCTCACCCTAATCATTTGGTCCCTTTTCCCCTCGTAATTTTGCCTACTTTTCTGACTTGGTGGTGCACATGCAGCCTATAGCCTGTTTTAGAGAAATGGAATCATCTAATATTGTAAGAGCTTTCATTGTCTGCTTATATGCCCCCTTTATTTATCCTACGGTTCTGACTTGGTGTACAGGGAGAATACTGTAAGATCGGCCCATGTTCTGAATTCTTTCGCTGTACATTTCGAAAGTGCTGAACAAATAGTTATATTGACTACGTCCGTCCTAGCTCGCTCATTAATGTCTTAATCGAAATTACAGATTGCCTCTTATCCGCTTGTCGTCCCCTTATGCCATAGTTTGTACATCTCAATTGTCAGTAGAAACCACATTTGTTTAAGCAAGTCAGCCATATAAGCAATGTTTTTTTTAAAGGCAGTAAATGAGGCTGAATGAACTGTTTCGCTGCCAGACAAGGCTCCGCTGATAGCCAGGTGTAGCAGTGGTAAGGTGTTGGGACTGCTGTTGGGACTCTGCTGTTGGGACAGCTTTATGTAGGCCCTAACAGTTTGTGGGCACCATTTGTCACCGTTATAGTGCAATTAATGTATTGTTTAGTGTTGTGTTGTATAGTGGCTTTGCTGGCATACAAACAAAAAAGAAAATGGGGGAGTTTGCCCCCCCAAGATTTACATGCTAAAATATCCACTGGTAAGATGTGATCTATAGGCTAAGAGAGCTTCATAAGCTGTTTATTTGATTGTGGGGTTTGAATAGTGTGAGAAGACAACAACATATTTGGTGAAAATCACAACATTGGGTACAAAATCAATTATAGCTCTTAAAGGGGCAGTAGCCTATTGTGTGTATAATTTTCAATGACATCATTATTTAATCTGCAGTTATTCTTCTGCTATTTACTCTGTTACCAATCATATTTACATGTTAATAGTATCTTCTAATTACAATTATTATGTCTAATCCTTTAACTAAATGCAATCTATTAGCTACCAAAATGGCAGCACCTCTTCCCCCTCAGGGGACTGAAAAGATTTGGCATGAGCCCTTGGATTCTCAAAAAGTTCTACAGCTGCACCATCGAGAGCATCTTGACTGGCTGCATCACAACTTGGTAGGGCAAATGCACCGCCCTTGACAGCAAAGCGTTACAGAGGGTGATGCGGACAGCCCAGTACATCACTGGGGCCGAGCTCGCTGCCATCCACACACACCTAACACACGCATATCGACACAACATAAACACACATACATACACATTACACAGACATGCACACTCACACACTTTTACACTCATCCTTTGCTGCTGCTACTCTGTTCCTTATTTTACTTGTATTATTATCTATCCTAATGCCTAGTCCCTTTACCCTGCCTTCATGTACATCCTGTATCTACCTCAAATACCTTATTATTATCTATCCTAATGCCTAGTCCCTTTACCCTGCCTTCATGTACATCCTGTATCTACCTCAAATACCTTCTACCTCTATATATATATAGCTCCATTCTTGTGTATTTTCTTTTATTCCTTGTGTTACTATTTTAAAATACTATTTTATTATTTTTTAACTCTGCATCGTTGGGAAGGGCTCATAAGCAAGCATTTCATGGTAAAGTCTACACCAGTATTCGGTGCATGTGACAAATAAAATGTGATTTGATTTTAAATGTTAAGTATGTATATCTAGATGTCCGATAAGACATTCTGATGGAATGGTTTGTCCCGGACTTTGTAAAAACCCAGAGTGCATTGAGTGAATGTTGGAAAAAGATCTTGGTTCCTTTATAAACTGTGAAGAGGACTCAGACCTACAAAATAGGTGAAGTGAACTGGACCCATTCAAGGGAAGTGTGAATACATAAGGGAACTGAGTTCTTTTGTTTTTTTTTTACTTTAAAGAGGACTAAGATCGGTTATTTTAGTGTTTTCACATATAGTCCTCTTTAAAAAAAATTTTATCTCAGTCCTCTTTAAAGTGAACTCTGGGGTAAAAAAAGTGAATTACTCAGTTCTCTTTGTATTCACACTGCCCTTGCCTTTGAATGAGGACTCAACTCTTTTGCCAGTTCACTTCACCTATTTTGTGGTCCAAGTCCTCTTTGCATTTGCATTGCTATGTTTAGAAAGGAACCAAGATCTTTTCCACACATTCACTCTAGTGCAGGACAAGCCATTCCATCAAAAAGTGTTATCGGACAGCTAGATATACCTACTTAGATTTTGGAAGCTAATAGATTGCATTTAGTTAAAAGATTAGACATAATAATTGTAATCAGAAGATACTATTAACATGTAAATATTATTGGTAACAGAATAAATAGCAGAAGAATAACTGCAGATTAAATAATGCTGGAATTGAAAATTAGGCTACTTCCCATTTAAGAGCTAGTATTGATTTTGTACCCTATGTTGTGATTCTCACCAAATATGTTGTTGTCTTCTCACACTATTCAAACCTCACAATTGAATAAACAGCTTATGAAGCTCTCTTAGCCTATAGATCACATATTGCAAACAAATAATCTGAACTAAAAACTCAGAATTTCTGTGTATCCATGACAATCGCTAATTAATATCCAAAAACAGCACACGTTTTCTTTCCTCGAACCTGCACATCATCTTCTCTCTTTTGTGGCACCAATGTGAGGGGTTATGGCAGAGGAAACGGTGTTGCAGTAGTCTAGTGTGTGGTGCGAGAATAATGACATGCGAAGTTGGGGAGCTTTGTGTTCACATTGCGCTAAAAAAGAGAACCGGACTGAGAAATGAAAGCGAACCGAACTCAGACCACCTCTTGTGATGGTCTCAGTTCGGTTCGCTTCAGGGCTCGTTTGAGGGGTCTGAGTTCCTTTTGAGTGTTCACTCTGCACAAAAAATGAAGCAAACCACACTGAGTTGACAATGATTGTCTGAACGGGACAAAGTGTGAATACACATTAAAGAGGACTATATGTGAAAACACCCTTAGTTTTTCTGACTGGTGCACTGGAGCTTTGGTCTCTCTGACTATTTGCTGAAGTTAAGTCGATAGTCTTATCGGTGCAGAAGGTGGTTGTATTTATGCACACATTTAAATAGTGTTAGTGAAAATGGACCATAATGAGAATATATTTGATGTTGTCATTGTTATTCTTTGTGCTTTTGTTGCAATCACCACTACCATATTTACAGTGTGTGTTTGTATTTTAACAGTCTGTGATGATTGACTGTTTGAATTTAGTCTGTAATACATACATTTACTCTGTGTGAGTGCATGTGTGTGTTTCTGTGTGCTCCTCAAACACACATGCACAAACTTTATTCAGAAGAGAGAATCAAGTGGATCAACAGGACCCCCTACCTCTGTTACAAGAGGGGGGCTCTGCAGGTTTCCTAGGCTTGGCCCAGTCTCAGGGATCTTATAATTGGGGAAACCTTGAGAGACAACATGGGCGATTTATTCAGAACATATGGATTTTCCCATCGTTAGGCTGCTAGCCAAAATGGCTGTTGGAGACTTAGACTCCTAATTGGGTTCGGTCCTAATTAATGTCGGACACAATAGCTCTTATTTCCCTCTTTATTAGTCACACACTTTCTAATGGATGATTTGACTTTCAAACCCAGACTATATTCCACACTTATCAGGGATGTCACTGTTCCATGTACTGGTCATCCTTCTGTGTCTATTTTAGTCTAGATATTATACAGTATTTGGTGCAATACTTTCCCTTAATTTCTTGTTTCGGATCACAATAAGAGCATAAAGGCGATAACATCTCCCCTTCTGATGACAACGAAGTTCTTGCTCTGTCTGCATGTGTAAATGTGAGAGCCTGATAAAACCCTCTCCTTCATTCGTATTCATGTGTTTACAGAAGCGTTGGGCCACACAGAGAGACAGAAGGGACTCAGAGCCACGGCTGTAATGGATGAAAGAGTAGCCACCCTCCATGTTTTTTAAATAATCCCACTCTCTTTAACCCTGAATGAAAGTGTTTGACTTTCCTCTCTGGCCGCATCTTTAAAGACCTCTCCCTCCATTCAGGGTCTCCGTGAGCCTCCATTTTGGGGTTTAGAGACCCCTTCTGCCACATCTTGGGGATCACGTCCCATGAAAGTGCTCAGGTGACCAGAAAATGAGGGCATTATCACAGGCATATGCTTGTAGCGACAGAGGATCAGGCCAGATTAGGCCCATCATGGCTCAATAAAGCACTAAGCTGAGGAGCAAACGCTGTCCTGTGTACCTTACGGCTCCACCACTCTCTCTCTGTCATTGTTAAACAGGATCAGTAGAGATGCTCTATACACATCAGGGCTTTATCTGGACCTGTGGGTGATGTGGCACTGCAGAGGACACAGCATCAAAACCACAGAGAACAACAGCAGAGATAGACTGGCAAGAGACTCATCTCTCCATCTCAAACCCCACTTTGTTTCGGAAGCTAGCTGTGGGATGGATTCCCCAATAGCCGACCAGCAATGTTATCAGAAAAAGACACTCCAGGTTTGATTAATTTGCTCACATCAACTGTCTGCAAAAGAGTTTACAAGTTGTTTCACAAAGTTTAGATGAACAGCCAGAGAAGTGTTCTGTTAACAGGGAGCGCAGCCCTTTGTTATCATCGAGCATCAGCACAAACAGCACTGTGATTTATTCATTTACACAGCCTGAAACAATTGCATTATCTGAACGACAAAAACAAGACAAGGACGCTATGGAAATCCCCTGGGTTGTTTATGAGTCACTAAAGAGTCCAATAACTTTCCCTGCACGCTGTTCTAAAGGTTCCTTAATCTGTCTGGGGCCATGTTGTAGGGACTGGAAGGAGAGGATCCCCGCCGCTCCCCAGGCCCAGGGAGAGAGGCTGATTATGGCGGGATGAAAGGAGCTGTGGCCCTATCCTCTGGACCTGAATGGAGCTCAGTCAGCAGGCTGTCCCATATACAGCTCTGCTCCATGCTGCTAGGGCTTCATAAATTACACCACAACTACCACAGGGAGTGCAGGGGGGCTCGATGGGGGAGAAGGAGAGAAAGGGAGAAAGGGAGAGAAAAGAGAGAGGGAAAGAGGGTTGTCAGAGACAGTAAGGGGACAAGCCCAGGTCCAGGAGAGGAGCAGACCCTTGTCAGGGGTGAGAAGGCCCAGTCCAGCAGCTCTCCATCAGGTGTCAGAGACCCCAATAACGGCCCCCTCCCTAGGCCGCTCACACACATTGCCCTGTCGTCTCTGGCTCAAAATGCCACATATCCTAAATATACCTACTACAATGGTTTACTTTCTCTTAGGCATACATACACTGTCTGTGGTTGGTCACCTACAATTCAATGCTGCAAGGCCATTGGCAGAAGGGCATATAGTGCACATACAGTAGTCCTCCCTGCGACACAGTGCAATCTTCTCAACAGGCCATCCTGTGACTTCATCTTCTTTGCCATGTGAATGATGTGACAATACCATCACCAACACTTTATCCTGGGCAGTCTAGTCTGTGAGTAGATTAGGAAAAAGATTAAGCCAGTGGCAGTATTGATCTAGAATCATCAGTACCACAAGACAAGTCCAGGGACCTATTGTTCTATTCTAACAAGGACATTTCTTCTGTCAAATGATCAAATGATCTCTCCATCTTTGTATTGTGTAAGTCATTTATATCTATCAATCTATCCCCCTAACACAATCTCCTTCTTCACAAACAAAAAAATACAACACACATGCATTCACGCACACACACACACTTGTTTTCGGCTCTGATGAGCCCAGTGTGTCAGAGTGCCATTGTGCCGGTCACACTTTTGAACAGTTGGCTGCTCACTGGTGCGTGGAGATGGCTTTGTGTCCCCAATCTGTACACTTCTGCCACAGTGCAGCTCCTCTGCCCCCTCCCCATCCCCCTCTGTGTCGTCCTGACTGATAACAAGGGGACCTGCCACCCAATAATCTCTCCCCCCAACGCCCAGGCACGACTCCTGGCTTTCATCAGCACCATTGTTTCAGCCCGTTACCTTCGCTTGTGCTCCCTCACCACGGCAACGCGTCCTCCCCCCCCCCCCCCCGTCCTTTCCCATCTGTGGATAGGGGCTGCCATGTGGTCCTCTGTAGCTCAATTGGTAGAGCATGGCGCTTGTAACGGCAGGGTAGTGGGTTCGATCCCCGGGACCACCCATACGTAACAATGTATGCACACATGACTGTAAGTCGGTTTGGATAAAAGCGTCTGCTAAATGGCATATCATATCATCATATCATGTGTCCATTGACAGGGTGCCGGCAGCGACGCCACTGTATGTGGAGTACATGATGCGCTCCTATTGTCTGTGGTCAACACAGCTACTTACTGCTGACCCCGAGGTCACAGCACACAAAACACAAGTGTTGGTGGCCAATGTGCCTCCTCATTCACCAATGATTGACGGGATGTGGAGGTTGTGCGTGTGTGTGTGTGTGCCGTCCTCCTCAAGAGATGCGCAGGCCCATTCAAATCAAGTGTGCTCCTTCTGTCTATCAACTCTTTGATGGCATCAGACTGGTTAGTGACACACAATTGGGTTTATTGGCTGATGGTTTGATGAACTTAAATGAATAAGTGCAATTTACTTCAATGGGCACATGCCTTGTCAGGACATTAAAGGACTGCAAGGTTTATTGGGCTGATTTGTTTGATCCAAGATACCCAAAGTGCTTGTGGTCTTGTGGTGAAATAAAACTAAAGAATGTTTTGGCCATGTGAGATATTGAGGGTAGTAGTTGTTGTTGCAGTTTCATTTTACAGAAAAGTTCGCTCTCTATTTTATCATGATGTGTGTTTGCAATAACTGCTCCCAAATCACACACACACAAACACACACACACTCACTCATACGGTACACACACACAATCTAACACAGATGGGGCTCAGGTGGGAGATTAAGTATATCCATTAAACGCTCATTTGCATTCAGGCAGATCTGAATTCTAATCATGAGATCAGCTCTGCTTGGGCATGTCACAGCCCTAGTAAATACCAAAGATGTAACAGTTAAGGATTTAGAGATATTCAGGATATCCAACCTGGTCTCTGAGCATTTCGTATTACTCTGTACGTAAATCCAAGACGCTCCATTTAATATAATATGTTACGTTTTGTATGGTATGTACTAATTTGTGGATGTCCATCACCCATTTCGTATGATATGTTACAAATTACAAATCATGTTATATGTTATGAATTTGCAAAACGTACATTATGTTAAGAATTTGCAAAATGTATGATATGTTATGAATTCTAGCTATGTGGCTAACGTTAGCTAGCTGGCTAAAGTTAGCTAGGCTAGGGGTTAGGTTTAAGGTTATGTTTAAGTTTAGGAGTTAGGTTAAAGGGTTAGGGGAAGGGTTAGCTAAAAGGGTTAAGGTTAGGGTTAGGGGAAGGGTTAGCTAAAATGGTTAAGGATAGGGTTAGGGGAAGGGTTAGCTAGCATGCTAAGTAGTTGCAAAGTAGCTAAAAAGTAGTTAGTTGAAAAGTTGCTAATTATCTCAAATGTTAAAGTTGTCAATGATGAGATTTGAACTCGCAACCTTTGGGTTGCTAGATGTTCACGTTATACACCCGACCAACCACCCTACTTTCGTTTTTGCCTTAAGTAACCATATGTTTTATGTAACCATACCAAACGTAACATATCATACTAATTTGAGTGATTCACATGTACTATGTTACGTCTAGTCTATGAGACCAGGCTGAGATATCTCCACGCAAACACATGCCAATGACTGTATATGAATAGACAAAGCCATCCATCATGTGACACCCTTCATTCCTATGTGAAGACTCAATAACTCATTTGAAGCCAAGGAAGTCAGTTAAGATGGTGTCTCATGGAGACATAACATGCACAGTTTGAGCTACTCTAGAAAGTGATGTTGCAGGCTAGCTCAGTGCTGCTCCCTCTAATTGAGTGTCTCAAGTTGAAGGCCCACCGGGGTACTGCAGGCTGCCATTAGCAACTAAATTATCCTTATGACTTTTGTGTGTGATTTTAAAATAATCGGTTCAAGGACATACATCTGGTGTAATAGAAACAATTATTGGTACCATGATTGTCCTCAATTTTTTTATTTATTTACACAAAGATTGATCACAAAGATTAAAATTTTCCCATTCACAGTAACGTGGTAGGCATTGAACTTCGTGGCTTCAATGAGAGGGGGCAGTCGTTCTCCCCTGACACACATGCATGGGCATACACCCACCCACCAACCCACCCACCCACCCACTCACACTCCCACAGAATCCCAAACTCTCACTGCCCTCTCCACCTAAATAGGTCCTGTTCCACTCTGATAGCCTGACAATGGAGAGGCCACGACCCTGTGGTTCATCAGCCTCCTGTTGTTTAACTAGTGGAACTGGAGTTATTGAACAGGGCTGAGGGGGATGGTGTTTCAGACCTGCCCTCTCTATAGGCCTGGATGGAACAAAGACAAGTCATTCAGTCTGTCACTGTTTCACTACCACGGAAATGCCAATAACATCATTGTCATGGCCCTTGGTGATAATGTCAGATCTGATTTATAGGATGGAGCTAACTTGCAGCTCTTTTTTCTGACTGTTGTGTTGTCTCATTAGGCCAAACAGGCACCTGCTCCTCATAGGATCCTACAGGCCGTCAAATGGATGTGTGGCTTTGCCGTGGCATGCGGGTTGGCTGTGGATTTAAAGCACTCTTTTCTTTTCCTGTTGGAGAGACGCAGGCCCCTGAGTTTGGACTTAGAGAACCTGCCCTGCTGAGTGTGGCATTAAATATCAATACATGTTTATGAGGGTCATAAACACAGGGCTCAGAGAGAGAGGGAACAATGAAAAGAGAGATGCATAGACCTCACCTCCCATCTGTATCAGGAGGAAGGGACGGTGGAGTAGAAGAGAGAGTTGTGGATAAAGGGATAAAGAGATTGAGAGAGGGAAGGAAACACCAAAACAGCAGCTCATGGTAACAGATGCGCATCCACCTGTTGTCTGTTGGACTGTAACACTGATATTCCTTTATCAGTAATGATTGATGTTGTCGACCTGTAATTGATTTGCAATCCTATTTTTGCTATCTGTATTTCATCATCCTCTTCAAGCCGACTTATAGCTTTCACTAATACGATTTTTACATTGAAGAAGATTGATTGATTTGTAAACCTTTTACTCAGCATAATATCAAATGTTAATAACATAAGCAGAGTTAAAACCATTGTGTAACAAACCTTTAGGGATCCACAGGGCAATAATGTGCTGTGGTCCTCTGTAGCTCAGCTGGTAGAGCACGGCGCTTGTAACGCCAAGGTAGTGGGTTCGATCCCCGGGACCACCCATACACAAAAATGTATGCACGCATGACTGTAAGTCGCTTTGGATAAAAGCGTCTGCTAAATGGCATATTATTATTATATTATTATTATTACTGTAGATTTTAAGGCAGAACACACAGTACTTAACAAAAGGCCTAAAAAGTCAACCTCTAGTGACTGTACTGCAGTATATTTGGGGGACAGTTGGTTGATGGGGGACAGGCTCAGCTCCGGCCTTTAAAACATTAACCCTGTCCCCACAAAGACCCAGGGGGCTATGGGGCCGGAACGGGGCTGGGATGGGGAGCGAGTGGGCTGGGCGCTGGTTAACCATTGCAGAGTCAGGGCTGGTAGGGCCCATGCCTTATTGTCTAGTTAGCAGCTTTACCCAGACCCCTGTTAGCAGTGTAGAGACAGGTCCTGGCAGCTGGAGTGAGCCGATACAAAAGCCGTCGGTCCCAAAAGACTCTGATGGAGATGTATGGGTCCGGGGTGGGATAGGCAACACGTGGGATCCCAGGTTGTAAAGCCCAATGCTGGACAGATCGGACAGGGCGAGCCCCCTTCTAGTCCTCCTCTTATGTGTCTCTAGTGTGTGACAGTGATGGACAGGACATGAGGCCTTCCAGAACAACAAACAGATATGGCCTCATTTCCACAATGTGGGCGAGGGCAGGCACAAAGGACGTGCCAGCCCATTACAACCTGGGCTCTGCCATTTAGGCTAAGCTGGATGGAGGGGGCCTCTCACTGCTGCACAGGGGCCACAGGGCCACTCTGCCAGGGGCCCCCAACCAGGACTGGGGGAACTCTGCTGTTTTGTTTTACAAAAAAGCGTCATAAAAAACTCTCCTTCATTGGTGCTCAATAAACTTAGCATCTGCAAACATTAGATTTCCTCTCTCCTCTTCTGCCATTGTCTCCATCGGTGACCCCATTCAAGCCATTCACTTTCAGTCTTTATCCCAGATTTATTGGGCATCAGAGAAAGATGAAACTCTTGTAAGATTGCACCATTCCCCCTCTCCACATCTCCTGCCTCCCACCATTTTAGTTGATCAAGTCTATGATCTCTTAAACAATCGCCTTCTGCTGCGCAGCTGAACGGCCTTGAGGAGACTGATAATAATACAGAGCCTAAATTTAATTTTGTTATGGTAAACTGAGCTGAAGGGATGGATTCACTAGCAAATCTGACTAGGGGTCACAGTGTATCTGTATAGAGAGTAAACAGCCATGTTTTAGATAATGACTTTCATTGAAAAAACAACAGTAAAAACGAATTTGCATGTTTAAATACACACAGACTTAAATATACACAGATTTTGTGCTATTATAAGAATTACCATACCATTAGATACCATACCAAAATCAAGTGCATCACAATAAATTCACTACAGTTATGTCAGGTCACATTCCTAAATTCACTAAACAGCCAAAAGCAACAAACATCTCCCACAATCTATTTCAGAAAAGGTTTCAGCATAATGCTGTGAATAAACATGTCATTAGAGAATGGCAAGTCTATTATAGTGTTGCATAATGTGTCTCATGCGCCATGGAAAATCATCATCCCAGTGGACATGGAGGAGATAAAGGGATTGGAGACGCCATGACATCTTTATGAATATAATAATATGGCTGATGGGCCATCAACTGATGAAAAAGTTTGAATCATCAACATTTCAACTTTATCAGATGAAAAATGACATTTTTGCTTCAGAATGTACAATATAATAATAATATGGATACTAATCTCTAAGGACATGTCACATTACAGTATATTCAACTGTCACCCTCAACACCGAACATATAGTTCTCAAATCAAGACTAAAGTGGCAAAAACAATGTTCCACTTCCACCCAGGAACATCCTGAGGACATGCTATAGGGCATGAGAGAGGATGAGAGAGAAGTTGCTGTGCAGTTGTCTCTCCGAGGCCTGTCAACCTAAAAAATGTACTTCTCAGAGTTACCTAAGAGGACGGTTTTGGTTGGAGAATAGCCAAAGGGTGATTGTTGTTTCTGGTGGGATGGATGGATAAAATAAGTATCTCCAGTGCACAGCTGGTTACAGACAATAAAATGATGTACATATTTTCCACTGTGTATCCCCTAATAAAACATTTATATATATTTTTTTAGCTAGGTCATCCATATTTTCAAATTTTCCAGTGACTGACTAATTTCTGTAGGCATGTTATAGCCAAAGATAGTCATCAATAAAGTTACATGGAATGAATATCAAGGTCAACATTCCTTCTGAATAGGTGAGCTGTAGGATCAAACTAAATATACAGAGACCCTAGTTTCACTGCGAGGTCCCAGTGGTTGTGCTCTGTATGTAGCAGTGGGAGGGGGAACAACAGGTCTTTGAGGGGATCATTGATATACGCATATTTTGGGAAAGTGAGTGTTAAAGAGTGGGAACGTACCATGTCTTTGTGATGCGAGGGGCACAGGGGGGTTAACCCAGGTTCTGCTCAGCCCCCTGACCCGGGGGCCTCTTTGATGCTACAGGCTTCAGGACATGATCCCCTGAGGGGCCCCAGCGTGACGCAGCCCTGGGACCGGAGGGGAGCAGCGAAGCCTCGCCACGTCCACCACAGGACCAGCGGGACCAGGGGCCACGCTTTTGTCTCCTAAGAAAATGAACGTTGCTTTGGGCGGGGCCAGGGTAGGGTCACACACAGGGAGAACAGGGAGGACTCACTGAGATCAAAACAAATACAAAGAGAGGGGAAATGGATCAGATCACATTCACAATACCTCAGGATTTGGTTAGATACAGACCAATAGTATAAAACATGATCCTCAATTAATGGTTGGGTGGGGAGGGTTTAGATATTAAAGAATATCCTGTAAATGACTGCATTTGTTCATTTCCTTTCAGACTGGATTATCTTCCGCTCACATGCTGTCATTCACACTGTGGAATGTGGCGAGGTGGATGAGAAAGGTAATATTTACCTCAAGGGTTTCAGGGCGATGAGGCACTGCAAACATTGGAAAGATTTGAGAAAGATTTGTGATAATTGCTTTCAGCTAGTATTTTATAATTAGTTTCTCTCTAGTGGTTATTTGGCTATTGTCTGGTTCTGTCTTGCCTGTAAGGAAAGTGATGGCTTCTATGCTTGCCATCAGATGACATGGATCTAGACTAACTTTATAAGAGCTGGTGTGCCCCCTAGTGGTGTCAATCAAACATGTCATCTGGTTATCTGAAGTATTTCTATAGTACTGCAATGTGCTGTGCAGTCCAAAAACGTGGTCTCAGGGCAATTCGTATTATTTTGTACTTAAAAAAACATCCTCCATTTAGTAGGATACATTACATTAGGTTACATTATGAATGGAATAGCGGTTATACAATATCATACTAATTATAGGACGTATAGTGTCATACGTGTTACCCGGTCGTACAATAACTTACAAACTGGATGATGTACCGTTTAATATGTCTTGAATGACGTATAGTATTATACGTGTTTCTCTGAGATCAGGTTGCTTGTTGCAAGTAACAACAAACAAGAATTATGGGGAGAATTTACATTGGCGGTTACGGGAACTAAAGACAAAGGTTAGGATCATTTATTTCAAAGGTTAAGAGAACTAAAACGACAAAGGTTAGGATAATTTACGTAGTAGGTTAGGTGAAATGTGTTAAGTTTTGAATAAGCTAAAATGCTACACTTGTCCCCGATGCGACTCGAACACACAACCTTTGGATTGCTAGACGGTCGCGGATTACACTTTATTACTGTATTTAAAATATAGAACTTTTGAATTGACCTTCATTCTAAAAACCATTGTAACATACTGTATGGGCCATTTCAGTCATATGTTTGATTTCAAGGGAAGATGCCATGTTACCACAGCCAACTCCAACACTGCACATCAAATTAGGCTCTGCCACACCGGCACAGACAGCCCTCTTAAAATTCAGACTTGAGGCATTTAAAAAGGACCCCTGCACTCCATCACAGGGTAAAATAATCATTTTGGATGTGTTTTCTGAGAATCACTCATTTCCGCTCATGGATGAATAATGCAGTGGAGCCGGCTGATGAGGCACATTTGCCTGGCAGATTGGAGAGGAAGAGCATTATGCAAGAGAGAGAGAGAGCTGAGGCTGAGGCTAGCTGGTCTAGTCTTTTGAAGTGGCAGCCACCTCACTACCACCACCTCCCTATGGGATTCATATTACTATACCCTGCCATGCCATCCGGATGTTTGTTCAGTCTGCCCACAGTTAACTTAGAGAAGAACTCTCAGTATGGATGAGGTGGTGATTTTGTTTTGAAAGTAGGAAGATATTTACTAATAGATGTAACTAATAGACGTAACACTGGGTTAGAGGGGTGAGTTCCCTCAGGATGACACACAATCTAAAGGATGTGAAGTCTAGTTGGCCCATATAAATAATGACAAGGTTTGTATGGTAGATTATGGATTGATTATCATAGGATATTTATGACTGACATATAGTAGTTATGACCATTAAGGTAATTAATGCATCACTCATTATTCTATTGGGTTGCATTATTCATGAGTTTTTGTGTTATGTCTGAAGATATTATACTAAAACCCACCCAGGGGATGAGATACATGTTTACATGACTCCCTGGGTAAACCTCAGAAACCCTCTACATTTTTAAATCTCTCCTTTCTCTCCATCTTTCTCCTTCTCTCCATCTTTCGTCTCCATCTCTCCCCTATCTGCGAGGTGAAGTTGTGCTCTACATATTTAATGGCGTCAGGGCGGCTAGAGGATGGGGCCGAAGATCCTGGCAGACACGTGCGTGTTCAGACATTCATGAGTTTAAATGCACAAAGCGAGGCCAAGGAGAAACTAAGGCCACCACAAAACTACAAATCAGGACTAACTCAAAGATGCCAACTGAACCAGAGCAGGTGGTAGGCCAGAGCAGGTGGTAGATATTGCCCCTCACTAATAGTTTGGAAGGGAGGTATAAGGTAATCTGATCCTAGATCTGTGGTTAGTTAGGGGTGACTACTGCCTGGAGCGTGATGACAAAGCGGCAGGGACTCAGAGACTGTGTGCTTGTTACTGTGGTGTTAGACCTGTAGTGGTTCTAGGTCTGTGTTTATCAACCTCCCCTTCATGGACCGGCACAGGCCCGGGTCTGTATTGGAGACATGATAGGAGGCTAAGGATGCTCTGCCGTAAAGCAGAGGAATACATTTCACATGTCCTTCTTCTAAAGGACGCAAAGCCCATCAGCTCAACTTTTTTTCTGTTCCAATTTTCTCTTCAAAATTTAATTTTCCTGAATTTCAATTCATGCCCTTAAAATGACCATCACTAATAGAACATCCCAGACAAAACAAATTATATTATTTTCTGACTGCTGGTGTGGAGTAGAAGCGGATTACAGAATCACACTCGTACTCTGCAGATAAATTGTCACATTATCGCCTTTCCTTTCATTCCAAATCTGCAGCTCTAAAGCTCCTCAACTTTGGAAGAGGAAGTAGATATGTCCCGGGGCACTGGAAGCCTGTTCTCTTTTCGTTATTTTCCCCTCCCTCCTCAGTCGCTCTGAAAAGTAATTTAAATCCACGTCCCATTTATCCGTTGTGAGAAAGAGAGGAGGAGAGGAAGAGCTGGAGGGGCTCACGGCTGTATTAACTTTGTCCCTCCATTGTTAGCCTCCCGCTTGGTGGGACAGATGTCCCAGACCTCCTTACTTTGGTTTTCTAGTAGGGAATATAATCAACATACAGAGGCATTTCTGGGCCTGGTCAACTCTCTCATCACTGTGACTTTGAGGAATCTTTTCAAGTCAGGGACATCCGTTTTATGGGCTTTTTATGGGATAACAAACAATACAGGCCATTTCACTGCCCTCCTTAAAAAGGGAGAGTGTGACCTGCCACACACGTAAAAATAATGTATTGACATACTGTACCAGTCAAAAGTTTGGACACACCTACTCATTCAAGGGTTTTTCTTTATTTTTACTATTTTCTACATTGTAGAATAATAGTGAAGACATCAACACCATTAAATAACACATATGGAATCATGTAGTAACCAAAAAAGTGTTAAACAATTCAAAATATATTTTAGATTTTAGATTCTTCAAAGTAGCCACCCTTTGCCTTGATGACAGCTTTGCACACTCTTGGCATTCTCTCAACCAGCTTCATGAGGAATGCTTTTCCAACAGTCTTGAAGGAGTTCCCACATATGCTGAGCACTTGTTGGCTGCTTTTCCTTCACTCTGCGGTCCAACTCATCCCAAACCATCTCAATTGGGTTGAGGTCGGGTGATTGTGGAGGCCAGGTCATCTGATGCATTACTCTCCTTCTTGGTCAAATAGCCCTTACATAGCCTGGAGGTGTCTTTTGGGTCATTGTCCTGTTGAAAAACAAATGATAGTCCAACTAAGCGCAAACCAGATGGGATGGCGTATCGCTGCAGAATGCTGTGGTAGCCATGCTGGTTAAGTGTGCCTTGAAATCTAAATAAATCACAGACAGTGTCACCAGCAAGCACCCCCATTCCATCACACCTACTCCTCCATGCTTCACGGTGGGAACCACACATGCGGAGATCATCCATTCACCTACTCTGCGTCTCACAAAGACACGGCGGTTGGAACCAAAAATCTAAAAATTGGACTCATCAGACCAAAGGACAGATTTCCACCGGTCTAATGTCCATTGCTCGTGTTTCTTGGCCCAAGCAAGTCTCTTCTTATTATTGGTGTCCTTCAGTAGTGGTTTCTTTGCAGCAATTCGACCATGAAGGCCTGATTCACGCAGTCTCCTCTGAACAGTTGATGTTGATATGTGTGTGTTACTTGAACTCTGTGAAGCATTTATTTGGGCAGGAATCTGAGGTGCAGTTAACTCTAATGAACTTATCCTCTGCAGCAGAGGTAACTCTGGGTCTTCCTTTCCTGTGTCGGTCCTCATGAGAGCCAGTTTCATCATAACGCTTGATGGTTTTTGCGACTGCACTTGAAGAAACGTTCAATGTTCTTGAAATGTTCCGTATTGACTGACCTTTATGTCTTAAAGTAATGATGGACTGTCATTTCTCTTTGCTTATTTGAGCTGTTCTTGCCATAATATGGACTTGGTCTTTTACCAAATAGGGCTAACTTCTGTATACCACCCCTATCTTGTCACAACACAACTGATTGGCTCAAACGCATTGTAGCATTTTCTGTGCCAGGTTCTTTGTAAGGCGGGGTTTACACATACAGCCACACAACACAAGTACAAGTAAAGGGTTAAACCTGTTTATTATTATCAGGTTTTGGAAGCGTTCATGATATAAGCTTTGTCTTTGGGGGTTCAATCCTTGTTGTAATTATATTTTCCTTTCTTCTTTAAAACCTCCTTCTCCACCGTGCGCTCTGTCTCTCCAATGACTTCCTACTCCTTCACCTGCCGGGGTCAAAGAAAAGACAAAGAAAGAAACACAGGGCTCTGTTAAATAGAGAAACTGATTGGTTTCACCTGTCTGCAGTTTGGCTGTGATTACAACTGGAGACAGGTGTGGCTGTTCTGCTGCAGTCTAGAAGTTTCCACTGAGCTGTCCGTGGTCCTGCCGCTGGGGAATAATTTGCATTGCTGTCCGTGGTCCTGGCAGCCAAAAACCAAAGAAACCTGGCAGGCACATGACGTCCTTCCACAACACCCCTGAAACCGCTACATACCTTCCCCCTCAGCGTTGACCCTGTGGTCAGAGCGGTCGAAGAAAACATGTCATGCATACGAGACATGGCATCAGCATTACCATGTTTAGAACCCGAACGGTGGACGATCCGATAGTGGAAAGGCTGGAGGCTGAGGAACCAACAGGTGATCCGGGCATTAGTGTCCTTATTCTGCTTCATCCAGGTAAAGGGCACGTGATCTGTCATCAATACAAACTTGTGGCCCAGAACATAATATTTCAAGGACTCCAGAGCCCATTGAATCGCAAAACACTGTTTTTCCACTGTTGCATATTTGCCACCCTTTGCCACTCTCTCTGCAAGCAGAGCGCCAAGTCTAGGTCCAAAAGGCTTCTTAACAGCTTCTACCCCCAAGCCATAAGACTCCTGAACAGCTAATCATGGCTACCCGGACTATTTGCATTGTCCCCCACCCCACCCCCTCTTTTACGCTGCTGCTACTCTCTGTTTATTACATTACATTTTACATGTAGGCAGAGCGGGAACTGTGCTTCCGCAGAGGTAGGGGGGCCAGCAGGCCAGAGGTGGATGAACGCAATGCCCTCGTTTGGGTGTAGGGACTGATGAGAGCCTGAAGGTACGGAGGTGCCGTTCCCCTCACAGCTCCGTAGGCAAGCACCATGGTCTTGTAGCAGATGCGAGCTTCAACTGGAAGCCAGTGGAGTGTGCGGAGGAGCGGGGTGATGTGAGAGAACTTGGGAAGGTTCAACACCAGATGGGCTGCGGCATTCTGGATGAGTTGTAGGGGTTTAATGGCACAGGCAGGGAGCCCAGCCAACAGCGAGTTGCAGTAATCCAGACGGGAGATGACAAGTGCCTGGATTAGGACCTGTGCCGCTTCCTATGTAAGGCAGGGTCGTACTCTCCGAATGTTGTAGCGCATGAACCTACAGGATCGGGTCACCGCCTTGATGTTAGCGGAGAATGACAGGGTGTTGTCCAGGGTCACGCCAAGGCTCTTTGCACTCTGGGAGGAGGACACAACGGAGTTGTCAACCGTGATGGCGAGATCATGGAACGGGCAGTCCTTCCCCGGGAGGAAGAGCAGCTCCGTCTTGCCGAGGTTCAGCTTGAGGTGGTGATCCGTCATCCACACTGATATGTCTGCCAGACATGCAGAGATGCGATTCGCCACCTGGTTATCAGAAGGGGGAAAATATTATCTATGCATAGTCACTTTAACTCTACCCACGTGTACATATTACCTCAATTACCTCGACTAACCTGTGCCCCCGCACATTGACTCTGTACCGGTACCCCCTGTATATAGCCTCCCTAATGTTATTTTATTTTACTGCTGCTCTAATTATTTTTTACTCATCTATTTTTTACTTAACACTTATTTTTCTTAAAACTGCATTGTTGGTTAAGGGCTTGTAAGCAAGCATTTCACTGTAATGTCTACACCTGTTGTATTCAGCGCATGTGACAAATACAATTTGATTTGATTTGATTTGAATCAATTTACGGCTCATTTACAGCACCGGATGTTCCTCTCCATTAACTTCCTGCGATAGTACAGCTCCAATTCCAGTGTCCAATGCATCTGTCTGTACAATCAGGGGATTTGAGAAATCCGACGAATACAACACAGCAGTTTTTGAAACGCCTCTTCGGACACAGGGTTCCACTGTACAATGGCAGGTTGGGCATTCTGGGTCAGGTTACACGGGGTCCTGAAATTATTGCATAATCCTGGATGAAACGTCTGTAATAACCGGTTATTCCGAGGAAAGCACGTACCTGTTTCTTATTTACTGGTCGAGGCCAATTATGGATCGCAGCGACCTTCTTCTCTTGTGGTTTGATCAATGGAATAGCCCAGATACATTGCTTCACTTACCCCCAGCGTGCATTTCTTTGGGTTGGCCATGTTAATCGGATTAGGTGCTCCTCCCAAGTGTGGCTGTGGATTATCACATCGTCCAGATATGCTGCAGCATAGGATTGATGAGGGTGCAGAATGCGTTCCATCAGCCTTTGGAACGTGGCGGGGGCTCCATGAATTCCAAAGGGCAGTCGCACATATTGGAACAGGCAGTCTGGAGTAGAGAATGCAGTCTTCTCACGAGCTGCAGGGGTCAGAGGAACCTGCCAATACCCCTTGGTTAGGTCAAGTGTACTAATAAACCATGCATCTCCCAGTCTTTCTATCATCTCATCTATTCTCGGCATGGGATAAGCATCAAATTACGTAATGGTATTCAATTTATGGAAGTCATTACAGAACCGTACTGTACCATCTGGTTTCGACACCAGGACTATCGGGCTGGACCACGCACTGTGTGATTCTTCAATAACTTCCAGCTCCAACATCTTCCTCACTTCTTCTTTTATTGCCGCTCTCTTCGCCTCTGGCGCCCGATAAGGTTTTTGATGGATCAGTATCTCCGGAGGCGTGATGATGTCATGTTGGATGTGATGGGTGTGTCCTGGTTATGAAGAAAATACATATTTATTTTTCATAATCAACTCACGTAACTCCTGGGTCTGGGAAGGCGAAACATCTCTGAGGGCAATCTCTTCCAGCAGGTTCTCTGAAGAAGAGGAAGTGGCTGAAAATACTGAAGTCTGTATGTTTGTCCCCCCCTCAAATGCTGAAAAACCAGTGGATGCCTGGGGTACCTCTCTTATGGCAAACATCAAAAACGGCAGCAGCTGATCCCAGTTTCGCCCATCCTGCTCCATGGTCTGTCTGAGAATAGATTTCAGGGTTCTATTAAATCTCTCGACTAGGCCGTTGGTCTGGGGGTGATATACAAAAGTGTGCAGTTGTTTGATTTGAAGCAATTTACATAAATCTTTCATCACCTTGGACATGAACACCGTGCTTTGGTCTGTCAGGATTTCTCTGGGTAAACCTACCCAGGAGCACATCTGTAACAGCTCTCTGGTGATGCTCTTGGTGTTGGCACTACGCAGGGGAATGGCCTCGGGATACCTGGTGGCATAATCTACCACAACCAGTATATGTTGAAAGCCTTTCGCAGACCGTGGTAATGGTCAAATTAAATCCATAGCAATTATATCGAATGGCGTGTGTATCACTGGCAACGGGATTAATGGATTTCGTAAATCAGGAAGGGGTGAGGTTCTCTGACAGTTGGGACACCCCTGGCAATACCTTACCACATCCGCATACACCCCTGGCCAGAAGAAACGTTGTAACACCCGTTCTTGTGTTTTTTCTCTCCGTAAATGTCCTCCCAACGAGTGGCTATGGGCCAGGCTCAGCACTGTTCACCGAAACGGGTTTGGAACCAACAGCTGTTCCACTGTGACATCATTGAACTTCATGACCTGGTATAAGAGATTATTTCTCATGGTAGAATTAGGAACCGTGAGTACATTAGCAGGATTTATAGGTATACCATCTATTACCTTGACATTCTGTCAGGAGGAAAAATCTTGTTGGCATAAGAATTTCCAGGTCCCTCGCCCTGCTCTTCCGGTTCCTCCTCTTCCACCGTTTCTGGACCGTTTATCCCCACTGGGTTTCCTGTCTCTTCGTCGTTTTCTTCCCCTTCCTCTCCCAGAGAACGCGAGTGTTGGCTATTGGAGTCGGGCAGGTAAGTACCAATTTGTTAATTTTCCTTTCATAGGACAGGGAGTTGTTTGGTAGCAGTTTCATTTTCGTTTCATTGGAAAATGCAAATGGTCCTTGGCATGCCATATTACTGGCACAGCCATCTCCTTTTTTCTGTAGTCCTTTCCACAATTCTTGAAAATATGGACAGTCGCGACCCAGTAGCACGGGATATGGTACATTTTCAATCAACCCTAGGTTACCTCTGAACCGCCCTGTGGTGGTGTTAATCTCTACATCTGCAGTTGGATAGGTTTTGATGTCCCCGTGTACACAGTTGATGTCCATGGTTGGAGCTGCAGTCCTCTGCGGCTGGGTTAGTAGTGACGGAATGATGATGGAGACCATGCTCCCGGAGTCTAGAAGAGCATCTACTTCTTTCCCTTGTACCTGTACCCGACTGAGGTGCGGTGGGTGGTGGTGGGCTTGGATGACATGGCAGTGGTGTAGATTGGAAATGTCGATATCAACCCCTCTATTCCTCGTCTTTGCTTCAGGTTGGAAAACACGGTCCAGGCGCCCACGTTCCCCATCCGCCCTTTGGATTCTTTCTTTCCAAACCCGGAGTGGCTGCAGTTGGGATGTTTTTCTTCCTCCTTCTTTGAGGCCACACTTTTCATGGGTGGTTCTGTCCAGACTGCTGGGTTTGAGCAGTTTGTCAGTTGCTCGACATCTCTCAACGAGGTCCACCACTCCGTCCACTGCTGTGGGACTGCCCTGACAACCTTATTTAGCTCGTATGGTAAGCCCCGGATGTAGTGGTCAATCACTATTCTTTCCACGATGGCCCCAGTACTGAGGGTCGTGGGCTCCAGCCATTTTTTTGCTAGGTGGACCAGTTCAAACATCTGGGACCTGGGTGCCTTCTCGGGTTGATACGTCCAAGTATGTAACCGCTGTGCCCTCAAAGAGACAGAAACTCCCAACCATGCTAATATTTCCTTCTTCAGTGTGTCATAGTCATTGGCTTCTGTTGCTTCCAGATCAGACTATGCCTGTTGTGCTTCCCCACAAAGAAATGGAGCCAGTATTCCTGCCCACTTTATCTGTGGCCATGCCTCTCGTTCTGCCGTGCATTCAAATGTCTTTAGGAAAGCCTCAACGTCATCATTTTCTACAGATACCGAGTGGCCACGATGGGTAGACCCGCGGTCTGTTGAGCGATTTTCACCGCAGTGATTTCAGCCGTTAACTTTTGTATGTCCATATTCATCTGCAGTTGACACTTCCTTTGTTCCTCCAATGATTGGTTTCCCGCTTGCTGCCGATTTGCTTCTTGTTGCATGTTATTGGAAGTGACTAATTGCTTCTTCCATGGTTGTCTGCCCTGAAACCAACCCCCAAAAAATATGTTTTTTGTTTTTGTGTGCGGGTGTGTGTATCCTCACTGCCTTGCCTGCGTTCTCCACCAATGTAGCGTTTTCTGTACCAGGCTTTTTGTAAGGCGGGGTTTACACATACAGCCACACAACACAAGTCCAAGTAAAGGGTTAAACCTGTTTATTATTATCTGGCTTTGGCAGCGTTCTTGATTTATAAAACCCCAAACAAACAAAGTAAACACTTCGCCACCAGTGGAAGGTCCTCCAAGCTTTGCCTTTGGGGGTTCAATCCTTGTTGTAATCATATGTTCCTTTCTTCTTTAAAACCTCCTTCTCCACGGTACGCTCTGTCTCTCCAATAACCTCTTACTCCTTCGCCAGCTGGGGGGTCAAAAAAAGACAAAGAAAGAAGCACAGGGCCCGGTTAACTAGAAAAACCGATTGGTTTCACCTGTCTGCTGTTTGGCTCTGATTACAACTGAAGAAAGGTATGGCTGTTCTGCTGCAGTCTAGAAGTTTCCACTGAGCTGGTTGTGGTCCTGCCTCTGGGGAATACTTTGCATTGCTGTCTGTGGTTCTGGCAGCCAAAAAACAAAGAAACCTCGCAGGCACATAACGTTCATCCACAACACAACCCTTGAAACCACTACAGCATTAAGAAGGAAATAAATTCCACAAATTAACTTTTAACAAGGCACACCTGTTAATGGAAATGCATTCCAGGTGACTACCTCATGAAGCTGGTTGAGAGAATGCCAAGAGTGTGCAAAGCTGTCATCAAGGCAAAAGGTGGCTATTTGAAGAATCTCAAATATTTTGATTTGTTTAACACTTTTTTGGTTACTACATGATTCCATATGTGTTATTTCATAGTTTTGATGTCTTCACTATTATCCTACAATGTAGAAAATAGTAAAAATAAAGAAAAACCCTTGAATGAGTAGGTGTGTCCACATGTTTGACTGGTACTGTATATGTAAATTACAGATATCTAAATATATATTTAAGCCTTATACAGTGCATTCGGAAAGGATTCAGACCCTTTGACTTTTTCCACATTTTGTTACGTTACAGCCTTATTAAAAAAAAATTGTTTGTTTTATCCTCATCAATCTACCCACAATACCCCATAATGACAAAGTGAAAACTGGTTTTTAGAAATGTTTGCACATTTATAAAAAAATATCTAAAAAAAATACCTTCATTATATAAGTATTCAGAACCTTTGCTATGAGACTCGAAATTGAGCTCAGGTGCATCCTGTTTCCATTGATCATGCTTGAGATGTTTGTACAACTTGATTGGAGTCCACCTGTGGTAAATTCAATTGGTTGGACATGATTTGGAAAGGCACACACCTGTCTATATAAGGTCCTGCAGTTAACAGTGCATGTCAGAGCAAAAACCAAGCCATGTGTCCGTAGAGGTCCGAGACAGGATTGTGTCGAGGTAATCCTGGGAGACTAGTCAGGATCGAAGAAATGCTGAACGGAGGAAAGTACAGAGAAAAAAAACCTGCTCCAGAGAGCTCAGGACCTCAGACTTGGGCGAAGGTTCACCTTCCAACAGGACAACGACACTAAGCACACAGCCAAGACAACGCAGGAGTGGCTTCGGGACAAGTCTCTGAATGTACTTGAGTGGGAAAGCCAGAGCCCGGACTTGAACCCGATCAAACATCTCTGGAGAGATCTGAAATTAGCTGTATTTGTATTTGTATTTTTTACGGAACCCCATTAGCGGCTGCCAAGGCAGCAGCTACTCTTCCTGGGGTCCAACCACAATTTACATACAATAAAACAACACATAACACAACACCTTATTACATACTACTCTACCATAACATATTTACAATACAAAATCAATAATACAGCAAAATAATGATGCTCCCCATCCAACCTGACAGAGCTTGAGAGGATCTGCAGAGAAGAATGGGAAAAACTCCCCAAATACAGGTGTGCCAAGCTTGTAGCGTCATACCTAAGAAGACTCAAGGCTGTAATCACTGCCAAAGGGTCTGAATACTTATGTAAATGTGATATTTAATTATTATAATTTTTTTGTGCAAACATTTCTAAAAACCTGTTTTTGCTTTGTCATTATGGGGTATTGTGTGTAGATTGATGAGGGAAAAAACAATTTAATCAATTTTAGAATAAGACTGTAACGTAACAAAATGTGGAAATAGTCAAGGGGTCTGAATACTTTCCGAATGCACTGTATGTTCTACGTTCAAGTGTCTTTTCAGAAGACATTTTTTTTTTTACTATGTTTCATAAGTGGAAGGTAGGCTATGCCTCAATAGCTCCAGAATTGATTTTCCACTACAACCCATTGATTCAACTTTTGCATGCAAAACGGAACTTTAGGAATCTAATGCTAATATATTGCTCAGTTGTGCACCGGAGCCTCCCACTCCTCTTTCTATTCTGGTTAGAGCCAGTTTGCGCTATTCTGTGAAGGAAGTAGTACACAGTGTTGTACGAAATCTTCAGTTTCTTGGCAATTTCTCGCATGGAATAGCCTTCATTTCTCAGAACAAGAATAGACTTACAAGTTTCAGAAGAAAGTTATTTGTTTCTGGCCATTTTGATCCTGTAATCGAACCCACAATTGCTGATGCTCCAGATACTCAACTAGTCTCAAGAAGGCCAGTTTTATTGCTTCTTTAATCAGCACAACAGCTTTCAGCTGTGCTAACATAATTGCAAAAGGGTTTTCTAATGATCAATTAGCCTTTTTAAATGATAAACTTGGATTAGCAAACACAACATGCCATTGGAACACAGGACGGATGGTTGCTGATAATGGGACCAAAAACGTTTGAACGGTAGTGTATGTTGAACAAAAATATAAACGCAACATGTAAAGTGTTGGTCCCATGTTTCAAGAGCTAAAATAAAAAATCCCAGAAATGTTCCATACCCACAAAAAGCTTTTTTCTCTCCAATTTTGTGCACAAATTTGTTTACATCACTGTTAGTGAACATGTCTCCTTTGCCAAGATACACCATCCACCTGACAGGTGTGACATATCAAGAAGCTGATTAAACAGCATGATCATTACACAGGTGCACCTTGTGCTGTGGACAATAAAAGGCCACTCTAAAATGTGCAGTTTTGTCACACAACACAATGCCACAGCGTGCAATTGGCATGCTGACTGCAGGAATGTCCACCAGAGCTGTGCCATAGAATTGAATGTTCATTTCTCTACCATAAGCCGCCTCCAACGTCATATTAGAGAATTTGCTAGTAAGACCAACCAGCCTCACAACCGCAGACCCCGTGTAATCACGCCAGCCCAGGACCTCCACATCCGACTTCTTCCCTTGCGGGATCATCTGAGACTAGCCACCCGGACAGCTGATGAAACTGAGGAGTATTTCTGTCTGTAATAAAGCCCTTTTGTGGGGAAAAACTCATTCTGATTGGCTGGGCCTGGCTCCCAAGTGGGTGGGCCTATACCCTCCCAGGCCCACCCATTGCTGCTCCCCTGCCCATTTATGTGAAATCCATAGATTAGGGCCTAATTCATTCATTTCAATTGACTTATTTCCTTATATGAACTGTAACTCAGTAAAATCGTCGAAATTGTTGCATGCTGCGTTTATATTTTTGTTCAGTATATTATTTTTCTGTATGGGTAACCAGGGCCCTCTAACCATCTTACCCCCCACAGGCCTGTGGCCTCACATAGGAGAAATTCACTTCAATACAAAACCTAGGAGGTTCATGGTTCTTACCCCCTTCTATAGACTTACACAGTAATTATGACGACTTCCGGAGGACGTCCTCAAACCTATCAGTTCTTGCAGTATGAACTGACATGCTGTCCATCCAATCAAAGGAAAAGAGAATGAATATAGTACTGAAAGCATGAGCTACAGCCAGCTAGCACTGCAGTCCATAAAGTGTGGTGAGTAGTTGACTCAAAGAGAGAAAGAGTAGCAGCAGAGAGAGAGCGAGAGAAAGAGAGAGATATTTCATTGTATTGTTTCTCTTCTTAGTTTACCTTTCACTTACTTAGCTAATGCATCTAATGTAGCCTACTCAACAACCTGACTCAAACAGAGAGGAATGTTATTTATGTTAGCTAGCTGGCTAAGGCTATCCAACACTGCAACTCTTCCAATGCAAAACGTTTCTTAAGTGGAAGCAAACGGAACGTTTTGCAACTGTTTGGACTAATGATTACACCCCAAATCAGCTAGATGCAGGAAAGTGTGTGCAAGTAGGTATTGAATGTGCCACTGTCTGTCACCTTGATTACTCCAATTTGTCTATCGACCTGTCTATCGACCTATAAACTTTAATTTGTAGGTGAGACTGTAGCAACCTCATGATGGGTATAGGGCAAATTTGAGTATCATGTAGTAGCCTAAACCTATCAATGTTACATTGAGCTGGGTGAATGGAATATGAATGATAATATGCTGTAATAGAAATAAGGGCATGCTCATAAAAAAAGATCCCACCCAGAGCTCTGGTCTGGTTCTGATGACTCATTCCTACATCATGGACACAGCAAACAGCAGAGGCTGAGATACCAGCATGTTAAATGTGCAACCAGAGGGAAAAAAACTCTAGACCACCTTTACTCCACACACAGAGACGCATACAAAGCTCTCCCTCGCCCTCCATTTGGCAAATCTGACCATAACTCTATCCTCCTGATTCCTGCTTATAAGCAAAAACTGAAGCAGGAAGCACCAGTGATTCGGTTAATAAAAAAGTGGTCAGATGACGCAGATGCTAAGCTACAGGACTGTTTTGCTAGCACAGACTGGAACATGTTCCGGGATTCTTCAGACAGCATTGAGGAGTACACCACATCAGTCACTGGCTTCATCAATAAGTGCATCGATGATGTCGTCCCCACAGTGACCGTACGTACATACCCCAACCAGAAGCCATGGATTACAGGAAACATCCGCACTGAGCTAAAGGGTAGAGCTGCCGCTTTCAAGGAACGGGACTCTAACCCGGACGCTTATAAGAAATCCCGCTATGACCTCCGACGAACCATCAAACAGGCAAAGAGTCAATACAGGTCTAAGATTGAATCATACTACACTGGCTCTGACGCTCGTCGGATGTGGCAGGGCTTGAAAACTATTACAGACTACAAAGGGAAGCACAGCCGCGAGCTGCCCAGTGACACAAGCCTACCAGATGAGCTAAACCACTTCTATGCTCGCTTCGAGGCAAGCAACACTGAAGCATGCATGAGAGCACCAGCTGTTCCGGATGACTATGTGATCACGCTCTCCGTAGCCGATGTGAGTAAGACTTTTAAGCAGGTCAACATTCACAAGGCCGCAGGGCCAGACGGATTACCAGGAGGTGTACTCCGAGCATGTGCTGACCAACTGGCAAGTGTCTTCACTGACATTTTCAACATGTCCCTGACTGAGTCGGTAATACCAACATGTTTCAAGCAGACCACTATAGTCCCCATGCCCAAGAACTCTAAGATAACCTGCCTAAATGACTACCGACCCGTAGCACTGACGTCTGTAGCCATGAAGTGCTTTGAAAGACTGGTCATGGCTCACATCAACAGCATAATCCCAGAAACCCTAGACCCACTCCAATTTGCATACCGCCCCAACAGATCCACAGATGATGCAATCTCTATCGCACTCCACACTGCCCTTTCCCACCTGGACAAGAGGAACACCTACGTGAGAATGCTATTCATTGACTACAGCTCAGCATTCAACACCATAGTGCCCTCAAAGCTCATCACTAAGCTAAGGATCCTGGGACTAAACACCTCCCTCTGCAACTGGATCCTGGACTTCCTGACGGGCCGCCCCCAGGTGGTAAGGGTAGGTAACAACACATCTGCCACACTGATCCTAAACACGGGGGCCCCTCAGGGGTGCGTGCTCAGTGCCCTCCTGTACTCTCTGTTCACCCATGACTGCATGGCCAGGCACGACTCCAACACCATCATTAAGTTTGCCGACGACACAACAGTGGTAGGCCTGATCACCGACAACGATGAGACAGCCTATAGGGAGGAGATCAGAGATCTGGCCGTGTGGTGCCAGGACAACAACCTCTCCCTCAACGTGACCAAGACAAAGGAGATGATTGTGGACTACAGGAAAAAAAACGCCCCGATTCTCATCGACGGGGCTGTAGTGGAACAGGTTGAGAGCTTCAAGTTCCTTGGTGTCCACATCACCAACGAACTATCATGGTCCAAACACACCAAGACAGTCGTGAAGAGGGCACGACAAAGCCTATTCCCCCTCAGGAGACTAAAAAGATTTGGCATGGGTCCTCAGATCCTCAAAAAATTCTACAGCTGCACCATCGAGAGCATCCTGACTGGTTGCATCACCGCCTGGTATGGCAACTGCTTGGCCTCTGACCGCAAGGCACTACAGAGGGTAGTGCGTACGGCCCAGTACATCACTGGGGCAAAGCTTCCTGCCATCCAGGACCTCTATACCAGGCGGTGTCAGAGGAAGGCCCTCAAAATTGTCAAAGACTCCAGCCACCCTAGTCATAGACTGTTCTCTCTGCTACCGCACGGCAAGCGGTACCGGAGTGCCAAGTCTAGGTCCAAAAGACTTCTCAACAGCTTCTACCCCCAAGCCATAAGACTCCTGAACAGCTAATCATGGCTACCCGGACTATTTGCACTGCCCCCCCACCCCATCCTTTTTACGCTGCTGCTACTCTGTTAAGTATTTATGCATAGTCACTTTAACTCTACCCACATGTACATATTACCTCAACTACCTCAACTAGCCGGTGCCCCCGCACATTGACTCTGCAACGGTACCCCCCTGTATATATAGCCTCCCTACTGTCACTTTATTTTACTTCTGCTCTTTTTTTCTCAACACTTTTTTTGTTGTTGTTTTATTCTTACTTTTTTTGTTTAAAATAAATGCACTGTTGGTTAAGGGCTGTAAGTAAGCATTTCACTGTAATGTCTGCACCTGTTGTATTCGGCGCATGTGACCAATAAAATTTGATTTGATTTGATTTGATTTGATTTGATAAACAGGCTCCCTGTGACGTGTGAGGATGTGTGTGTTAGTGTGAGTGAGAGTGCATGTGCGTTTTTGTGTTTCTGTTGGACTGCTTATCAGTAATATTTACTGTGCTCCCTGGTGGCCCTACTGCCTGCTCTGCAACACTCCCACTGTGCAGTGTGACTCAACTGCAGATCCATGGCTACATGGAGAGAGCTCAGAGCACAGAGCAGAGGATAGAGCCAAACACAGAGAGATCAGAGCACTACTAACTCTTCCACTGGGAAGGGGGCGCTGTGGAGCTCTGCCCACACCACCAATCCTAGCATTAAAAGGGAACTGCACCCGCTGATTTGGCCTCATTTTTTGGCTTGCTCCTCAAGATATGGCCATGACAGAAGCCAAACGTGAGTTGGCTTGGGGGTGTGGTTTGATGTGGGTGTTTCTTGGGTGTGTCCTTGCCACCACCAATACACACCCATTACAGCGTAATATGAGAAGAATGCAATTGCTGAATTTATGTAGATATTCTAAAGTGTTTTGATACCTTTCAAATGTAGTAACAGGTCCATGTAGAATAAACAACCCTTTACATAACACCATAGAAGCAGTGTTCTGCTAATATAACAATGTGCACCTTCATCTTTCATTGTCATTCTAAACCGATACAGATACTGTGCCTACCGACATTTTGTCTGGTGGTAATGGGGCTACCTTGGCAAACATGTCAGAGTGGTCATATCTTCCTGTGTGGTGTCCCATATACAACAGGAGTTCCCTGATCCTGGTGCAGAATACACAGGGTTTCTCCCTCCCCATATTGACTGATACCATTCAATTCAATAATAAAAGAGACAATACAAGTAAAAGTTGTGTCTAGCAACATTTTAATGCCGAGTGCCAGGTCTCTCTCCATTCAGAGACATCAGTATCAAGCCCGTCTGTCAGTCTGGACTTCATCACATCATCTTGCAAGTCTCCATGTGCTGGCTCCATACATGTTTTTGCGAACACATACACACATAGTCACTGTTCTATTACCAATGGTAGTTAGGATAGGTGATATCTGACACACAAACAGGGACCATGTTTAAGTTTGAACAGGTCAGCTAAAACCTACCCAATTATGGTCTCCCCATCAAACGACTGAGGCTGGCGTCTGGCAAAAAATCTATAGAAATAGACAGAGTTGAGGCAGAGTTCATCAGTGACACATGGAATGAAAAGGGTGTTGCTAATACTGGACATTTCTGATGTACTGTATTATTAGTAATCACATTCAGTCCCACATTGTGCATGTGTTGAGTGGCAGGTCTCTCTCCATTCAGAGATGTCAGTACTTGCAAGTCTCCAAGTGCTGGCTCCATAGATGCATCTATGAACACACACACAGTCACTGTTCTATTACCAATGGCAGTTAGGATAGGTGATATCTGACAAACAAGTATATACTATGCTGAAGTTTGAACAGGTCAGACTAAACCTACCTAATTCTGGTATCCCCATCGATGACCGTTGGTGAGTAGGCAAACAGTCAGGCTGGAGGTAAAGTCTTTGCCAGCGCCATGGCAATGTAGATCAGCTCCTGGCCCCTCATTAAAGATACTGCTCGGTCACAAACAAACGCACGCACACACACACAAACACACACACACAGAGTACTGATTACATTATCAATGGTGGTTATGATTAGCCTAATGGAACCAACCTGATCGTTGCGTTCACCTTTCTATTTCACTTCAGATAACATAAAATGTGAAGTGAAATAGAATGGTGAACACAGTGATCAGGCTGGTTCCACCAGGCTAGGTTATGCCCTGGACATTATATGCATCTAAGAAGTAGAAAATAAGCAACAAATAATGTCAGTTTACATAACTTATGTTTCACAATTGTGTTATCAAATTTATCAAAGTAATGAAGTGGGTTACCTTATGTATTTGTACAAATGATGAGCCTGTGAAAGCTGTTGCCGCATCCGTCATTTATAAACATACTGGTGAAGGTTGTTGGCCGGATACTTGCCAACATGTGGCTGACTGTTCCATTCACAGGAGTGCTCACAGCGAGGGCATGTCTGCATGGTGCTGATGAGGACCCCTTGCTGATCTTATTTATGCTGCATGTTCAGCTGCAAACTCTCAAACAACTGCAACAGGCATTCTTATGAGGAGGTGTTGACTGGGAGGGCTTGTGACAGGGTGACATAATAGACAGCCAAGTGGTAAATTGCATTTTGTTCTGAAGAAAGGATCAAGCTTTTTGCTAATGTACTTCACAACCAGAATGACGCTGCTTGGCTGGGTAATTAGCCTACTAATTTATCAAGCCAGGTATTTTTGAATACAACTTTTCACATAACACACATTACCTGTCGTTGCTGATGAAGCCGTTTGTGTCATCAGGGCAGTAACTTGGGTCACTATCAGAGGCCTCATGATGGAGTGTCCTTTTGAAAGAAGTCGAGAGAAACTCTGGCAACAACGGAGGAGGTGTCACAAGGGTACTTGTGTCGCATGACACACTTTTATTCTGAGGTCTTGCTTGACAAGCTGTGAAAATAGCAAGTGAACAGTGAATTAAATGATTTTTGGAGGTCGCTAAACCATTGCAATCACATTGTTGGACATGTTATGATACCCACCTTTGCTCCTTCTGGTAGGTCCCGGCATCCGTTCATGACCAGGGGATCAGTCTGGCAAGCAACTGTGCCCTTTGTCCAACAGAAAACAGGGTCAACGATTGTCCATCCGTCATTTATAAACATACTGTAGCTCGAGAAATAACGTAGTCTCGTTTGGAAGCTAACTCTATGCTTTACAGATGCAGACTGACTGGCTCCAGACTGGATTCAGGCCGGTCACTCCGTTACACTATGCAACCAACTGTGACATGTTTTGCTTTGGCCCTGGGTTGGTTTGAGTTTGTTGCTGCTAGTTTGTACACTATTGTAGTCAGACATGAGTTGGCTAGTATCACCATAGCTGCATCCAGGGTTGAAAGTAGATTTCATTTCTTACCGGTACGAGAAACCCAAGTGTGCGCACACATTTTTTGTTAATACTACAAACATTACAGGGTAGCCTACTCTGCTGACACTGACAAACAGATTAATAAAAACGATGTTGTCTGATCCATACGAAAAGGGGAGACACAAATACAATATGAAGTCCATCTAACCTGGAGGAGGAAATTACCAACGAAGGTGGCACTGACCCAATGATAAAGACAGTGAATATGCACACTCACTGGGGATGTGGCCGATGTTCTCCGCTGGTGCCAATAAGATAGGTTACTGTTTGCTCAATTAAGTTAAGAATTTTGAAAACTAAAAGACAGATTGGAGTCTTTTCATTGTCATCTCTTTACACTGACAGTCGCATCTATTTGGTATTTGCAGCACGCGCTGCGCAAATTGCGGGTCCTTCCGACTGTAGGCTATGCGATTCTTTAAAAAAAAGAAGCTAATGATCCTCTGTGGCCAAATAATGATTTCTGATGTAGTAGCCTATATTTAATGATTTTATTTATTTCTGTATAGACAGGAGTAGGCTATATAATTTTGGAAATGGAAATTTACTTTAGGGAAAGCGTAGCCACCTATGACTTTTAATGTGGCATAAACACAACCAGTCATGATGTTTTCATCTGACTGTCAAACAATCACTTAACAAAGGCGCTCCTGTAGGCTACCCGCGCACATTGTCCACTCACAAAATAATTTCAGCATCCAAACCCCAACAGTGCACTGTGCACCCGCAATTTGATGAATGAAAGAGACATCTGTTACAAAACACCTACATGTATTGTAATGACATTCTGCAATTTTTATTAGGCCTATACTTGTAGCCTGAATTGATGCATCCATTGTTGTCCATGCACGCCTCGGTCTCAGCCACTCATCTCTGCCTTGTCTGCGAGCGTCTCGGCCACTCATCTCCGCCTTGACGAAATGTAAGTGTTCTCCTCAAACCACAATACAATTTGGCACGTATACCACCCGGTTTCCAGTCAATTCGCAAATTTTCATGACATGCAGTAATGTTAAATAATGGTGTAATAGCCTATAGTTTTTTGGGCATGTTGTATTAATTGAGATAGGCTGACATTGTACTGGTACAGCGTACCCCCACTATTTCCTTTGCCAGGACGCATACCGGACCGTACCGCCTTACTTTCACCCCTGGCTGCATCCAATATTAATTTGTGCCATACACATGAGTTGCACCTCGGAGGCTAAAGTCAATCTGGCGACATCACAATCATGACAAAAGGTTTTCCTACAAATTATTTGCCTTCTTTTTAAATGTTATCATGTTTCCAAGCCAAATCCGAGTTTTATTGTGGTAGGCTAACGTTAGCCAGGTAGCTAGTTAGGTAGCTAGCTACCTAGTTTGGTAGCTAGCTGGCTAATGTCAGCTATGCTAGCGATGATAGTGATAATGATTTTCAAACTATACATAACCATATACATAACCAGCAGTCTATGGTCTAGCTACCGGCATACTCGCCACCATTAGGGACCAACAAATTCCAACCACCACCTTTTCCGCACAGAAGGGTCCTTCAGCAGAGCATGCAAACCATAGTTGCCTGTGAAGCATGCATTGTCAAACCGGGATCTGAATAGGGATTTTCAGTCTCAAATGGTTGTGATCCTAGGAACGCGTTGAAGGCCCTGTGTAGCTCAGTTGAGCATGGCATTTGCGACGCCAGGGTTGTGGGTTCGATTCCCACGGGGGGCCAGTATGAAAAATTTATGCACTCACTAACTGTAAGTCGCTCTGGATAAGAGCGTCTGCTAAATGACTAAAATGTAATGTAATGTAAACAATGGAGCCTCATTCAATGAAGGGAAGAGAGTAGTGGGTGGTGGGTGATTTGCACGTGGAGCTTGGAAAAAGGGGGCATGAATTGTTGATATAATTCTAATCCAAACTCAACCTTAATTTACTCATTGTGACTCCGATCAATGGGTTCATTGGGCTGAGTGTAATGGTGGGGAGGTGAAGGAACATCCACATTAGGAGAACATATTCTCCTGGCCAGACTAGATGGTTACATAACTCATAAGGGGATCAGCTAAACTTTGACAAGGCTGAAATTATTTGGAATTATTACCTCTTTAATAATTCAACATTTCAAACCAATTGGCTTAAAAAGAGCCATAAAATGTAGAACCTCTCTCTGAGAGGAAGGTTTAGTAAGGTAATGAGATGAGCTCAGCCAGGCATGTACAGTACGCCGCAAGGGGTAACCCAAGGTAACTTCTTTAACAGCTCATCTGATGTTAATGTTAATGGTTCACTGAGCTACTAAGGCCCAGAAAGTGTATGTGTGTGTGGAGAGAGAGAGAGAGAGAGAGAGTGTTTTTTAAAAGAGTATGTGAGTTTCCAGGCGTCTTACATCTCCAACAAGGCACTGCAGCAGCACAGCCGAGCCTTGGGGCGTCCCCAGACACAGCTTCACTCCTCTGCCACACACATACACCAGACAGACACACACACCACTGTCACATACAGGAAACACATGCCTGTGTTAAACACACACCACTGTCACAAACAGAGAGCACCTCCTTGAGTCTTATGCCTCAGAGAGAGACATGGAAAACACACGTGTGTCTCATCAGGGAGGGGGAGGGGGAGGGACTGTGACTCTACCCTGAGGAGGGTGGCTGGGTCCTTGGAGTCCCACCATGGCATCTGACAGACATACACACAATGACTGGAACGAATTGCAAAAATCTCTGAAGCTGGAGACTGTTATGATTTAACTGGATAGAACCCAAATGCAGACAAGTACACCAAGCCAGAGAAGTTTTAACAGGTTTATTATAATGTTCAATAGTCCAGGTTTCCAATAAATGGGGAAGAGCAAGTCCAGGTTACAGGGAGGGTACAGATCCAGGTCAGGGCAGGTGTGGTACCGTAATGTCCTAGTGTCCGTGATGAGTCCAAAGGAGAGGCCCGATAGTGGAGAGCAGGATGGTGGTGGCAGGAGTGAAGCGGAGGCAGGAGTCAGGTTCCAAATATATGGTTGTCTTGACTATGATCTGACGATGAGTGGAAAGTTTGACCGGGTCTTAAAGGCTGAGGTGATTATGGTGAATGAGCTGCAGCTGGAACCCTGACTCCCGCACACCAGACTTCACTCCTGCAATCAAGGACAGACAGAGGGGAGGGGGAGAGCAGAGAGAGAGCTACCTAGCAGCAGTAGGCCTAACAGTACCCCCCTCTACGGACGCCACCTGGCGGCCGACAGGGTTTATCAGGATGTAACCTATGAAACTCACGAACCAGAGCAGGATCCACAATGAAGCTCCTGGGCACCCAGGAACGTTCCTCAGGACCATAACCCTCCCAATCCACCAGGTACTGGAAACCACGACCCCGGCGGCGAACATCCAGAAGTCGCCGGACAGTGTAGACCGGACCCCCCACCCACGATCTTGGGCGGAGGAGGGGGACGAGAGGGCGGGCACAAAGGGCTAACCGACACAGGCTTAATCTGGGAAACATGAAAGGTGGAATGAACCCGTAGGGAGGCAGGAAGCTGTAGCTTAACCGCGCAGGGGTTAACAATAGACAGTATCTTGAACGGTCCTATAAAACGAGGCGCCATCTTCTTCGACTCCACCTTCAACGGAAGGTCCCGTGACTTCAGCCATACCTCTTGACCAGGAGAGTAACCGGGAGCCTGGGACCGGTGACGGTTGGCTTGCCTCTGCATGTACGCCGAAGCTCGGGACAGAGCTACCCTGGCCTTCCTCCAGACCTTGCAGCAGCGGCGCATGTGGGACTGCACCGAGGGTACCGCAAGTTCCCTCTCTTGGGAAGGGAACAGGGGAGGTTGATAACCCAGAGCACACAGAAAAGGAGACAAACCAGAGGAAGCGTTAGTCAAGGTGTTATGAGCATATTCCACCCAGGGGAGCATGGAGCTCCATGACCCAGGGTTAGACCCAGTGACACAGCGAAGTGCGGTCTCCATCTCCTGGTTCGCTCTCTCGGCTTGCCCGTTGGTCTGGGGGTGATATCCAGAGGACAGGCTGGATGTAATGCCCAAAGCTTTACAGAAAGCTTTCCACACCTGGGAGACAAACTGGGGACCCCTGTCAGAGACAATATCCGTGGGTAGACCATGAGAGCGGAACACATGTTCAACCAAAATATCAGCCGTCTCTCTGGCAGTGGGCAGTTTAGGTAGGGCCAAAAAATGAGCGAACTTAGAAAAACGATCAATCACCGTAAGAATGACAGTCTTACCAGATGAGGGGGAAGTCCAGTGACAAAATCCATAGCGATATGCGACCAGGGCCGGCTGGGTATAGGTAGAGGTCGTAGATGACCAGCGCTGGCCTGGGTGGAGTTTTTACTTCGTGCACATACCGTACAAGCAGCAATGAAGGCTCGAGTGTCCGCCTCCATCGTGGCCCACCAGAACTTCCGTCGCACAAAGTCAAGGGTCCGCGAAACTCCAGGGTGACAGGTAAGGGGAGACGAGTGAGCCCACTGAAGTACCTGGGAGCGAGCAGACTCAGGGACAAACATCCGGTTAGGAGGACCCCTCCCAGGGTCAGCTTGATGATGTTGAGCCTGTCTAACAATCCCCTCGATGTCACATGTGATGACTGCAATACTGCAGGTAGGAGGCAAAATGGGTTCAGGGTTACTACCAGTATCAACAGCCGAATGAACACGAGACAGGGCATCAGGCTTGACGTTGCGTGACCCAGGACGGTAAGACAGAGAAAAATTGAATCTCCCAAAAAATAGTGCCCACCTGGCTTGACGGGGGTTGAGCTGCTTCGCTGACTGGAGGTAAGCCAGATTCTTATGATCCGTCCAAACGATGAAGGGTTGTTCCGCCCCCTCCAACCAATGTCGCCACTCCTCGAGAGCCAGCTTAACGGCGAGCAGTTCACGATTTCCAACATCATAATTCCTCTCTGCCTGAGAAAGTTTCCTTGAGAGAAAAGCACAGGGATGCAGTTTGTTATCTTCAGGAGAACGTTGTGACAACACTGCACCTACCCCAGTGTCGGATGCATCCACCTCCACGACAAACTGGCGGTCGGGGTCCGGCTGCATCAGAATGGGAGCCGAGGCGAAGCGATGTTTCAGTTCTTCGAACGCTGATTCGGCCCCTTCATTCCAAGCGAACGGTCGTGAGATGGAGGTGAGAGCGGTGAGTGGCGCCGCAATGCGGCTGTAGTCCTTGATGAACCTCCTATAGAAGTTCGCAAACCCCAGGAATCGTTGAAGTTGTTTGCGGGTAGAGGGAGCTGGCCAGTCCGTGACAGCAGAGATCTTAGCTGGGTCCATCCGCAGCTCCCCCTGAGCTATGATGTAACCCAAAAAAGAGGTCTCAGACACATGAAATTCACATTTCTCCATCTTCACAAACAGTTTGTTCTCCAACAACCTTTGCAACACCTGGCGCACATGCAGTTCATGTTCCTGGGAGGACTCTGAGAAAATCAAGATATCATCCAGATAGACAAAAACAAACCGATTCAACATGTCCCGAAGGACATCATTGACTAGTGCCTGAAAAACAGCAGGGGCATTAGACAACCCAAAAGGCATAACCCGATACTCAAAATGTCCCAAGGGTGTGTTGAAGGCAGTCTTCCATTCATCACCCTTACGAATGCGCACCAGGTGATACGCATTTCGTAGATCCAGTTTCGTAAAGATGGTAGCACCATGAAGGAGGGGAAAAGCAGAATTAATCAAAGGCAGAGAATACTTGTTCTTAATGGTGATGTTGTTAAGTCCACGGTAATCAATACAGGGTCTGAGGGTCTTATCCTTCTTAGCAACCAAAAAAGAATCCCGCTCCTACAGGTGACGAGGAAGGACGCATAATACCTGCCGCCAAGGAGTCCCGAATGTAGTTCTCCATAGCCTCCGTCTCCGGCCGGGAGAGATTGTACAGGCGACTGCTGGGGAGCGGAGCTCCTGGCTGGAGGTCAATGGCGCAGTCGTAAGGCCGGTGAGGAGGAAGAGAAGTAGCTCTGTGTTTGCAGAAAACGGATGCCAGGTCATGATACACGTCAGGAACAGCAGAAAGATCCATGGACTCCAGTGGAGGTTGAGGCACAGTACTGGCAGGAGTCTGAGCAGAACACAAACAATTCACATGACAAAATGTGCTCCATGAAACAATGCTACCTGTCACCCAATCAATGTGTGGATTGTGTTTTATGAGCCAGGGGATACCAAGGACCAGGGGAGTCTGTGGGCAGTCGATAATATGGAATTGAATGTTCTCCTGATGATTTCCCGACACTCTAAGACAAACAGGAACAGTCTGATGGGTAATGCGGGTCAACAATTGTCCATTTAGACCCTTAGCCTGCAGCGGACAGTCCATAGGAACAGTCTCCAAATCCATTTGTTGAGCCCACTCTCTATCCAAAAAGCTTTCGTCGGCACCAGAGTCAATCAGCGCACTAACAGAGAAATTCTGGGACTGCCACTGGAGGGATGCCTGGAGCAGAATGCGGGGAGAAGAGGAAGAATCCGCTGCTCGGCTCACCAAAACTTCTCCCATAAATGATGAGCCGGCCCTTTTCCCGGACGAACTGGGCAGGAAGGAACGAAATGACCAGCTTCTCCACAATACAGGCAGACCCGAGCCTGAATACGACGTGCACGCTCCTCTGAGGACAACCGTGCACGACCCACCTCCATGGCGTCGGGTTCAGTGCTCCTCGTATCGACTCGGGAAGACACGGCTCTCTCCGTAGGGACGATGCAGGGAGGAGTTTGTTGATGACAGACAGGTTGCTTGGAACTAACACTCCTCTCCCGGCGGCGCTCCCGAATCCGATTATCCAACCTGATAGTGAGTGAAATAAGATTATCCAGCGTAGGCGATTCATCATATGACACCAATTCATCTTTTAAAGTCTCAGACAAAGCATTGATGAACACTCCTTGTAATGCCTCGTCATTCCAACCACTCACTGCTGCTAAAGTCCGAAACTCCACAGCCATCTCCGCCACACTACGAGCCCCCTGCCGAAGAGAAAACAACCGTTTCGCAGCCTCCTTGCCTCGTACGGGGTGGTCAAAAACCTTCCTCATCTCCGTGGTGAAGGCCACGTAAGCGTTGCAAATGTCCGACTGACTCTCCCAGACCGCGGATCCCCAGGCACGAGCGGAACCGCTAGTAGAGTTGATAAGGTAGGCAATACGGGCTCTTTCTGAGGCGTAGGTGAGGGGCTGTTGTTCAAACACTAACGAGCATTGAGTCAAAAAATCGCCACAGGTTCCCATGTTCCCGTCATAGCGCTCTGGAGCAGGAACAAAAGGCTCTCTGATCTGGGCTGAAGGGGTAGTAAGGGCAGACACTTGATTGGTGAGTAATTGAACCTGATTAAGCAGCACCTGACTGTCCTCAGCAATCGTCTTAAACAGGGTATCATGTTGGCCAAGTAGAATGCCCTGATTGGCTATGGCAGTCCAAATTTGAGTGCACTCTGGGGTGGTATCCGAGCTACTGTCTGCTGGGTTCATGTTGGTCAGATCATACTGTTATGATTTAACTGGATAGAACCCAAATGCAGACAAGTACACCAAGCCAGAGAAGTTTTAACAGGTTTATTATAATGTTCAATAGTCCAGGTTTCCAATAAATGGGGAAGAGCAAGTCCAGGTTACAGGGAGGGTACAGATCCAGGTCAGGGCAGGTGTGGTACCGTAATGTCCTAGTGTCCGTGGTGAGTCCAAAGGAGAGGCCCGATAGTGGAGAGCAGGATGGTGGTGGCAGGAGTGAAGCGGAGGCAGGAGTCAGGTTCCAAATATATGGTTGTCTTGACTATGATCTGACGATGAGTGGAAAGTTTGACCGGGTCTTAAAGGCTGAGGTGATTATGGTGAATGAGCTGCAGCTGGAACCCTGACTCCCGCACACCAGACTTCACTCCTGCAATCAAGGACAGACAGAGGGGAGGGGGAGAGCAGAGAGAGAGCTACCTAGCAGCAGTAGGCCTAACAGAGACTCTTATCTCCCTCACTAACTTTAAGCATCAGTTGTCAGAGCACCTTACCGATCACTGCACCTGTACACAGCCCATCTGAAATTAGCCCACTCAACTACCTCATCCCCATATTGTTATTTATTTTGCTCATTTGCACCCCAGTATCTCTATTTGCACATCATCTCTTGCACATCTATCATTCCAGTGTTAATACTAATTGTAATTATTTTGCACTATGGCCTATTTATTGCCTTACCTCCATAACTTGCTACATTTGCACACACTGTATATATATTTTCTGTTGTATTTTTGACTTTATGTTTTGTTTTACCCCATATGTAACTCTGTGTTGTTGTTTTTATCGCACTGCTTTGCTTTATCTTGGCCAGGTCGCAGTTGTAAATGAGAACTTGTTCTCAACTGGCTTACCTGGTTAAATAAAGGTGAAGTAAAAATAAATTTAAAAAACACAGAGACACTGCTATATAAATATGTTCTTTCATGTTACTCTGTCAAATTACTTTCAAATGTACTCAAAAATACTTCAGTCACACACAGCATAGAGCTTAACAAGATGTTGTTCCACCTCAGTAGCCTTGGGTCAAGGGTTTGTAAGAACTAATGTACTGCTGGTACAGAGTAAACCTCAAGGTCCAGAGGCCCAAAAACACCTTTATCATAAGCAGCAGTAAGGAAGGCCAGGGCGATGTGGAGCTAAAGGGGTTATGTGGTTGGTTCCCCTGGTCTGATAGACTTACGAGGCCCGTGATGCCTCCTGGCACTGATCACATTCTCCAGCTCAATGGAGAATGACTCCGTACCTCGTTAAAAAAACACCCAGCGCTCCGCTTCCATAAAAAACCCACACACTGTAAACGTGCCGACTCCCGTCTTCTTTTACGACCTTGTAAAACACCAAGGTTTTATTCTGGTAGGCATGTTGTGTAAATCAAATAATACAAACCCCCCAAAAATCTATTTTAATTCCAGGTTGTAAGGCAACAAAATAGGAAAAATGCCAAGGGGGGTGAATACTTTCGCAAGCCACTGTATTTGCAAAATATACAATATATTCATTTGCAAAATGTATGATACAGTATGTTATGAATTCCAATTTGTTGTGGCTAATGTTAGCTAGGTAGCTAATGCTAACGTTAGCTAGGCTAGGGGTTAGGGTTAAGGTTAGGGTTAGGAGTTAGGTTAAAGGGTTAAGTTTAAGGGAAGGGATAGCTAAAAGGGTTAAGGTTAGGGTTAGGGGAAGGGTTAGCTAACAGGCTAAGTAGTTACAAAGTAGCCAAAAAGTAGTAAGTACTAGTTGAAAAGTTGCTAATTAGCTAAAATGCTAAAGTTGTACGTGATGAGGTTCGAACACGCAACCAGGCTGCCTAATGAACAAAATTGTGTTATATCAGTATGTGTATCAGTAGGACAAGTACATTTCATTAGTCTATACCATCTTCTTGGAACGACCAGAGCAATAGAGAAGTAGAAACACAGACCAAACAAACAGGGATCAAAGCTCTTTAAAGCAGACAAATCTCAGGGATTTTTCATCAATATTTCAAGCATTTTTATTAGCTGTGTCACAGCCTCGCTGAGCTGAGGAGCCAGAGTGATTCTTTAACAGGGATTCTCTTTCTGCTCCTCACAATACTCTACTCTGAATATTTCATCACACCCACAGCAATTAAAGAGGTGCAATATTAATTTTCTCTAGAGCGAAGATTAATCTCTCCACTTTCCTTCCCTCTCCTCTACCCTCTTTTTCAACCCTCTCCCTTCCCCTCTTCTCTTCTCTCCTCTCAGAGATTTCAAAGAGCCACATAGGCTTGGAAGAGATAAGTTCTCCCTACCACTTACTGGACCTAATTACAAAGTGTTACCAAACGCTCCTTTCACCTTGAACTGAAAGTGTACTTAGAGTTAGGGTGACAGATTTGTACTTCTTGGTGCAGTCAGAGAACTTTTGGAAAAGCCCGTATGAGGGAATGTATTAAAATTTCATCCACAGATTTTAAGCAGCACTCATGACTGAAATTGTGTGCGGAAGAGGAAGAAGAGCCATGCGTATCTGACACAGAGTTGGGAAAACAGCCTGATGACTCAGGTGTTGGGTAGATAGTGACTGAAATGTAGGAATGAATGCCTCGGAACCTGTTTACAACATTCCTGCATGCTAAACTGCCAGGGAATATGAGACATAGCTGAGCTGAACCCAGTGGATAACATCACTTACAATGTTAGACATTTACCCATTCATGTTAAATTAAAACATCCTCCCACCTCTCTGTCTGTCCTTTTTTTAAGTGTGTTATTGATCGCTTTCCCCCAGGCCTCATTAAGTGATGTTGGACAAGTTGTTTCCATCAGTCAATATTCATGACCCATCAAGACCTTTCATATCTCAACCCTCTGCTGCTACAGTATGATTATTTTACATTAAAGATAAGTGGCCAAAATAGTGCTTCCAACACCATAACAGTCTCAGTCAACCTGTAGAAACAGCAAACACCACTATCAGAACAGAAATTATAGTTTTTTTTAAAAACTTTCACTGAATATTTCAATACAATTTTTAATAACACTGCTAGCTTAGGTTAACTGGTTTGAACTCCAAGTTCAGATAGGACACATGGAAATTAATTTGCTTAGCCATTAATCATGCAAACACATTTCTTTTTTATTGTGGCACAGCGTCATTGAGATTCGAACCTATGATCTTCTGTTCTCTATCCTTGGAATTCAGTTGAGGCTCCTCAGAGGAAGGGGAGGACCATCCTACTCAGTAAATGTAAGAATAAAAAAATAATAATGAGACAATAAAAAAGTTATTGTTTTTTAAATAAAACTCTAATAAATATATTCACGTCACCAAATACCTGATTAAAACACACTTTCTTGCAATGAAGGTTTACAGTAGTCTCAACAACATACTCTAGGCTAGCACCATGGTGTAGCCGGAGGACAGCTATAACAACATACTCTAGGCTAGCACCATGGTGTAGCCGGAGGACAGCTATAACAACATACTCTAGGCTAGCACCATGGTGTAGCCGGAGGACAGCTATAACAACATACTCTAGGCTAGCACCATGGTGTAGCCGGAGGACAGCTATAACAACATACTCTAGGCTAGCACCATGGTGTAGCCGGAGGACAGCTATAACAACATACTCTAGGCTAGCACCATGGTGTAGCAGGAGGACAGCTATAACAACATACTCTAGGCTAGCACCATGGTGTAGCCGGAGGACAGCTATAACAACATACTCTAGGCTAGCACCATGGTGTAGCCGGAGGACAGCTATAACAACATACTCTAGGCTAGCACCATGGTGTAGCCGGAGGACAGCTATAACAACATACTCTAGGCTAGCACCATGGTGTAGCCGGAGGACAGCTATAACAACATACTCTAGGCTAGCACCATGGTGTAGCCGGAGGACAGCTATAACAACATACTCTAGGCTAGCACCATGGTGTAGCCGGAGGACAGCTATAACAACATACTCTAGGCTAGCACCATGGTGTAGCCGGAGGACAGCTATAACAACATACTCTAGGCTAGCACCATGGTGTAGCCGGAGGACAGCTATAACAACATACTCTAGGCTAGCACCATGGTGTAGCCGGAGGACAGCTATAACAACATACTCTAGGCTAGCACCATGGTGTAGCCGGAGGACAGCTATTTCCCGTCCTCCTCCGGCTACAGATCTAGGAATCATATTATTACACATCAATGATTTTACTCCTTGGTTGGACTAACTCATTCTTAGCTCTTTTGTCTAACTGTGTAGTGTGTTTTGTTATTTATTTTTTGTCTTCCCAGTCAAATCCTGTCCTGACCTCAGTGGAAAAGTTGAGCTCTTCTCCAACACCATCCATCCATGATGAGCCTGTCCTGCACTGAAGCCTATGAACACCTCAACCCCTGTCCTGCACTGAAGTCAAGCCTCTGAACACATCAACTCATGCCTCATACCCTCATTCAATCACTGCTGTGATCCCTTCCCAACACAGTGTAACAGTGGAGGCTGCTGAGGGGAGGACGGCTCATAATAATGGCTGGAACGGAGCGAATGGAATGGCATCAAACACATGGAAACCATGTGTTTGATGTATTTGATACCATTCCACTAATTCTAATGCGCCTACAGTGCATTCGGAAAGTATTCAGACCCCTTGTGTCACGTCTACTCCCGCTCCCCCTCTCCGGCGCTCGACGTCGCCGGTCTACTAACCACCAGTCCTGGCAACCGATCATTACTTTGGTGTCTATAACATTGATAATCTCTGGGGTTCATGGTGAATTGGGGTGCCTTAGTATTATCCTTTTTAGGAGTGGTTATTTTAATATCAGAACAATTAGGTGAGGTTTGGTTTGATCCCAAATCTATCACACAAGAGAACATGGTCTGAGGCATAGGTGCAGTTACAAGGGTTGGCCTACCTGTTGAACAGGCATAACAATTAGTTTGACCCAACACCCTAGCTGTGTAGTTCATCCACCTTACCCAAAAGTTCTCATTTGAAATTCCTTCTACTTCTCCTTGGTTCATTTCCTGCAAGAGGAAATATTCTACCCTTGGTGGTTTAGTGCTATTTAGGATTCCTTCTGAGGGCCTTCCAAGGGGTATTAGACTATTTGTTGATACCTCTGGTGATAACATTAGATCTACCTGCTGTTCTGTCTCGGGGGTGGAAGATTCATTTCTCTCCTGAAAAATGAACCTCAAACATATATCTGCCCCGAAATCATCAACACAGGCCCAATAGTTCCTTGCTATGTCATCTTGCATAATTGACTTTACCGTTATCACCAGTTCCGTTTTACATTTATCATGGGTTTGTTTAATTCCCCATCGGTGTACTGCGTCCATTCCATTCTCATAGTATGATCCCCAGGTACAGTGAGGAGAATAAGTATTTGATACACTGCCAATGTTGCAGGTTTTCCTACTTACAAAGCATGTAGAGGTCTGTAATTTTTATCATAGGTACACTTCAACTGTGAGAGACGGAATCTAAAACAAAAATCCAGAAAATCACATTGTATGATTTTTAAGTAATTAATTAGCATTTTATTGCATGACATAAGTATTTGATCACCTACCAACCAGTAAGAATTCCGGCTCTCACAGACCTGTTAGTTTTTCTTTAAGAAGCCCTCCTGTTCTCCACTCATTACCTGTATTAACTGCATCTGTTTGAACTCATTACCTGTATAAAAGACACCTGTCCACACACTCAATCAAACAGACTCCAACCTCTCCACAATGGCCAAGACCAGAGAGTTGTGTAAGGACATCAGGGATAAAATTGTAGACCTGCACAAGGCTGGTATGGGCTACAGGACAATAGGCAAGCAGCTTGGTGAGAAGGCAACAACTGTTGCCGCAATTATTAGAAAATGGAAGAAGTTCAAGATGACGGTCAATCACCCTCGGTCTGGGGCTCCATGCAAGATCTCACCTCGTGGGGTATCAATGATCATGAGGAAGGTGAGGGATCAGCCCAGAACTACACGGCAGGACTTGGTCAATGATCTGAAGAGAGCTGGGACCACATTCTCAAAGAAAACCAATAGTAACACACTACGCCGTCATGGATTAAAATCCTGCAGTGCACGCAAGGTCTCCCTGCTCAAGCCAGCGCATGTCCAGGCCCCGTCTGAAGTTCACCAATGACCATCTGGATGATCCAGAGGAGGAATGGGAGAAGGTCATGTGGTCTGATGAGACAAAAATAGAGCTTTTTGGTCTAAACTCCACTCGCCGTGTTTGGAGGAAGAAGAAGGATGAGTACAACCCCAAGAACACCATCCCAACCGTGAAGCATGGAGGTGGAAACATCATTCTTTGTGGATGCTTTTCTGCAAAGGGTACAGGACGACTGCACTGTATTGAGGGGAGGATGGATGGGGCCATGTATCGCGAGATCTTGGCCAACAACCTCCTTCCCTCAGTAAGAGCATTGAAGATGGGTCGTGGCTGGGTCTTCCAGCATGACAACGACCCGAAACACACAGCCAGGGCAACTAAGGAGTGGCTCCGTAAGAAGCATCTCAAGGTCCTGGAGTGGCCTAGCCAGTCTCCAGACCTGAACCCAATAGAAAATCTTTGGAGGGAGCTGAACGTCCGTATTGCCCAGCGACAGCCCCGAAACCTGAAGGATCTGGAGAAGGTCTGTATGGAGGAGTGGGCCAAAATCCCTGCTGCAGTGTGTGCAAACCTGGTCAAGACCTACAGGAAACGTATGATGTCTGTAATTGCAAACAAAGGTTTCTGTACCAAATATTAAGTTCTGCTTTTCTGATGTATCAAATACTTATGTCATGCAATAAAATGCAAATTAATTACTTAAAAATCATACAATGTGATTTTCTGGATTTTTGTTTTAGATTCCGTCTCTCACAGTTTAAGTGTACCTATGATAAAAATTACAGACCACTACATGCTTTGTAAGTAGGAAAACCTGCAAAATCGGCAGTGTATCAAATACTTGTTCTCCCCACTGTATACCCTAAACTCAGTCAAAACCGAAAAACTCCATAAAATTCACTGTGTGTGCACCTTTAAGACTTATCACCTTTGACCTGTTGAAAACCCCCTAGAACATCATACTAGGTGTGTTGTTTTTTATTTGAAAAACCCAATTGAAAAACCCAATTGAAAAACAACAACCAAAAATAGCCAGGCCCCACTTAATTTGGTAGCTCACGTTTACGATGTAAATACTGCCTACCTCCATTAAACTGCTCCCCCTATCACTGGGCAACATTCCAATGAGATAAGCGAATCTCTTTCTCCTGGAAGAGAAATTATTCATTTTGTTAACCTTCAATTACCATCAGTAATCTAAAGATGGTAAGTACACACAAAACATGATACAGATATCCCCAGTCCTAACTCATCAATAATCGTTTATATCAATCTAATTCCTCATAATTAATCCATAAAACCACTCAAAATTCCTAGAGTGATTATGTTTGATTGATTACCCTTCAGATCATATCCTCTTTAAATCTCACAATGATTATTGAACCTAAATCTGCTCCATGTGATCTCATCTCAAATGATCCATTATCAATTATTTGATCAACACCATAGGAAAATATGTTTCCCCTTCTATTGTTCCTGTCACCCTTCTTAATGTCATATTTCACTCATTTGCCAATATAATCCCTTACTTCATATAAGTAAGCAGTGATATTTTATTCCAGGCATCTATTTTTTTTTTTATTGATACGTTGTCTCCTACTGTCCCTTAACATATACTGTAGGGGATTTCCCTCAATCCTGGGAAAAAAATAAAAACAAGAAACTCCCCCCTCAGAATATAATAATAATATAATAATATAATATAATATAATATGCCATTTAGCAGACGCTTTTATCCAAAGCGACTTACAGTCATGCGTGCATAAATTTTTGTGTATGGGTGGTCCCGGGGATCGAACCCACTACCTTGGCGTTACAAGCGCCGTGCTCTACCAGCTGAGCTACAGAGGACCGCATCAGATAACTCCACGTGTCATTAAATTCACTAAACCTATAAATAACAAACCCAAAACCACCTTCCGGTAATCTACTGATTTAAACCTGTTGCATTAATTTATTAAAATATAAACCTATTGTTTAATATATCCACTGTTTGCATTGAACACATCTCTCAGTCTCTCTAGGTATTGACTTATAGTCTCACTGTCTCCCTGCTTACACTCGTGGACTTTGGAGAAGTCGGCTTGTCTGTGATAATATTCTCTCAGATTATCACAGAGTTGTGCCAATTTATCTCCATAAACCCCTCCTTCTGCCCACTCTTGAACCGGCACATTCCCATCTCTGGGAACCATCTCCGGGAACCCAGTTTCCTCTCACCGCCCAGTCCTTTAGCTCTATCTGTCTGACTGCCCTCTCTAGTTCCCCTGTATTCAGCTTAAAGCTGGCGGTCAGCCCTTCCATATCTCTTCTGAACTGGTGTACCCCCGTCTTAGGGTGGGGTATCCCTTCCACTGCCCTCACTACATCTCTCTGCTTCGTTTACTAAATCCTGGCATTAGTCAATTCTATCCACACACCACCAAAAACGAATAACATATTTGCATACACATAACTAGAAAGCATGAATTTAATACCATTCTTGCTTAAACAATGCAATTCAACATTTCTCATCACCCAATTTCTATTACTTTTTCTTTACACAGGAAACCCTGTACAATCTCTATCCTCTATTGCTGACTTTCCATCTAACATTACTTTTCAACATTTCTCAAATCTAATTACCTCTGTTATCAACTAAATTATAGCCACCTCTTATGAAACCCCCAATCTGTCATTGTTTAGAATACAGCAGATATAGGTAACAGTCCTTTCTAAGTAGGCTACAAATAACACCAAACACATGCCGTAGTTGACCAGCATATATTGAATTTACCTCCATAGTATTAATATCCAATGTAGTGATTGACGTTCCTTAATGGAAACCCTAAATTGGCTTTGTACAATATTATATTAATTATGTCTCACCCATTACGTATATCTACGTTTGGGTGAGCAAGTTTATATATAATTATTATTCCAATTATTATTTTATGAAGTCTCTAGCCTCTAATTCAACACAAAACCCCATCATCAAATGTACTCCCAGCAGAACTTAAAAAACAAAACAGACTGTGATTTCCAGGACACTGCCCCTTTGTTTCTGGCCTCACTATCTCCCCGAGAGTTGGCCCTCCCTCAAGGTCCCTCCCATTCTGCTCTTGGTAAACTGCAAACCTTTTATTGCTTCTGGTTTCATAGGGTATTGCTTCTGATATGGCCTATGATTAGATTTGGGTATCACCTGTACTGGAATTACCCCTTTTATTAATCCTACGTCTGCTGGACCCCGGGACCACAAATGCTCTGGAACTTCTTTTAAGTCTGACTCCTGTTGTTCTGTCAACAGGTATTCCTCTCCTCATAATCTGCTATTCTCATCTAAATGTACTCCGGGAACTGAATTGGCTCTCCAATTCAATTTCCGACGATACCTACAGTGAGGGAAAAAAGTATTTGATCCCCTGCTGATTTTGTACGTTTGCCCACTGACAAAGAAATGATCAGTCTATAATTTTAATGGTAGGTTTATTTTAACAGTGAGAGACAGAATAACAACAAAAAAATCCAGAAAAACGCATGTCAAAAATGTTATAAATTGATTTGCATTTTAATGAGGGAAATAAGTATTTGACCCTCTGCAAAACATGACTGAGTACTTGGTGGCAAAACCCTTGTTGGCAATCACAGAGGTCAGACATTTCTTGTAGTTGGCCACCAGGTTTGCACACATCTCAGGAGGGATTTTGTCCCACTCCTCTTTGCAGATCTTCTCCAAGTCATTAAGGTTTCGAGGCTGACATTTGGCAACTCGAACCTTCAGCTCCCTCCACAGATTTTATATGGGATTAAGGTCTGGAGACTGGCTAGGCCACTCCAGGACCTTAATGCGCTGCTTCTTGAGCCACTCCTTTGTTGCCTTGGCCGTGTGTTTTGGGTTATTGTCATGCTGGAATACCCATCCATGACCCATTTTCAATGCCATGGCTGAGGGAAAGAGGTTCTCACCCAAGATTTGACGGTACATGGCCCCGTCCATCGTCCCTTTGATGCGGTGAAGTTGTCCTGTCCCCTTAGCAGAAAAACACCCCCAAAGCATAATGTTTCCACCTCCATGTTTGACGGTGGGGATGGTGTTCTTGGGGTCATAGGCAGCATTCCTCCTCCTCCAAACACGGTGAGTTGAGTTGATGCCAAAGAGCTCGATTTTGGTCTCATCTGACCACAACACTTTCACCCAGTTCTCCTCTGAATCATTCAGATGTTCATTGGCAAACTTCAGACGGGCCTGTATATATGCTTTCTTGAGCAGGGGGACCTTGCGGGCGCTGCAGGATTTCAGTCATTCACAGCGTAGTGTGTTACCAATTGTTTTCTTGGTGACTATGGTCCCAGCTGCCTTGAGATCATTGACAAGATCCTCCCGTGTAGTTCTGGGCTGATTCCTCACCGTTCTCATGATCATTGCAACTCCACGAGGTGAGATCTTGCATGGAGCCCCAGGCAGAGGGAGATTGACAGTTATTTTGTGTTTCTTCCATTTGCGAATAATCGCACCAACTGTTGTCACCTTCTCACCAAGCTGCTTGGCGATGGTCTTGTAGCCCATTCCAGCCTTGTGTAGGTCTACAATCTTGTCCCTGACATCCTTGGAGAGCTCTTTGGTCTTGGCCATGGTAGAGAGTTTGGAATCTGATTGATCGATTGCTTCTGTGGACAGGTGTCTTTTATACAGGTAACAAGCTGAGATTAGGAGCACTCCCTTTAAGAGTGTGCTCCTAATCTCAGCTCGTTACCTGTATAAAAGACACCTGGGAGCCAGAAATCTTTCTGATTGAGAGGGGGTCAAATACTTATTTCCCTCATTAAAATGCAAATCAATTTATAACATTTTTGACATGCGTTTTTCTGGATTTTTTTGTTGTTATTCTGTCTCTCACTGTTCAAATAAACCTACCATTAAAATTATAGATTGATCATTTCTTTGTCAGTGGGCAAACGTACAAAATCAGCAGGGGATCAAATACTTTTTTCCCTCACTGTATCTGTGGATGGGCTGTGTTGATCTCCACTCACAATATTGACCCAATCAGTGATCCTCTTACCCTTGGATACCCACTGGCCCATGTCTTTCCAGTCCTCTGCTGGCTCCTTTGCTAGGGACACATGTGGGCTCCATCTTTCCCTGAACAGTCTCTTACTTTGGGGCCCTAGTTCCACCTCCACTGCTGCGTGGGTGTTGTCATAGTGAAAAAATGTCAAGGCTATAGTCCTTTCTGTGGTTTTAAATAATGCTTCCTCATAGATTGCATCTGGACCTGGGTGTTGGTTATACCAGAGAGTACAGTGTAGGTCATCGGGGGACATTTTAGTGGGGCCTGGTACTACATCATCAGCAAGTTCCATCAAGGTTCGGGGAATATCAGTTATTCCCCCCTTAACAAATCTTGACTATACCAATAACATGGCTCCCCTTCCCCACAGACCACCATATTGTCTCTGACTATGTGTGCTTTCATTCCCCTCTCAGTGGAAATGACGGCCACATTCAATTTAGTCATTACATCACGTCCTAGTACATTTACCGGACACAGCTTAGATATCAGGATGGGTATGGTTGCCTCTCCTCCTGATTGGTCATGTTTTAGGGTTATTGGGGCTGATAACCTTTCAATAAATTGATGACCAGAGGCAGATCGCACTATGATTTTCTCCCCATCAATCCTGACTCCATCCGGCTTGTCTGTTGCACAGATTGCTGTCCTGCAGGCTCCCGTATCACAAAGGAATTAAATTTTCTTACCCATTACTGTCAATGTCAAATAAGGTTTCTGTTCCTGTTGAAGTGCTAAGTCAATAGTAGCCAATTCAAACACTTCACAATTTGGATCAACGGTTTCCGTAGTCTCCCCCTCACTAGAGTCTACTCTTTCTCCCTCAAGGACTAGTCACGGCTTATCGTCCTCACGCTCAAAGCTGGGAAATAGACGTCAGTTAGGCTTCTCTCTTTTTTCTTTCTTTCCTTTTCCTTTGGGTTTGCATTGAAAAGAGTTATGGCCTGTCTTACCACAGTATCTGCATGGGGCCTCACACTCTCTGGTGAAATGCTCTCCTTTGTTACAGTTGAAGCACCGACCTCCCCCGATGTAGCCTTCACTTTTCCCTGCCTTTACCTGCTATTTCCCCAAGAGTGGCCATTAGGTACTCTGCTCCTTTCTGCTCTTTCTTGGCTCTGTCCTGTCTGTTATTCTGCTCATGATGAATTGCATATCGTTTAACCTCAGCTAGCGATGCCACCCACCAAAGTCCTTTTAATGGTTCTGCTTATCTCTGGTCTCATTCCACTGAGGAATGCAATCTTTAATTGCTGATGGTAGGGCGTATCATTCCCCTGTCTCTGGTCTGGTTCGGGTATGCCACGGTTTGCGTTAAACACATCTTTAACTCTCTCTAAGTACTGGCTGACAGTCTCACTATCCTCTTGTTTACACTCATGTGCTTTAGAGAAGTCTGTATGATGATGGTAATGTTCTCTGAGGCTATTACACAATTCAGTTATTTTCCCAACATACTCTCCTTGATCGGCCCATGGCAAAAGTGCCCTCTGGGCATCCCCTGAACCCACTGCCCTCTAACGGCAGCCCAAACCTTACTATTTCTGTTTTGGGGTGGGTCATTCCTTCTACCGCTCTGGTCACGTCCTCTGTGTTCATGGCCTGTCTGCTAAATGGCATATTATTATTATTATTACTGTATACATCTAAGGTTGCTGGGGCCCCTTTCATTCCCCGCCAATAGATTAGGTAAGGCTATCAGTGGGTACTGGCCCCCTCCTACTCTCTCTCTCTCTCACTGCTTCTTTCTCCTTTACACACCTTATGTATCTGTTTAAGCATGGATTCGAGTTTATCTGCGGCCAGACGTCCCTCAAAACCATACTTCTCCCTCCACCTGTTTACATAATGGAGATTTTTTCTATCCCTGGATTCCATACATTTCTCATCTCCGGTTGACCCCGGGACCTCCTTGGAGGGTTTGCTTCCCATATTGGCAGGACTCTTTGATCGTCCTATACCCGAAACTTTGAGTAATTACTTTATGGCTTTTACCAAATTCCTGAATCTCACCTTTATTTGAATTTAGATTACTTCCAACTCTCTAATAATTGTTTTTGTCACTTTAACTGAGTTGTTAGGTATTAAATAATTTTACAATTTTGCTTTTAATGATTTATTCGATCTTTAATTAATTTCTTATATGTTTGTTCTTCAAAATAGTCAATTATAATTACTTACTTCCTCACACGACCTATTTTGGTCCCTGTTTTTGGAATTTATTCTTAGATGTGACTTTTGAGCAAATTTTAAGTCTTTCGCAAGATTATTGGTTAACACTACCGGCAACTTGGAGTTTGTATTTAGACAAATTACGGCCCCAATTTCATGACGTGGAGTTTGTACTTAGACAAATTACGGCTCCAGTTCCATGACTTGGAGTTTGTACTAAGACAAATTACGGCTCCAGTTTCATGACTTGGAGTTTGTACTAAAACAAATTACGGCTCCAGTTTCATGGAACAGATAGAGTTACTGCTAATCTACAGTTGTTTGTGACTTATAATATTATATTTCTCACACATGCTATTTTAATTCCTCCTGGTGTACTTTTGACAACCCTCTTTCATATTGTCTCAACACAAGGCTAGTTTATGTTCGGTAATGGCCTCTCTAACCGGAGTCTATTTCGGACCCCCCCCCTTTTTTGATCTTACACCCCCCCTTCTAAAAACGGGCTACCGGGATGTCGATCCCTTTGTGGATTATTGACGGAACCTCACTACAGCAAATTTAAACTCCATAAATCCTTACTGCAGGTTATAGTTCAATTCCCCCAAAATCCAATGAATAGAGATTACTGACCTTATTCTTGTAGCTGGGACTCAATTTGGATTGGATCTCGTCACCGTCCCTGTCGTGAACCAGTTCACCCCCGGCCTGGATTAACCCTCAATCTTAGAGGTCAGGACTTTATCCCACGGATCCTAGATCCGCCCGTGCACAGTTTCGGGGTTCCCTGGGACGACAGACAACGGGTGTTGAGATCCGGCTCGAAGGACCAAGCTGTTACGTGAATTTCTATCCCAATGTTTCAAAAATGAACGTATTACTCAGTCTGTATCCCAGAGGTTGTACATCTCTAATAATCAGACCAAGCAGCCGAGCATACAATCATCAGGCTTTGTTCATTGAGAACGTTCTAAAACAAAATGGTCGTACAATATTTTTATATGCACACGTCAGAGAATCCCTCCCCTCTTTAGGCGGGCTGTAGTTTTCCACTGGAAAACTGCTCTCTGACCATCATGTCACACACACACACACACACACACACACACACACACACACACACACACACACACACACACACACACACACATACATACACTGTTCTTATCTTTTCCTACTCCTTGCTCGGGCAGGCTGCAAACTTCAGTTATCGCATTCTCACAATATCCTGCAAGCCTTCCACTCCCCCTCCCTTTATGTTTTGGGAACCAGTCTATACTCTGTTGCTGGGATATAAACACATTTGATTAATTCTCTAAGCTCTAGTATACTAATTAGCCATACATTATTAGTTTAACTGAGGGTGTAACATTTTAGTCATATCTTACTCACACATTTCTTTTATCACACGGTCATTTCCCTGCTGACCGAACGGGCATTGGAGTGGCCTACGGCCATCTGGGAAAGAGGAGAGGATGAGTTGGGTTCCTATGAGAGGTTCATGGCTCCATTCAGTGTGGTCTTCGACCATCCTCCAGAGGGCAGAGAGGGAGGTCAGCGACTTTTTCAACTCCAGCAGGGTACCCAGACCGCTGCAGAGTACGCCCTCACCTTTCGGACTGTGGCAGCCTCCAGCGGATGGAATGAGCCGGCTCTCCGCACTCTATTCCACAGTGGACTGCGGGAGGAGGTCCAGACGGAGTTGGCAGATGGAGATGACAACTTATCCTTGGAAGCTCTCATTTCGATGGCCAGCCGTCTGGATAACCTTCTTCGGGAGCGTCGGTATCCACCTCGCCACTCGCCTCCCTCCTTTGGCTGTTCTGAGGCAGAGCCTGAACCCATGGAGATGGGGGCCCGGCACGCTCCAGCAGGTAAACTCTTTCCCTTCCCGTGCATCAACGTCCCTGGTCTCATCTGTCCATTGATTTCGTCACTGATCTCCCCTCCTCTGATGGTTTCACCACCATTTTGGTGGTTGTGGACAGATTCAAAAAATCATGCCATTTCATCCCTCTCTCTGGTCTCCCTACTGCTCTCCAGGTCGCTGAGGCACTGTTCCAGCAGGTCTTCCGGCACTATGGCCTTATCTATGGATATCGTCTCCGATCGTGCCCTCGAATTCACATCACGTGTATGGAAGGCTTTCATGGAGAAGCTGGGGTTCACGGTCAGCCTCACTTCCGGGTACAGGGCTCAATTAACGGGCAGGTGGAGAGGATGAACCAGGAGCTGGGGAGGTTCCTGAGGAGTCACTGCCAGGACCTGCAGGGGGAGTGGGCCCGATTCCTTCCTTGGGCTGAATACGCCCAGAATTCATTGCAACCCTCCTCCACCGGGCTGACTCTCTTCAGCCGGCCCTGGCTGGCTCCGTGGTCTCCGAGCCAGACCGAAGCGTCTGCGGCGGACGAGTGGTTCAGGCGCACAGAAGAGGTATGGAACGATGCCCACGGGAGACTCCAGCGCACCGTCCACCGTCAGAAAGAGCAGGCGGATCGCCACCACAGTGAGGCTCCCGTGTTCCATCCTGGTGATCGCGTCTGGCTCTCTACCAGGAACCTCCCGCTCCACCTGCCCTGTAAGAAGCTGAGTCCCCGGTTTGTGGGGCCATTCAAGGTCCTCCAGAGGGTCATCGAGGTAATTTACAGAATACAACTCCCCACTAACTACCGGATCTCACCAGCTTTTCATGTTTCCCTCCTCAGGCCGGTGGTTCCTGGTCCCCTGGCTGATGCCGTCCCCCATGACACCCCTCCGCCTCCCTTGGACATCAAGGGGAGCCCCGCCTATGCTGTCAGATCACTCCTGACTCCTGACATCGTGGGGGTCGGTTCCAGTACCTGGTAGACTGAGAGGAGTACGGTCCAGAGGAGCGGTGCTGGGTTCCGGTGGACGACATTCTAGATCCCAACATCATCAGAGAATTCCACCTTCGCCGTCCGGATCGGCCCGCTCCTCACCCTCGGGGCAGTCCTCCTGGCCGGCAGCATCGAAGGTCCCCAAGAACACAGTGGCCTCCATCATTCTTAAATGGAAGAAGTTTGGAACGACAAAGACTCTTTCTAGAGCTGGCTGCCAGCCAAACTGAGCAATCGGGGGAGAAGGCCCTTGGTCAGGGAGCTCCAGAGTTCCTCTGTGGTGATGGAAGAACCTTCCAGAAGGACAACCATCTCTGCAGTACTCCACCAATAAAGCCTTGATGGTAGAGTTGCCAGACAGAAGCCACTCCTCAGTAAAAGGCACATAACAGCCCAGCTTTGTCATTATGGGGTATTGTGTGTAGATTGATGAAGAAAAAAAAAACAATTTAACTCATTTTAGAATAAGGCTGTAACGTAACAAAATGTGGAAAAAGTCAAGGGGTCTGAATACTTTCCGAATGCACTGTATACCGTGGGTCTCCCTTCCTCCTCAATTTTTCAAGTCACCAGCCTCCACTGATGGAATTAGTCCACTGCGTCACCACTAGCATGCCATTTATTTTTTTACCCATACAAAGCTGTTCATTTTAGTCTATTCAAATGGTCCCCATTTCAAAGGAAACAAGCACTCATTAAGATCAGGTGTGGCCAATTAGTGGGTGTGGCCAACACAGCTGAACACACTTAACAAGATAGAGGATAGAGACAGTTTTGTTGACACTGAGAATGGAATTGATATGTTTTTAAATAACATTCTTAGAATGTTCTTTATTTTTTTACTTTAAACGAGGAAACCTGTAGGAAACATTATGCTGAAGTACGGAAATTCCCACAGAAGAATGTTGTTTCTTAACATTCTATGAATGTTCTGAGAACATTACTTTAAATAGAACCATGAGGAAACCTGTAGGAAATGTTATGCTGAAGTACTGAAATTCCCACAGAAAAACATTGTTTCTTAACATTCTATGAATGTTCTGAGAACATGACTTTAGATAGAACCATGAGGAAACCTGTAGGAAATGTTATGCTGAAGTATTGAAATTCCCACAGAAGAACGTTGTTTCTTAACATTGTCTGAACTATTTGAGAACATTGCCAATGTCAAATCAGTTGGAGAACGTTCCTAGAACAGTACCAAAAATTAAATTAAATGTAACCATGTTTGAACTTTTAGGAAACGTTCTGTTAAAGTAATGAAATACCAAGAAAAGTATTTTGTCAAGTTCGTTAAATGTGTTGGGAATGTTCCAAAGCAAAGCAACTATCCTGCACTATTCCAAGAACGTTGTGGAAAAGTTTTATGCAAAATAACCATAGGACAAACACGCTCTCACCAAGCTCTAAGAAACATATTGTTCTCAGAATGTTATGTGCTAGCTGGGGTCTCAGTGGTGGGTAAAATTGTCTAATAAAAGGCTAATTCTCTTCCCCCCTCTGTTTCAGTCCACCTCATCTATCAATGGAGACAATCACAGAGACAATGTCAGGCCGTTGTAGCGGGACCCACGAGCCTCCACGGTCGTGGCTAGGAAATCAAATCAAATGCCATAGCTGGAAATAATATTTAGTATACATTTATTGTTGTTTTAACAAAAGGTTTATTATGTTGTGACCCTGCTTTCACATTAGGTCCAGTTAGGTGTTGTATTTGGACAAGGAGCAGCTTGGTATGGTGTGTAGATTAGATGAATTTACTGTAAGTGTAGTGTGTAGAGTAGATCCGAGGCCAGGGCTCTATCCTCTCAGTAAGCTCTCAAGGGTCTGAATCCAATATAGAAAACCTTCCATGTGAGAATTCAAGAGCTGTATGTAGCCATGAGAGAGAGTGTGTGCAGTATGGTGGGGTGGGGTGAAGGACTCTTAAATCAGGCTGGTTATTACTGTGGCGATGAGGAGCTATGGCACTCTTGGCATTCTCTCAACCAGCTTCACCTGGAATGCTTTTCCAACAGTCTTGAAGGAGTTCCCATATATTCTGAGCACTTGTTGGCTGCTTTTCATTCACTCTGCCGTCTGACTCATCCCAAACCATCTCAATTGGGTTGAGGTCGGGGGATTGTGGAGGCCAGGTCATCTGATGCAGCATTCCATCACTCTCCTTCTTGGTAAAATAGCCCTTACACAGCCTGGAGGTGTGTTGGGTCATTGTCCTGTTGAAAAACAAATGATTGTCCCATTAAGCCCAAACCAGATGGGATGGCATATCGCTGCAGAATGCTGTGGTAGCCATGCTGGTTAAGTGTGACTTGAATTCTAAATAAATCACAGACAGTGTCACCAGCAAAGCACCCCCACACCATAACACCTCCTCCTCCATGCTTTACGGTGGGAACTACACATGCAGAGATCATCTGTTCACCCACACTGCATCTCACAAAGACACGGCAGTTGGAACCAAAAATCTCAAATTTGGACTCCAGACCAAAGGACACATTTCCACCGGTCTAATGTTCATTGCTCGTGTTTCTTGGCCCAAGCAGGTCTCTTCTTCTTATTGGTGTCCTTTAGTTGTGGTTTCTTTGCAGCAATTCGACCATGAAGGCCTGATTCACACAGTCCCCTCTGAACAGTTGATGTTGAGATGTGTCTGTGACTTGAACTCTGTGAAGCATTTATTTGGGCTGCAATTTCTGAGGCTGGAAACTCTAATGAACTTATATTCCGCAGCAGAGGTAACTCTGGGTCTTCCATTCCTGTGGCGGTCCTCATGAGAGCCAGTTTCATCCTAGCGCTTGATTGTTTTTGCGACTGCACTTGAAGAAACTTTCAAAGTTCTTGAAATGTTCTGTATTGACTGACTTTCATGTCTTAAAGTAATGATGGACTGTCTTTTCTCTTTGCTTATTTAAGCTGTTCTTGCCATAAAATGGACTTGGTCTTTTACCAAATAGGGCTATCTTCTGTATACCCCCTACCTTGTCACAACACAACTGATTGGCTCAAACGCATTAAGACGGAAATAAATTCCACAAATTAACTTTTAAGAAGGCACACCTGTTAATTGAAATGTATTCCAGGTGACTACCTCATGAAGCTGGTTGAGAGAATGCCAAGAGTGTGTGGTCCTCTGTAGCTCAGCTGGTAGAGCACAGCGCTTGTAACGCCAAGGTAGTGGGTTCGATCCCCGGGACCACCCATACACAAAAATGTATGCACGCATTACTTTAAGTCGCTTTGGATAAAAGCGTCTGCTAAATGGCATATTATTATAAGAGTGTGCAGGGCTGTCATCAAGGCAAAGGGTGGCTATTTGAAGAATCTCAAATATAAAATATATTTTGATTTGATTATCACTTTTTTGGTTACTACATGATTCCATATGTGTTATTTCATAGTTTTGACGTCTTCACTATTATTATACAATGTAGAAAATAGTACAAATACATAAAAAACCCTTGAATGAGTAGGTGTGTCCAAACTTTTGACTGGTAGTATACATATAACTAAGAATAAAGTGACTAGTCAACAACCCAGATAATAAACAGTAGCAGCAGCGTACATGATGAGTCAAAAAAGTTTGTGCAAAAAGGGCCAATGCAGATAGTTAAATAGTTAACCAGTCAAGATGCTCTCAATGGTGCAGCTGTATAACTTTTTGAGGATATGAGGGCCCATTACGAATCTTTTCAGCCTCCTGAGGAGGAAGAGGCATTGTTGTGCCTTCTTCACAACTGTGTTGATGTGTGTGAACCATGATAATTCCTTAGTAATGTGGACACACACACAAGTTCTCGACCCGCTCAACTACAGCCTCGTCGATGTGGATGGGGGAGTCCTCGGCCCTCCGTTTCCTGTAGTCCACGATCAGCTCCTTTGTGTTGCTGATGTTGAGGGAGAGGTTGTTGTCCTGGCACCACTCTGCCAGGTCACTGACCTCCTCCCTATCGACTCTTTCATCGTCATTGGTGATCAGGCCAACAGCTTAATGATGGTGTTGGAGTCATGCGTGGCCACGCAGTTGTGGGTGAACAAGGAGTACATGAGGGGACTAATCACGCACCCCTGATGTGCCCCCGTGTCAGCATGGCGGATATGTTGTTGCCTACCCTCACCACCTGGGGGCAGCCCATCAGGAAGTCCAGGATCCAGTTGCAGCAGAGGGAGGTGTTCAGTCCCGGGGTCCTGAGCATAGTGATAAGCTTGGAAGGCACTATGGTGTTGAACGCTGAGCTATAGTCAATGAACAGCATTCTCATGTAGGTGTTCCTCTTGTCCAGGTGGGAGAGGGCAGTGTGAAGTGCAATAGAGATTGCGTCATCTGTGGATCTGTTGAGGCAGTATGCGAATTGGAGTAAGTCCAGGGTGTCTGGGATGATGGTGTTGATGTGAGCCATGACCAGCCTTTCAAAGCAATTCATGGCTACAGATGTGAGTGCTTCGGGGTGATAGTCATTTAGACAGGTTACCTTGGTGTTCTTGGGCACAGGGACTATGGTGGAACATATTCCAGTCTGTGCTAGCGAAACAGTCCTGTAGCTTAGCATCAGCTTCATTGGACCACTTCCATATTGAGCGCGTCACTGGTACTTCCTGTTTGAGTTTTTGCTTGTAAGCAGCAATCAGGAGGATAGAGTTAAGGTCAGATTTGCCAAATGAAGGGTGAGGGAGAGCTTTGCATGCTTTTCTGTGTGGAGTAAAGTGATCTAGAGTTTTTTCGCCTCTAGTTGCACAGGTGACATGCTGGTAAAAATGAGGTAAGACATATTTCAGTTTCCCTGCATTAAAATCTCCGGCCACTAGTCGTGTTGCCTCTGGATGTGCATTTTCTTGTTTGCTTATGGCCCTATACAGCTCGTTGAATGTGGTCTTAGCGCCTGCATCAGTTTGTTATGGTAAATAGACAGCTATGAAAAATATAGATGAAAACTCTCTTGGTAAATAGTATGGTCTGCAGTTTATCATGAGGTATTCTAACTCAGGTGAGCAAAACCTTGAGACTTCCTTAACATTAGAGCTCGCTCACCAGCTGTTGATAACAAAGAGACACACACCTCCCCCTAAGTTGCTATTCGGTCTTGACGATGCATAGAAAAACCAGCTTGATGTATATTATCCTTGTTCAGCCACAATTCCGAGAAACATAGGATATTACTGTTCTTCAGGTCCCGTTGATAGGATAGTCTTGAACGGAGCTCGTCCAGTTTTTCTCTAGTGATTGTACGTTCGCCAATAGAACGGAAGGTAGAGGCGGTTTATTTACTCATCGATGAAGTCTCGTCAGGGAGCCCACCTTCTCTTCCTCTTTCGAGTCCAGGGGATTAGGGCCTGGTCCAGGATAAACAGTACATCCACAGCTGTCAATTCGTTGAAGTTGAAATCTTCATCCAAATCGAGGTTAGTGTTCTGATGTCCAGAAACTGTTTTAGGTCATAGGAAATGATGGCGGGAAATATTATGTACAATAAAAGTTCAGAAAACACACAAAATAGCAGAATTGGTCAGGAACCTGTAAGACGGCAGGTATCCATCTCTGCAGCGCCATCTTGTTTAGAGTTAAGTTTAGGGTTAGTGTAAGGGTTAAGGTTAGGGTTAGGGTTAGTAGATAGTTGAAATGTTACTGATAGTCTGTATATAGTCTGTAGAGCATCTATAGATGGACTATCCAAATAAAATGTTACCGTACTGACTAATAAACTCATACGTTTTCAATTTGGTAATTATATGAAACAGCACACACACATATAATTAAATATATACACAACGACTCGTAATTCAGTAAGGACATAAACCGTTGTAATTTATTGTTTTGTATAAACAGTTGCGAGACAGGCACATGTAATACACAAATACTCTCGCTCTCTCTCTCTCTCTGTCTCTGTCTCTCTCTCTCTCTCTCTCTCTCTCTCTCTCTCTCTCTCTCACGTACCCACACGCACACACACAAATAAAATCTAATCTAATTTTATTAGATGCTTCATTCTATAGCTAGAGGACTCCTGATATCTCCAGGACTGATAAGTATAATTTTTGTATTTTGTTGTCTAGTACTGTCTTTTTGATAGCTAGGGCCATCTACTTTAAGTGCTGCCTGTCTTCTCAGTAGCCTACTTCATTTGTGACCTGCTGACTGCTATTAACTTGTAGATGATTGTTGACACATCAACCAGGACTAAGGGGCAGGGCAATTTGTGACTGTTGTTGTTTTGTAATCAGTGGCTGTATTGGAGGGGGAGTGGTTTCTCCTCTCCTAGGCAATCAGCAATTAGTACCGGAAGGTGTGCTCTTCACCTTTGCAAGGCAATTAGCAATTAGTATTAGAACTTCAGTCTCCCCTGTTTTCTCAGCGGTAGCTGTAATTGGCGGTCTCATCGCAAAATTAAGACGGTCGCAGTAACAAAGATGGTTCTGCCGAGTTGTTCTGAGGAATTATTCAAGGAAGGAAAGAGAGGAAGGCTCCACACCACTCTCTCACTTCAGTATCTTACCTAGTTATTTTCAGATGATCTCATTTTGCTCTTTAGTAGCTTTGGTAACTATGTGTGTGTTTTCTATCCCAGTTCACTCCTCTCCCTGTAGGCTTTACAGATGCTCCCCACCCCTTGGCTGCAACCCTTCTAATTTAGTGTACCCTGCACACACAACCCATGTGAAATTCCTGATCTTTGGCAGCGTTTGGAACTGACGATCTGCGGTCAAGAACGCTGAGTTCATCTAAGCCTATGCTGCCCTTAAATCCCTTGATATTTGGGCCCTGACAGAGACATGGATCACCTCAGAGAACACTGCTACTCCAGCTGCTCTCTTTTCATCTGACTATGTTTTCTCTCATAGTCCGAGAGCATCTGGTAGTCGTGGTGGTGGCACTGGGCTACTCATTTCTCCTCACTGGAGACTTTCTATTTTCTCCCTCTCTCACCTGTCCATCTCCTCATTTGAATTCCATGCTGTCACTGTCACTTGTCCACTCAAGCTTAACATTGTTGTCATCTATCGCCCACCAGGTGCCCTTAGAGAGTTCCTCAATGAGCTTGACACCTTGATAAGCTAATTTCCTGACGATGGCTCACCGCTCTTCGTACTGGGCGACTTAAACCTCCCGATGTCTGCCTTCGATTCATTTCTTTCCAAATCTTTCTTTCCCCTCCTTGCCTCTTTTGACCTCACTCTTTCCCAGTCCCCTCCCACTCACAAGGCAGGCAATACTCTTGACCTAATCTTTACTAGAGGCTGTTCGTCTACTAATCTCAATGCAACACCCCTCCAGGTCTCCGATCACTACTTTGTTTCCTTTTCTGTCTCCCTTTCCTCCAACCCTAACCACTCAGCCCCTAACCAGATGGTCATGCACATTCACAATCTTCACGCGCTCTCTCCCACTACTCTCTCCTCTTCTATGAGCAAAAATGGAGGAAAACTAAACTTCCGGAGGACCTATCATCCTTCCACTCCCTCCTCTCTACCTTCTCTTTCTCTGTATCTGCTGCTATCACTCTAAATTTCAAGCTTCCGCCTAACCCTAGGAAACTATTTTCCATCCCCTTCTCCCTCCTTAATCCTCCACCCCCTCACTCCTCCCTCTCTGCGGATGATGTTGTCAACCACTTTGGATAGAAGGTTGACGACATCTGCTCCTCATTCACTCAGCTTATTGAGTCCACTGGTCCCACTCACACAGAACTATGCCTTGACCTCTTTCTCTCCTCTCTCTCCACATGAAATCCTGCGACTATGAGGTCAGGCCGCTCGACAATCTGCCCACTCGACCCCATCCCCTTCTCCCTTCTCCAGACGATCTCTGGAGACCTTCTCCCATTCCTCACTTCCCTCATCAACTCATCCCTGACCACTGCCTGCTTCCCCTCTGACTTAAAAATGGCATGAGTCGCTCCCCTCCTCAATACACCAACACTCGACTACTCTGACATCAAAATCTATAGACCGGTATCCCTTCTTTCTTTTCTTTCCAAAACACTTGAAAGTGCTGTCTGACCAAGTCTTTTGCTATCTCTCTCAGAACAATCTTCTTGACCCTAACCAGTCAGGCTTCAAGACAGGTCACTCAACCGAGACTGCTCTTCTCTGTATCACGGAGGCTCTCCGCACTGCCAAAGCTAAATCTCTATCCTCTGGCAGATATCTCAGCTTGGATGTCGGCCCACGACTTCAAGCTCAACCTCGACAAGACGGAGCTGCTCTTCCCCTCGGGGAAGGCCTGCCCGCTCAAAGACCTCTCCATCACGGTTGACAACTCCACAGTGTCCCCCTCCCAGAATGTAAAGAACCTGCCCTTCGTGAACTAACACTCACAATTTGTATTCTTATTATTTTACTAGCTCTGACTTTGCTGATAGCTACTTTATTGAGTAAAAATTTACTTACTATGACTGTGATAGGTGGTTGTCCCACCTAGCTATCTGAAGATGAATGGACTGACTGTAAGTCGCTCTGTATAAGAGCATCTGCTAAATGACTAAAATGTAATGTAAAATGCTTCGTAAAAACAACAGGTGTAGACTAACAGTGAAATGCTTACTTACGGGGCCTTCCCAACAATGCAGAGAGAAAGCACGCACACACACACACACACACACACACACACACACACAACACACACACACACACAGCATGTTGTTTCTGAACTCATCTGGGTCTTAGATGTGGTTTTGCTGAGCAGCTGGTATAGTTCTATACTGATGAAAGAGGGATGACAGTGGGATGGATGGATTGAAGATTGAAGAGGAGTGGTGAGGGAGAGCAGACATTGGCCTAATGAGCCATCTGTAGTGGCCCTGTGTGTACACCATCATCAAACATCAAGCCAGCACAGATCACTTCACACCATCATCAAACATCAAGCCAGCACATCCACACACCAGTATAGCTACACACACACCTGTATAGCTACACACACCAGTATAGCTACACACGCATCAGTATAGCTACACACACACCAGTATAGCTACACACATCAGTACAGCTACACACATCAGTATAGCTACACACATCAGTATAGCTACACACACTAGTATAGCTACACACACACCCAGCCTGGGCTCATAGACTAGACGTAACATAGTAAAATTAAATCCGGTACACTCAAATTAGTATGATATGTTACGTTTTGTATGGTTAGATAAGATAGATGGTTACTTAAGGCAAAAACAAAAGTAGGGTGGTTGGTTGGGGTGGATGGGTAGGTGTATAACGCAAACTTCTAGCAACCCAAAGGTTGCAAGTTTGAATCTCATCATGGACAACTTTAGCATTTCAGCTAATTAGCAACTTTCCAACTACTTTCTAGCTACTTTGCAACTACTTTACATGTTAGCTAACCCTTCCCCTAACCCTAACCTTAACCCTTTTAGCTAACCCTTCCCCTAACCCTTTAACCTAACTCCTAAACTTAACCCTAACCTTAACCCCAACTCCTACGTTTTGCAAATCCGTAACATATAGTACGTTTTGCAAATTCATATCATATAATACAAATTGTAAATCGTAACATATCATAAGAAATCGGTGATGGACATCCACAAATGAATACATACCAAACGAAACGTAACATATTATACTAAATGGAGTGTCTCGGATGTAAGTACAGAATCATAGGAAATGCTCTGATACCAGGTTGACACACCAGTATATCAACACACCAGCAAACCTCACACCATCATAGCACATTAAGCCAGCACATCCACACATACACTACCAGTCAAAAGTTTGGACACACCTACTCATTCAAAGGTTTTTCTTTATGTGTAAAAATGTGTACATTGTAGAATAATAGTGAAGATATCAAAATCAAAACTATGAAATAACACATACAGTGGGGGAAAAAAGTATTTAGTCAGCCACCAATTGTGCAAGTTCTCCCACTTAAAAAGATGAGAGAGGCCTGTAACTTTCATCATAGGTACACGTCAAATATGACAGACAAATTGAGGAAAAAAATTCCAGAAAATCACATTGTAGGATTTTTTATGAATTTATTTGCAAATTATGGTGGAAAATAAGTATTTGGTCAATAACAAAAGTTTCTCAATACTTTGTTATATACCCTTTGTTGGCAATGACACAGGTCAAACGTTTTCTGTTAGTCTTCACAAGGTTTTCACACACTGTTGCTGGTATTTTGGCCCATTCCTCCATGCAGATCTCCTCTAGAGCAGTGATGTTTTGGGGCTGTCGCTGGGCAACACGGACTTTCAACTCCCTCCAAAGATTTTCTATGGGGTTGAGATCTGGAGACTGGCTAGGCCACTCCAGGACCTTGAAATGCTTCTTACGAAGCCACTCCTTCGTTGCCCAGGCGGTGTGTTTGGGATCATTGTCATGCTGAAAGACCCAGCCACGTTTCATCTTCAATGCCCTTGCTGATGAAAGGAGGTTTTCACTCAAAATCTCACGATACATGGCCCCATTCATTCTTTCCTTTACACGGATCAGTCGTCCTGGTCCCTTTGCAGAAAAACAGCCCCAAAGCATGATGTTTCCACCCCCATGCTTCACGGTAGGTATGGTGTTCTTTGGATGCAACTCAGCATTCTTTGTCCTCCTTTTTTACCAAAAAGTTCTATTTTGGTTTCATCTGACCATATGACATTCTCCCAATCCTCTTCTGGATCATCCAAATGCACTCTAGCAAACTTCAGACGGGCCTGGACATGTACTGGCTTAAGCAGGGGGACACGTCTGGCACTGCAGGATTTGAGTCCCTGGCGGCGTAGTGTGTTACTGATGGTAGGCTTTGTTACTTTGGTCCCAGCTCTCTGCAGGTCATTCACTAGGTCCCCCCGTGTGGTTCTGAGATTTTTGCTCACCGTTCTTGTGATAATTTTGACCCCACGGGGTGAGATCTTGCGTGGAGCCCCAGATTGAGGGAGATTATCAGTGGTCTTGTATGTCTTCCATTTCCTAATAATTGCTCCCACAGTTGATTTCTTTAAACCAAGCTGCTTACCTATTGCAGATTCAGTCTTCCCAGCCTGGTGCAGGTCTACAATTTTGTTTCTGGTGTCCTTTGACAGCTCTTTGGTCTTGGCCATAGTGGAGTTTGGAGTGTGACTGTTTGAGGTTGTGGACAGGTGTCTTTTATACTGATAACAAGTTCAAACAGGTGCCATTAATACAGGTAACGAGTGGAGGACAGAGGAGTCTCTTAAAGAAGAAGTTACAGGTCTGTGAGAGCCAGAAATCTTGCTTGTTTGTAGGTGACCAAATACTTATTTTCCACCATAATTTGCAAATAAATTCATTAAAAATCCTACAATGTGATTTTCTGGAAAAAAATAATCTCAATTTGTCTGTCATAGTTGACGTGTACCTATGATGAAAATTACAGGCCTCTCTCATCTTTTTAAGTGGGAGAACTTGCACAATTGGTGGCTGACTAAATACTTTTTTCCCCCACTGTATGGAATCATGTATTAACCAAAAAAGTGTTAAACAAATCTAAATATAATTTATATTTGAGGATCTTCAAATAGCCACCCTTTGCCTTGATGACAGCTTTGAACACTCTTGGTATTCTCTCAACCAGCTTCATGAGGTAGTCACCTGGAATGCATTTCAATTAACAAGTGTGCCTTCTTAAAAGTTAATTTGTGGAATTTATTTCCTTCTTAATGCATTTGAGCCAATCAGTTGTGTTGTGAGAAGGAAGGGGGGATATACAGAAGATAGCCCTATTTGGTTAAAAATAACAAGTCCATATTATGGCAAGAACAGCTCAAATAAGCAAAGAGAAACGACAGTCCATCATTACTTTAAAGGTGTAGGTCAGTCAATACTGAAAATGTCAAGAACTTTGAAAGTTCTTTCAAGTGCAGTCGCAAAAACCATCCAGCGCTATGATGAAACTGGCTGTCATGAGGACCGCCACAGGAATGGAAGACCCAGAGTTACCTCTGTTTCAGAGGATAAGGTCATTAGAGTTACAAGCCTCAGAAATTGCAGCCCAAATAAATGCTTCACAGAGTTCAAGTCACAGACACATCTCAACATCAACTGTTCAGAGGGGACTGTGTGAATCAGGCCTTCATGGTCGAATTGCTGCAAAGACACCACTACTAAAGGACACCAATAAGAAGAAGAGACTTGCTTGGGCAAAGAAACACAAGCAATGGACATTAGACCGGTGGAAATGTGTCCTTTGGTCAGGAGTCCAAATTTTAGATTTTTGGTTCAAACAGCCGTGTCTTTGTGAGACGCGGTGTGGGTGAACGGATATTCGCCGCATGTGTAGTTCCCACCGTAAAGCATGGAAGAGGAGGTGTTATGGTGTGGGGGTGCTTTGCTGGTGACACTGTCTGTGATTTATTTAGAATTCAAGTCACACTTAACCAGCATGGCTACCACAGTATTCTGCAGCGATACGCCATCCCATCTGGTTTGAGTTTAGTGGGACTATCATTTATCTTTCAACAGGACAATGACCCAACACACCTCCAGGCTGTGTAAGGGCTATTTTACCAAGGAGAGTGATGGAGTGCTGCATCAGATGACCTGGCCTCCACAATCCCCCGACCTAAACCCAATTGAGATGGTTTGGGATGAGTCGGACAGCAGAGTGAAAGAAAACCAGCCAACAAGTGCCCAGCATATGTGGCAAGACTGTTGGAAAAGCAATCCAGGTTAAGCTGGTTGAGAGAATGCCAAGAGTGTGCAAAGCTGTCATCAAGGCAAAGGGTGGCTATTTGAAGAATATCAAATATAAAATCAAATCAAATCAGTGGCTTGCGAAAGTATTCACCCCCCTTGGCATTTTTCCTATTTCGTTGCCTTACAACCTGGAATTAAAATAGATTTTTGGGGGGGTTTGTATCATTTGATTTACACAACATGCCTACCACTTTGAAGATGCAAAATATTTGTTATTGTGAATCAAACAAAAAATAAGACAAAAAAACAGAAAACTTGACCGTGCATAACTATTCACCCCCAACCCCAAAGTCAATACTTTGTAGTGCAGCCTTTTGCAGCAATTACAGCTGCAAGTCTCTTGGGGTATGTCTCTATAAGCTTGGCACATCTAGCCACTGGGATTTTTGCCCATTCTTCAAGGAAAAACTTCAAGTTGGATGGGTTCTGCTGGTATACAGTAATCTTTAAGTCATACCACAGATTCTCAATTGGTTTGAGGTCTGGGCTTTGACTAGGCCATTCCAAGACATTTAAATGTTTCCCCTTAAAACACTTGAGTGTTGTTTTAGCAGTATGCTTAGGGTCATTGTCCTGCTGGAAGGTGTACCTCCGTCCCAGTCTCAAATCTTTGGAAGACTGAAACAGGTTTCCCTCAAGAATTTCCCTGTATTTAGCGCTATCCATCATTCCTTCAATTCTGACCAGTTTCTGACCAGTTTTTCTGCTGATGAAAAACATCCCCACAGCATGATGCTGCCCACACCATGCTTCACTGTGGGGATGGTGTTCTCGGGGTGATGAGAGGTGTTGGGTTTGCGCCAGACATAGCGTTTTCCTTGATGGCCAAAAATATCAATTTTAGTCTCAGAGTACCTTCTTCCATATGTTTGGGGAGTCTCCCACATGCATTTTGGCGGACACCAAACGTGTTTGCTTATTTTTTTCTTTAAGCAATGGTTTTTTTCTGGCGACTCTTCCATAAAGCCCAGCTCTGTGGAGTGTACGGCTTAAAGTGGTCATATGGACAGATACTCCAATCTCCACTGTGGAGCTTTGCAGCTCCTTCAGGGTTATCTTTGGTCTCTTTGTTGCCTCTCTGATTAATGCCCTCCTTGCCTGGTCTGTGAGTTTTGGTGGGCGGCCCTCTCTTGGCAAGTTTGTTGTGGTGCCATATTCTTTAAATTTTTTAATAATGGATTTAGTGGTGCTCCGTGGGATGTTCAAAGTTTTGGATATTTTTTATAACCCAACCCTGATCTGTTCTTCTCCACAACTTTGTCACTGACCTGTTTGGAGAGCTCCTTGGTCTTCATGGTGCCGCTTGCTTGGTGGTGCCCCTTGCTTAGTGGTGTTGCAGACTCTGGAGCCGTTCAGAACAGGTGTATATATACTGAGATCATGTGGCACTTAGATTGCACACAGGTGGACTTTATTTAACTAATTATGTGACTTCTGAAGGTAATTGGTTGCGCCAGATCTTATTTAGGGGATTCATAGTGAAGGGGGTGAAAACATATGTTATTTTTCTCATTTCACTTCACCAATTTGGACTATTTTGTATATGTCCATAACATGAAATCCAATAGAAATCCATTCAAATTACAGGTTGTAATGCAACAAAATAGGAAAAACGCCAAGGGGGATGAATACTTTTGCAAGGCACTGTATATTTTGATTTGTTTAACAATTTTTTGGTTACTACATGATTCCATATGTGTTATTTCATAATTTTGATGTCTTCACTATTATTCTACAATGTAAAAAATAGTAAAAATAAAGAAAAACCCTTGAATGAGTAGGTGTGTCCAAACTTTTCACTGGTACTGTATAGTTAAACATTTCCTCACATCAGGACACACATGCCTGCTTGTACAGTTGAAATCGGAAGTTTACATACACCTTAGCCAAATACATTTAAACTCAGTTTTTCACAATTCCTGACATTTAATCCTAGTAAAAATTCCCTGTCTTAGGTCAGTTAGGATCACCACTTTATTTTAAGAATGTGAAATGTCAGAATAATAGTAGAGAGAATGATTTATTTCAGCTTTTATTTCTTTCATCACATTCTCAGTGGGTCAGAAGTTTACATACACTCAATTAGTATTTGGGAGCATTGCCTTTAAATTGTTTAACTTGGGTCAAATGTTTCGGGTAGCCTTCCACAAGCTTCCCACAATAAGTTGGGTGAATTTTGGCCCATTCCTCCTGAAAGAGCTGGTGTAACTGAGTCAGGTTTGTAGGCCTCCTTACTCGCACACGCTTTTTCAGTTCTGCTCACAAATGTTCTACAGGATTGAGGTCACGGCTTTGTGATGGCCACTCCAGTACCTTGACTTCGTTGTCCTTAAGCCATTTTGCCACAACTTTGGAAGTATGCTTGGGGTCATTGTCCATTTGGAAGACCCATTTGCGACCATACTAACTAACTTCTTGACTGATGTCTTGAGATGTTGCTTCAATATATTCACATAATTTTCCTTCCTCATGATGCCATCTATTTTGTGAAATGCACCAGTCCCTCCTGCAGCAAAGCACCCCCATAGCATGATGCTGCCACCCCCGTGCTTCACGGTTGGGATGGTGTTCTTCGGCTTGCAAGCCTTCCCCTTTTCCTCCAAACATAACAATGCTCATTATGGCCAAACAGTTCTATTTTTGTTTCATCAGACCAGAGGACATTTCTCCAAAAAGTACAATCTTTGTCCCCATGTGCAGTTGCAAACTGTAGTCTGGCTTTTTTATGGCGGTTTTGGAGCAGTGGCTTCTTCCTTGCTGAGCGACCTTTCAGGTTATGTCGATATAGGACTCGTTTTACTGTGGATATAGATACTTTTGTACCTGTTTCCTCCAGCATCTTCACAAGGTCCTTTGCTGTTGTTCTGGGATTGATTTGCACTTTTCGCACCAAAGTACGTTAATCTCTAGGAGACCGAACGCGTCTCCTTCCTGAGTGGTATGATGGCTGCTTGGTCCCATGGTGTTTATACATGCGTACTATTGTTTGTACAGATGAACGTGGTACCTTCAGGCATTTGGAAATTGCTCCCAAGGATGAACCAGACTTGTGGAGGTCTACAATTTTTTTTCTGAGGTCTTGGCTGATTTCTTTTGATTTTCCCATGATGTCAAGCAAAGAGGCACTGAGTTTGAAGGTAGGCCTTGAAATACATCCACAGGTACACCTCCAATTGACTCAAATGATGTCAATTAGCCTATCAGAAGCTTCTAAAGCCATGACATCATTTTCTGGAATTTTCCAAGCTGTTTAAAGGCACAGTCAACTTAGTGTATGTAAACTTCTGACCCACTGGAATTGTGATACAGTGAATTATACGTGAAATAATATGTCTGTAAACAATTGTTGGAAAAATTACTTATGTCATGCACAAAGTAGATGTCCTAACCGACTTGCCAAAATGATAGTTTGTTTACAAGGAATTTGTGGAGTGGTTGAAAAAACGAGTTTTAATGACTCCAACCTAAGTGTATGTAAAGTTCCGACTTCAACTGTACATATTTACTCTACACTTGCATACCCTCACATTGTTCTCATTGTTCTCATTACGTTCATAGTTGGAGAGGAAGCTTAAAAGAGAGATAATGAGAGGATAGAATAGAATGGCTGACAGAGATTATGATATGCAGAGTGAAAGAGAGAGAGAGAGAGAGAGAGAGAGAGAGAGAGAGAGAGAGAGAGAGAGAGAGAGAGAGAGAGCGTACGTAAGTCGGGACGTAACTGAACTCCGTGCTGTCAGTGAATTAGAGCAGTGAGTGTTAGAGCCGTGGAGATCATGCCTCCAGCGGCCAGGGGTATTTGATGGTCAATGGACTTTAACCATACATTAGGGTCTGAGGGTATATCATGGTGGTCAATCTATCTGTGTAAGTACATCACAGGGACACTGGATATTGCATGCTTGTCAATTCAATCTATCACTTGTGGATATTCTCCTGTCAGTGGAGTCTGGGCTGTGGGGTAACTGGTCGGAGTTTCTCTGTTCATTTGCTATACCACAATAGCTTATCATAGGTCCAATTTGTAGCAACAGTCATTGTGCAGTTGGTAGTAATAACTATAACAACGTGGTATCTGTGATGAAAGGTGGTAAAACAACACACAGTCAGCTCTCCAAGAAATATGTGGATGCTGTCCATCAGCTCTCAGTTCACAGATTGAGAGAAAATTGAGTAGCTTCTTGGAGTAGCCATCTGTGAATAGAACAGACACCATTTGCTGGAGTAAACCTCTGTCTCCCTGCACAGCCTAGTCCCAATGCTTAATGCCATTGTTTCAAAGTCCTCCTAGTAGTGCCAATAGCCATGCAGAATTGTCCATGGTGCATACGATTCCAGAGCCCAACGCTCCGTGAACATTGGAATGTAATTCCAGACAATGTGTCAGAAAAGATTTCCACAGTCGCTTTTCCTTTCAGCTCTGGCCAGTAGGAGAAGAAGTGGAGAGAAGTAGGAGGCAGGAAGCTGATTTGTCAATCCTGGCTGTGAATGGAGACTCCATTGATTGAGGGATTATAATGATTATCAATCAGCGACCTGTTGTAATGCCATAGGCACCACTAGCACCATGTGATGCTATGGGTACAACCAGCACAGTTTCCCCCTTTATCAGGCCAAATTATTTAGATCATATACCTGGCTAATGACGCCCATCCATCCTCCTCAAATGGCTGGGTATTAATCTAACATGTTCAGTGTTAAACACATACACACACCCTTATCAGAGAAATTAACAACACTAAAGGATTTACTTTCTGTTCCTCACCGAGCTCCATCCACATTCACCGCCTCAAGTATTGCTGATGTTGCAATTCGTCTCTGAAAGGGTCTCCTGAAGTAACTGAACTCCATGCTGTCAGTGAATTAGAGCAGTGATAGTACGGCTAACGTTAGCAGGCTAGTTGGCTAGCAACCTTGCAAGTTGATTTGTAACAATACATTTATAAAGTATTTGCTTGTAAATTTGGTGAAAATGTAATTGAAACCAGTAGTCATGAGTGCAAACAATTTGGTTTAATTTGAAGTTATACATTTGAAGTTATTTCTGTTGGAGTTTACATTATAGGGAATAGGCTGGCTAGTCGGGTCCATTTTCCGACACGACTTCAGCATTCCTCTGAATTCTGATCGGTTTTATGTAATAACTCAAAAAATGTAAAAGTGAGGTGTAACTTTGCATTAGGACTTTTGATGCGTATACTAATGCAAATCCATATGTTTATGCTACCTACCCTTTAAGACTTATTCCACATTTTGTTGATTTTCTTTCTCACCCATCAACACACAATAACCCATAATTACAAAGTAAAACATGTTTTTATACATTTCTTATAATTTATTGAAAATGAAATAGAGAAATATCTAATTTACATAAGTATTCACACCCCTGAGTCAATACACGTTAGAATCACCTTTGGCAGCGATTACAGATGTGAGACTTTCTGGTTAAGTCTTTAAGATCTTTGCACACCTGGATTTTACAATATTTGCCCATGATTCTTTTCCAAATGATTCAAGCTCTGCCAAATTGGTTGTTGATCATTGCTAGCCAACCATTTTCAAGTCTTGCCATAGATTTTCAAACAGATTTAAGTCAGAACTGTAACTCGGCCACTCAGGAACATTCCCTGTCTTCTTGGTAAGCAACTCCATTGTAGATTTGGCTTTGTCTTTTAGGTTATTGTCCTGCTGAAAGGTGAATTCATCTCCCAGTGTCTGCTGGAAAGCAGACTGAACCAGGTTTTCCTCTAGGACTTTGCCTGTGCTTAGCTCATTCAGTTTCTTTTTTATCCTGAAAAACTCTGCAGTCATTAATGATTACAAGCATACCCATAACATGATCCAGACACCACTATGCTTAAAAATATGAAGAGTGGTACTCGGTAATATTTTTTGTTTGTTGCAGTTTTACTTTAGTGCCTTGTTGCAAAAAGGATGTATGTTTTGGACTATTGTTATTCTGTACAGGCTTCTTTCTTTTCACTTTGTCAATTAGGTTAGTATTGTGGAGGAACTACAATGTTGTTGATCCATCCTCAGTTTTCTCCTATCACAGCCATTAAACTCTGTAACTGTTTTAAAGTCACCATTGGCCTCATGGTGAAATCCCTGAGCGATTTCGTTACTCTCCGGCAACTGAGTTAGGAAGGATGCCTGTATCTTTGTAGTGACTGGGTGTATTGATACACCATCCAAAGTGTCATTAATAACTTCACCATGCTCAAAGGGATATTCAATGTCTGCTTCTTTTTTACCCATCTACCTTCTTTGCGAGGCATTGCCAAACCTCCCTGGTCTTTGTGGTTGAATTTGTGTATAAAATGTACTGCTCGATTGAGGGACCTTACAGATAATTGTATGTGCGGGGTACAGAGATGACGTAGTCATTCAAAAATCATGTTAACTGCTATTATTGCACATTGACTTGTTAAGCAACCTTTTACTGCTGAACTTATTTAGGCTTGCCATAACAAAGGGGTTGAATACTTATTGACTCAAGACATTTAAGATTTTAAGATTTAATTAATTTGTAAAAGAAAATCTAAAAACATCATTCCACTTTTACATTATGTGGTATTTTGGGTAGGCCAGTGACAAAAGAAATCTAAATTTAATCAATTTTAATCCCACTTTGGAAATATTCAAGGGGTGTGAATACTTTCTGAAGGCACTGTTGCCCACTCTCAAACTATTGCAACAATTACATCTATTTCTCACTAATTTAACAATTTAGAGAGTTTAAAAATGCTCTCAAACACAATTTAACCGGGCGCTCTAGACTAGAGCCTCCATAGTGTCTGTGCAGCAGCCTGAACGTTTGACGTCCCTATAGTGAGTTATGGGTGATTCGATAGAATTAGGGTAATTTACTGTCTGGCAAATGTGATTGTGTATGTTTTTAATCAGGCCATAACTGGTCACCCAGTACAGCGGTGTCTGGCCCAAGGAGATGTATTGTATGCTCACAGACACAGTAGGACCCAGTGTTTGTGGAAGTGGCCATGTAACTAACGTAGGCTTTATGATTAAACACACATCCTCATTTAACGGCTCTTCCTCAAATGAACCACTCGGCTGTGAAACAGCGTAAGTGCTCCCTAAAGAGGAGTCCGGGGGGGGGAGGGAGCGAGGCATTGGAAATGACATATTCAACACATTGCTATTCATGGTTTTGTCCCGTACATGAATTACGTTCCAGAGCGCTTCCAAAGGTGCTCTGTGAAGAGTGGCTCCTCTACTGAAAATAATTTGTCCTACCCAGGATAAAAGCCCACCTCACACTGTCCACAGAGTAATTAAGGCTCAGACATTAATAACTCTGGAGAGAGGGAGAAATTAAATGAAACATGGGCAGGATTTATGCCCCACATTTCCACAGCTTTAGCAAGTCTGCTCAAACCCTCACACAGTCTACATCTATTTTAAAATTGTTGGTATTTTTTTTCAGAAGTGCCCAGCCGGCTGGTTATTACTTGGAGGAAGGGCCCCAAACTTCCCTGATCAACAATGTGCCAGGGGAGGAAAATAATTCATTATTTCTTTATTTTCCAGGCTTTATTTTTAGGTTCCCTTCGGCCAGATCGATTAATTTCAATTTCACCACTATGGCATCTCTGTCCAGAGCTATAAGGGCACTGATGAGGGGGAGTCGAGACCGGAGTGGAATACACTAATATTCCTGGAGTTAATCGATCAGGAATGGCATCCAACTCTGCATGAGCACAACAACACAGAGTACTTATGAGGGTTGGGAATTGGCTGGTGAATTGGTAGTCCACAGCACCAAACCCCCTGCTACACTCCACTTTTCCCTGGTCTTTGATCATGAAGCAGGAGACTGGTCTGTACACCAGTACCTCAGCAGGCCAGGGCCAGGAACCGCACCCCCAATGACAAACAACACTATTCTCCATCTTCACACTACACTGCAATATAAAGGACTATTGATTCCCCTAACTACCATTATACTGCCCTACTGCAATCCGCATCACTGTCATTACTGACACTCTAATAACTGGAGTTGGCTAGTGTGATGTGAGTAGGCCCTCCACACACACACCCTCTCTACAGTAAGCTTGTGTATTGGTCTTCAGGCTCTGTGGTCCGTCAGTAGAATAGAGTCCTCTCAATCTTATCCTAGGGCTCCATTAGCATTCTGTTGGCAGGCTGGGGGTGAGGGGGGGGAGGAGGGGGGAAGAGGGGGGTACACCAGAGCTAATGGGTGCTGACATGCTGACAATGATGAGGGGGCAATGGCATTAGGTGACAGGAGGTCTGGGCCTGCAGCCAGACTGATCTGGTATACACACACACACACACACGCACTCATACTGTACACACACACGCACACACACACACTGACCTTGTCTGTAACACATGCAGGGCATACAAAGTATGTAAAGATTACAGGTAAGCACACACATGCACGTTCTGTCACACCCGCTTTGTCACACAGTGAACACACTATCATTCATTAAAGTACATTGGTGCAGAGAAACACACACCACATTGCTCACAGATATGGGAGAATTACAGTAAATCACATACCAGACAGTTCATATCATCTCAGGCAGGGCTTAGCAGGTAAGGCTGGGAATAGCCAGGGAGCTCACAATATGATATTATCAAGATATTTAGGTGCCAATAGGATATGTATTTACATTTTAGCAGACACTCTTATCCAGAGCGACTTACAGTTAATTAGTGCCTACATTATGTTTTTCATACTGGCCCCCCGTGGGAATCTAACCCACAACCCTGGTGTTGCAAATGCCATGCTGTACCAACTGAGCTACATCCCTGCCGGCCATTCCCTCCCCTACCCTGGACGACGCTGGGCCAATTATTCGCCGCCCCATGTGTCTCCCGGTCGCGGCCGGCTACGACAGAGCCTGGATTCGAACCAGGATCTCTAGTGGCACAGCTAGCACTGCGATGCAGCGCCTTAGACCACTGCGCCACTCGGGAGGTTGTATTGTGATTCTATATGTATTGCAATTCGATACATTTGGAGGTAAAAGTGCTCAAAACATGTTAGCTCACCATTTAAAACATTGGTGTTAACGTTAACAAAGAAGAAAGAAAAGAAACGTACAAGTAAAGTCACAGTATAATAATAAAAATAATATTATGATTCTCTACTGTATCACCTTTTGCCTCCATCCCTATTAGTAGGGTGTCTGGAAAAGCCACGTTGTCTGCCCATTATTTGCCGATACTCATCAAATTTGAACTGCATCAGAATCTCAAGTTTGAGCCAAAGAGCCCGTCTAAAAATGTCCATCAATTTGAGAAAACAGCCAAAATCAGATTAATCTATTTAATTAGAGAGCATCTGAGAGGCCTCCCGCTTGTCCATTCATTAATCTGGTGTCGCACTAAACAACAAGCAAAGCTATTTAATCGTGGTTAAAACACAAGGCCCTCATATCATCAGCAACATTTCCATCCTCCCAGGAGTCTATTGGCCTGGTACGTGGAACACATCAATAATAAACCACCCATCAACTCTCCATCTGGCTCAATGGCCATGTGTGGGAAAGTGACTTGTCGGTAAACTTCACCCTCTCTGTGACATCTGCCACTCTGCCACCTCAGGTGGAGGTTTGTGGAGGGGACAACAACTTTTACTAACTCAGGACAAAAATTTGACCCCCGTGCATAGGGCTGGGTCCTGATTCGAGATATGTCTCATGTGGGTAATCAACTATTCTGTGTAGATATTCAACAGGAAGAAATGGATGTGGATATATCACATGAATGTTGCAGCCAGTTTAATTTCACCTGACAGATTCTTGTGTGTTCTTTGGCTGCCATGGCCTGTCCTCTGTTTTCTCCCATTCAACTGTTCCTTTCTCTGTCATGCCATTTCAGAGGCACACTCCCATGTCCCCAGTTCTCCCTCCCATCTCCCGTTCCCCGCTCCCTATTCCATTAATCATTTTAAGTGTGAGAGAATGTCTCATCCGCGCCGCAGAGATAGACTGCTCCACCCCTACTATGTAAGCAAAGCCCATGTTAGATTTGCATATGGAATCGTCCACGCTGTCAGATGTTGAGCCGCGTGTTCCAGTGTCTCAGTCAGGCTCAGCAAGGAAGGGACTGTATCCTGTCTATTACATTACATAAAGCTGCTAGACACAGAGAGGACAAATAAGACCTTTAACAGCTCACAGGTTTACAGGTCATTATGGGGAATTACAGAGCTCGCCTTTAAAAATGTGTCCCGTTATCTATCTCTATCAGGTACTGAAGACTAGCGCTGAATACCTACAGTGCTGAATATCATGCAGAACCAAACCAAACCCTTTCCAAACCCCCATTACAATCCCTGGTAGACGAGGACATGTGAACATCCAAACACAAAGCATCCCTGAGGTAGTCGTCCTATAATCCACCCACCCAGTGGACTCCCTGCTATGCTGCCTTATCATCCTGGATAACTATGAAAAAGACTGTTTTATATCTGGGACAGGCATGTTCAGTAGAAGCTTCCAAATGGCCCACGTCTATTATACTCTTTGAGACAGAGTGAAGGGCTTTGTCCAGGTAACTGTGTGGGTTCTCTTACTCTCTATGTTGAATGTTTGTGTGTGTGTGTGTGGGGAGGGGGTGTATATATTTAGGAAGTTGGTCTTGTATGCATGTTCACTCTGAGAGGATGTTTAGTATAGGCTACATGTACAGACAGAGAGGGTAGGCCTATTTAGTATTGGGCCAGTGTGTGCTGTATTACAGACATGGAAAATAATTAGTATTGGGCTAGTGCAGGGCTCTCCAACCCTGTTCCTGGAGAGACACCGTCCTGTAGATTTTCGCTCCAACTCTAATCTAGCACACCTGATTCTAATAATTAGCTGGCTGATAAGGTGAATCAGATTAGTTACAACTGGGGTTGGAGTGAAAACCTACAGGAGGGTAGCTCTCCAGGAACAGGATTGGAGAGCCCTTGGCAAATGTGTGTTTTGTTGCAGACAGCGAAAGTATTTAGTTGCTATATGTTCACAGAGAGAGCTGGTCGGCCTATTTAGTATTGGGCCAGTGTGAGTGTACTGAAAGTTGTGAGCAGCAGCAGGAGCAGCAGCTCGAGGCTAACAGATGGAATGCGTCCCATACCAGTCTGCTGGCTAATGAGTGGAGAGCAGCCAGAGAGCAGTCAGAGACACTGGCAGATGCTGAGCCTCCGGGACACTTCCTAAAATCCTTTTTTGGAGCGCTACATTTTAACTCCAGCACAGTGAAAGAGGGATGGCTGGTGTGGGATGAGGTGTTGGACGTTCAATGAGAACAAATTGCATGTTTCCATGTTGCCATGTTTTTAACAAGGCTGACAGATATGCAGGCGCTTATCTATACAGGCTGACTGTGTTGAACTGGGAAATTACATGTATTCCTTGAACAAAGTGGAACATTTTATATGCTCAAAATACTCCATGGAATACTTTAAGTTTTTTTGTATTTGTATTTATTATGGATCCCCATTAGCTGATGCCAAGGCAGCAGCTACTCTTCCTGGGGTCCAGCAAAATTAAGGCAGTTATACATTTAAAAAACATTACAATACATTCATAACAGATTTCACAGCACACTAAGAGTGTGCCCTCAGGCCCCTACTCCACTACCACATATCTATAACACAAAATCCATGTGTACATGTGTATAGAGTGTATGTTATCATGTGTGTGTATGCATGTGTCTGTGCCTATGTTTGTGTTGCTTCACAGTCCCCGCTGTTCCATAAGGTGTATTTCTATCTGTTTTTAAAATCTGATTATACTGCTTGCATCAGTTACCTGATGTGGAATAGACTTCCATGTAGTCATGGCTCTATGTAGTACTGTGCGCCTCCCATAGTCTGTTCTGGACTTGGGGACTGTGAAGAGACCTCTGGTGGCATGTCTTGTGGGGTATGCATGTGTGTCTGAGCTGTGTGCCAGTCGTTCAAACAGACAGCTCGGTGCTTTCAACATGTCAACACCTCTCACAAACACAAGCAGTGATGAAGTCAATCTCTCCTCCACTTTGAGCCAGGAGAGATTGACATGCATATTATTAATGTTTGCTCTCTGTATACATCCAAGGGCCAGCCGTGCTGCCCTGTTTTGAGCCAACTGCAATTTTCCCAAGTCCCTCTTTGTGGCACCTGACCACACGACTGAACAGTAGTCCAGGTGCGATAAAACTAGAGTCTGTAGGACCTGCCTTGTTGATAGTGCTGTTAAGGAGTTAGAGCAGCGCTTTATTATGGACAGACTTCTCCCCATCTTAGCTACTGTTATATCAATGTGTTTTGACCATGACAGTTTACAATCCAGGGTTACTCCAAGCAGTTTAGTCACCTCAACTTGCTCAATCTCCACATTATTTATTACAATATTTAATTGAGGTTTGGAGTTTAGTGAATGATTTGTTCCAAATACAATGTTTTTAGTTTTAGAACTATTTAGGACTAACTCATGCCTTGCCACCCACTCTGAAACTAGCTGCAACTCTTTGTTAAGTGTTGCCGTTATTTCAGTCGCTGTAGTAGCTGACATGTATAGTGTTGAGTCATCCGCATACATAGACACTCTGGCTTTACTCAAAGCCAGTGGCATGTCATTAGTAAAGATTGAAAAAAGTAATGTGCCTAGACAGCTGCCCTGGGGAATTCCTGATTCTACCTGGATTATGTTGGAGAGGCTTCCATTAAAGAACACCCTCTGTGTTCTGTTAGACAGGTAACTCTGTATCCACAATATAGCAGGTGGAGTAAAGCCATAACACATACGTATTTCCATTAGCAGACTATGATCGATAATGTCAAAAGCCGCACTGAAGTCTAACAAAACAGCCCCCACAATCTTTTTATTATCAATTTCTCTCAGCTAATCATCAGTCATTTGTGTAAGTGCTGTGCTTGTTGAATGTCCTTCTCTATAAGCTTGCTGAAAGTTTGTTGTCAATTTGTTTACTGTAAAATAGCATTGTATCTGGTCAAACACAATTTCTTCCATTAGTTTACTAAGGGTAGGTAACAGGCTAATTGGTCAGCTATTTGAGCCAGTAAATGGGGCTTTACTATTCTTAGGTAGCAGAATGACCTTTGCTTGCCTCCAAGCCTGGGGGCACACACATTCTAGTAGGCTTAAATTGAAAATATGGCAAATCGGAGTGGCAATATCGTCCGCTATTATCCTCAGTAATTTTCCATCCAAGTTGTCAGACCCCGGTGGCTTGTCATTGTTGATAGACAACAATACATTTTTCACCTCTTCCACACTCACTTTACGGAATTCAAAATTACAACGTTTGTCTTTCATAATTTGGTCAGATATACAAGGATGTGTAGTGTCAGCAATTGTAGCTGGCATGTCATGCCTAAGTTTGCTAATCTTGCCAATGAAAAAATCATTAAAGTAGTTGGCAATATTAGTTGGTTTTGTGATGAATGAGCCATCTGATTCAATGAATGATGGAGCTGAGCTTGCCTTTTTTCCCCAAAATTTCATTTAAGGTGCTCCAAAGCTTTTGACTATCATTCTTTATGTCATTTATCTTTGTTTCATAGTGTAGTTTCTCCTTCTTTTTGTTCAGTTTAGTCACATGATTTCTCAATTTGCAATACGTTTGCCAATCGGTTGTGCAGCCAGACTTATTTGCCATTCCTTTTGCCTCATCCCTCTCAACCATACAATTTTTAAATTCCTCATCAATCCACAGGGATTTAACAGTTTTACAGTCATTTTCTTAATGGGTGCATGCTTATTAGTAACTGGAATAAGCAATTTCATAAATGTGTCAAGTGCAGTGTCTGTTTGCTCCTCATTACACACCACGGACCAACATATATTCTTTAAATCAACAACATAGGAATCACTACAAAACTTATTGTATGACCTCATATACACAACATTAGGCCCAGCCTTTGGAACTTTGGTTTGGCTACTATATTGGGATCACTACATCCAATGGATTTGGATACTGCTTTCAAACAAATCTCTGCAGCATTAGTAAAGATATGATCAATACATGATTTAATTCCTGTACTGTTTGTAACTACCCTGGTAGGTTGACTGATAACCTGAACCAGGTTGCATGCACTGATTACAGTTTGAAGCTTTCTCTTGAGTGGGCAGCCTGATGAAAGCAAGTCAATATTTAAATCACCCAGAAAGTATACCTCTCTATTGATATCACATACATTATCAAGCATTTCACACATGTTATCCAGATACTGACTGTTAGCACTTGGTGGTCTATAGCAGCTTCCCACCAGAATGGGCTTTAGGTGAGGCAGATGAACCTGTAGCCATATTACTTCAACAGTATTTAACATGAGATCCTCTCTAATCTTCACAGGAATGTGGTTCTGAATATAAACAGCAACACCTCCACCATTGGCATTTCTATCGTTTCTGTAAATGGTATAACCTTGTATTGCTACCACTGTATCATCAAAGGTATTATCTAAGTGAGTTTCAGAATATGAATGTCATCTGTTACTAGCAAATTATTGATTTCATGAACCTTGTTTCTTAAGCTACATATGTTAACGTGGGCTATTTTGAGCACTTTTCTTCTGGGATGCTTACTTGTTTTTATTGCTTTACTGGGAAGCTTAGCAGCAGTAGATGTGCTCATGTTCTTTATGTTAGTGCAGGGTGAGCTGCACAAAGTGGACTTCCTACTAGGGCACACCGGCTCAGTGCTAACAGTATACATCTGGTTCTTAGGCACATGATTACTGCATACAATAGCTGTAGGATCAGCAGAGGCATTCAGGGCAGTTAGAGGGACATAAATTAGGTTACTTACATTGTGTCAGTTGTGATTTAGCACACATGTTTAAGGACAGGCAACACAGGCTTAAATTACATTTTTGCATCTACCTAGACATTTTGAGATTTGTTGGTATTTTGATCCATTAATATTAGTATTTTCAAAAAGTAAACATAAAATGTCAAAATCTTGATGAAAATGTACACTGAGTGTACAAAACATTAAGAACACAAAACATTAAGAAACCCGCCCTCATTCTTCCCACACGCCAGCTCATTTTCCTCAGCTTCAGAAGCATTTGCTTTCACCAAATTGTGTGTGGTTATCCTTAGATATATTCTCCAGACTTGCCCAGAGGGAATTGTTCATATGATGTCGATTTTTTTTCTAGATAACATTTTCTTTTAAAAAATGTGCCCAAAATGCATTTTTTACAAACATGGCTTTAGTATTTTACAGATACAATCTGCTCTAAGTAAGTCCTGGAGTTTCTTAACAAAATTAAACCCAAATATTTAGGGTGTTTGGAAAAAAATATTTGCGTGATATGCAAATATGCGCATATTTCATGAGATATCACCTAATCTGCATATTTTAATAGTATATAATTAAGGGGGGGGGGGGGGAATCCCTATTAGGGTGTGGTGCCTTACACTTTAATATTTAGGGAGAAAAACATCTATCTCCAAACATAATCTAAAATCAATTTCCCAAACTGGCCTCTTCCCCTCTCTGAATAGAACCGGTGGGCACTCTCCTTCCATAAGATGAAGTTTGGCGTAGCATGCTGTTTCTGGGCATAAATCATACGCTTTATCATTCCTCCAGCCTCAATAAAACTCCTCTAAATGTAAATGGATTCACGCGAGGATGCCATTGCAGGCTTACTTTAAGAGAATAACCATATAAATCACGTTTGCTTAAGGGATACCACGTAAACAGTTTTCTCACTATTGTGATGATCAAACACACCACAGAGACGAGTGATCCTCATAACTTGCCGGGAACATGTCCAGAAAAACACATCATTATCAAGTGGATATTCTATCAGATACACAAACAAACACTGGCTGGGGAAACGTCTTTCAACTTGGTGGAATGAGAAGTGTTGGATCATAATGTTTTCTACAGCAACACCATCAGAGAGAGAGAGAGCTGGGGCTGGATGATGAGCTGAAGTTGAGGCTAGCTGGTCTAGTCTTTTGAAGTGGCAGAGAGATGCCCAATATAGAATCAGACTGTATGTGAGGGCTGGGGCAGAGGGGGACTTGAATGATTAATACCATCTATTATAATGTTGAAATTGTGTTATAAGTAATGTTCTCTAAAACCATTTCTCACTAACCATTTCTCAGTAATAGTGAGAAAAAAAAAAGAAGAGATTTTTCCCTCCAGTAAATGGTGGTACTTCTTAACAGATTTCTATTTCTGATTGATGTATCTATATGATTGTGTAACTCTGGTTAGGAGTAGAAAAAATAGAAACACAAAGAGGCCTCAGCCTCCCCAGTTAGGTCATTGGTACTCTGCTCAAAAAGTGGTTTGGCCTTTGTCTTAAGGACAGGCAAGTGGCTCCTGAGTGGCGCAGTGGTCTAAGGCTTACTGTGCCACTAGAGATCTTGGTTCGAATCCAGGCTCTGTCGCAGCCGGCTGCGACCGGGAGACTCATGGGCGGCGCACAATTGGCCCAGGGTAGGGGAGGGAATGGCCGGCAGGGATGTAGCTCAGTTGATAGAGCATGGCGTTTGAAACGCCAGGGTTGTGGGTTCGATTCCCACGGGGAGCCAGTATAAAAAAAATATGTATTCACTAACTGTAAGTCGCTCTGGATAAGAGCGTCGACTAAAATGTAAATGTCTTTTTTAGGACAGTACATTTGAAGCAGCTTTGTCTTGAGCTACAGTGCTGCATGTTAATGTTGTGGGATTACAAAACAGTATAGTCGGTTAAGGTGAATCACTGTTGGATATTCAGATAAGGATGGAAAACATGCCAACATCTTTAGGATAAGCTAACATCTCTCTGTATCCCAATAAACCATCCAGCAAACATGACCGCATTGGGTGGGTATTCGGTGGGCAATGTGGGCACAGGTTAGCCCACACCAAGACAACACCAGCCCAACACAGGCTAGCCCACACCAAGCCGACATCAGCCCAACACAGGCTAGCCATCACCAGCCCAACACGTGCTAGCACAGCATGGGCTTGTCTACACCAGCCCAACACCTGGGGTGGAAGGTCACAAAGCTCAAATAATTAAATCAACTAAAATGAGAGAGCAGTGAAGAGCTGGCAAAAATTAAAAACACCGAAAAGGGGAAATAATATAGTGCTTGAACATTCATCAAACCTCTGAATGTGAACAAAAGGGTATTTTTCATTAGGGAGAAAGTCTCTTCATTATCACAAAGACCCTGGGTCTTTGTTTTCCCTTGTTCCCCTGCTTCCTCCTCAGCTCTGCTCTCCTCTACTTCATTAAGCTCGTTGCTGATGAAATGGCCTATCTGGGAGTGCTGATTAAGCCATCATAGAGGTGCTGCCTCGCCTCACAGGGCCTGGGGAACGACGTGCTTCATTAACACGATTGGACCAGATGGTGGAGACTGCATGGGCCGGTCCAGTCCGGTCCCGGGCAGGTCAGGTGCTTAGAGGTGATTGTCTGCTGCCTAGACCACACAGAAACACAACGTTTTACCTCAAACTAGTTAGAGATGGAGATGTGTCTTGTTCTTTGCTCCTATTCTGATATTGTTAAGGAAAGTTTATTTTTTCCTGTTGTCCTTTACCTTCTACTGTGCTCTATAAGGGGAATAGATCAAAACCTGCACACCAAATGCAAACCATGGATCTAATTTAAAACCATGAGGCAGCTTTCACATATTCCTCTTAGAGAAGAAGCCCATCAAACATCCAAGGAATCTCATTATGAATGTCAGTCAATAAACTAGATAACTCAGCAACCAACCACCATCTGGCCACGATGTCACCAGTTCACCATCAAAACTAACTTTAAAACACTCCTCCAAGTATCAAAGAAACACATTAATGAATCTGAAGGGATAAATATCTGATCTGACAGGATCATTTCCTGTTTACGACCAGCTATCCTCAGTCTCATCCTATCACAATGAAGTGTGAGTGCTCCTGCAATGAGGTGGTAGTCCCATCCCAGTGCTTGTGTTGGAGTAGTTGGCCAGGGTCAACAACCTGGTCTCTCAGCCAACAACCATTACAGCTGAGAAAACCAGTGCGTCTGTGAAAGGAGTCCCCAACAGGGTCAGCCTGAAAATGTAAATGCTCTTAGTACCTCCCTAAATGATTTAGGCCCCCCATGTGGGTAAGTGAATGAGCGTTAAGTGGGTAGGTGATGAATGTTGCCTTCATGGTGTGGTTAGACAGTTTATGAGTGATATTAAAGTGAGCTGCACTTATAATGGTTAAGAACACTCAGTGTCATCCATCAATGTGTTTTGAACACTTTATGGAGTCCGGACACTTTTAATATACTGTACTTCCTCTTTGCAACAATTAATCTTCAATACCTCAAAACTTCAATACCTGCTTTTTTTATTTATTTGCAGATTCATGGTGAACAGTATTGATTTTCTACATTGTAATGGTTAAGGCATGTTGAGGAATGTTTCCTTTCAATGCTGCCTCACTACATGTCAATTGATAAAATAGTTTATTAGGCGCGTACACAGATTTGCAGATGTTATCGCAGATGCAGCAAAATGCTTGTGTTTCTAGCTCCAACGGTGCAGTAATACCTAGAAATAAAAAAGAAAAACAATGTACACAGAATCCAGAAAAATTTAGAAAAATCAGAACGAGCAATGTCAGTGACCGGAATATAAATATGTATACATATAATGGTGTGTAAAGAGAGTATGGACAGTATATGAACAGAAAAGGTGTGTACAGCAGTAGTTACATAGGATGAGCCTTGACTAGAATACAGCATATACATATAAAGTGGGTAAAACTGTATGTAAACATTATTAAAGTGACCAGTGTTTAATGACTATGTACATATGGCTGCAGTCTCTAAGGTTAAAGTACCGGGTGGTAGCCGGCTAGAACAGTGACTAAGGCTAGTGGTGACTGTTTAACAGTCTGATGGTCTTGAGATAGAAGCTGTTTTTCAGTCTCTCGGTCCCAGCTTTGATGCACCTTAACTGTCTCCGCCTTCTAGATGGTAGAGGAGTGAATAGACCGTGTCTCGTGTGGCTAAGGTCCTTGATGATCTTCTTGGACTTCCTGTGACACCGGGTGCTGTAGATGTCCTGGAGGGCAGGCAGTGTAATGGAACCAAGTTGCATGGTTTATGGATCATTAGTGCGAGAAACTCAATCTTCTGCAATACATTGACATTTAATTGCGTTGAATCACAGATCATTTGCATGCATATTCAATCTATTACTCTCTTTCTTTCTCTCGCTCTACTCTCTCTCGCTTCTGTCTTTCAGTTCATTTCAACATGCTTTTCCAGAGCACATTTTGTCATGGATAACAACCGTGACAACAACAGTATTATTATTGATATTAATAGAGAAGCATCTTGTATATTTCTCTCTCAAACCATTACACACCGACATACTGTACATGATTTCACACACACACACACACACACACACACACACACACACACACACACACACACACACACACACACACACACACACACACAGGTACTGTTGTCCTTGCAACATAAAAAGCCTTTGCAAGCAGTATATAGCTAAGGGGCTAAATCAGCCTTGGATGTGAAGGCCAATGAGTGAGTCAAACCCCGAATGGATGGGAAGAGAGCGAGAGGTCCACTTAGTGTACCAGGCTCTCTCTACAGACTTCCATGAGGCTTCCATGATGTTTGACTCTCCTTTAACAGTGGACTGTTGTAAATATCACAACCTGCATCATGCATCTTCTCATCAACAGCCATGTGCTACTCTACTGTAGGAATGAGAAGGTGTTAGTTTGCTGCTCATTCCATCACTGTCCCTCTATCTCCCATTTTCTCTGACCCTATCTCTTTCTTTCTCTCTGCTACCTTTCGACTTTCCCCTATCTCCTCGTCTCTCAATATTTATTCTCTCCATCTTTCTTCATCATATATTTCTCATAATCTTTCCTGTCATGCTATTCATCATCTATACAGTAACTATGTGATTCTACATCTTTCTTCCTCCTACTCTTCCTCTTCCGTTGGGGATAGCTGGGTCTGATTATGTAGTCGCCCTCCACTCCTGCTGTCTGTTCTATTAGTGCTTAGGGAGAAACAGAAACCCCTGTGATCCAGGAGGGTTAAGCCCTGTCAAAGAGACATACACACACACACTCCCAGACACAACTGGCCACAACACAGAACATAGAATAGACTGACAGGCCATGTGAGGCGTACAAAACACACTGCAGCTGACCTTGCTAAAGTCAGGTTCACCTCACCGCTTTTCTATTCTTCCAGTCATCCCCTGCTCCGTAGCATCCCCTTCAGTATGTGTCACCCCAAGAACAATTCCCTTCCTCTCATCTTTCAAAGTCATCCTTCCCTCCTGTACATCCATCACTGTCCGCTCCTCTTCCTCTGAATACATGCAATCTCTTCTTGCCCATCCTCAATCTGTCCCTCCTCTGTCCCTCGTTTATTCCAGAGCCTTATATCGACACATCCTCTCCTATTTAATTTCACTCCATCTCTCTGCATCCATACTGTCCTTCTTAAGCGTTCTCATCTCTCCTTCCCTCTCCTTACTCTCTTTCTAAATTTACCAGTAGCATTGATTGACTGTGTGTGCAATTATGTGTTTTTTGCGTGACAAAGTGTGTGTGTGTGTGTGTGCGCGTGCGTGTGCTTGCTTCCGTGCATTTGTGTGTGTATGTGCATGAGTTGTATTAGAGTACTGTGGCTAAGGCTGGTCCTGTGAACATTGCTCTCTACCTGTATCAGCATTGAGCAGGCAGACCCGTGTCATCCCCATGCTGAATGGTGGTTAATAGGAATGACCCGCGCCCAAGGAGGAGAGAGGGATAAAGAAGGAGAAAGAAAGTGAGTGAGAGGGGGAGAGAGAGAGAGAAAGGAGACAGAAATACATAGAATGGGAGAGAGGAAGAGAGAGAGCAGGAGAGAGAGAGAGAGACTAAGCCAAATATAAAACCAAGAGTGAGCTTGTGAGTGAGGTGATGGGCAGGTGTTTTCCCCATTCCAAACCTTTTAGGCTGTCTTGGACAAGGCCATTTTTACAGTGACACTAAGTTTGGTATGAATGGTCATTTATAACCATAGTTGTACACTATACTGTTCAGGCTTGGGGAAGGTAATCTAATCATGGAAACACTATTGTGTTGTTTTCTAATAAATTCCTCTCCACACAGAGATAAATCAATAGTGAGAAAGACTAGGAGGACAGACCTCAGTGATTTACTGACGGATTACAGATAATACAGATGGCTTGCAAATGTTACCTATTAATTCACATACATAAATAATGAAGTCTGATAATACAAGTGTTATAATGAATATCAGGGACTATTCACCATGAGAGATTATTATTAGTCACAGTTTTATGGCTACTCTGGGTAGCCATACAACTTCCTGACACATATTATCATGGCCATGGGTGTAATTCTATTTTACTTTGCATTATTGTTTAGATCACTTCCCATTATTTGATGAGCACACACTTTTCTAACAGGAAAACATTTTCAATCCATACCCTAAAAGCTGAGTTTTTTCCTATACACTAACTATGATAATCTATACATGCTATATAGATTGCATTTGATTACTGCTACAGTGCTATTTAAGTTGCTAATCAGATTCGTCCCGCCATTCTTGATTTCCAGTCTTTGTCTTCTTTTCCCTTACATTTTAATTGTTTGACATTTTACTGCATTGTTAGGAGCTAGTAACATAAGCATTTTGCTGGACCCGCTATAACACCTGCTAAACTGTGTACGCGAATAAACTTTGATTTGATGAATTTACAATGAATACATTTCCATCGTTTTTCAACTAGCGACCTGGACTGTGGAATTTGCTAGTCTCCACTTTGAAGCAACATGTTTGTACCTTTATTACCTAACCAAATGTACACACCCTTTTCATGTCAACCGCATCAGTATGACATCATTTTTGCCACTCAAATCGTATGACTGGTGTGCAGAAGAAAACGAGTGCATACATACTGTATACAATATGTCAGTAAGATAGAAGTGTGAAAGGGTGTAACAGTGTAAAAGAGATGGGTGAAAGTAGACAATTACATCCATGTGAAGGAAGGACATGTGGGTGAGTATATAGACAGCCTTATGATCAAAGGGCAGGGCAAACCTCACACTTTTAAATATGCATTAATGCTTTGGCTGCTGGATTGGTTCCTGGAATATAAGGCTGCTTTCCTCTCACACTCAGATCATGCATGCACAAATATTACTTGAAGCATTGCCAAACCTATTGCAAGAGTGCACATAGAGAATTTAAAGTGTGAGTGAATGATGTTTCTGCATCAAATACACAGCCAATTCTAAAGGAACATTCATGACAAGACTTGCCATAAACTGGAACCAACTTGCATTTCAAAACACAGTTTCCCCCTGTGCCAGCCAGCCAGCCAGACAGAGCTGCACATATGGGCCTGCTCAGTAGTCGGCAGTAGCTGGTAACAGAAACACAAAGCTGTCAGATCCCCGTCGTCCTTTTATTACAGCCCGGGGCAAAGTTTCTCAGCTGGGCCTTCAGCCCAATGGCCGCTGGCAGGAAATCTCTCCTTGGATATTAATAGTTGTGGTTATTGGGCCATTTAATTGAGAGAGGCAGTGAGTGGTAGGTGAAAAGGATGATGGAGAGGATATGTGGGATTGCTGTACTGCATAAATGCACTCAATTTACTGGTCTGTCACTCACCTTGGGCGGTATACAGTATATACCGTATACAGGGGTATTTGGAAATAGCCACGGGATGATTTTTCAATACCGTCAATACCGTTGAAACTATTTATTTGAATTTGTTTAATACATTTTAATATATGTAGCTACTTTTTAAGTAAATACCTGAAGTCAACTTGTGCAATACGTTAGGAGATAAAGAAGATTGCGTTCTTAATTTCACCTGTCACCAAATTTTTCATTATGAAGCTTACCGGTAGTCCCCAGTCACGTGGTGTTTGTTTACAAGCACACAACGACAAGAGACCGGAGCCTTGTGAGTCACTCACTGTTGTTCAGCACGTGCCAGGTGACCTAATTAGAGTATGGAATTCACAACTAAATGTTTGCCAGATAGATGTCTTATAACTATTAAGTTAACAGTCTAAAATGTGCTAAATGCTCTGCAGTTGTGCATTTGGTTTTCTAATTTAGTAGCGGCAGGTAGCCTAGCGATTAGAGATGCGAGCCAGCAACCGGAGGGTTGCCAGTTTGAATCACGGGTCTGACTGGAGAAATCTGTTGGGAAATGAGCAGGCAACTAGAGGGTTGCTGGTATCAAATCCTAGATGCAATTGCCTGCCGTTGTGCCCTTGAGCAAGGCACTTAAACCCCCACAACAACAGCTCCCCAGGCACCTAGTGTGGCAGCCCCACGCATTTACATTTTAGTCATTTTAGCAGACGCTCTTGTCCAGAGCGACTTACAGTTAGTGAGTGCATACATTTTCATACGCACCTTCCCAAAAACCTGTATATCTACGTGTGTCTTTTGGAGGGGTTGAGTTAAAAGCGGAAGTAACATTTTGGTTGGATCTTGTGTACAATTGACCAATAAAGTGATCTTAATCTCTTAATATAGCTAAATGGCTTCTTCCAAAATCAAGCTTTGCTTGGTAACAGCAGAGCCTTGCTGGCTAATATTTGTTTTGTGTGTGCAGCAAACTGTGAGTAGCTTGTTTGAGTTACTTGAATAACTTTATGAGCTGGGATGTCAGTCCTGAAAAAAGTTTAGGTCAGAGACTGTAACAAACGTTCGCAATGCGCTCGATAGCATTTAGTTAGCATTATCTATGGGATTTTACATGTACTTTGTAGCATTGCTAACATTCGGATTACAGAGGCAGAGTGGGGTTTGAAAAAGCGCCCCCTTGTGTTCAGTGCCGGTATTACCGTATATACCGGTATGGCACAAGGTCGGTATGAAGGTATGACAATCTGGATACCGCCCAAGCCTTCCTGTCACTGCAGAAACAGATGCTATGGGGAAGAGGAAGGAACAGCCAAATAGCGTGAGTCTGCTGTTCTTGCGTCCATCTCATGAAGACGTCTGTAGCCATGAAGTGCTTTGAAAGGCTGGTCATGGCTCACATCAACAGCATTATCCCAGAAACCCTAGACCCACTCCAATTTGCATACCGCCCCAACAGATCCACAGATGATGCAATCTCTATTGCACTCCACACTGCCCTTTCCCACCTGGACAAGAGGAACACCTACGTGAGAATGCTATTCATTGACTACAGCTCAGCATTCAACACCATAGTGCCCTCTAAGCTCATCACTAAGCTAAGGATCCTGGGACTAAACACCTCCCTCTGCAACTGGATCCTGGACTTCCTGACGGGCCGCCCCCCAGGTGGTAAGGGTAGGTAACAACACATCTGCCACACTGATCCTCAACACGGGGGCCCCTCAGGGGTGCGTGCTCAGTCCCCTCCTGTACTCTCTGTTCACCCATGACTGCATGGCCAGGCACGACTCCAACACCATCATTAAGTTTGCCGACGACACAACAGTGGTAGGCCTGATCACCAACAACGATGAGACAGCCTATAGGGAGGAGGTCAGAGACCTGGCCGTGTGGTGCCAGGACAACAACCTCTCCCTCAACGTGACCAAGACAAAGGAGATGATTGTGGACTACAGGAAAAAAAAGAGGACTGAGCACGCCCCCATTCTCATCGACGGGGCTATAGTGGAACAGGTTGAGAGCTTCAAGTTCCTTGGTGTCCACATCACCAACGAACTATCATGGTCCAAACGCACCAAGACAGTCGTGAAGAGGGCACGACAAAGCCTATTCCCCCTCAGGAGACTGAAAAGATTTGGCATGGGTCCTCAGATCCTCAAAAAATTCTACAGCTGCACCATCGAGAGCATCCTGACTGGTTGCATCACCGCCTGGTATGGCAACTGCTTGGCCTCCGACCGCAAGGCACTACAGAGGGTAGTGCGTACGGCCCAGTACATCCCTGGGGCCAAGCTTCCTGCCATCCAGGACCTCTATACCAGGCGGTGTCAGAGGAAGGCCCTCAAAATTGTCAAAGACTCCAGCCACCCTAGTCATAGACTGTTCTCTCTGCTACCGCACGGCAAGCGGTACCGGAGTGCCAAGTCTAGGTCCAAAAGACTTCTCAACAGCTTCTACCCCCAAGCCATAAGACTCTTGAACAGCTAATCATGGCTACCCGGACTATTTGCACTGCCCCCCCACCCCATCCTTTTTACGCTGCTGCTACTCTGTTAATTATTTATGCATAGTCACTTTAACTCTACCCACATGTACATATTACCTCAACTACCTCAACTAGCCGGTGCCCCCGCACATTGACTCTGCAACGGTACCCCCCTGTATATACAGCCTCCCTACTGTTATTTTATTTTACTTCTGCTCTTTTTTTTCTCAACACTTTTTTTGTTGTTGTTTTATTTTTTACTTTTTTTGTAAAAAATAAATGCACTGTTGGTTAAGGGCTGTAAGTAAGCATTTCACTGTAATGTCTGCACCTGTTGTATTCGGCGCATGTGACCAATAAAATTTGATTTGATTTGATTTTATTTGAAATATTAATATGATGTTGTCGCTGATGTCAAATGTGTTTTGCGTTTTGGACAATTCCCAACTGCCTCTCTGTTAACGTATAATTTTGACATGGAAAAAATAAAAGTAGGTAAGACTATAATGTCAAATTGACAAGATAGTTGTCTCAAATAGTATCATCATTACTACTACGTTATTTATGTTGATGTTTCAAGTCAATTCTACTCTGACCAAGCATTCACCTCTACCCTGCTCCA